>NC_091791.1:110265357-110881071 GCF_041296235.1 Equus asinus | reverse complement strand
GCATCTCAAAATTTTAAATACTGACTCTCTCTAAAACCAATTTTTAAAAAAGTAGACAGATAGACAGACATGACTTGGGCCCTTAAAAATGTGGCAAGCTGGCACATAAATGGGTGTAAGCTGCTTCTAACTTGTTGCTTTAAATTTTGCCAGCATAGCTTCTAGGCTGGTCATCTTGTTGGCTTTTTAATATATTTTTGACACTATTTATGTGCATAGGAATGCTGCTGCTTGCCGTGTCCCTCCTCCCTGAGGGCAAGCCAAGGGTGTCTCGAGGCCACTTCAGGGGATGTGCACCCAGAAGGCAAAACTGCCCAGCAGGTGGGCTTGGGGTAAATGACTATGTTCAGGGGCTGGTAGATTATTTACATAGAATATCTCACAAACACGTACTGACGTGTTAATCTGTAAACTGTGATAGATCAATGTTTCCCACTTTTTCCTCTTCTTTCTGTTTCTTCATTTTCACTGATAGTTCTTTCAGAAATATCTCCATTAAGTTTAGGGCCAAGTTAAAGATTTATCTTTAGATAAATGAATTTGTATTCTTGATGTCCATTGTTGTCCACTGTAAACATATAGGAGAGAAACTCCAGATACAGGCAATACGATCACTGGCACTGGCTGATTTCTGCTGGCTACTTTAGATGTATCCTAATTTGCAGATTGTTTGTATTTGTCAAAAAAGCAAAACATGCCCCTTGCAAAGGGGCAAAGACGCGTGTCCGCTGCACCTCTGCTCCCATATGCACCATGAGACTTGAAAGTGAGCCAGGATTTGAAAATATTGGATTGGGATAATGTTATTTTTAAACACCTGGCTAATTTAATATAAAGTGTTTACACTTCATTTTTCTGGCAGTGGGTTTTCTATGTAGGTGGTGGAAGATTTCCTGTAAGTTTTGCAAGTTCCAGGGGAGGAGAGTTGCAATACGTACCCTCTGTGGTCACAGGGACATGACCGGTGATTTCTTAATCCACTATTGTTACCATGTGTGTAGGTGGATGCTGGATATTGTAAAGGGTGTCCGTTCAACCCCTGGACTGTTGCAAGTTCACAGGTATGTTAATGAAAATTAATAAGAATGGCTTCTTAGGAATTCCAAATATTGAGTCTTGAAGAAATAATCTTTTCCCTAAATGTGTGCACTGGTCAGAATTGCTGTCTACAATACCTCACGGGTCAAAGGATATTTTGAGCATGACTGAGCTTATTGAGAGCCCTGAGGCGCTTCCTCTACCCGGGGTTTAGAAATTTCAAAGGATGGGGCTTGGGGGAGGGAGGAATTAGGGGCATGCAATGTAGACAGGCCAGGAGGATGGAAGCAACAGGTTCAGAATGTATCTTCTGTGCTCCTCCAGAGCTCTGGCCTGGGCTGAGAATGTGTATTTTGAAAGATAAGGTCCTCCCATCTGTGGAGTAGGAGAAAGTAGACTGGGGACACGTTTGGGTGCTGTTTCTTTGGATAGGGGTGGGAAAGTGCAATTGGAGGGAAATGCATTTAATAAGCTTTACTTAGATCGGGAGAAGTATGTTTGTGGAATGGGGAACAAGTGCAATTGGGAGGAAAATACCCTCAACAGGCAGTTTCCGAATTGGAAAATGGGGAAAAAAATCCATTTCAAAATTTCCAACAGTATCAAAGGGGATTTGTGTGTGGCTTATTGAAAGGGGTCGTGTGCTTTAAAGATGGAGAGATGCTTCTCCTTGCAGGGGAGTAGAAGTGGGAACATCGCATCCTGGTGTGACAGGAGCCCTGGGCTCAGAGTTCTGGAGACTCGGATGCTTGGCCCAGCTCTCCTGTGAGCGGTGTGGCTTTCATAGCTTCAGCTCTCCGGGCTTCACTTTCTTCGTCTGCCAAATGAAGACGAAGACATCCGGCTGGATGCTGAGTTCTTGGGTTGCTTTCGGCTCCAGAAAACTATGACTCCTTCCTTTGGGCATGCATCTCATTTGAAAGATGCTCCTGGCTCAGCGGTGAAGCACAACACAGTAATGCAGCCCAGCCTGGGGGTGGATGTGGGCTTTAGGTGAGAGGTCCTCCTGGGTGAATGGGAAACCGAGAAGCCTTTTCCTTCTTCAGAGCGCTCCACTTAACAAGCATTGCACAGAGCCTGGCTCGAGCTGCAGTGAACAAACGCTGACTTCAGTCGTTACCCTGGGTTTCAGGTCATTCCGATTGTTTGCAAAACATGTTCTTTTTTTTGTCACTTGCCAGTACTTGTTCTCTCTGTGAGTAAAACACAAACACGTCCTGAGGGATGTTGTGCACCAGTGAGCGCTGCAGCTTCTGCACCTTGGCCTCCCAGGCCCTCGGCTCAGGGATGGGGATGCACAGGGAACTGGGGAGACAACAGTTGTTTCAACATGAATTTCAAGGAGGTTGCTGCAGACCTTATTCCTGTGAAGAAAAAAAAAATAGATAATTCTTTAACATTTTCAGATACTTCTTTCAGTTTGGGATTTTATTTATTTATTTTTTTTCCTGCTCTTTTTTTTTTTTTCTCCCCAAATCCCCCCAGTACATAGTTGTATATTTTGGTTGTGGGTCCTTCTAGTTGTGGCATGTGGGACGCCGCCTCACCATGGCCTGATGAGCGGTGCCATGTCTGCGCCCAGGATCTGAATGAACCCTGGGCCACCGAAGCAGAGCACGTGGACTTAACCACTCAGCTACGGGGCCAGCCCCGAAGTCTGGAATTTTAGATAAGATTTTTGAAGAAGAGACTTATGCTTGAGATTTTTTTTTTTCCAACGACTCAGTCAGTTTGGGGTTTTACAATGTTCAGGGAAAGAGTTAAGAAGTTGACTTGAGAAGCACAGTCATGTGTTCTAAAAGTTGCTGTCTACTGATTCCTTCATTTAGCAAGTAAGCCTTACACACTCTTGTGGTCTGCCAGACATGTGGCTTCATGGGCATACTCATTGGAACTTGAGTGCAATTGGAGCCCTTTATGTTTATGAACTTTTTGTGCAAATTGCTTCAGTCTTCAGGCCAAGGATGGAATGAAAGAATGATCCTTGGACGTGGTTTCCACATTTGGAGCCTCATTTATGTTTTGTATTGTAGAGCCGCCCTGCTTGTTTTTTAATAAAGTTAACCCTAAGTGTCAAGTTCTTCCATCTTTCAAAGCAAATTCCTTTGAACCCTGAAAGTCAGGCTGTAGGATATAACAGATCATGTTTAGGAGGCAATTAAAAAAGGTTGCTCAAACAGGAATGAGAGAGAATCCTACCTGTATCTCCCAGCACATGCCGGGCTGTCTGCACATCATCTCCTTCAGCCTGGCCTACAGTGGTCAGGTCACCTGCCATGATTACAAGGTGAATGAGTGGCAGTGTCTGAAGGAAAAGCCCTTGAATTTTTCACCCTACTTTTCAGAGCTTAACAGTAGGCTTTGTCATATTTTGCTTCCCGTTCCAGCTTTCTTAGAACCCTGAGTGATGTTAGGTGAGACTGCAGCAATATAATTCACTTTATAATTTAGATAATACTCTGGAAAAAAACAAATACCTAAAATCAGAAATGGTATTAGATATTGAATGGTTCAGAGATCAAATAAAAATTTACTCTCAGATGTTTCCTAATTAATTTGAAAAAGCAAGAGTTATCTGTGAGCCCAGCGCCATTGGGCATTTACAACTGAAACACACTCTTTCAACTAGCATTTTATGCATGGGTACCTGTGCTGGCACTTACGTTGAACCCAATGTTACCTATCATTTACAAAAACAAAACAAAGAACTCAACTGTTAGGGTTAAAACAAAAAGGCGGGGAGGGGGTCTTGGACTTTGAAGTCTTTCAGTCAACCTTTCCAAGGTATAGAGTTGGGGTTTTTCTCTGGTTGAAATTGAGGAAATGATAGTTTCCAGTATAATTGGATTTATACTGCCAAGATAGGATCTTAGCACTTTTAATGCATTCTGGCAAGGTTGATAACATGTTTATCAAATGCACTGCCCCCCCCACCATCAAAAATAAAAACTAAGCAAAATAAAATATGAACCAACAGGATTCTGTAGGAATGGCAAGTTTTGTTTTGTTTGTTTTATTTTTGTAGTAAACTTTGCAAGGACATTCCAATGTTCTACGTGTGTATATTTTTCTGAAGCAGTTTTGAATCACCAAATAGATTAAATATGAGTTCCATGAATGTTTGTGGGTATAGGTGTTCTGTGGTCCAGTTCTCTAAAACTGGTCCTCATAAAGTTTGGTGGTAATTCTGTTAACCAGAATGTCTGATCAGCTGGGACACGCTGTTCCCCCTTCTTTCCCGATAATGGAGCTTATGTACTTTGAAAGTCTAGTCGATCGTTTGTGGTTTCTCCACAATGGTAAAAATACTTTAACTTCAGGAAATGGGTCCAGCAATCAGATTTGATAATGGAAAAAAATCATGTGGCATTCTAGCATAACATATACTCTAAAATATCTTTACAAGTCCCAAAGTGTGCCGTCAGGAAGTAACAAATCAAGGGAGAGGTGGCCAGCGAAGCTGGAGAGGCAGGTTACTGAAAGGTTGCTGACCTGCAGTCATTGCGATCCATGCTCCTCAGGTAGATTTAATTACAGAAAGAAAGGGGGGAGGGTGAGCAGGCATTTTTCTCCCAAGTCACCTAAAACAAAAATTTTCAAGGCACAACGCTGTATTTGAAAAGCATATACATCTTTAAGGGCTCAAACAAATTTAAATATATAGTAAAAACTTAAGCTCCCAAGAAAAAAACCAAAGACATTAAGAGACAGTTAGCTCAAGAGATACTGCACGTGGCCAAGAGACGTGTAAGGGAAAAATCCAGCCTCACCAGCAGACACAGAATTGCCATGAGATACTTCCCCTTCTGATGTTAGGAAAGGAAGAATAATGGGATTATGGGCAATTTTTTCCTTCTTTTTACAAAGATATGTGCTCTTGAGGCCATATCAAAGAATGTACTATGGTCTCCAGAAGTATTTTTCAAAAGAGGATTCCAAAAGTACCTTGCAAAATTCTGAGGTCGTTGACAGGAGTGTGTCCTCCCTAGGAGGCAGCTTTAGAGGAGCTCTTCTTATTCGTGTGTTCGACACCTGTGAGGAGGCTTCGCCGTGTGCATACACATCTACAGGTGTGCATGTGCAAGTGTAAATTCCACAAAGAGTGTAAAAATCTACCGCGGTCCGTACCTCGTACATTTATCGCTGTCTCCTGGTAAATGGTTCTGTTGTTGACAAAATTCTACCCAAAACATTGTCTGCTGGTTTCTAAGTGGTAGTTTCCCTTCGAGTGGCTGTATTCAGTTAAGTCATTTAAATTATGTTGACATAAATGTTTATGTATGTGGAAAGGGGCTTTTGCATGAGTTGTCGAACCATTGCGTCTTTTGGACTAACAATTTCTACCAAAATAAACAGGAAGAGGTGATATGTGTAGCAACAATGTATAGTATGGAGCTCCCAATGGGTATGTGCAGTGGACAATCTATCAGTAGCATTGATAATTCAGTCAACACCGGTAAGGCAGTAATGGCCCAGAAATGGGCCCTAACACCGGTTTTAAGAGATGCAGCCAAAACCACAAAGCTGGAGGCCTCTCCCTCTGAGCTTGGCCTCCACTTGGACGAAACAGCCCCCAATTTGTCCCTACGGGACACAGGGCTGCCTTGTTAGGAAATCAGCAAAGTTTAGGAGCCCACAATACCTCACATAACTCTGTGTACAGTAACCGAGAGTGGAAATAGGGCTGTAAGCACGAGCAACCAGACAAGTTATAAATATAGAATACTCTTTCAATTCCACTTCAGTTAGTCATGGAGGGACAGTGTGAGTTTTATAAACTTATAAGGAATATACAAACAGTTCCAAATTTAAAATAACTTAGAGTAATTTTTAAGTGTGT
Organism: Equus asinus; assembly: GCF_041296235.1. Taxonomy (NCBI): domain Eukaryota; kingdom Metazoa; phylum Chordata; class Mammalia; order Perissodactyla; family Equidae; genus Equus; species Equus asinus. The sequence continues at coordinate 110,875,193 of NC_091791.1, read as the reverse complement.
GAAAAGAATATTTTTTCCACCCTGTCCATTTAAGCATCTGTGTCAGGCAATAGTAAGTGATTGCTGTCTTCTTGTGCTCATGCCTGGTGCTCGCAGTACTGGGGAAGAGTTTCAGAAGAATCACCCATTCTGTGGTGATTTCTCTCTCATTCTTCCTTGAGACTCAAAAGAAAGATGGAAGAGGGGGCGTGAGCTGTGTCTGAGACACTGTGCGTTCCTGCGTGAAGAAATGGCCCCAGGCTGCCCTCACCACAGAGCGCTGGAGCAGGGGCGGTCCTGCCTGGACATCCAGAGTGCTCCCCACTTTTTTCTAGATTTTTCTCCTGTTAGAACTTGTCTGCAAATTTGTATCTAGGCTTTGAAGATGAGTTTATAAGAAAGAATTTTTGGACCATTTTAAAGTACGTTAGGATAGTTTGATTCATTTTTTTAAAAGAATATTTTATTTTGTAAAAATAAAAGGAGTGGGAGGTCCAGTCCCCCTCCCCTTCTTACTCTCTGACTTGATTCCTGTCGTTGTCCCTCATCCCCATCTCAGGAGGCCTTCCTGTGATGCAGCATCAGCTTCCTCGGTCAGACATTGCTGTAGCGAATAAGCTCATTTGGATATTTCATCCTCCATTGGCAGAGCAGGTTGGAAAGTCACAGACTTAGCGACCTTTCCCCTACAGATTAGATGGCTACTCCTGTTTTTTCCTAATATCAGAGAATGACACAGTTTAGTCAATTTAACAGCTATCAAATCTTTCTTCCTTTAGAATAAATCTAGACTGTAAATAGATTCTGTGGTCCAAAGGGGCCTCTCCACCAACCGCTGACTGATGAACCTACAATTTTATCACTGCGTGTGAATATAAAGGCCAACAAGGCTAATTTTAACACCTGTGGATCACAAAAGTCAAAATTTATGAAAGACAATATAGGGGAATGCCACACACCACAACGTGGATGAAGCTTGAAAACGTTATGCTAAGTGAAAGAAGCCAGTCACAAAGGACCACATATTGTATAATTCCATTCATATGAAATATCCAGAAGAGGCAAATCTGTAGAGACAGAAAGTAGGTTAGTGATTGCCTAGGGCTGGAGAGGGGATGGGGACAGGGAGGTGGCTCCTGGGTGTACGGTTTCTCTTTGGGGTAATGTTTGCACAACTCTGTGAATATACTGAAAGCCTTCAATTTGTACACTTTAAGTGGGTGAACTGTAATGTGAATTATATCTCAATGAAGCTGTTATTTAAAAAATTGTATGAAGAGGGGGCCAGCCCGGTGGTGTAGTGGTTGGGTTCATGCACTCCACTTCCGCAGTCTGGAGATCACCGGTTTGGACCCTGTGCATGGACCCACACTGCTCGTCAAGCCACGTGTAGTGGCGTCCCACATAGAAGAACTAGAAGGACTTACAACTAGGATCTACAACTGTGTACTGGGGCTTTGGGGAGAAAAGAAAAAAAAAAAAAACATGTATGAAGGAGGAAAAAAATCACATAACCCACAGTAACCAAAACCAACAGCTCAGCCAGAGGAAGATGCCTGAGCCACCTTCTGCTCCTGACTTCACTTTTGGTGTTAATCCTAATTCCATGCCTTGTATCTTTGCATTGATGGCTGCTCTTTCTTTCCACTTACTAATTCACTCTTGAAATTTTTATTTAATGATGGTGCTATGTATAACGTTCCTCCTTCTGGTTTCTTGGGTATCTTTTTTTTTCTTTTTCTGTTTTCTTGATACTCTGCCCAGCACTGCTTGTTGGATCCTGGAGACTTAAGTGATCCAATGGGCATTTTCTGCAGGTGGTTATTTCTTTTGCTCATTAATGAAATGTTCACAGATGTATTCAGTAGGCAGTATGAAATGTTTTCCCAAATCTCTTGGTTTACCTTGTGTACTAGACAGTAAGGATCCACTTGGAACTTGGCTATTTCTGTGAGCCTTGATTGTATTTGTTTGTGTGCCTGACCGAGGGGAAGGCATAGAACTAAGTTTTCTCTTCTTCTCCATGACCAAGTTTTCGGTCTTACTGAGACATAGGAGTTGGTGAAAACAGTGAACTCTGGTTATCTAATCTCATGGGTAAGACTTGTTTGGGTGAAATGGGTTCTGTGGATACTTGAATCTCCCTCGGTCTTGCTGGTCCAGCTCCCTGATAGCACAGTCATTTATATCTAGTTGTATTTGCCTCACAGAATACACCCTGAGTGCCTTCCATGACAGGAGGTGCTGCTTCAGTATTACAGCGTAACAGCGACCCTTGCTGATGAACCTGACAAGGCTCAGCCTTGCAAATGTGTGCTGGGAAAATGTCCTTGAGGATTCTCTTTGTGTAACTCGGTAAATAAAGAAAGCTTAGTGGGCATGTGTTATCTCCTTAATATGGTTTGGATGCTTAACCCTTTTCCAGACTGTCATGTTTCGTGGGTTCTGTCATTCCTTCAGACTAAGTGGTACATCTCAGGGAGGAGAAAAGGGTGCTAGGACTTGTGATTTATTTTTTTCTTGATGGGTGCATGAGAAGAACTCCCTAGCCCTTTCCTCTCAGACAGCAGAGACTGGCTGAAATGTCATGCCACTGGGGAAAAGAGTGGGTGAAGAGGCTGCAACCGACAGTCAGAGCTGGTTTGAAGCCCAGGTTTACAGCTTAACAATTATTAAACTGGACAGTTAATAGCCCTGGACAGTTATTAAATCTCTGTGCCTCCATTTGGCCATCTACAAATGAGGATAATGATACTGACCCCATGTGATTATTAGGAAGATTGTTAAATAATGTATATAAGAAACTCAATGTATTGTCAGGCACATGGAAAATGCTCCAAAATGTTAAGTTTATGTTAATAAAAAGTCCTGTATTCAGAATCAATTTGCATTCATATAGGAGAGACTCAAACAGTTATTGTGAAAAAGAGGATGGGAGTTTTAGGCAGTTAAAAGCTCAGAATGAGCCAGCTCAGTGAGATGATAATAGTTATTTTGATGGTCAGAGACCCCAAGCATTCTGCCTGGATTGTGGAAGACCACCCTTGGCCTCGTAGTCCCCTCGTATTCCACACTGTCCAGACTTCTGCAGTGTTAGAGTAGGTTTGGGGCAGGTGTTAAGGAGCAGTGACGTTCGTATGCGTTACAGGAGCTGTGACTGAGTAAGGCATTCGGAGGGTGGCCAGGATCACCATCTCGGAATTTTGAGTCTGAGTATTGGAAAATCTGACCTGTACAAGAAAGCATCCACCTCCCCTGAGAATCAGATGCCTGAATGAGGCCTGGGGAGAGTGCACTATAGGAAAGTGCATTCTCATTGGGTGGAATAAAGAACTTGGTCAAGATTGGCACTGTCTGGCAGTTGGAGTAGCACTTTCTCTAACGTAATGAGTCCCCTTAAACATTGCTTGAAGGCTCACCTAGGTTTTTGTAGAGCAGTGTCTTGGACAGGCATGAGATGGATGACCTCTAAAAATTTCCTTTTGACTCTTAAGAATCTGTGGTTCCATGAAAGGCAGAAATTGACCACATAAGTACTTGTTGCTTACGAACTGGAGACAGATCTAATGGCCCTCAGCTTCTTGCACGACGCTGCCTGCTATTGCATGCTCTGAAGCAGTCCTGCAACCCACCGTCACCTGAGAGGAGTGGAAAGTGGGAGAAGACAGTTAACAGGAGTGAGTGATGAGGAGTGACAGTATGTAAGGTCTTGTCCCCCTCTACATACCCCAGAATTTCAGAAAGTTCATACATTAACACAAGGATGCTTTGTCCAGGGGCCTTCCTTTTAGAAACAAAGCTGACTCCAAACTTGAAAATCCCTTCGAAGATTGCAAGGAAGAACTCCTTCATGCACACTGGACTTGGACATAAGGGCCTCCCCGTTTTACTAACCAGACTTCCTGTGCTCACTGAGTTCTGTTCAGTCCCTTTCTCTGGGCCTCTGGATGTGTGCCCTAAGCTCTGGTTCTCATGATAACCTTTCAGTGGGCACGCTGAATACTTCTGGTTCCAACAGAGGAACTGAAGTATCTTCAGATTCTACCCATTAAAATACCTCTTCCCAGCTACTACCAGAGTGCAATGTTTTCTCCAGCACAGGAGGTGGTTTCTTTTGGCATTGAGAAGAGAAACGTTGTTGCAAATGCGAATTTCTTTTGTGAACACTTGAGACACTGTTGCCACTTGAACTTTCTTTTGCCATGCGTAACTGATTCGGCATAACAGCTAGTTTTCTGGGCAGAAGCTTGTTTGGAAGTTGTTTTAAACTCCGCCTGGGATTTCTAGGCAGTGGTTCTGTGGAGTTTTCCATTGGCGATTTCTCAAGATGTCAAGAAACTTGACAGATTCTTCTTGTCTTCCTTTTGAGAAAAGTGTGTAGCTCACACGTAGTTGTGCTAGGTTTGTTTTAGTTTTATTTCATGGATCTGAGCATTTTCATGTAAGCCTGCTCTTCCATCCTAGCCAATTTATTTAGAGAACTCCAGACTAATAAGCTGGGATGAAATATAGCAGCTCTCTCCAAGCCTGAGAAGCTCCTCACCACTCTGCTCCCTTTGGTAGACATCTGTGCTTGCGGTCATTGAGTGGGTAGGACAACGTATGTGAGGACAGAGGGGAGGACAGGCTGAAGACTATTTTACAGGGCAAGAGCATCTGGTGCCGGCCATGGGCTCCCTGGCCCAAGGTTGGTTCTCCTGGCCACGCCCTGAGTGCCTCTGCAGTCAGTCAGGGCTCCTCAAGATGGAACAGACACCCCTTCTTTCCAAAGTGGACATCTGAACAAGTGGCAGGCATCTGTGCTTCACTGGCCGTCTCGGCCAAGAAGGTCAGTGTGGAGCTCTCATAGCAGCAGGGCATGCAAGCTTCAAAGCAGCCCCAGGGCACGGCTCTCTTGATTCCCTCACTCTGGTTAATGTGACGACCAAAGACAAAGCAGTGGGGCCCAACCTGGGTTGAACTATTTGTCTTTTGGTCCTTGGTGCTATGTTTGTGAGGCTTAAAAGAATTCCACAAAAACTTATCAGTACTTGAACTTAAACTTTGTATGTCTGTTGAGGAGGCTGGCAGGGAGGAGTAAAAACATGAGACCCAGAATTCACAGATGCTTATACTGAAATCTACTTACTGAGTAGGTTTCTTTTAAAAGAATGGGAGTATTTGAAAGGAACAGGGACTCTAGTGGGTGCTTCTGGGCCCCCATGGGTGGTAGGCCCCTTGGGATTCTGTCCTGGGTCCTCTTGGCACTCCTCAGATCTCCCTCTCACCCCATAAACAGTCTCCTGTCTGTCTGTTGACCCCACCCATGACTTTGCCAGCTCAGAGACCACCCCCCCCCCCCCACCCCAGTTGCATCCATGCAGCTGCAGGCTGGGCATTTCCATTTGGATGTGTGCTCAAAAACAACACATCCCAAACTAAACTGAGCTTCCTCTACCTCTCCAAAAAAAAAGAAAAAATGTTTGCCACACTTTTCACACCCTCTTCCAAATTCTCCAGATATATCTTGAATCTTCCTGCTTTCCCCATCTGTTCCACTGACTCCTTGATCTGGGCTGCCATCATAGCTCATGGAGATGGCTACTGTGGCCCCATGGGTCCCCTTTCTGTTCTGTTTTCCACTCAGCAGCCAAAGTGATCCTTCTAAAATGCACATCTGCTTAGAATCCTTAAATAGCGTCCCTTTCCTCTTAAGGGTAGTCCAAACTCCTACTTGTGGGTTAAAAGGCCCTTCTTGCCTCTCTCTACCTCAGATCTCACCGTCTTTCTTCCAAGTCTTCCCTACCCCTCCAGTCCCCAAAGCCTCAGTCACGCAGTCATGCTGAGTCTGGTTCTCTCCACCCGTACCCCCCACCAGGCCTGCCAACCCCCATGCACCCGCTAGCTCCTACTGGCTTTTCAAGCTTGGACCTGGCAGGCCCTTCCTCTGGAAAGCACTGCTCACTGGCCCCTTGCCTGCCCCTCTTTGTATTCCCACTGCTCGTCCTCAGGGTGGGGAGCCCTGGGAGGGCTGGGCTGTCTGCTACCTACCATGTCTCCAGGACCTAGCCTAGAGCCTGGCTGATAACTAATGTATTTAAGTCAAGAGGAGCCTTTCTCATCCCCTCATCTGTGGCTAAGTGCTTTCTGGAGAATGCCAACAGCCTTGGGCAGGCTTCTGGCCATACTGGGAGACCCTTACTCGTTCAGTTGACCCAGCTGGGCCCCGTTCTGTCTTGTCCCATCCCCTCCCCGTGGTGTCTGATGGAGTCAATGCCTCTCCTGGCAGGGCAAGAGAACCACAAAATTCCTCTGGCCCATGGGTCTCACTGATGCTCTTTGGAGGCTGAGGTGCACTTTCCTGGAGTTAGCAGCAGTTCACCTTTATGCATAATGACACGTGTCCTTCTAGAAAGGCATCCCTCTTTTTATATGGAACAGCAGTGTGGCTCTTAGAGTAATCCAGAAATAACTAAGATGTCCCTCAAGTAGTCTGTCTTTTAACACAGAAGCCTGACCTTATTTGAACATCCATGAACTAGTTCTGTCCTTTAGAAATTATTTGGGATAAAACTGTTTGCGTTTTTTAACATTGTGTGGCTAAGTGGCCCCTCTTTCATTTTTTGTTCCTTGTGAAGAGATTTAGTTCTCCATCTTTTCTTCTAGCAGAGCACTTTATTATCATATGCTTTTAAAAATGGTTTTTCTGAGGTAAACATTGTTAAAGAACTTACTGGCAAGAACAAAAACAAATGTTAAAAAAAAACCCTAGAAAGAATTTAATAAATAATAGGACTCCAAGGAGGGACAGAGTTGGTGTATGTGACTTTTTTCTTGTCCCGAAAAATGAAGAGAATGAGCTTTTAATGCAGTGCCTCTTTTTTTGTGTGTGGGGAAGATTGGTCCTGAGCTAACATCTGTTGCCAATCTTCCTCTTTTTGCTTGAGGAAGACTGTTGCTGAGCTAACGTCAGTGCCAATCTTCCTCTATTTTATGTGGGATACTGCCAAAGCGTGGCCTGACAAGCAGTGCAAGGTCTGCCCTTGGGATCCGAACCCCTGAATCCTGTGCTGTCAAAGAAGGGCGTGTGGACTTAGCCACTATGCCACCAGGCTGGCCCCCAGTGCCTCATTTTTATGTGACTGTGACCCTGAACCAATCCTTTTAGTGGTAGTTGTGGGAGTGTTGTTAGCTTTTCCAAGAATTTAGATAGGCTTTTGTTTTTATTGTTGGTCATTATTATAAGAATTTCAGTGAATAGAAAGATCTCATGGGCAAAATCAATTTGCTTTTTTCCCCTGTATTTTTGTTAGTTTATAGCAGCTTTTCTTTTCCTTTTATTTTTAAAAGTAGAAATGCCTTTCATCACACTAGGTGTACTCCTTATTCGTGGAAGTCAGGCAGGAAAGAGCTTCTCTTCCTTTCTCCCATAGCTCGGTAATTGGAAATTTGGTAACTGTACTAAATTTTACATTTTGGCATTCATGTGGAGCAGCCATCCATCTGCTGGCGAGACACACTGCCCCAGGCTTTTCAAGAAATCCCTTAATAGTCCTGAACACTAATAATATTTATATACATTGAGATGAGGCAAAATTTACAGCAGGCTTCTGGGGCTGGCTCCAGGACTCTCTAATCCTGAACTTCCACGTGTTGTCTGCCTGCCTCCCAGAATCCTCTCCGATTGTGCCACAGCCAGGGCAACACCGGCTTCCATCCCTTGAGCGGCCTCTTATTTATGGAATTTGTCTTCTAGCAGCAAGTCACCTCTCCTTTCTCCCCCTCTCCCCATCACACTCCCTGTTTATTCCCCCAGAGTATTTGCTATGTGTTTGTGCAGTTTGTATCATGTAACATAAAGGAATCCCTTGATTCGTGATTGCTTTAGGAGGAGTTGTTCTGTCTATAAAGAACATAATTTTAGGGGCTGGCTCCATGGCCGAGTGGTTAAGTTCACGTGCTCCGCTGCAGTGGCACAGGGTTTGGATTCTGGGTGTGGACATGACACCGCTCATCAGGCCACGTTGAGGCAGTGTCCCACATCCCACAACTGGAAGGACCTGCAACTAAGATATACAACTATGTACGGGGGGTTTGGGAAGATAAAGCAGAAAAAAAAAAAAGATTGGCAACAGTTGTTAGCTCAGGTGCCAATCTTTTAAAAAAAAAGAACATAATTTTACCTAATTTAAGCTTTACTGAAATTCTTCCCATCACTGAAGTAGCTCCCATCACTGAAACAAAACCCTAATTCCCCAGCCTGTGTGCTACTTGTGGCAAGAACTGACTGACTATGCACTTCCTTGTAACACATCCCTTGGCAGGGCGGGGGGCAGGGGGAAGGTCTCAATGGGCTGCTACCCAGAGATGCTGTTTCCAGTGGAATGGGAGATGGAACACAAACTATATCTACAGATACTTTGTCAGGTATTTATTTTTTTCTTTCTCATACTGGAAATGCCCAACATTTGCGTTTGGGTATAACTGATTCCAAGCTAGCGCATGGGGACATTTTTCTGTTCTTTTAAATGCTAAGTTTTTAGTATTACATTAATAGCTATTTGATATTAATGTCTGATACTTGTCATTTTATATAGCATTTAATTTAAATTGTAAGTGATGAAAAGGGAGTTTTGCAAGTAAATATTGGTCCCAGTTAGTCTCTGATGATGATTGTAAGGTTCTTAATCAGTTTTCCCCTCCTCCAATCACAAAGCATGGCGGTGAAGAGCAGCCCCCAGGGACTCAGTGCTCTGAGTGGGACGTATGCTTAATACAGCTGGTTTGTGCTGACGAGCAGGACTGTGCACATGCTTTCTGCAGCCAGTTTCATTTTAACCACATGAACCTCATGGATCTATTATAGCATATAAACTTTGTAGGGATAACATAACAAGCCTGCGTGTCTCTTCTCCTCTTGCCTGATCCCTCTTATTTCAGCTCTGCCCTCTCTGGTCATCACACCCTTTGTGTTGCTGCCAGATTACCTTTCTAATATGAAAATCTGACCATGTTGCTCCCCTGCCTGAAACCTTCAGTGATGCCCATGGTCCACCAATTGGTGTAAATACCTCAGACAGGCCTTTGGTGCTTCCCTGAGCTAGCCCCCTTCTCTGTCCCAGCATCATCTGTGACTGGTCCCTGGCCTTCTTCACAGACACCCAGTCCTCCCTCCACAGTGACTCAATTGCTTCCACATGCGTTGACATGTGATTCCACCTGTGTTATTCTCTATTCCTATCCTCTTTGTCTTTTGTCTTTCAGCTCCAGCCTCAACACCACACCTCTGCTAGGCCTTCCCTGGCACCCAGGGCCCAGGGCACACCAAGCGCCTCCATTCACTCTCACACTTACCTCTGGTATATCATCCGTTCCTTGAGGACAGGGTCTGGAACATGGGTGTAGCACGCACACAATAAATAGTTGCTAAGTGGATAAATAACTGAAGGATAGATGGACTTAGGTTCTCTTGTTATTAGTTTAAAAACCTGAACTAGGGAGATGCAATTTCGTTGTTTCTTTAGATCTTGAGCCTTGAAGTTACCTCCATAATGGATATATTTGAAATTAGTCATTTAATCTATTCGATTATTAGATGTCTTTGAGTGTGAGATTTGAGGGTAGAGTGTATGTGTGCATGTGTCTGTGTGCATTTACCACAAATATCCTAGGCCTGTCAATCCAAATCAGTGTTATCTTCTTAAAGATAATCACCTTAGTAGACAATATATGTATCTCCACATTTTAGGAGCTCCTACAACATATACTTTTTGGTGTGATTGGAGATAGTTAGTCTTTGTTATCTCTTGGGTAGATTGGTTTCAGAAATAGCCAGAAGTTATTGAGAGACAATTCTGGTTAACAAAAATGAGATAAACCAACAGGAATGATTTTCTTCTTGGCTTACAGATAGCTCTAAAGGTGTGTCTTATGTGGGATTAGTTCTATTGCATAAAACAAATAGCAGCACTTAAACAAAATGAAAATTTATTTCTCTCTCAAGAAGTCTAGATGTAAGAAGCCCAGGGTTAGCCTACTGGCTATATCGTCATGAGGGACCAAGTACCTTCCTCTTGCTCCATGATTCTTAATGGGCCACCTCGTGGTCCAACATGGCTGCTTGAGCTTCTTGCATTACTCCTGCACTCCAGCCAGCAAGGAGGAGAAAGAGCACGCCCCCTCTGATTCAAGGAATCTTCTAAGAAGTTGCACCCAAAAAAAGTTTTCTTTTGTCTCACTGGGTAAAACTTAGTCACTTCTAGCTACGAGAGAGGCTGGGAGACATAGGATCTAGCTGGATGGCAAAATGCCCAGTTAAAAATCAAGTTCTATTACCAAAAACGTAAGAAGAATAAATAGTGGAAGGCAACCTACTGTCTCTGTCACAGGATGATTTCAAATGAGAAAACTGCAAAATTATTTTAAGCTTAACAGTATCATGAGAATTTGCTTTCTTCATGGGTTTCAGTATTTGTTTGAATGTCCAAGTTCTGATAACCTGTTTCTAAATTCACCTGTTTGCAGTGAAATAGGAACTCTTGGACACAACTATTTGGTGGATAAATTGGTACATACTTTCCGGAGGACAGTTTGACCCAGCAAAGTCAATTCTGGAAATTGATCCTAATGAAATAATTAAGGGCTCTCATGAAGATTGCAGTGCTGATTATAATAATAAAATGTTAGGAATAAGCAAGATGTCTAATCGTAGGAGACTGATTATAACTTACAATACACTAGACCATAGGATGCGATGCAGGTGTTAAATGACTGTGGAATTCACAGTATGTTATGCCAAAAAATGCTTTCAGAATGGCTCGACCCCTTTGCTATAGATAGTGATATGTGCATGCACATGCATAGGAAAGGATCTGGAAGGGTCCACATGAAGGTATTAATAGGCGGGTATTTGTGGGCCGCTGGACTAGATGGTCTTTATATTCCTTTTTTCTTATGTGTGATCTCTGATTTTTTTTTTTGAGCATGTATTTTTATTATAAGAAAAAGCAATAATAGAATCTTCACTAAAAAAGGCATGCCAGAGTCAATAATATACATATTTAAATAATTTTGTGTTGTTTTCCAATTCATGGAAAAAATAGGAAACATATAATGCAAACCAGATTTCATATTTTATTGATTTATATTTTATTTGCTGGTGAGGCTGACAGCCCCATAGTGTGAGCATTACAGCATTGTTGTGGAAATAGATGCCAGCTCATCTACTTGGGATGTGAACTGTGGATCTCTGGTTTTCAGACACTGCTTTCACTCAACTTTAGCCTAGAGAGGCTCAGAGGAGATGGTTTCTAATATCCTATGGTCCTGTGGGCTCAGAGACACTGCCCACCCATCCACTTTCTTGTCTTTGAGAATAGCCATCAGATGTAGGACTTCGCAGTGATGTCATAGGTTAGGGAGTGTGAATAAGTTAATATCATTGCTTATTTGGGGTAAGACCTTTGATATGATGCAAGCAGACACAAACGTATCTAAAACCATTTTGTAAACCTGAATGGTATCATCTTGACTATATTCTGTTTTAATCATTTTTAAAATGAACGAGCATTTCTGCACACTAAGACTATTCAAGATATTTCAGTAAGGAACACATCCGAAATGGAGAATGAACAGAGCATAATGCCTTTTAAAGTAATAATACACTGTACTGTTCACCTTGGGCTGCTACGTTGTCATGCGCCTCAGGCAACTTTCTACTCTGGGTATTATTGCCCCCATTTTATAGAGGAGAAAAGAGAGGATCAAGGTCAAAGAAGCTAATGACTCATCCAAGATGGAATAGCCGGTAAATAGGAGAGGCTGGACTTAAAACCCTGCTCTCCAGACTCAAAATGCAGACTCAATTTTCTGCCTGCCCTGATGAAACTCTCAATATGGTCTACAGTACTGTCATTGCAGCCCTAACGTGGGATGCAGGGCCCAGTGATTTTCCGTTTGGGGATTTCGTGTGTGATTGGTTGGTTTTTGTCAGTGGAGGGATCTGGTGTTGGTGACCAGAGAATGACCAAGAAGAATGCTGGCTAGGCCCGGAGGAGGGCGTCCAGTTCCTCGAGTCTCACGGCCTTGTCCCCTCTGCCCCCACAGTGTGCCCGAGCGCGTGCGGGAAGCGGGCGTGCACCGAGAACAACGAGTGCTGCCACCCCGAGTGCCTGGGCAGCTGCAGCGCGCCTGACAACGACACGGCCTGCGTCGCCTGCCGCCACTACTTCTACGCCGGCGTCTGCGTGCCCACCTGCCCGCCCAACACCTATCGCTTTGAGGGCTGGCGCTGCGTGGACCGCGACTTCTGTGCCAACATCCCCAGCGCTGAGGGCAGCGACTCCGAGGGCTTCGTGATCCACGACGGCGAGTGCATGCAGGAGTGCCCCTCGGGGTTCATCCGCAACGGCAGTCAGAGGTCAGTCTCAGGGCCTGTCGCTCACGCAGGCGGCTTGCAGGGAGCAGAAAGGCGGGCTCTGCCAGTTGTTCCATCTGGGACCCCAGGGAGGTTAAGGGAGATGGGTCTTCTTGGAGGGCTGGCATAATTTTTCATGAGATTCTAGGAGCAATTGGCAGTTTTTGTTTGTTTTGGAAGTGTACTGACAGGACACTTGAAATTAAGGACTTGACTTGCTGACTCATGTACCCAGAGGTCACTGTCACCCCTGGTGGGGGGACACTACGACAACGATGACACTATAGATTTAGGTTTCCCTCACCCCTAGTGCTACTCAGCACTAGCCCAGTGAAGGCTTTGGGATTGCAAGAGGGAAGACAAGGCAAGCCCCTGCAGCATCCTGGAGGCAGCCAGCAGGCCTAAAGAGTCTCTTAGCACAGGCCCTGTGCCTGTACTGGCTGCTGCTGAGGGTAAGCAGTAGCTTCAAGGAACCTGCATCGTCCATCAGCACCTCCTCTCTCTCACCCCCTCCACCCTCACCCTCCCTCAGTTTCCTATGTGCTCCTTGTTTTCCTTCCTAAATGTTGAGACTTTGCTTGGGAAGCAAAGAAGTTCCTTACAGCAAATGGCACCCCTCTTTGTATGCCATCTGGACTTCCATGACATTGTCATGTTTTTGAAAAGAGAGTGCTATCATCATTACAAAATATACGGCTGTAACCCTGGGAGCAAAAGAAGACTAGAGGTGTGGAGCTGCGGTTCCATCCTCTGGAGCAGAGCAGAGAACTTTTAGGAAAGAGTAGTTCAGTTGTCACAGACCAAAAGCCTCCCTCATGGTGAGGGAGGGCCAGGGGACCCTTGCATTCCTGGGTTCTTCAAACTATTCTACAAATATAAAATGCTGTTAGGAAAGTAAACATTAATTTTGAATATAATGTGTCATTTACCTGCTTTTTGCTGCAGTCTATTTCTGTAAATGGCATCAAGTAAGTCTTTATAAAGGATATTCTTTATAATATTTGAAGATGCTACTTCTATCACAGGCTTACCTTCAAATCAAAGATGAAACTCAATTTCGTAATATTAGATGTAGAACAACTTTCTGCCCATTATAATTTCTATAACCATTGTCATAGTAAAAATTACTCTAAATACTTTAAAATGATAAATGTGTCAAGGACTCCAATGGACTGTTAAGTATACGTATTCCAACCAACATAAGTCTACCACGTTTTACTCACATTTTATTGGCAGCTGTAGACCTTAAAAGGGCTTTGCCATTGCCCTGATGTGGCTCTGCCACAGTTCCTCCTGGGGGTAGAAGGATGGGACAGCTGGTCCGTGAACTGGAGATGATACCGTCTTTGTCCTGTGGATACATTTTTCTATGATGTAGCAGGCAATGTGTTGTAGCACTGAGGGTGCAGTGCATTCAACAGTGTTATTTCTCCCCCTGCAGTGTATTCAAAGAACTGAGCCGTTATTTTTCCCTATGCAATTCTTACAGTCTGTTCAAAGCTACAGATCTGCCTTTTCCATTTTAAAATAAAATGCCATCAAGAAATAATAAATCCCCCCTCAGCCTTTAAGGCCTGTTTGACACTTACTTTAAAATATTTATTTTTTAATACTGCTTATACCCTCTCTGTATCAGAGTGCACTCCAGGAAGATTAATCTATAAACTAGTAATCAGAACATTTGCTTAGAAAAACATTTTTAAAGTGCTAGATGATTCCTAGACATTTTGACAAAGGTGTTTGGTTCAGAAATTGCTATTTGAATAAAATGTCATGGAGAACTAAGCGTCCGCTTACCTTACAACACAGAAGTTACACTCCTGGATATTTATCCCAGGAAAATGAAAACTTATGTCCACACAGAAATGCATACGCAGTTGATCAGAGTGGCTTTATTTGAAATAGCCAAAAACTGGAAATAACTCAGATGTCCCACCAGAGGTAAATGGCTCAGCAAACTGTGGCACATCCACACCATGGAATATTATTTAGCAATAAAAAGAAATAAACTATTGAAATACACAACAACTTGGATGGATCTCAAGAACATTATGCTGTGTGAAGAAAAGCCAATCTCAAAAGGTCACATACTGTATAATTCCACTTATATAACATTCTCAAAATGACAGAATTATGGAGATGGAGAACAGATTAGTGGTTATCAGGAAGGAGTTAGGAATATGGGGATGTGGTGACTGTGTGGAAGATCTTTGTGGACTAGTTCTGTATCTTGATTGCAACTGTGATTACACAGTGATAAGATGACATAGAATCATACGCATACGTTGTAGCAGTGTTTTTCCTGGATTCGATATTGCAATAGCATTATATAAGAGGTAACCATTGGGGAGAACTCGGGGAAGCTTACATGGGACCTTTCTGTACTCTTTGCAACTTTCCGTGAATCTGTAATTATTTCAAAATGAAAAGTTTTTTAAAGGGAGGATGAGGGCATTATATGGTACGTAGGTAACTTGGAAGCAATAAAAACCAAGAATAAGGGAAGCTACTACCCATGCTAGAAATGAGAATGTTGAGTATGATGTTAGAGAAAGGAGAGATCTCCCTTTCTATGGTTGGCCCAGTTCCTTTGGAAACCTTGCCTCCCATTCTCCCAACATGAAATAGGAAAATACCAGAGAATTTTGTTTACCTATAAGCTTTTAAACAAAACAAAACCCTGCCTTTTTGCCTTAGATATGCAATGAAGTTCCAGGAAAAAAAAAGAAGGCTTTAATGAAAAGAGCTATAACTTACACTGTTTCTTTGAATGTTTTTTACTTGTCTACATGAAGTTTAAAAGATCATTCAAGAACAACAATGTAAATATAATGGCTCTCCAACTCACCATCCTATTATACACACATCCCATAATGTTGTATCATTTATTTTGTTTGGAAATCAACCCAACTTTTGATCCTTCCTCTGTGGCTCAGCAGCTGGATTAGCGTTTTGTGTGCTATTTCCTAAATAATGGTAGGTAGGCAGGAATAGTGCCAGTCTCACTCACTGTCCCTCACTCTTGGTGTTTGTGGCATGTTCAGGATAGCATATGAAAAAGGAGCTCATTACTAAGTAACGGAAGTTCCTTGCTTATATTGTGTATGCAGCAAAAACAACATTTGGATCAATTTACAAGTTGCTGCAAAATGCTGTCAAGAAATAATTTCAGTTGTGCTTTAGCAAGAAAATAATGGATCTGTGCTATACTACATACCTTTCGGAGTCCCTCATTGGGTTTTCTGGGACGCTGGCTGTGGGAGTCAGACTCTTGTTAGTGGCAGAGATACTGCTGTCCCTTTGCTGCCCCTGTCCACTCTCCAGTGTCTCCTCCAGGGTGCGCCAGGCAGGGGCCACGACATCAGAGAGCAGCCCCATTCTCCTCAGGAGCCCCCAGTGCTTCCTTTCTGCCAAGCTCTTTCTCCCACATGGGACCAGCTGGCTCACCAGTCGACAGTCTATGACACACACATGCTTCAAGGATGTATCACATATTTTGTCTGGAAACAAGCAGCATGCTTTTCCCATGTAGGCACTTTTCTTCCTTTTGTTTGCAATTTGAGTGGCTTATCCTGGGTGGGCTTGGGGATGAGATACAGTGTGACCGCTTGAATGCTTCAAAACAGTTGGTTTTTATAATTTGTACTGTAAAAACAACTAGAATAAGACCATATCCTTACGATTTGTTTAATGCAAGGAGACAGTCTGATCTCTGTGTTTCTGGTTGCTTCCTTATCTCCAACAGCATGTATTGCATCCCTTGTGAAGGTCCTTGCCCCAAAGTCTGTGAGGAAGAAAAGAAAACAAAGACCATTGATTCTGTTACTTCTGCTCAAATGCTCCAAGGATGCACCATCTTCAAGGGCAATTTGCTCATTAATATCCGACGAGGCAGTAAGTATTTCATCGCCCTGGAAGAGGTGACTGGATCTCTTGGTTTCTTTTGTTGATGCTTTTCCTACCCATCCATGACTCACAACTAAAATATGGGCCTAGAAAAACAACATGGTGCGTAAGCCTCATGCTTGATGTCTCTCCTTTGTTTTTCCCTCAAAGATAAAAAACAGATTGAAAGGCAGTCTGTTTTCTAGCCATTGGCAGTGTTTATTCCTGCAGAGGGTCATCCCTCTTCTTTCTTTTAGTCGCGTCTTATGCAGGAGAGGCAGGTCCCAACACACACAAATGCCAGAAGAGACCGAGGGATCAGAGTTATGACTCAGCAGCCTCCAGCTGGAGCCAAATCCACACAGTTTTAAGTCCAAAGAGTTTCGGTTACTTCAATATATTGAGGAGACTGAGCAAAGAGAAGAGTTTAATGATATCACTTTAAAATTTTATTGTCCAAAAGAATGGTTGATCTCCAAATTTACTTCTGAGAACCAAAAAGATATAAGTAAGTGTCATCATTTATTTAGAGCTTCCGTCTCACCCCTGTAGGGTCACCATCATCTGCAGTAGATGGCGTCCCTGGTCATTGCCTTTGTGCAGGGCAGTTCCCATTGACTTATTCTGTCGTATTTTCACTTCTGGTCTTTAACTGACAAGGGCTTCTAGTCGTGGTGCCTTGAATTCTCCACCTCCAGGACCACTTGGTCAAGGTACTGGTAGTTTCATAAGGTAGAATAAATATAAGAAAACTTTGAGGTTGAAAGGAATTTTTTTCCTAAATCCTTTTGTGAAGAAATTGTTTTTACAGTTCAAGAAAAAAAATGACTAATTACTTTATTCTGTGAATTTACATTTCCTTAGTACTGTTTGTTAAATGAATGAGCTATATTCTCATGGTGTAGACGTGGCAGAAGCAAGTTTTTGCTTAGTTTTTCTGAATTTTTTGATAGTCCTTGTTTTTCATGACACTTTTCACCTGTTGACGACAGAGATAACTTTGTTTCCACACAGCTACCCTCATGGTATTCTGCGGTTTTATTCTTTTTGCTCTTACTAAATTTCCTAATTTTTAAAAAGATTTCCTCATTCCTAGAACATACCCTTTAAGTGCCTAAACCTTCCTTTTTTAATTTTTTTAAATCTTCTTATCCTGAAGATAAAAACTGAATCCGTGAATTAAATCATGGAGAAGTATAATTTGAGAGGGAAGTGGGACATATTCTTGCATGATAATGGAATGTGTCTTCCAATTTATGTCCAGCTCAGGAAATCAGCTGGATTCAGGGTGACAGGACGTCTCATTGGAAAGGACATTCCCAGCCTTGACTACAGGGCCTGTGTCCTGCCCCACGTTTAAGATTCATCTTCTTTTCCTTGACACATCAACAGAAGGCAAACTCTAGTCTTTACAACTTGGATTCCTCTTGGAAAACCATTAACTGGGGCCTTGCCCTCAAGGACAGTACCCTTATTCTTTTATTTTTATCAATTCAAAGCAAAATAGAACCTTTCATTAAATAAGCCTTCACAAGTCATACAGGGTAAAATCCCGTTAGTTGAACCATACTCAATTTATTATAGTTTTGATGTAAGTTGAACTGAAGTTTACTATTGACTTTGAGAAAAATATAGGGTAAATAAGAGGAAAGGAAATAAACTGTTTATATATCATGTTGTTTTTACACATATATTAGCAGCTATTAGAAAATAATACATGTACCTTATAGAAAATTTAGAGATGAATTTTTAAAAAACACCTGCAGATAACCATTGTTGACATTTTGGTGTGTTTTCCCGTCTTAGTAGGATGGAACCTTTAAATATAGATCCCTGTATCTTAGGAACTAGAAATGCAGCAAAGGCAGCTCCTAACGAGACAGGGAAAATGTTGTTTATTTAGTCATGCCCTTGTACTGTGGAGGCAGCGCTGTCTGTTGACAGAGCACATTAAAAGACGTTCCCTAGATTTGTCGGCCTTTGCTAATTGGCATCTGGTATTTATGATTTTACGTTCTGTTCATCGGCCTGGGAGCAGCAGTACCGGGCCTTCTAGAAACGCACTTTCCCCTGCCTCGGGAGCTCTGTCCTGGGAGGGGTTGTTGAAAGTCAAGCCTGGGGAAGTGCATTTTTGACGGAGGACAGTGGGTCCTGTGCCAGCAGCCTGAGCATCTCAGCGGCACCTCAAAACAAGACCTGCCACCGAATCGCTCCCTACACGTTTGTGAGAAAGCAAGTATGTCGCCCTTACGCTCAGTGACCACTCAGTCACACGGTCCCTCTCGCTGTAGATAACATTGCCTCGGAACTGGAGAACTTCATGGGGCTCATCGAGGTGGTGACAGGCTACGTGAAGATCCGCCATTCCCATGCCTTAGTCTCCTTGTCCTTCCTGAAAAACCTCCGCCAGATCTTAGGAGAGGAACAGCTGGAGGGGTAAGTGCTCCCCAGAGTTTATGAGCTGACATTCTCCTGTTACCAAATAAGTAGCATGCTTTTAAAATTCTACATGACTAGGTAAGAGTTCTTTCTTGTTAAAAGGAAGACAGGAAGAAGAGACAGTGTGCTGGTACCACCTGAGTGATGGCTTACCTCGGTAGAGTCTCTTGTAGTCAGGATTCTCCATCCTTGGGACGTTGCTGTTTTGGAAAACTGTGTTGTGACCCCTCAGTCAAGGGTGGCCTGTCTACTGTGGCTGGTGAAACAGCAGACAGGGATGCTGTTTGGGCTCTTTCTCCCAAGAGTGACAGGAATGGGTCTAAAATACTTAACTCTCCGTGAAATCATCATTTACATGACCCTTGTCTGCCTCAAGATACTGTACTCTCCTACATAAAAACCATTCCGTCTTTCAAAATATATCGGGATATAAGAGATTCGGAGAAGTATGGACAGTTCGTTTTGTTATAAAGAACTCTTGATTCACAAGATCGTTTTTATTGATTAGCTTATAGGATTTGTGCTATTGATAGGATTTTTGCCTTCTGCAGAAATGTGCTTTGTAATAGGGGTTTTAAAATAGCTGGAGGCTTTCCACCAGAGGATAAATAAAAGTTGGCGCTTATTGCACACACAGTTTCTTTTCAGCAGTTAGCCTGTGTGTACCTTTGCATCTGTACTTTTTTCTTCACAGTTTTCCTTTTAAATACAGCTCTTGCCTGGCTTTAAGTTAATGCTTTGAAATAAAAGGAGACATCCATGAATGAGTGGATTCCTTCTAAAGAGAATTGGGGAAATAATTTAGGAAAGAAAGAGGTGGGAAGGTCATGGGAAAGGTTGTCCTTGCGAATTATCTGCCCCAACTGGATAAAGTTACCGCAAAAGAGTTCCTTTACAGCCTCTCTGCTTTTCTCAGCCTAACTCTTGGTCAGTCTTAAATTCTTAAAATTCCATCATCTGATACAGCTCAAGAGAGAGGGCAGCTCTTCATTCCATCCTTGAAAAGCACACTGTCCTCCCCACTGGGAACACTGATCCTTTAGAAAAACTTCTTTCTTCTCGCAAATCCAAGAGGCTGCCACTACGCCCAGTCCTGGAGTGCCCCAGCTCGCTTACAAGGCAAGCCGGGGCTCCGCCAATTTGAGGTGGTGGTTATTGTTTGTTGTATTAAATTTTAAAATGAATTTTAGCGCAGTTCTTTTTTTCTCCAAGTAAGTTTGTGTTTCTGGAATCCCCAGGGTTGGTAGGCACTTTGTCTTTGGCAGATAGGTATCTGCAAGTTTTCCTGCTGCTTAAGGCTACACATTTTTCCCCAGGCTGAGCACGTGATAGACATAGAGGTGAAAGCTGAGAGGAGAGTTTAATTAATTTTTACTAGGTACTATTACATGATGTGATTCCCTTTTAGTTGTGTGTTAACTAAAAGTATTATGCGTTTAAATGTAGCTGAAAAGTAATGCCCGATTTTTATTTGCAAGAATATTTGTGATGTATTTCTCCTTATTGGGACACTTCCAAGCTCAGGTAAGCTTTGGGCCCGTGCCCTGCTATGAGTGTTTTAGATGGTGAGGGGGGGCGAATGGGCCTCAGGTTGTCACAACCTGCTGCTGATCAATAGCCCTTGTGGCTCTGAGGTTGCTGGCCTTCCAGCCTTTTATTCCTGCGTGCTGCTTCTTGGAGGCTCTGTCTTGAGCTAGGGTGCTTAATAATCTTGTCTCTTGAAGGGAATTGAGTTCTTTCCCCTACCTTCCTCACCCATAACCAAAAAGGTGTAGGTCATCCTCGCTTGTGGTGAACTCCCCCACAACTATCTTTGTAGCAGGTATGACCAGCAGCAACATCTCAGTTCTTTATTTCTCCTCCTCAGATTTAGGAAGAGAGTTAGGTCCAGCCCCTTCACCTGCTGCCCTCGCTCCTGCAAGAAGGGAAGAGTCAGGGGGAGGAAGAGAAGAACAAAATATGATAAATAGATAAATGCCGAGAGGGCAAAGCAGAACTTGCAAGGTGCCCCAAGGGAAAGAAAAGGAACGTGCCATGGGCATGAAAAAGAGTCAGATATCTGATTAAGAAGATCAAACTGGCTTCTAAGAAGAGGTGGCATTTGAGATGGGCCTGGAAGGGTTTCCGGAAACAGTCAGAAAGAAGAGGGTGAAGAAAGGCAGTTCAGGGTAGGGCGGCAGGAGCAAAGACAACGAGTTTGGGCATCCTGGGACCTGTTTGGCAAATAATTCTGGAAAGGTAGGTGGTATTAGAATTACGTAAGGTGTTATGCACCCAGGTGTGGAGGTTATAATTTAGGTAGGCAGTAGCACGTATTCAAGGCTTCTGAGTTAGAGGAGTGTTAACCGAGCTGTCTGGAAATTTAATTTCTGAACATTCCATTTCTGCGTGCTTTTGATTGAAGCCAAGATAACCTCTATCCCAGTGGTTCCCAAACTTTGCTGTGCCTTAGAAAATCCTGATTCCCAAGTTGCACCCTGTCCCTATTCAATCAGAATGTTTGGGGTGGGATCCGGGTATCAGTGCTTTCCTACAGATTCTGAGGGACTTTCAGTGCACAGCAAAGATTGGAAACCGCTTCTCTATCTCGTTATTTCTTCTCATCTGCATATCCCCAAAGCATTTCGATTTTTTTCGTGTCACACTGTTGCCTCAAAGTACTGTTTTTTGAACTTCTCATAGCCAGTGAGAACATAAATAAGCACTTTCATTTGGTTCAATAGGATGGAAGTTTTGATGGAGAGCTGAAAAAGTCATCGTGTAGAGATCCTTCATATCCAGCTAGCTTGGCTTTCCAAACTGGAACTGACATCTGCCTCCAGAAGTCTCCCGAGCAGCTCAGACCACTGGGTCAAGTCAGGAATATGAAATTCAAGCACTTTACCTAGAGCAGAGCTCTTAGAACTCACAGAGAGCCTCTTTGCTCTTACATCAATCATCGTGAGCCAATTTTATAATCTGATTTCCAGGCTAACAACAGATAGAGGCCAAACCACATCAGAACAGACAGCAGGGTAGTCAGTTGCTGGAGAACGGGGCTCAGACAGCATTGGTTTGTCCAGAAGAACTCAGACAGCCAGGGTTTTCTTGAGGGCATCACTCAACTCTGTTAATGTGATGTGTTTCTAGAGTAATAACTTTAAACATTAAGAACACCAAGGTTCTTCTGCTATTTAAGAAGGAAGCAGATTTTGTAATACACGTGCAAAATTTCTATAAAATGGCTCATTTTTAAGGCCTTGAATAAGAATATTTCTGATATCTGCAAATGCTCTTATTTGGACAACCTTATTTTTGACGTCATCAGCTAAATCAGGAGTTAAAATTTCAGATTTTTTGGTGCCACCAAGGAAAAGCTCTGAAAAGAATAAAAGTAGGTGAAAGTGGTGGGTTGTAAGAATTGAAATTCTTGGCTGCATTGAGGTATCTCTATGCTCATGTCCCCACCGCTTGACTTTGCAACACTCAGGGTTTCATTCTGCCTTTGCAGCTTTACGATTAGGTGCAACAGGGTTGTGCTTGAACACTTCTCTGGGACTTTTAAAAAATATACATTTGACCATGTGACTCAGCAGTTCTAGGCTCTACCCAGTGTCTACCCGAGAGAAATAAAAACGTGCCTACACAAGACTTGTGTGTGAATGTTCATAGCAGTATTATTCATGATAGCCCCTCCCCCAAAAAAACCCACTGGAAACAATCCAAATGTCCATCAACAGATGAATGGATAACAAAATGTGGCACAATGGAATACTGCTCAACAATAATGTAACAACATGGACGAACCTCAAAAATATTAGGCTAAGTGAAAGAGCTGGACACAAAAGGCTATGCATTGTATGATTCCATTAATATGTAACTTCGAGAAAAGGCAAAACTATGGAGATAGAAAGTAGATCAGTGAGGGCTGGCGATGGGATGGGAGATTGACCACCATCGGGAATGAGAGAAGTTTGACATGATGGAAGTGTTCTGAAACTGCATAGTGGTGATCGTTGGACAGCTGTATAAATTTACTGAAGCGCAGAACTGTACACTTGTAATGGTTAATTCTTTGGTAGGTAAATTATCAGACCCGGTGGTCTAGTGGTTAAGATTCAGTGTTCTCACTGCCATGGCCTGGGTTTGTTTCCTGGTCAGGGAACCACACCACTCGTCTGTCAGTTGTCACACTGTGGTGGCTGCATGTGGCTATGATGCTGAAAGCTATACCACTGGTATTTCAAATATCAGCAGGGTCACCCATGGTGGATAGGTTTCAGCAGAGCTTCCAGACTAAGACAGACTTGGAAGAAGGACCTGGCTGCCTTCTTCTGCCCATGAAAACCCTGTGAGTAACAGCAGAGCATTGTCTGATAGAGTGCCAGAAGGTGAGAGAATGGCACAAAAAGACCAGGCAGGGTTCTGCTCTGCTATACACAGGGTCACCAGGAGTCGGAATCAACTCGATGGCACTAACAGCAAAATTATACCTCAGTAAAGCTACTTTAAAAACACTCAAAGAGGAAACATTTTCCGAGTATCTGGTACCTTGTGTTACTTAAATATAAAGTCCCCCCTTGCTGAGCCCCCAAGGTTGGTGTAAATATTGGATTTGGGGAAAACTGGATGTGGTGTAAAGCAGCCCATTGCAGATGGGTTAAAAGCAGCATCTGTGAAAAGGCCAAGTCCTGTATCAGTTACAGATTGCTCGGATGCTGGAGAAGGCCCCCATGTGCTGGGTTCTGATGCCCCCTAGAGACAACCGGAAAGAGGCCATGGTTCTCCTCTGCGAAGTGAAAGGGAATGATCGGTTGTGTATTTGCAGACTTTGTGTGTATGTGTGTGAGGAAGATTGGCCCTGAGCTAATATCGGTTGCCAATCTTCCTCTGTTGGCTTGAAGAAGATTGTCGCTGAGCTAACATCTGTGCCAGTCTTCCTCTATTTTACGTGGGATGCTGCCATAGCGTGGGCTGACAAGCAGTGCTAGGTCCACACCCAGGATCCAAACCCATAAATCCTGGGCCACTGAAGCTGAGCACGCGAACTTAATCACTATGCCAGCGGGCCAGCCCCTGCAGATTTTTTTTTTCAATTTATCAGCAAGGGCTGGAAAGCGGGGAATGTCCCTTCCTACCTCCACAGGCTGGAGACCTCACCCTCAGGCCCATTTGACCCAGCCTGGGAGAAGCCTAATAAATACTTTGCCTAGAGTTGTTGCTTAGTAAGTGGTGGAGGTGACAGTCAGATCCTGATCTTTGAATTCCCAAATGCAGTGCTCTGAACCTTGGATGCCAGGCTGTCTTCTAAGTACCACATCAATCCCCAATGCTTTTGCCTTCCTTTGCTTCCTGATCCTTCTTGCTGTTCATCAGAGCAGGCAGGAAGGTGGTGGTGTTGATAATTCAGAGGTAAGACGGCCCCAAGACTGGAGCCATAAATAAAACAGTTGAGTGTATAATATATGCCAGGCATTTAGAATATCAGTACAGATAGTATATAGATGTCCTCAAGGAGATAACCAACCACTCCCAGCCTGCCTCCATTGGTATGCATTTTGGCTGATGGGGCCTACGCAAGTACAACACAAACGTTTTTTGCAACATTAGAAGGCTGGGTGCCACGATTCCAATATCTATAAAACCCAGGCACCATGGAGCCTACGTAAGCTTTATAAAAATAAACGAATAACTTAATTTTTTAAAATACTCTTTGAATGGAAATGCAGTAAGCTTAGAAACAATTAGAAAATCACATTTACCGAGTGATTGGCATAAATAGCCATTTCCTTTAGGAAACAATGAAAACCTAAGCGTGTGTGTGTGTGTGTGTGTGTGTGTGTGTTGAAGATGTGCAGACAAGTCTCTGTCTTCTGCCATCTCTTAATTCTCACCTAATCATAGGAGGAATTTGAGGGGAGCCAGGCCCCAAGCTGGGGTTGGAAAAACAAGAGCAGTATTGACAGGCAGCTCATGAATGGCTTGATTATTATTTTGACGAGGGTTTTATTTTTATCTTTCTGTTGCTTACACAGGCTCCATAACGCCTGGGTTTTATTGATATTGGTATCCTGGCTCCAGGCCTTCTCAGTGTTGTAAAAATGTTTGTGTTTACTGTAAAAAGATAATCTTGCTTTTCAAAGTGATTAATCACATACACAGAATTTCAGTATGCCTGCCATTCATTTGTCACATTCCTGATTTATAATTCATGCTTCCTCCCCTGGAGAGAAGTGTGTTTTGTTCAGAAGGTATTTTCAGTACAGTTCTGTGCCCTGCTAGCGAAATTAGTTTACCAAAAAGAAGCCTCATCCTGGGTTGAGACAGAAGTTTGGCCTGGTTAATTGGCCCTTACTCCCAGCCCAGAAGTTTCTGCACCA
This sequence comes from Equus asinus, assembly GCF_041296235.1. Classification (NCBI taxonomy): domain Eukaryota; kingdom Metazoa; phylum Chordata; class Mammalia; order Perissodactyla; family Equidae; genus Equus; species Equus asinus. The sequence goes on along the minus strand of NC_091791.1, from coordinate 110,850,137 downwards.
ACAAAGAGATTTTGTCCTGTGTGGCCAGCTCAGGAACCTGAGCAGCTAGACCCATTGGGGTGAGTACTGATGCTGCAGAATGTCCTTCAGTTTTGGAAATATTCCATGGGCAAGAAGGGGCCTATAATAGGAGACATCTATTTCCACCTGTAAACCCTCCTTCAGTTGTACGACTGCACGAATCCTTCTGCCTTCTGGCGTCACCTGCAGCCTGGCAGCGAAGGAGAGTAGACGTGGGTGGGGACTGTCCTGAGGGCTGGCAGATCTCACCTTGCCATCTCTCAGTGCTTCCTGCCTGCACACGTGGCCTTGTGTTGCCTATTTGACGTCTAGATTCATTTGGGCAGTGTTTTACATTCCTTTTCCAGTAGATGTATGTGTTAGGGAATAAGCTCTTACTGAAAGGAAAGGATTGTTGACTTGCAGGTTTTTGCCACTTGCTTTGGTGGCTGTGAATGTGTCAAGAGGCCTCAAGGTGGGTTTGTGAGGAGCCTGGCTTGGTTTCAGAGGCACCGCCTTTGGACACACTTGGCTCACTGAACCCCTGTGCAGGCAGGGCTCCCATCCCCAACAGCCAAGCATGTGTGGACGGGGTCCAGTGCTCGCCGAGGGGTTGGGCTTCAGGCTGGTGGGGCAGATTCCACCTCAGCTCTGTACCTCCTGCTGGGCATTAGGGTCTTGGACTCTTAAAGCCGACAGGGAGCTCAGATGACACCTCTTCATGCCCCTTTTTGTCCTGCGAGTGAGTAAATGGGGCTACAGAAAGCACTAAGTGACCTGCCTATGGCCAAGCAGCTCATTAATGGCATTTCTTGTCCTGGCTCCCCGTCTCGAACTTCCTTCCGTCTGAACTCCCTTGTGAATTCCCAGGGAAATGTGAAGTGTCTGCTTGGCAGCGTTGTAACCATCACTTCTGCTTTGCTCTAAATGAATGAGACTCAGGCTGAGGACTGACCAGGCGTGTAGAGGTCCTGGTGTGGGTGTAAGGGAAGACGCTAACCAGGTGCAGAGAGGTGCCTGATGGACACAGCCCCCAGGGCAGAGGAGGGCTTCCAGCTTCTGTTTTGTCCTGGCTACCCTGGCTCTGGAAGGAGGCCAGGGATCCTTTCTTCTCTGCTGTTTGCGTGTTGGATCTGTGAGTAGATCTTAGAAATAACTCAGAGTGCTACACCAATTCCTAGACTCAGTTTTGTGTAAAGTGCTTGAGTGAGCTCCAGAAAGAAACTGAGGCTGAGGAGCAGGAGGGGAGAGGAAGGATTCGAGGTCCGTGGGAAGCAGACCTTTCAGCACGGAGGTCTCAGGTGGGCAGCCATGGCCCTGTCTGCCTGGTTTCCTGGGGGACCTGTAGAAAACGGTGTACTGCAAGGATCTTTCTCTAGACCCCCAAGCTATAGCTGTCTGCTCACTGCCTCCCCAGGTATGGGTTTCTCTCCAGGTAGCCAGAGGTCGCTGCTGCCAATGCTGGCTGCCCTTTCATCATTCCTTCAGTGGGCAGCTGGGTCTGCTGCTTCTGTGTCCATCCGCTAGGGGCAAGACCCACATCTGCCTTGGTCAGCTTTGGACCTCCAGCCCCTCATTGGTGCTCAGCATCTGTTAGACCAGAGCTTCTCCAAGTGTGCTCGCAGTACCAGCAGTGTCAGCATCACCTGGGCGCTGGTTAGAAATGCAGATTCTCAGTCCACCCAGACCTACTAAGCAGAAACTCTGGGGATGGGGCTCAGCGCTCTGAAAACAAGCTTTGTACACTTTGCACACTAAACTTGTGTTGGACGCTGAGTCGCTGTTGCCTGGATGGGTGGCCCTGGAGGACTGCCCATCAGGGGCCATTTTTCCTACCCCACCTTCTGCAGGGACTGAGGCTGGGGCTTTTCAGGGTGGGGTGAATCTGGCGGAGGGATTCACCACCACCAAGTCTGTCTCCCTGTCCCATTATATGCTGCTGCTGGCAGATGGGATTTACCCCCAAGGATAGCGGGAGACTTTTCTACAGCAAATCTGTAAGCTGTTCCAGTTGAGTAGCAGAGCATGTCTGCTCTCCCATGGACTGATTTCAGGCGCATTGTACATACTCTGCTCTGAGAGAAATAACCAAAGGCATTTCTAGGGGATGATTTGAGTAACATCCTCCACTGTGAGAAGCATTATTTATTGGTAATAGAGATCATTAATTAGCACCTTATCGATTTCAGTATATTGTCCTTGAATCATACTCTTGCCATTGTTAACAGTAACTATCCATTCTCATATACCATTAATAACTAAGTCTCTCATTGGCAAAGGCACTGTATTCTGGAGGCACATGAAGAGAGGACCTGAGGGGGGGTGGCCAGCAGACTGGGGTGGGTGATGGAAGAAGGCAGAGGTGCTGATGCGGATCTTTGTGCTTCTAGGAATTACTCCTTCTACGTCCTCGACAACCAGAACTTACAGCAGCTGTGGGACTGGGACCACCGCAACCTGACCATCAAAGCTGGGAAAATGTACTTCGCTTTCAATCCCAAATTGTGTGTCTCCGAAATTTACCGCATGGAGGAAGTGACGGGGACTAAAGGGCGCCAGAGCAAAGGGGACATCAACACCAGGAACAACGGAGAGAGAGCCTCCTGTGAGTGAACCCAAGGGTCCTCATCAAGTGACCCTCCGCCGATCTAGAGCGTGGTTTCTATTTGCGGCCCCCTCCTTGTTTTACTTGGAGGGACACAAGGCCTCCTTGACCAACACTTTGCTCTTACATGTGTATCTTCAAAGGCAATAGTGGGAAGATCCATGACAGATTCGTGTTTGTAAACTTCCCTTAGCGTCTATATACTATTTATAAATAGGTTCTTACTCAGGATTTAAAGGAGGGCTTACAAAATGCAAAAAGTTAAATGTCTTTTTACACAGAGGTGTACAGTCAGAGTACTTTTCAGGGAAGGGTTTCCTTCCAGGCCTGGGGGAAGTGAGTTCGGCCCTCCCTTTCCCACAGAGTGGAGGGGAGGCCTGAGAGCAGAAGGGGCTCAGCTATGAGCCCAGCCCCCGTGGCTGCGAGTCCTTCTCCCTAGCTCAGCCTCCTCCTTGCTCCTACCACATCGTGAAAAAGATGGAGAGAGCCTGCCTCCCTGAATTGATACTGCGTTTTAAATTTAGAACAAGATAATTATAATCTCACACTGGTTAGACGACTTTTACTTTGAGGTCTTATATCTGAGATACAACAGTGTGTTTTTCGTCTAACCCTGTATATAGAACTGCTTTTAAAAATGTCGGTTTCTGTTTGGCAGGGTGGGGTTATAAAAGTAAATTGTCTCTCCATCATGGGCTTTTAATAAAGGGAAAGTATTAGAAAAAAATGGAGTAATTTATATGATCAAGGATGATTTGCAGACATGCACACACACACACACACTCACACACTCACAGGCACAGTAGGGGGAGGATAGCCATTTGACTTTGGTTTGTTTCCCTGCTGTCTGGGTCTGTCCGGCAGACACTCACATTGCTCAGAAAGAATTTTTAGAGGGGAGAACCCGACGCAGAGCTGGAGAGCATGTTCACAGCCAGTGCCTTCTCCCTCGCGGTCTGCGCCGCGGCCCCTGCTGCACTCCCTGCTCAAACCGCAGCAGACACGGATGTGTCGGAGCATTTTCAAAGCATTCTCCTCCTTAGAGTCAGCCAGGCTGACCTGTCAGACTATGACTACAGTAGCCATTTATTTTCCCTTGAAAACAAAATCATGTTTTCTCTCTAAATAACACTTTAGCAGGAACTGCAACATTTCTCCGATCTCAGTCCAGCACATTTTGCCCACAGACTTCCAGTTTTTAACTGCCTTTAGCCTCTCTGCTTCACCTACTGCGTGCACATTGGGATTCAGGCAAATAAGAGGGAAAGGACAATTCGTAGGAGACTTTCGCTTTCCATGTGGGGAGGCAGCCATCAGTTCTTCCCTGGTTCTCAATGCAGTTTGAATCCAGTCAGAGGAGCAAGAGGGGGCTCGTGGCAGTGTCCCCTCACCAGCAAAGGCTTACTTCCCTCAGAGCGCAGAAGCCCTCACCACATGAATTGTCTTGTCCGTGCTGGTTCATTCCCCATTGTATGTCAGTGCTAGTCATGCCTGTGTCCTTCCAGTTTGATCCCAAGCTGAGACTAGGGAAAGTTCCGCTCTGTGGCAGCCTGGTCTGTTACCTGTCCTTGGTGGTTGCGCAAGGGCAGGCAGATATCCACAACTGCAGAAAGGTGCCATGATACCTAAGAAGGTTCCGCCTGGTGTAAAGGTCTGCTCTCACCTTCTTTGGTCCTCTCGTTAGCCCTCGTCTTAGGGATCCGCAGAAAGATAAGGCTACCTTGTTCAGTTAAGCGGTCCTTCTCCATGTAAAGAATCACCCACAGGTTCACGTCCAGTGCACCCAAGTGCACTAAAACAAAGGAGCGAGCCCCTTGGAGCTCCACATAGTAGTGTTTGAGTCCTTAGTAGGATAAGAAAGCCACTGAGAAGTCTGGAAGGGGAATTAGCGTGCACAGCCAGCTTTGGAGAAGAGGGAAATAGTGCAGGACAAGCAACTTCTCAGACATATGGAGGAAAAGAACGTTGATCTCTGTCACTCACTGTGCGCCCCTGTGCCCAGGTGAGAGTGATGTCCTGCACTTCACCTCCACCACCACGTGGAAGAATCGCATCATCATAACCTGGCATCGCTACCGGCCCCCTGACTACAGGGACCTCATCAGCTTCACCGTCTACTACAAAGAGGCGTGAGTTTCTGTGCTTGGTGACACGCTTCTGTTGGCAGGGCTGTGGGTGGGGAGGTCTCTGTTTCATCCTCATCGCCTCCCTTGGCTGTCATGTGATGTCCATCACCACCAGTGCCAGCTACAAAGGGGGAAATGGCTCCCCTTGAAGCGATGACTGGACAGGTCCAGCATCTCACTCATGTCCCTCTATACATGGGCCCCTCCCAGGGTGTGGCCCTCTGCTCTAGGTCATGAGCCCTCCAGACAAGGAAGGAGACAATGGAGAGACTGACCTTCATGTCTTGAACCTTTCGTGATTTCTCATAAAATCTACTGGGGGCTTTTCTGGAGCCTTCCGATGACATTCGCCTGCCTAAGCAGCCATGACTTACTCCTCCAGAGGGCAGCTCTTCTTAGTCTCCACCTCCTTCCTCTGCCTCCTGTATCCAGGTGGTTCTCCCAGTCTACTCAGTCACCCTCCTTACCCCGTAGGTCTCTTTCCTGGGAGCTTGGCTTCCCCAGAGCTGGAACCAGAGCCACCAGTGACAGCAGCTGATACCCTTTCTCCTGCTGGACCTGGGGCCCAGGGAAGGGTCCTAGTGATGAAAATAGTGGGGCTCAGGATTATTAGGCATTCAGTGTTCCTGTATATGGGGGTCACTCATGGTCTTCCATCACGCTGACCGGGACGGATATGTTAATGTCTGTTTCAGAAGCCAGCGGCTGTCCAGCCCTTTCATCTGACAGTTACAGAATTCCTGACCATCCATGCATCTGTGCAAAATACTCTCTTCTCTCTGATAGTCCTACATTACCATTTGGCAATGTCGGCTAGTCATTTCACCAAGGAGTTGATGCTAGTTTCTCAGACAATCTGGAAACTAAATATTTGAAGATACTTAAGTAATCAGAATTGTTTGTGAGCAAATTAGATTTTGGAAGCTATATTTTAGAAGTTGTTTTTCTGTAGCAAAGTCATTTTTCTCCAAAAGTTATCCTTTATCAATAGCTGGATGTTTGCATTAAATGACTGCTTGTTTTTTCTTAATGGTGAAGAGAGGAAAATAGAGTTTGTGTATATTTTTAAGGAGCAGTGTTTTCAATCCCAGTAACTATAGAACTTACTCTTTCTGGGGCAGAGTATTCAATTACATACGTAACTGTGGTCCAGTTGCTTAATTTTATTCTTCTATAAAAATCTAATTGATCATTTGTTTTATTTAGAATTCCCATTATAGAAAGTGTGATGTGCTAGGCCCCTGGGGAAGGTTTCTGGGAACTTTGATGTCAGGGCCCTAAAACATTCTCTGAGCTTTATCGATTGTCTTTCAGACCCTTTAAAAACGTCACAGAGTATGATGGGCAGGATGCCTGTGGCTCCAACAGCTGGAACATGGTGGATGTGGACCTCCCTCCCAACAAGGACGTCGAGCCTGGCATTCTACTGCACGGGCTGAAGCCCTGGACGCAGTACGCCGTTTACGTCAAGGCCGTGACTCTCACCATGGTAGAGAACGACCACATTCGTGGGGCCAAGAGTGAAATCTTGTACATTCGCACCAATGCTTCAGGTATCCCCACACCGCCCCGCCATCCCATACTTCCTCATGAGCTCACTGTTTTTACTTATTACAAGATGTAGTCATAGGGCTCACAGTGAATGTGCCTATTGTCTCTCTCTGTCCTGGGCCAGTCTGTCTTTTGTCTGTCTTGTCAGTTTATAGTACCATATCACATTCTTTTTCCCACTGCCAATACCCTAGGCTCTTCCGGCCCATTTTCTGGACTTGGTACCATCTTCCATCGTCTGTCTGTCTGTCTGCCTGGGCCAATGGGCCTCACGCTCTCTGCCTTTTAAATGTCCTCCAGGGTCCTAGGTGGGTTTGGTTGGAAGGTCCAGCTAGGATACAGCCCCCTATGGCTGCCCTTCTGGTTTATTTTGATAGTTGAACATCTGGGAACTGAAAACATGCTGATTGGTGTTCCCGTTACCTCACATGGCTCATTGGTTTTCCATCTTAGTTCTGTAGCAGCTGGGGTTCCAAGGAGGTCAACAAAAGTTGGAACATGTCCGACAGTATTTGGTGGACATTCAGAGTATTCACTGATGAAAGTGTTCCTCCTTCTCCTCTATCTTCATCTTCTAAACCACCTCATTTCTCAACTCCAGAATCTGGAGCTAATGAAAGGAAACATTTTGTATATTTTCCAAGTATATAAAAACCAGTTTAGAAGTAGGAAAATGCACGTCATTTTTAAACACACCGATAAACATTTTTGGTTGATGGCCACTGTTAGAACAGGTAGGCTGTTTTAAAATAGCTATAAGCTAGCACGAAATAAGTTTAAATGACAGAGGGTGAGGAGAAAGTGCTGGTGGAGAAAACCTTTTGCTTGTGCACTCCTGCTTCCTCCTCCCCTCCCGTGCTCCGGCTCCATGATCCTGTGAGTGGCCACGATTATGTCACTGACCATAAAGTGTTTATAGAAATAAATCTGGCACAGACTTCTGATCCTGGATGTGGGGTGGTGTAGCAGAGGCTCAAAGGCAACAAAATAAGTTGTTCTTCCTAAAATTTGGAAGTAACGCTTCCCAGCAATTTACTGTAGCCAGTTCAGGAAAAATGAGAATCTTACCCTATTATGACAAATTCTTAAGAAACCTTTTGCCTTCCCCAAAGATAGAAAACAAAGCACTGTACAAATTGAGTCAGTATACCATGTTTTGGTCCCTGTCTTTACAAGTGGTGGGAACAAAGGATAACTTGGTCCTTTGCCTCTGCTTGTTTGTGACACTTACCACTGAAACATCCAGGGGTAACCTGTTTGTTTCTGAAAGACTTATTTTTGGAAACCTGGAAGTGGCCGAGCATCCAGTGGTTATGTTTCCCCTGAAAAGGCTAGCATTAGTTACGACTTTTCCCCTAAAGTGTCATTCCTTACAGGTGTTCAGAAGTTTGTGTATAATATTATGTACCTTAAAGCACCCTTAACCTGTTCACCCCCTTGAAATTTTAAAAGCGGCTTGGATGACCATGTTGCTTAGGCGACATACAGTGGAGGTGTCCCTTGCACTTTGGAAAACCCACCAAAATTGGTGTTTTCTTGTGAGCCCAATGAGAGTAAGATTTCAGTGGTCCTGGGATGCATTTTCCCTTTATATATAGATCAGCTCTGGGTTTGGGGTTGGGGGCGGGTGCAGTAGTAAATAAAGCTTGACCAGATTACTTACCAGTAAGTGAAGCTTTGCCTGTAAATCAATATTCTTTTGCTGGTAACAGAGTCCTTTGCTTGAAATTTGAGTTTTTAAACTGCATTTGATAGTTGTGTCTCTGTCGTTCCATTGACGCGTGACTGTAGAATTGTAGACTTCCAGGCCTTTTACACTGCCTTTTCCTCCAAGCCCACTTACACACATGTGCACGGGCACACACACACATGCACACACACTCCAGCTCCTTTTTAACTTGCTCCTTTTTAACTTCCTCCTTGCATTTTGATTTCTTGCCATTTTTATCAGAGATTCAAAATTCTCAGGTGAAATGCAAGTCAGTTTTACCACTTGCTAAAACTACCGACGTTGAACATTTTGGAGAATGGCAGTTGTAATAAATGAGAAAAGTCAAGTGTTTGAATTGGCTGTAGGTTTTAAGTCCTCCGTTCTAACATTGGTGTGCCCCCACAACCTTTTCCATTTGCAGCTCAGTAATGTTTGTTTCCACAGAGATTACCTGAGAATAGATATTATAAAGGGAAATGTTGGCATTTAAATCCATACTGTTTCGAAACAAGGCTCAGTTTTCATTTTGTGCTTCAGTGTTCACTGCTGTTTTCTTATCCAGGTCAAACTTTCAGCTCCTTGTTGGTTTGTGTTGAGGACCTGAGAACCCGGGTCTTGGGTTCATTTCATTTTCTGAACTGCCCTTTGTCCCCTTTTCCAGTTCCTTCCATCCCCCTGGATGTTCTTTCAGCATCAAACTCCTCTTCTCAGCTAATTGTGAAGTGGAACCCACCCTCTCTGCCCAACGGCAACCTGAGTTACTACATCGTGAGATGGCAGCGACAGCCTCAGGACAGCTACCTTTACCGGCACAATTACTGCTCCAAAGGTAAAGATGGGAGGTGGGGAGCCCTGTAACTGTGACCTCCCATTGTCTGAACGTATGCAAGCCCCGACATTCCACATATCAGTTTAAACCCTTCATTGCAAACCAGCTACGTTCTTGATTGAAGGTGCTGACGGCTATTATTTTTCCTCTCAGGCTTGTGTAACTTGGCTTTCATTTCCACTCTCATTGGGCTTCTCTCTTCTGAGCAGACAAAATCCCCATCAGGAAGTATGCCGATGGCACCATTGATGTTGAAGAGGTGACGGAGAATCCCAAGACCGAAGTGTGTGGTGGAGAGAAAGGGCCTTGCTGTGCTTGCCCCAAAACCGAAGCCGAGAAGCAGGCCGAGAAGGAGGAAGCCGAGTACCGCAAAGTCTTTGAGAATTTCCTGCACAACTCCATCTTTGTGCCCAGGTACCACTGTCATTTGAGAATGTCTCCAGGCTGGTGCTCCTCAGGCAGGTTCTGGTGCCGTCTCTCCACCCTGGTAGTTTGTAGGTCAGCAACCTTGGGGCAAGACTCAGTAGCCTTCAAGGAGGGAACAACAAAATAGGATATCAGTTTCGTCAAGTGGTTCCTGTGGAAACTGGTTTGCCCTAAGGGGAAGGGGGCTCGGGGCACATGCTCTTGGGGGCACATGCTGTTGGGGACGGCGGCTTGACAGGTGCAGCTGCCTCTCAGTCACATAGCCTCCTGCAGAGGGCAGGTGGGCTCTCTGCTATAGGGACGGGGAAATGAAGCTCAGAGAGCTGAAACCACCTGCTTTTGCTCATGGAGCCCTGTGGGTAAAAGCTGAGATTTGAGCCCCTTTCTGCTGCTCCCACTTCTCCGTACTGCCTGTCTCATCTGGCCAAGGACGAGTAAAGCAAGAGGGAGAAAAATCACAATTTTGAAAGGGGCCCAACTTCGAAACAGAACCAAGTGCCACTGGCATCCTTGACAACCAGGTTTGGGAAGCAGTGCAGAAGACAGCTTCTCAAAGTAAAGCAGCCCCTTCTCCAGTCTCAGTTTCTGCCAAGTGGGGACAAAAGTGGAGGAAAGTAAATGTTCGAAGCAGCACTATTCACAGCAGCCAAAAGCTGAGATCAACCCAAGTGTCCATCCATAGATGATGGATAAACAAAATGTGGTATATCCATGCCATAGAATATTAGTCAGCCAAAAAAAGGAATGAGATTCTGAATCATGGACTACAACATGGATGAGCCTTGAAACGTTATGCTAAGTGAAAGAAGGACAAATATTGTATGTTTCCGTATATATAAAATATCTAGAATAGGCAAATTGATAGCAACAGAAAGTAGATTAAGGGTACCAGGGGCTGGGAGGAGGGAAAAACGGGGAGTTATTCCTTAATGGATATAGGGCTTCTCCAGTTTACGGTGATGAAAAATTTTGGAAATAGTGGTGATGGTTGCCCAACATTATGAATGTAATCAATGACACTGAATTGTACATTAAAGATAGTTAACATGACAGGGCTGTCCCACTGGTGCAGTGGTTAAGTTTACACATTCCACTTTAGCAGCCCGGAGTTTACCAGTTCGGATTCCGGGTGTGGACCTACGCACTGCTTGTCAAGCCATGCTGTGGCAGGCGTCCCATATAGAAAGTAGAGGAAGATGGGCACGAATGTTAGGTCTGGGCCAGTCTTCCTCAGCAAAAAGAGGAGGATTGGTGGCAGATGTTAGCTCAGGGCTAATCTTCCTCAAAAAAAAAGTTAAAATTTTTAAAAAATGGTTAACATGGCAAAATTTTGTTATATATTTTTTCATTTATAATTTTTAGCACAATAAAAAAATAGTAAAAAAAAAAAAAAAAGTAGAGGAAAGTTCAGCAGGGTAGCCTTGCAATGTCTGGGAAAGGAGAGGGAAACAGAGTGGGGGCCCACAGCTCCCTTTTTTTCCTGAAAGATGATGGTGCAGAAATTTAGAAACAACCTCACACCTGAAATCTGGGCAGAGGAGTTGGATTCAGACGAGCACTGTGCCCACGAGCCACTGGTTCCTGATCCCCACGGTGCCCAGCCGCCCACCCACTGCCCAGCATGGTCTCACCGTTCTTCTTGCTCCCCGACCCTGAGAGGCGCCAGCAGCCTGTAGCTTCTGTTTACTCCATAGGCACTCTGCCCTTAAAGGCTTTTTTAGGTTGTAAAACAAATGATTTTTAAAGTGACATTTTTTTTCTATCAAGCGACCTTCCTGGTGTTTGTGTAATAGTCAGAGACAGCCATCCTACTTTGAAAAATCACCCAAATAGGAAATACAGACCTTTTAGAGCTGGAGGCACTATTTCCTTTTCAGAATGAAGCTGTTCGTTGCTTAGTGGCTTTCTGCCCCTTCTGTCCTCTCGAGTAGTTAAAACCACTGAACCGAGAGGTGACATCTCCCGTTTGCTGACAGATTATAGGGCTTCGGTTCAAGTGTTAGTCCAGATGTTCTGTATATCGTGTGTGGTTTCAAGAATCAAAAAGTTTGAGGACGAAAAGAGCTCAAAGATGTTTAAAAACTAGAACTCCAGTGACTTCTCCAACATCCTAATTAATTAAGGATCTATTTGGGACTTGGCCCTTGCTTCCCACACACCAAGGCTCCTTCCTTCGTGGCATTGCTTCTCAGCATGGTCCATTCCCCCACTGCCAGCAGAGGCTCCGCCAGTGTTACTTCCTGTGGACACAGGCAAGGGTGAATTTAGAGCGCCCCAAACTGGCTAGGCAGGAGTTGTCCGTTTATTCTCCATCAAAGGCTGTTGACTACGTTGCTTTCTTGTCCCACTGACCTGCCAGAGGTTCAGGCTGTGAGTCCAGGCTTTGGAAAGGTTTTGCTAAAAAGGCCCCTAGCTTTCAGTTTGTATTATAAGACAGTGCCTTTTTTTTCTCATCAGATGTGGAACACAAGATCAAGCGATGTGTAGACAGAGCTGTGGTTGACTCAGATATTATTAATGCACTGTGTTCATGTTGTTGAGTTCAAAAGAAGTTTCCTCTATGCTAAATTCCCCCTGACGAATGCATGCATCCGTCGCTGACATTCTCTCCCTAAGACAAGTCCACTTTCTAGTCTCTCTTTTCATGGGACGGACATAGATACCATATTTTGCCCATGATGAGAGGCCACAGTTTATGAGAACTTCATGGTTTTTTTCATGCCTCCTACTGATGCATAAATCTGATAGCCACACAATTGCCACCAAAATTCGGACGAAAGGAGTATCCAGGTGACAGAATGACTGAATCATAAAGGAAGGTTTTCTGTGTTACAACTCAATTCTCCAAAGACGATTTTTATTTCTTTCAATTCATTCTAAGAACAATTTATTTGGGGGCTAAAACCAGTCAAGTCAGATTTAGTGTGTTATACATTGTCCATCGTGTCCCATATGTCTTGAAGTAGGATGGAAGCTAGAGTTTGTAAGTTACTTTCTGGAGTCAATATTTGGTGGTGAGTGCCTTTCATTGACCACTGCCTTTGTATTTTAAGTCACATAGTTTGGGTTAAATAACTGAAATTTCAACAGATGTTGATGAGTAAAAGGTTTTCCCATAGGAGTAGGTTGTATCCTGGGCTGGGAGTGGTGATAATATTTGCTGTTGGTCACACCATTTGGGAATGTGGCTGTTTATAAAGAACCATAGAGGGACCATTCTGCTTGCCCCGTACCTTCCTGATAATGTCCTGTGTGGCTGCCCTCCCTCCAGTCCCTGACTTGGTATCAGTAGTAGCAGCTTTGCTGTCTCCAAAAGTGAACTTAATGGTGTAATCCCAGGTAAGCGGGTGGAGGCTGCGGGAGGGGTTTTAACACAGTATTATTTTGCAGTGGATTAAACCCAAGCAACTTCTTACTTATAGATGCAAGTGGATGTTGTGCTGGTTTTGTGTGTTGTGTTGATTTTGAAAAGAAAGCAGGAAATTAGTTCTGCTAGGCATCAAAAAAAGGTCTCCCTAGCAATCAGTGTGGTTTCTTGTGTCCTTCCCTTCCAGGCAGGTTGGTTCGTTTGTAGAGTGTGAGGATGGGGAATTATCAGCCTCATTTCCTAGCCCTTCTTCCCCCAATATTGTGAAAGCAAATGCAGTGGGGCCTTTAATACACACCCTGACCTTGTGGTTCTGCCTGGTGGAATGAGCATATCTGTGTTGAATGGTCCATAGTTTTGGTGGGTCCCAGTGTGTCACTGCACAAAGGTGGTGACGGTGTTTCCTACAGGAGAATCTTCGGGCTGGGCAGACTGGGGAGCCAGGGACCCTTCCCTAAGCCCTCTCCTTTCCCCTTCCAGGTTTTTCACTTCTGGGTGAATGAGGGCCAACGGGGAGCCTGCTGGGTATCCATTGAAGCATGAATGGCTTCCTGGGTGCCTGACTCCCTGTGGGAACTTCTCTCTCCCCTACGTGAGAGCTGAAGAGCATTCTCATTTTCTAGGCTTTCTCATTTCCTCATGCTCTTACCTTTCTTTCTCAGTTGAGATTTGTTCCATTTGCTCCCCGCCCTTTGCTTATTCCTAGGATGGGGGATGCTGGCTGATCACCTAGTGTGGAAGGAACAGCACCCTGGTCCCACCGTTTCCTGTGGCTCACCTGAGGGTGCCTGTTTCTTTGTCTGGGTGCTTACTATCATTTTCTGTTTTATTGGTTCCATAAATGCTAGGAACCTGTTTTTAAAGTCTCTGAGGGAGCCAAAAAGCCCTTTTTCCATATCCCATGAAAGCAGCCACTGGAAGAGTCCCCCTCCAGCTTTTTGGACTGCCTCATCTGCCCTCTGGGTGCAGACATTCTTCCCTCAGTGACTTTCTGCATCCCCTTTGCTGTCCTGTTTTTGTAGCTATTGTTCCGAGCCCTACTCAAATCCGTGACAGTGACACTGCCCCTCTCATGGCAGGGCCTCGGGGAGGCCGCAGGTGGTGACTGCTGAGTGGGGGCCAAGGCCAGGCTGGAAAAGACCTCCAAGAGTGTGAAAAATACAGACCCTAGGGCCTCGGAGGAGGAGGGTCAGCGGGAACCCCAGAGAGGAGGTTCTGGGGGTCCAAGCAAGTGCTCACTGCCAGCATCTTTGCTTTTTATCCAGAGTCAGGGGTTCAAAGAAGCCACCGTCACAGGCCTTTGAGCCCCATCTGCCCCCTCTCTCTGGGGCCTGCACCACACACTTCACCTCTCACCTCACCCGTAATCAATCTTAGCGTGGCCAGTAGATTGGTTACCTTTAATGCTTAACCATAATGTCTGGACCGGACGGCACCAACACTGTGATGAAACAGCCAGGATGCCAGGGGCGGCCAAGATGTTTGTGTGCTCCTCAGTATCATCGAGCAACCTCTCTGGGAGCCAGGGGGCAGTTTGTGTGATGATTCTGAGGTTCACAGAGTAGAGAAAGCAAAATAAATAATGAGGAAGGAAATCCCCATATTGTTTGTTGATTCTTATCCAAGGGGGCTGAATAGCTCCTTTTATTCCATGGTTAAGACTTTTCTTTTCTTTTTGGTAATCTAACCTAAGCCATAGAAAAGACAAAAGAGACAGAAGCCCTCACGAGCCAAGTTTCTTTCTTCCTTGCAGACCTGAAAGGAAGCGGAGAGATGTCATGCAGATTGCCAACACTACCATGTCCAGCCGAAGCAGGAACACCACGATGGCAGACACCTACAATGTCACAGACCCAGAGGAGCTGGAGACAGAATACCCTTTCTTTGAGAGCAGAGTGGACAACAAGGAGAGGACTGTCATTTCTAACCTCCGGCCATTCACTTTGTACCGCATTGACATCCACAGCTGTAACCACGAGGCTGAGAAGCTAGGCTGCAGTGCCTCCAACTTCGTCTTTGCAAGAACCATGCCTGCAGGTATGGTGTGATCCAGCTAGCCCCACTCCCAACAGAGTCACAGCCTAGTGGAGGAGATCATGCTTTATGGACATGGAGTCTGACACCCAGGGCAATGACCCTTATCTTCAGTCCTTCTTATTAAAGAATGAGCGGCTGGCCCAGTGGCATAGCAGTTAAGTTCACACATTCCGCTTCAGTGGCTCAGGGTTCAGTGGTTCAGATTCCCGGCACAGACCTGTGCACTGCTCATCAAGCTGTGCTGTGGCAGGCATCCCACATATAAAGCAGCAAAAAGAGGAAGATGGGCAGAAGATGTTAGTTCAGGGCTAATCTTCCTCAAAAAAATAAAAATAAAAAAGAATGGTCATTCATAGGCAGCATGGTAGACTAGCAGCTCAGGGAATGGAGTCCATTCATAGTGACATCACCCCCATCCCAGTCTCTCCATACGAAGTACTCAAAAGTAGGGAGCTGGGTCCTGCCCATGGCCAAGGGGTTAAGTTCTCGCACTCAGCTTCCGCAGCCCCGGGGTTCACCAGTTCTAATCCTCTATGCGGACCTATCACTGCTCATCAAGCCATGCTGAGGCAGCATCCCACATAGAACTAGAAGGAATTACAACTAGGATATACAACTATGTACTGGGGCTTTGGGGAGGAAAAAAAAAAAAAAAAAAGAAGATTTGCAACAGATTTTAGTTCAGGGTCAATCTTCCTCAAAAAAATTAAAAAAGCAAAAAAAGACTTGAATGCCAATGTGGTCTTTCATAAAAAAAAATGCAGGTAGCTCACTTCAGGGTCAACTCTCCTCCTTCTACCTGGTTCACATTGTGCGTTCCCACAGCCCTTTTTCTCCATTTGTGCACAGGTAAATTTGCCCAGTCCCTCCTGAGTTCTCACAGATTCAGTGAAATCCCCAGTTAGCTGCCTTGATTTGGAGTGACCATTGCTGCTCAAGGTCACCTCCTGGAATAGCCTTTGGTCCTGCTTGTTTGGTCTTCAGCTTCCCCTTGTAAGTTAGAAGCCGCCTGCCACTCAGACAGCCATCCATCCATCTTTAAGGATGGGTGACCTGCCCTGTTCTCTTTCCCACTGGAGGCAGCAGGTGGTAGAAACAGCACGGAAGTGACTGGAGTCTGGGAGAGGGGCCTCCTGGCTGCAGTGCTGGCACTGACGTGCAGGGTGCCTCGGGGCAGCTGTCAGCCTCCCCGGCCTCAGTTTCCTCACTCTCCCAGGAAAGACATAGACCAGCTGATTTCTCAGAGCCTTTCCCGGTTGTACCTTGCAGTGACTTTTGCTTGCCACTTGGCTTACTGCTTGAAGAAACACAAGCAAGAGAGCAAGCCCCAGCCTCAGCTAGCAGCTGGAGAAGTTGATGTCGGCAGCGAGAGCTCGCTCTCAGCACCAGCTTCTTAGCAGCTTCCTCACAGGCTGGGCCTGTGGACCATCCTTCATGCCTGCGTAAACATTGCACTTGCTGTATGCAGATGCAGACTGTGAGGGATCCGTGTCACGGCCTGGAGGCTCAGTGCTGCTGCTTCTGCTCACTCAGCACCTTTTTGATGCTGCTCGAGTTTGATGGCATCACGTAGTTTCTTTTTTCAGGTTGTGGAAGCTGAATACCAGAAATAAGTTACTCAAGTTGCCAAGATTTTCCTACTGTACTTGATAGCAGGCTTTTTTGTTGAGAGGCGGAGGGGAGGGGAGGGTATTGTGGCATCTGGAGGCTTACAGATCATTAGATTGCTCTGACTCCAAAAGCTCTGCTGTCTGCAAGCAGCCAGCTCATGAAGAGTTTCCATGGTCCCCCCAGTCCCGCACGTGTGTATTGGGGGAGGGTATTCTTAGGTTACCTCAGCGTTTGTGTCCCTCCCTGGGGACCCAAATGCGACTTTACCGCTTGTTTCAATTATTGCACAGAAGGAGCAGATGACATTCCTGGGCCGGTGACCTGGGAGCCAAGGCCTGAAAATTCCATCTTTTTAAAGTGGCCAGAACCTGAGAATCCCAATGGATTGATTCTAATGTATGAAATAAAATATGGATCACAAATCGAGGTGAGGCTGGGGGATGGTTCGTGTCGGGGTGCGTTTCCATGACAGTTGATAGCATATGTTACAATACAACACAAGTCTCCCCGCAGTTAGCTCACAACTTAAAACCAAAAAATGAGGTGGTAAGTCAGTGAGGACCTGAGTCTGTCTACCAGCTGCATGCTCTTTGAGGAATACTGAGGAGCTGGGCTTGTTCTCACCCTCAGGAAACTCTTTCGTTGCAGAAAATGATCTTTCAGCATAGACTGGATTTGTCTTAATAACTTTTAATCTTTCCGGAGCCCTTTTTGATCAAAAAAACACATTTGGTCAAAACTTGGAAGTGCTTAAAGTTTCTGGAGCACTGCTGTTTAAGACTTGGTCCCCTCCCTTTTATTGCAGTTGGGATCGCTGTTAGGTAGGAAGTGAGAGACTGGGCACAAGGAGTCACCCATTTCTCCTGTGTTTATGGAAAATTGACACGTATGTTTTATGTCCCCCAGGATCAGCGAGAATGTGTATCCAGACAGGAGTACAGGAAGTATGGAGGGGCCAAGCTTAACCGGCTCAACCCTGGGAACTATACGGCCCGGATCCAGGCCACCTCTCTCTCTGGAAATGGGTCGTGGACTGATCCTGTGTTCTTCTATGTCCCGGCCAAAAGTAAGGCTTGTGAGAGAGTAGCTGGGAAAACTGAAAGCAGGTTGGGCCAGGACTGGGGAAGCCTGGGTCATCGTGGCTCTCTGATTTTCTGATTTTCATTGGAACAGAGTTGGCCAGCTTTCAGAAGGGTCGCACTTCTGTGAGCATCGGGTCTGGGAGCTCAGGCTGGGGAGCTGCTCTGCTTGGAGTCCCTACCTCATCTGATGGGCAGGGCGAGGGTCTGAGCCCCTCTTCTGAGGAATCGGCAAGAGGCCTTTGTTCTTTACTTGGTTTATGTCCAAAGCATTTCACAAAGAGCTGAATTGACCATTCTACCTCCTGCCTCTTCAGGGATGCTGGTTAGCGCTCAGATTCAGGGCTTAGAATCCTAAGGGGTGACAGGAACCTCGGAGCCATCTGGTCTAGCCTGCTCCATGGCAGGAGTCTCCATGGCAGCATCCTAGGCTGAGGCATTGTCCCCTTCACTGCCCATTGGTGAAATACAGATGCACTTTTAAAGCACTAACATTCATTGAAAGCACACAGTGCTCACCGTTTGGCACAGAGATTGGGCCACGTTGTGAGTTTTTGCTCAAACCATCGACAAGACAGAATTCTTAGAAGGCCCTTCTATGTGAGGATTTCAGATTTTAAAAGTGAATTTTGTAAAAGTGTATAATCACAACAAGGACCCTATACTTGTTTGGCCAAGAAAATTCAGTATTTTATTTGGTGACATAAATATTCTTTATTATTTCTATATTGAGTTTCTACTATTTCTTATTAGAAACCCGATTTGTTAGATTATTTCATGTTCAGATAATGGGATCAAATTTGCCATAGCTCTCTTTCTTACTGCTCCCGCCCGAGAGGACAGCCCTGCCTTGCTCAGTGGCGCTACTTTTGGGTCTAGTGGGCAGTTCCTGCTGCCCTGGTCCCTCCTGGTGTCCACATCTGTGCTACCCTGATCTGGAGTCTGAATTTTTAAATTCAGATTCGACTGATCCGGCAGTCTACCTGGTTAACGCCTAATAGTCAAAGACGTGCAGGGTATTTGAAAATCCTAACAGGGACAGATATCAACAGACGGATGGGGTGAACAGAGTCGCACACCTTGAGGCTGCATTTTATGGGTCTGGCACTCTGCCTGGGTTCAGGTTTCAGGGGTAAACAGATGCTTAGGCAGATAACTCCATCAACTAAAATAGTCTGAATTCTCCATGTGGTCCACTTAAACTACTCTTACTGGTCAGCCTGTGCCACCCATTCCTCCGCTAGAACCTTCACAGTATTTCTAGAGTGCTCTCCAGCATAATGACTTGTTTTTTTCTCCTCTCCTCTTGACATCCATCCCTTAGGAACAGAGCCTAGGTTTAGGGGTCTGGCATCAGGCTGTGGTTTTGAAACAGCAGCCTTGGCCTCTGGGATTCAGTGAAATTGGCTTATCTTGGCAGATGACAGGTTCTTCTCTGCCTTTGCTCCCCCATTTTGAACCCTGTGACTGCTGGGTTGCCAACGGAATCTCTCTAGCAGAAGTTGCCATATACCACAGGGACATAGATCTTCCTGCTGCTCTGCCATCCGGAAGTCTTTCCTTCTGTTGGCCGACACTCTCCTGCTGCACTTGCGTCTCATTTCCTCCTGTTTAATCCTCAGAGGAGATGGGAGCTCTGGAAGCTTGCTGGCAACTGCTCTCCTCTCAGGAGCCCTTCGTGTGCTTGAATACTGTTAAATTACTCTTCAGACTTTTCTTCTCCAGACTAAATAATCTCACGTCTTTTGCCCTTTTCTTGTAGCTCAGTCTCATAGACCAATTTTCCAGCCATTTACTCATTTTGTTCTTCTCTGGATGTGTTCCTGTTTCTTCATGTCCCTGTTGAAATGTGAAACTCAAAAAGAACACAGTACAACCTGACCAGTAGTATAAGTGGTACAAATGTAAGAATTAGTCCTCACGGGGAGAAAAAGAAACCTCTACCACCTTCCCAAAGGCAGTGATAACTTGTGAGTAGTTTCAAGAACTAGAAAATGCAGGAGCCTGCATCATTTTGAGAGCTATTTGATAAAAATATCTTTAATTTAAAAAATTAAAATAGCTTTATAGTTCTTAAAGAATAATAATAATAATAGATTTTAGTGGCAAAAGAATCATTGACGGGTGATTTATAATAGATGTAACTTAGTACCCACTGAGTTCCAAACTCATTTCTACATACACATGTCTACTTGGATGTCCCATGGGTACCTCAAACTCCTCGTGCACAAAACCAAAATCACAGTTGCTACTTTCAAAACATCTCTCCATCTTTTGTTCCTGAGCTCAGTCAGTGGCCCCATAATCTATGCACCACCCAGGCCAGGAACCTCCCACAGCCATCCCTCACCTTTCTTGCTCTCCAGCCACCCATTTCTCATTCAAACTCAAGTCTCGCAGATTCTGCCTCATAAATATCTCTGAATCCAACCTCTTCTGCCGCCACGACTGCCTCAGCTCAGAGCCTCCGGGGTGCTTGCTTTGGGGGAAAGTATGAACTGTGGGTGCAGGAAGCCTGGGTTCCAATCCCAGGGCCCTGGCCCACCAGCTTGCCTGGGTGACCCTGGGGAGGACAGTACATCTCTGTGAGTCTTCCTCATTTGTAGGAAAGAAGCAGTGATTTCTTCATGAAGTCTAAGCTGGGCATACACAGCATGTCCGGGCCCCCTTCTACCCCCTGGCACTCTGCATGGCAATTCCTCCTCCCGCCTGCCAGCCCCTCCGGTCTGCTCTCCGGCACAGCTGTCTCTCCGTACACAAATCTGATCAGTTCACTGCAGGGCTTGAGGGCTCTCACTGGCTCCTTTGAATCTTCCGAATGAGGTTCAAACTGCTTAGCTTGGACAAGGCCCCTTGGGAGCCGGCCCTGACTTCTCTCCAGTATCATTTCCAACCATTCCTCTGCACTTGGAAAGCTTCCCCTGACTCCCTTCTTTCCTCTCCCTTCCTCTCTGCATCCTTGCAATATGTGCAGCCCACTTTTCAGGTTGTTGTGCTACTTATGGACCTATTGATTTCCTGCATGCAGCAGAATTTTCCGGGGTGTAGATCAGCATCCCCAGTGTCCAGCCTGGCATCTGTCATATGAGTACTGTTGATGGTGATGAGCAGGTGCTGTAGTGAGCTCTGTGGTCTCAGACTTGTCACTAGACTCTAATGTTAGGGAGGAATTCAGAGCACCTTTGGCAAGGGGGGCCATCCAGTTATTTTTTGTTTTTTAAATTGTCTATGGAACTGTCAGAAGACAAATAAAGGTCAGTACAGCTTGAGCATTATATCTGCAAGAATATGCATTTATGTTAGTTGTATGCATTTCCGTTAATAGTCATTAAACTACATGTAAAGATTATTTTACTTGAGCCCATCATTGGAACTGCTATTTTAGAATTCACTGTACTTTAAAAATAAAACTGAGTATACTCCTTAGTCTGCACTTATCTAATCTTTTTTCAAATAACTCAGTTTTTCTGCTGTTATTTCTGATACTGTTTACCTTCAGAATTCCTAGTTCATGGTAGGGCAGTAAAGGAATTTTCAGGGATTTTTTTTCATACTTCCAGCTGAATATTAAAAAATGAAATGAGCAGCTTGCTTACCTAGTGACATTTTGTCATTTACCCCTTGTTTCTGCAGCGACATATGAAAATTTCATCCATCTGATAATTGCTCTGCCTGTTGCCGTCCTGTTGATAGTGGGAGGGTTGGTTATAATGTTGTACGTCTTCCATAGAAAAAGGTAAGTGACTCAGTGAGAGGTTTAGACACATTTTGTGGCTAAGTGTTTTGATGATTTGAACCTGAGTTAAGATGAACTTCTTGAGGATTTATGAGGAAATATTTTATGGATTGGAAAACTCATCTCCTCATTGGTTGGTCTATCACACAAACGCTGCTACTTATGCAGAGCTTTTCCAAACACGATGTCTTAGCTTTCTTGATCAAATAACTCTTTCACTTTCCAATGAAGTAAAGAAACAAATGTGTTTTAAAAAGCTCTAATCTGAGGCCACTGAAGAAGCCAAAAGATGCTTTAGCAAATGTCTGCTGGTCCCCTGGGCCCAAATGAGGAGTGTGGGTGAGAGCTGTTCTGGGAGTAAGCTCCCCCACTCCCCTTCTCCTGATACGTAATGAAATGCAGCAAATGAAACTGATAGAACGAAGATGTAAGTATATACAGAAGCATGTGGAGATGGGGTTTTTTTTAACCTAAACTTTAACCTTTTTGACAGAAATAACAGCAGGCTGGGGAATGGAGTGCTGTATGCATCTGTGAACCCAGAGTACTTCAGCGCAGCCGATGGTAAGCGTCTCAGCTACCTTCTTCAGGAGTGTTGCTAATTCAGGGGAAGAGGTTTGCGTTGTTTTGAGGTACCTTTTGCCTCAGATCTGTCTTCGTTAACACTTCTTTTTTTTTTTAATCAAAATTTTTAGCAGTTCACTGAATATGTCAAAAATTCTGGGACTGTATGGGATGCCCCAAGGAAAAACAGGCCTCAGAGATGAATGTGGCCAGCACAGTAATCAATTTATTTAATTGCTTGAAATTTTATGCTAGAGTGAAAAAAGCTGTTTAATTGTTGACATCTAGTCAGAGGATATGCCGCAGCTGACAAAACAGTCCTTTTAAACTGGTTTCAGCTTGAGTTTCATAGCATCTTAATTGTGTTTGATCACTTATGGCTTGTCTTCATTTTTTATCTTGGGGTCCTCCTGACTGGGGCCATCTGATTACACCCTCGTGGCCCAGTCACATTCCCTTTGGTAATAACGAATGAGGGCCATTTAGTTAAGTTGGATTGTACTCAACGGTTGTTGTTGTTGTTTTTTTTTTTTCCTTTTTGCTGTCTTTTCTTCCTAGTGTGCTTAAACCCTAACCTTTACTAGTAAGTCAGAGTGGAGCATTGGTCATCAGGTCCAATGACACCAGTACATTAACTGGCCATTTGCTAGGGGCTTTTACAAACACTGTCCAATTCAATCCCTCCGTCCCTGTAAGGTGGATTTTCTGGTGCCCATCCATCTGTAGGTGAGGAAACGAGGCTCAGAGGAGAAGCTTGCCCAGGTCACATAACTAGGCGGTCGGGAAGTCAGGACGTCACAGTTCCTGGCACCCTGTTGACAGTGTGGTGCAGTCACCATGGAAAAGGACTCTGAGGTCCTCGGGGCAGGCAGGGAAGCTGGCCCACAGGACAAGCTGGACCAGATTTGTCAAATGAATAAATAAGTGCATGAAATTGGGTAGATGTGTTTAGAAAGAGTGTTTGTCTCTTTCTTGCTTCAGGAGAAGTGAAAGTACACGTGCAGGAGATGTGAAATAAAGAGTCATGATTATCCTAATTGATTATCCTGATCAAATAAGAAAACATAAGAAAACCCTTTGATATTTAAAAGCACTACATAAATGTGTAAAGTTTTACTGTGATTTTTTTAATAATTTTTAATTCAGTTGTGTTTACAGTAAAGCCAATAAAAGCAGCCTCCTCTGAATAGGAATCAAGTGCAAAATAAGGACGTTATTCTTGTTTATATAAAGGTCTCACAGAGTTGTATTTTTAATAGGCATTTATATATGTACACACACTCCTATACCCCATGTATGTATGTATGTATATAAGTCATAGAGAACATTCTGGAAGGATACACATCAAACTTAGAAAAAGAGTAGTTACTTGTGGAAAAGGTCTTTTTCTTTAAAAAAAGCAAGAAGATTTTTATGTGTTGTTTGTATAAATAAGAGCTTTAAAAAAAAATCAGGTAAGGAGCCATCACATACTTAATGGAATTTATAGGGGAAATGCAAGGCCACATCCCTTCTCTGTAAGTGTGGAATAAGACTATTCTGGAGAATCTGCTCTGCTTTGAAATAAAGCACAGAAGATTGGCATTTATAGCTTTTGACCCTGAAGGGTCCAGGAAGTTTAGAGAAAGCATTAGTACAATAATATCAGATTCTAATGGTGATTTGAATTCAAATTTTGTGTCTTTCCGGAATGCTTTCATAATGTGTCTTGATTCTTCCTTAAAAACACGACAAAAAACAAACTCATTGTCACTCAGGCCAACAGGTAGGAACAGTGTCACCTCATTTGAACTTAATTTATTCAGCCTTTTGCCAAGCACCTTATAGCTAGTTTCCTCAAGGGGCGACAAAATGACATTACAGTTCAAAAATGCTTAAAAAACTTCATTCTCCAAAAGCTAATCTGCGTGTCACCATTCTCCAGAGTACACTGAAAATCCCCTACAGGGAAGTGCTGATAACATTGTGCACATACACTGCTGCTGGCTGCCAGGGCTTAGCACTGCTGGTTAAAGTCAGAGTTGTTGGGTTGAATTTAGAGAGAAGTATTGCGAGCATTGACTTCAGGGACCTCCCAAGGAATGAATGTGATTGGTTTTAACTCCGTGTTTTATGGTGTGCTACATACTTAATGCTGATTAAAAGCAAGCCTGGATTTTCAGAGATAAATGGATATAGACAGTGTCTCCTTATACTTTCTGAGAGGCATTGTGAAGAGTCTTATCTACTGGTTGTCTTGCATACTTACTCTCCTAAGCCAGCGTCAGCCTCTTCTTCAGGGCTATAAACTCTCTAAGCCATATGGAGGGCAGGCTCCCATTTGTGAAATTCCTAAACACATATGTACTATGAAATACAAAAATGTGTATGAAAGAAAAGCCTAGATTGACTAATATAGTCCATATTGGACACTTCTCAGAGGGGTATGTTGGTAGTATCTCCTGGGCCAAATTTATAGACATCTTTTCTTTAAGACATCGCTTGGGACTTGGGGATGTTGGTACAGTTGTCAGCCCACTGCTTCTCTCACATCCAGCCACAGGCCCAAGGTTACTGTCTGAAAGCATCAAAGCAAACACAGATGCTGTGCCAGGTTCCCAGTCCTTCTGCGTTTCTGAGCCAGGACCCCTCCTTCCTGCCAGTTAGTGTGCGGTGGAGTCCGCCGGGGTTTCCCTTCTCAGGCAGGGATGTAAGCACACAGCTTTAGAAGCAAATGATTGTGATTGAAATTTCTTGTGGAGCTTATGCAACAGGTTGATTTTATTTTAGTTTTTATCCTACTCCTCAGAGTTGTGGGATGGGTCTTCTGATTTTTGTTTTCCTTTCTTTCTTACCTCCCTTCTTCCTTTCCCTCTCTCTTTCTCCTTCCGTCTTGCCTAGAATTGTTTGCTTATTTATTTCTTAAACGGGATTGAATCCAACCAGAAGCATAGGCTGGACAGGAAACCATATTCAGGCTCAGTCATTACCATGCCCCATCTCCCAGCCCCTCACCCCAGTGGTGGCAGGGCCCTGAATTCACAGAGCCCAGCCCAAAGCCCTGGCGAGACCCCTCTGTTCATCAGTGGCTGCTCCACGCTGCTTACCACCGAATGCCCCTTTGTGCCAGAGCACAGGTGCTTCTGTGCCTCCTTAGATGCCCCCAGGTCCTTCACGAGGCTGGAGACACTTTGTCCAGACTAGAGCAGTGCTACCTCTGGAAATACAATGCCAGGCCCATGTGTAAC
This sequence comes from Equus asinus, assembly GCF_041296235.1. Taxonomy (NCBI): domain Eukaryota; kingdom Metazoa; phylum Chordata; class Mammalia; order Perissodactyla; family Equidae; genus Equus; species Equus asinus. The sequence goes on along the minus strand of NC_091791.1, from coordinate 110,825,268 downwards.
CTGGAATTTTTCTAGTAGCCACATTAAAAACAGTAAAAAGAAATAGGTGAAATAAATGTTAATAATATGCTTTGTTTAACCCAATATATCCAAAGTATTATCAATTTTAATATGTAGTCAGTATAAAAATTATTGAAATATTTACATTATTTTTTGTACTAGGTCTTTGAAATCCAGTGTGAAATTTATACTTACAGCACGTCTCAAATTGGACTACTTTCTGGTTCTTAAGTCTCGTTAGTATCCTTGAATTATCTAGGAATCCTTGAAGATGTGAAATATCAGTGTTTGACCCTACAGTTGCCGTGCTGACATCCACAGCATGTGGGAAGTTTCAGAACAAGTCACGTCACTGTCTCCTGATACTCTCCTCTGTGGGCTTTAAGAAGTGGCATCTTGTATTCCTTGGCCCAGAGTTTCCCCCAAAAGCACGTTCTGCCCAGGGGCTCGTTGCCACACCTGCGTCAGTTCTGGTTTCTTCTTCCCTAGTGTATGTCCCTGATGAGTGGGAGGTCGCTCGGGAGAAGATCACCATGAGCCGAGAGCTGGGACAGGGCTCCTTTGGGATGGTATATGAAGGAGTTGCCAAGGGCGTGGTCAAAGATGAGCCTGAAACCAGAGTGGCCATTAAAACGGTGAACGAGGCTGCAAGCATGCGTGAAAGGATTGAATTTCTCAATGAGGCTTCAGTGATGAAGGAGTTCAATTGTCACCATGTGGTAAGAGAAAGCCCTGAAAAGCCAAAATCTGACACAGGAGAACACGTCACTGGAGCCCCCGTGTTTCAGTGGCCACACTTGTGGGTTTTGTATCTTGCCCCATTGTCTTACTGTTGCCTTTAGATACTTGTGCATAGGAAGGTTCTGGATCTGATGGAGACCCTGGCGAGTGGAGCCCCTGTGGCCTGCTCATTTGGGCTCTGCTCCTGGCCCCCACAGGTCCCAGCACCGCACTCAAAGTTCTAGCAGTGATGGCGGTGGGGGGTGGGGGGGGTCGGTGACAGTCCTGGGCAATCCTCACCCTCTGAGTCCTTCTTTCTATCATTCCTCCCAGGTGCGGTTGCTGGGTGTGGTGTCCCAGGGCCAGCCAACGCTGGTCATCATGGAGCTGATGACACGGGGGGATCTCAAAAGTTATCTCAGGTCTCTGAGGCCAGAAATGGAGGTCAGTTTTGATTTTAACCAACTTTGCCTGTTATCTCTTCTCTTTCCTTTAGAGCCTTCCCCCAGAAGATATTGTGTCTTCCAGTCTGTTTACGTTTCAACATTGAGTGTTTCTTGCTGCATGCTGGGTTATAGGTCTCTTCTATGAGGGATTTCCCTGACTAGAGAGAGACCTTGCTCTTTAGTGGGAGGCACTTGCTGTTCATCAAATACCATTTTACTTGGGAACCTCTGTGTTTTTGTTGCTGCATCTCCTCCACCTCCGGTTACCTCCTCCAACGCCACCTCTCCCTAATTTCCACTGACTTCTCTCTGAGCACCGATTTTCTCTTGTTTGGTTCTCTGAGTGTATTCCCATCGACCCCACTGTGTTCAGCTTTTCGTCCCAGGCACAGCCTGTAGCTCAGAGCCATGTTTGTGGCAGGCGATCTTGCAATAAATGCTTGTCAGAGTGCAGTGTTAGGTTGACTAGATTCTTGTGCTGGGCTGGCTTCCCACCCAGTGCTGTGCACGGACATCTGCTCATTCACAAGACCCCTCCCCACACACATGCCCTGCCCCCACACTGTCAGCAGGCTGTGCCTTGAGATGAGGAAGCTCGAATTCTCAAGCTCTGCCTCCACGTTTCAGGCTGGATCCTGAGTCAGTGTTTTGCTTGTGCTTCTGAATGATAAGCGCCTCAGCTGCACGATCGCTGCTTAGTCTGGTAAAAAAAAATATCAGTTTGTGTTACGAGCTCCCAATTCTAAACCTGCTGAAGTCCTGTGCAGATTTTCATTAGTCATGACAGTGTCTCCTTTCTGTAGCATGAACCTACAGCCAGCTTGTTAACACATGGAGGCATGACTTTTAAGTGAGTAATTCTAAGAGTGAACTGGTAAGTAAAGACTGAGAACTAGTACCAGCAACATCTGCCTTTCATTCGGCTGCCTTGGTGAGTGTCAGGTCCTCACTTTGACCCTGACTTTGCCACCTGTGAGTGAGCTTTGTGTCTGCGTGTATTCCCTAGAATACTGCCCTGTCTCGACCCCTCTGAATTTCTGTAGCCTTTCTCTGTTTGAGCTTAATCTTTTGTTTTTCTTCTTTTAATTTGCCACTTAATCATCTCCCAAGTAGTAGTTCCTTAATCTTAGTTGTCAGCACCTGTTCACCTGTGGCTTCCTTTATTCATAGCAGATGATGGTTGGGACTCTGTGAGGACCACAAGGCCGAGTATGAACCGAGGCCCTGAGCAGGGCAGTTGACAGACGTCCACCTCTGCTCCCCTCCACCCGGCCTGCGTCCCAGCTGCCTGGATCTTAGTGCCTTTTCCTGACCCACTTTGTAATGCACAAGCCAGCATGAAGGAGAAACCTTCAGCAGATAGGTGACTGGAGACGTGGCAGTATATTTCTTATCAGATTCATTCTAGACACCTCTCAAAAGTATGAAATGCTCAGTCCCTTCATCCCCGATTTCAGGCACAAAACTTGGAACGGGTGGTCTTAGTCCTGGCTCTGCAGTCCTCAGGCAGCCACTTCAGGCCCCAGTTTCCTCACATTTAAGATAAGAGGGTTGGGCAGCATGATTACTGAAGTCCTTTTCACATCTAAAATTCATTTTTAGGTTTCTCAGATAAACTTGTTCTCTCTAAAGCATGTCAAGTATGAAAATGTATATGCTTGTCCTGCAGTTTCATTCTGTTCTACTTGGCTTCTTCCCCCCGAGTTAAGATTTGCTCATTTACCTTGCTAAATGTGGGTGCTTGTGTATACATGTCTTAACAGCTCTAAGCAAATTAAAGATTTCTGTTCTCTAAAATGTCTGAAAGATTGGCAGTGTAGCACCAGGAACTGACAGAATGTCAGCCCTCTCTTTCAGTATTTAAAATCATCTTCCTTTTATTGATTCTGTTTTTCATATTAATTATGAATGACCACTTCTAGTGAACACCTATATTTAATCCTCCACACTTAAGTATTGTGAGCATAAACTTAACATTTCACCTGCAGATTTCCTAGTGTACCATGCACATTCAAACTCCTGGAAAGGTTAAAAGGAAATGTTAGGTCCTGAGGGGAAACGGCTTGTCTGAATGAGGCTCCTACATAAAAGAGAGTAGCAGTTTTGGCTTACCCTCGGGGACTTATGTCACTTCCCCAGACAACTCAGTGATCAGTACTTTAAATCACCAGAGACTGTCTTGATCGTCTCTTCAGAATTCAGATATACGTCGAGTGTAGGGAACCAACCCAGAAGTACTTGGAGAGTTGTTGTACTGCTGTAACTAGGCAAAGTCAACATCCGCTGAGCACAGAGCCTGGCCAGGCACTGGCAGGCACTTTCCATGCATGATCCCAGGTCATCCTCCCAGCAGTGACCCACGCTGACCCCCGTGTGGAAGAGCCCAGGCAGGAGCCCAGACAATCTGACCCCAAAACCTAGGCTTTTTGCGTGGCCCACAGGGTTTGAACTCCCATGGGAAGGTGAGGCATGGGACCTGTAAGAGCAAGACAGCTTGCAGTGTTGTAAGAGATGCTCTGTAGTCAGGGAAACTGAGGTAAAATCTATTGCACTAGTACAAGCAAGAGGTGGTTAGCATCTAAACTGTAGAGTGCTTATTTGCTTTTGTACTTTTTTTTAGGATGGAGAGACTTGCACATGTGTTTTATATAAAACTTTTTTCTAAATGGGTTTATTATTATTTGAGCATATTTCTCTTCAATCCAAAGCCAGTATGTTGCCCTCTTCTGCAGAGAGGAGATGCTTATCCATGTTGCTTGTCACTGTTTTATGCTGGTCATCCTCCAAGATAAGCTTTAGCTGGCCTTAAATTAATTGTCAAGTGCTTGTTTTCCTCAGTGCCCACAGAAAATGACAATCCAAGGAATGCCACACTGGAAGGTGAAAAAAATTAATCTCGATACTTTTGTACTTTGGAGGAAAGTTGAAGAGAAAGAAAAAGATGAAATGGTTTATAAGAATGCTTATGTGGGAAATAAAGCACGGTATCCATTTGGGAAGGACATTTGCTTGTTTCCACGTGGCCTTTGTAATGTTTTCCCTCCTTTTACCTGTACTTTGACTATAGGAATAAAAGGAAACATATAAACTAAAAGGAATTTGAGTAACCAAGAATTCTCATTATCAAAAATTGCTTGTTTCACTTTAAATAATTTTTGCCCTACCCAAAATAGAAAATGCTGGTCCCAAGTTGTGCTAATTGGTGTTTCTCTCTGAAGCCCTGAGTGATGTGGTCAGCCAGCAAGCGCATGACTTTACCACGAAGCAGATGCTTTGGTCTCCATAATAATATGTTTCTTCTGAACAAGTCCCGATTTCTTAGCAGAATGACCTGTGGTGCTCAGATTGAACAAAGATGGATTTGCAAACACTGAATGGGGTCGAAAAAATTCCTAAGTTCTCACATGAATTGTTTTCTTTTTTTTAATCTCCAACAGAATAATCCAGTCCTAGCACCTCCAAGCCTAAGCAAGATGATCCAGATGGCTGGAGAGATTGCAGACGGCATGGCATACCTCAATGCCAACAAGTTCGTCCACAGAGACCTTGCCGCCCGGAACTGCATGGTGGCCGAAGATTTCACAGTCAAAATTGGAGGTGCGTCCTTAGCTTTCCAGGTCTGAGCAAGGACTAAACTTGCACACGTTTTAGGGACTGAGTTGGCATTAGCCTGCCTGTGGAGAGGTTTTCCAGCACATCCCGTGAGTGCAAAGTCTTGTTCTTGGGAATAATATGATTCTCCCCAACTGATAGTCACAAACCTGGCCAGGGTGGATCTAATCCTGAGAGCACGTGGGCATGGCAATCCAGGTAGTAGACAACGATGAGTTGAGGACATACTCCTTGAGGTTGCCTCTCCTGGAATTTGAGGCATTTCTTGGCAGAACGATTCTAAGCATTGGTTAGAGAAATAAACGAAACAATGTCCTCAGGTGATTTTGACTTGGGAGCAAAGGTTGCCATCCAAACTACTACCTCCAATTTTCCTAGCTTACAAGGAGCGCTGTCCTCCCCAGGGATCCTTGGAGTTTCTAAGAGGGGAAGTCCCCTAATGGTAAAGCCCCTGCACAGAGTAGGAGTGGTGACGGGGAGGTGGCAATCCCTCAGGTGAGGGAAGATCACTGTTTACTGGGGTTCACACCCAGACTGGTCAGCTCTTGACCCCTCTGTTATAACGCTTACTTAGCTGACCATCCTGCTGGTTAGACCCCTTAGACCCCTTGCTGCCACCACCCACTGGAACACCACAAAAAGGGGTTGGCTTGCGTTTCTGATGACTGGTTAACAATTCACGTCAGGTTTTAGGTTTGGGTTTTGCTTTGATTTTTGAATCGGCCTGATAAAAATACGTACAACCTCAGGACTGCTCAGGTGGCCACCTGCTCTTACCAGGACCCTTATCTTCCTGCTGTGAGGTGGTGAGGATTCAGAAAAATACCAAATATTCCTCCTGAGAAACTGTAAGAGAGACTTTACATCCAAAAACTGTTTAAAGTTAACCTGTCTAGTTCTTGAACTGTCTGTTCTGGAAATGCTCACCTTCCTTTAGCAATATTTTATTTCCTTTAGCAATGATTTTGAATGAAATGTTTCGGTGCTTTAGTGAACAATGAGTATCTTTGCTATAATGGTTTCCAAATTAGGGGTGAGTTTATTTTATTTTTCATTTGTAGGAGCTGGAGGTGATAATTGGAGCCATATCATAATGCAAACATCCCTCAGTCCTCAGTTACTCATCCAGGAGCCACCAGTGTGTCCCTGGACTTGGCTCTTTGTGGCATCCACACATTTGATGCCGCTTGAAGCCTGAGAGGCTGTTCTGCCCCAGGGCTCCCAGGGAAGATCCCCTCTGGCCACTGTCTGGGCTCCCTTTGTACACCCCACTCATTTCCCCTTCCCTTCCCATTCCCCTCACTTCTCCATGGGGATTCACTTTTGTTCCCACGGGCATGCCAACCAACTCTCCTTCCCCAGCTCTGGGGAGCCGGGCAGGCCTGAGCTTAAATCTGGGTTCTGCCATTAACGGATGAGAGACTTGTGGCAAGTGTCTTAAGTTCTGTGAGCCTCAATGTCTTCACCTCTAAAATGGCAGTGATAATATAACAGGCCTATGAGATGGTGGGAGGGACTCAGTGTAAGAAAGCACCAAGCACGTGCCTGGCATGGGGCAGGTCCTCAGTAAATGTTAGTTCCTGTGCTCATCAATGTTCTCCCCCGACCCCGCCAGCTCCTGACACGAGGCAGGAATTCGGTTATGCTACTTTCCTCCTGCTTCACATCACAGGGGCAGAGCTGTTTTTGTGCCACTTGTCATTTAAAGCCCAAATCAGCAAGGACTGTATTTGCTGTTTAACCATGTGCCATATTTCTAGTGACATTTTCTTTGTACTTGTTATCTTTCTTCCTAAAATCTGAAATTTTTCTTTTGTGTTAAGGAAGAAATAGTTTGTGTTCTTTTTCTGGGATTTCTTTTTTTCATTTTTGTGCAAGTAAAGGCAGATCCTCTAATTTGCATGTCACTGGATTAATTCAGAGATAAGACTTTGCCACTTCATTTTTATTCTTCACTGCAGTTCAGAAATGTTTTTCCAATGCCCAGTGTCTCGTGGATTATAAACATAATTTTACCGGAGGCAATTGGATGGCCCCTGCATAGTACAAGTAAATTATGTTGGTTAACGTCCGAGGAACTTTGTTCTCTGTGTCTGCTTTGTAATCGTACCTCTTTGTGGCAGAGTTAGAGACATGAATGAGCATTTTAAAAAGGAGAGCAGCCCTTTCTTCTGGGAAGGAGAACGAAAGAGTCCCTGTAAGAAAAGTTTGCATGATCGAGTGGAAAATCAAAATCTGACAAAGAAGCAATAATTTAGGATTATAAAGCAAGCCTGCCATCAAACATAATTATGTGACATCTTCTCGAGACATGGAAAATGGAAGGTGTTTTCAAAAATGAGTGGGAGTATTATGGTGAAAAACATTATCGAGTAATAGCTTCAGGGGCCTAGTAAATAGCATTTCTTAGGCATCTTTTTTCATCATGAATTGGTACCCCTAATATTCTTCCCCTTATTAGACAGTGAGACTGTTTTCTTTCCTCTGGCAATGGGGCAATGCTACCAAGTAAATAAGAGTCAACATGCTTCTGTTTATTTCTTCAGGTTTTAAAACCATATACAAATGACCTTTGGTCTATGCAGAACATATTTTCTTAATAAACTGTGGAACTTGATAATTTGTAAACTGCCTCTCATTTTAAATGCAATAAGGGAATTAACTTTTTAAAAGAATCAAATTATAAATGGATTTAAAAGCAGAGATTTCTTGGTATTTGCTTGTCATATGACTCATCGGTCATCCCGTATTCTTTCTGCCTTATAAAATTGCAGACTCTGACACCTGGGCTGCTTACAGTGGGTTCCCCCTTGCACGTGGCTACAGGGCCTTCCTCCAGCAGTGATAGCGCGTCTCTGCTTCTCCCTGAGAGCTGCTCACACGGCGTAACTCTTGTACCTTCTCTCCACCCTACAGATTTTGGTATGACGAGAGATATCTATGAGACAGACTATTACCGGAAAGGAGGGAAGGGATTGCTGCCTGTGCGCTGGATGTCGCCCGAGTCCCTCAAGGATGGAGTCTTCACCACTCATTCTGACGTCTGGTATGAAAGACTCTTCCTGTAATGTGAGCCCAGAGCCCTCCAGCCTCCACCAGTCCCGCTGGCTCAGTCTCAAGGGCTTTATTTTTCTTCCATTTTCTATTCATTTGTTACCCCATTTCCAGCTTTGGCTAAGTGTTAGGTGGGCCACACTCCTTCATCATCGAAATGTTCCTGTTGTCCGTGGGTTACTAAGGACGGAGGGCATTTGTGGGATCTAAAGTATTTGCAGGATGGACACTTCTTTCAATCCTTAGCTGCTCAGTAAGTGGCCAGGAGCTCTTGAGACAGAATCCAAGGCGTCGGGACATGCCGGAAAACTTCACCTCTCTCTGCTTCTCCCCTACCTGCCTTCTCTCTTTTTATCTTTCTCAATAAATAGATACTGTGTGTGTGTGTGTGTGTGTGTGTGTGTGTGTGTGTGTGTCTGCGTCTGCCTGCCTCAACTAATTAAACCTTCAGATTGCCGACATTGCTTTATTTAGGCCCAAAGCTTATGAATCTTGATGTGTTTTCCTGTTGGTCCCATCTGCTCTGTCCTCTTCAATGGACACCATTGTTATTGACCCAGGGGTGGTACGGAAAGCACAATGTCTCCCTTAATAATAAAAGTCTCTTGGAGACAGAAAGCTTATCAGCTGGAGAGTGCAGAGGATTCTCAATAGTATTGGTTATTGCAATTTCTCAGCAACATCATGCAAAGGCAATCAGGTTCTGAAATACAACTGAGGTTCTTGGCAAGCTATGGCCCTGGCCTATCTACCTTCTAGAACGTCAGCTAGTTTCTTGGCTGTCCTCTTGGGAGATCCCATTGCTGATGTGTTACAGAAATGGTAGTTGTTTACTCCAACTGTCTGGATGACCACATAGAGGAGCTATTTAAATAGTGACCGGCATCATTTTTTTTAACCTTGTGAACCTTTCACAATTCAAGGGACTTGGATCTTATTTTGAAGACAGGTGCAAATTGGAAATAGCATTTGAATATGACCCGGCAAAGTGTGATTGCTTCTTGAGCTCAAGTATGAGACCTGATTTGCAATCAGCCTGTCCAAGATGGTTATCTCTTTACTGTCAAATCAAAGTGCTCGACACCATTTTTAGACACAGAGATGATGGGAGAGGACAGGCCTGGGTCCATGCATGTATCTGTTTATTTTAGTCTCCGTGCCTCCAAAAGCTTTGAGGTCAGCTTGCAGTAAGATAAAATAGAAAATCATGAGAGCCAGGGAAAACAGAGGCAGGGTGGGAAAATAAAACTAGAGTTGTTAATATCTGACAGGCTAATTTTACCCAAATTTTGGTTAGCAACTATTGCGACAAGCAACAACAAAGGGACACAGAATTTTTAGTGCCAATTTCCTCCCGCTTGACTACACAGATATTATGAACCAATGAGAAAAAATAGACATAAACAAGAGTAGGCATTTGGTGTTCATTCCATTCAATGCTCAGGCATTGGCAGTGCTTTAGATTTTTTAGTTTTTAAACAGCCATGGAAGATAACACAGGTAGGGTTGGCCAGGACGTTGGAGAATGCAGAAGGTTTCTCAGCTGCCCGGGCTCCAAACTGAAGCTGGCCCTCTCACAGTAACGGAAATCATTTTAGATTGTATTCAATAGCACAGAAGATCATTCCTAAGTAGTTAAAATCTAGAAAGAAATGCAGAGAATTTGATTTTGTAGAAGATACCCTGGAATCTTAGGATTGGAAGGTGTCTCTGGGGTCAGCTCCAGACCCTGAATCCATCCCATCCGCAGCATCTCTGACAGCTTATTGATGAGCTTCTGTTTCCAGAGACTGCTTATTCCTCCCTCACAAGGACAGGCCATCCTAATTCTTAAGACACCCTTATTCTTTGCAGGTCCTTCTCATGTTATGCTTAAGTCAGCCTCTCAGTGACACCCCATTGGCCCTTCTCTCTGTAGCAGGATAGCACACCCTGCTCTGTTTTTTATAAGACAGGGCCTTGGAGTCACAAGGAAGTGGTGTCTTTTGTCTAGTTGGAACATCTCCAGATTTTCCTGCTGTCCTTCAAGACTTTATTCCAGATCCTTGGGCACTGTACCTGCTCCTTCTACAGTTCCGTTGTAGCACTCCCCTGGCAAATGGCTCTTGTTTGGGTTAGAAGACACAAGTGTGCCCTCTAGTCGTGGAGGAAATCAGGACTGAGAGGTGGGATGCGCAGCTTAAAGGTGTGTTCCCTTCCTGGGCATCAGGATCGCCCTACAAGTCTTCATTTTTCACGAAGAAGCTTTCCAAAAGGCCACAAATATCTAGGGCTGGTTTAGAGTTATTTGCTTCTTTAGTGGCTAATTAATGTCAGTGGGAAATGTGGATCTCTCTGTAGGTTTCGACTTGCTGGTGGGTGGGAAACTGACATGAGACCGTCCTGGTATGGGGAGATGTAATTACTGAATGCTGACCCCATGCTAACCCCAGCCAGCACTGGCACTGAGGTGAGACTCACACCGACTTGTCCCTTACTTGAGGAAAACAACCCCAATACTCATAATTAGAAAAGACTTCACACAAAGGCATTTGTCTAATGTTTAAAGATGAAATCTGTCCACAAAATTCAAGCCTTGGAGTTGCATGAAGGCATTAATACCAATGCTACACAGTAAGATACCTGCTATGAAAACACCTGGGTGTTGCATATTTCTCAGTGCCTCTGACTGGCTGTGTGGCCTTGGTCAAACCACAGGGCTTCTCTGGGCTTTGGTTGCTCCGTCTTTGAAGTGAGATCAGTTTAGGGATGTCTGCATTCCCTGTAGCTCTGTGGTACCTTGATAGATGTTTAAATGACTCCTGGAACAACTGGTGATCTAGGGAGGCACGTTGGTCTTAGATAGAGATGGTTTAGCCTCCATACCTTGGGGCAGAAAAACAGTTGGACTTAGGTGGTCACATTGAGCTGTGAAGGAGAGCCAGACTCCAGCACTGTGTGGTCCTCCCTGACAGGCCATACTGCCATTACACAAGCGTTGTTCTGGGGAAAGTGTTTGGAGAGAGCTGAGCCTGTTACCTGCTGGGTTGTTTTGTGTGTGATCATGAAGACCTGGTGTGACCCAGGCAGAGTGCTCAGTGTGTACAAGAACAGGGTGACTAGAGACACAGTCTCTGTCCTCGAGGGATGAGGTCCTGTGGAGAAGAAGCAACCCTGACAGGTTGGAATCACAGAAGCCTTCCCAGAAGAGATGCAGTCGTGGGGGTGCCCTAAGGTATGGATGGTCACCAGTGGAGCACTGAGGAAGCAGACTCCTGGCAGTGGGAATGCTGGGAAAGCCATGGCCGTAGGAAGCGCCTGCTGTACATGGGGGACGGTGGGACTTCCTTGAGGGAGTCAGGTTGAAGAGAGATCAAGCAAGGCCACAAATGTGTTAGGGTTTTGAGACTAATTCTGCAGGCTCTGCAAAGACTTTTAAGGCTTCTGAACAGGAGAATGACCTAGAGCTGTATTTTAAGACGTCCGTGTAAGTTAGATTGTAAGGCTGCATTGAGTAAGATGTTGGTGGCAAAAAGGAAGAGTGCTGTAGGCCAAGTGAGGAGGACAAGCTGCCATAAGGAAGTGGTGGGGGGACAAAATGTGGGGGGCCAGACCTTAGGACAAATCTGAGCCTGACTTGGCAAGCTGTGGTGTCAGTCTGAGGAGGCAGAGGAAAGGACCACCTCAGGTTAACTGCTCAGGTGGGGTGGGGCATCAACTGCAGTGAGGCCAGAGGAAGAACGGGGTTGTGAGACAGTTCAGTTTGAGATCTGTGAAGTTTGTGGATAGCCAAATAACTGGGAGCTTGAAATAGAGCAGTCAGGGCTGAAAGGGTCCATGTGGGAGCCACCTAGTGAGAATCGGCTGTTTGAAAGCAGCGGACATGGCCAGGGAAAGCTGGGGGAGCAAGAGGAGAAGTGGACCTGGAGGGAACTGCGTTTTTAGATTATTTCTCAGGTCAGGTCTGCAGTCAGTAAAAATAGCATGCTTGTCATTTCTTATACTGTACTGCATTTCAGATGTGAAGGTTGGGAGCTGCAGCCTCCAAGACGTGCTATTTATGTGACCAGGCCAATTTCAGTGTGCAGAGACCCCACTGCCAAAGTTGATGGAGAAGCCCGCTGCCCTCGGCCAGGCCTTTGAATGCCACACTTTGGCCTCTGGGTCTTTGGCTTTTCTAGGTCTCTTGTGCAATATAAAGACTATTTCTTGATTGGTAGAAGTTAAAAAGGACCTTGGGTGGGTCACTCCTCTGATTGCTAAGATTCTATTTATGGCTAACATCTGCTCTTAGTATCAATTTGTACAAAAACCCTTTTGTTCATGGAAGGTAGCTGAAGCAGTGAATAAAACATTCTGATATAGAGTCAGGGGCTCTCCTGGCTTGGGCTTCAGGCCAGGACCCCAAGAGCTCTCGTCGGGAAGGGCCCTGCCCCAGGATTTTCGGTGGGTTTCCCCATCACCCCTGGCCTCGGTGGGAAGCCCCTCAGGCTGCTTGCAGCTGAGCAGCTGCTTCATTCTGCGGAAATGAGTGGAAGCGAACAGGGCATGGAAAGGCCAATAGAACGCAGGGAATTTGTGAAAGACAGCCATGTGTGCTGGGAAGGCACCTTTATTTTGCAGATTACAGCATTGACTTTTTAACCTTTATCTGTCTGAAATTTCTGTGTATGTGTATTATCTATTTTAATTTGTTTTCCAGTAGTTGGATCTTCTCAAACAGACAAAACTGCGTGGCGCAGTTGCTCACTGCTCCGCCTGCTGACTGTATTCCTCCGTGGATCCCCTTTTCCCCTCAGCTAAACTCTATGCTTAAGGATCCTTGCTTGTCCATGACACTCCAGCCAGGGCCGCAGTCCTCGAGGCCCCTACCTGTGAGACTGAGCCCTTCACAGGCCAGTGGCTCCCCAGCTCCCGTGGAGCGGGCTGCTCTTCTCCCTGGCCCCACTGGACCTGTGAGATCCCTGACGAGCTTTTAGACACTCCAAGGTCCAGGCCCCCACCCCAGACCGGCAAAATCAGAACTGCGGTCCGGGGCCTAGGCCTCAGTATGTTTTTAAAAACCTGCTAGGAGGTTCCACTCTGCAGCCAGTGTTGAGAGCCACTCGGGTAGAGGTTTCCAAAACTGGGAAGCTTGTTGAGCAGCTTGATTGTCCCAGGCTGCATTTGAGGCCAGTAAATCACAGTTGTGGCAGGGCCTGGGGGTCTGCATTTTATTATTCTTGAGATAAAGCACATTTGGGAGACACTGCCCTGCCAAGTAAGCGGCTATAGCTAGGCCCTGAACTCAGCCTGCCCGGCCTTCAAACAGAGATTGGTGCCTCCTAGCTGTTGAAGGGACCCTGGAAACTCCCTCTGCTCCAGCGTCCTCAGTGGACCACCAGGGCTGCCTTTACTCTACAGGAAACATTAGTAGCAGCAAATGAGGATGGATAGTCCACACTTAGGCTGGTGTCTGGCACACTGTCTGATGTGTACTCAGTTGCACAAGGAGGGAAGTTTTTCAGGGCCCAGGAGAAGAAATGCTGAACAGGAGAGAGCAGCATGTTTCTGTCCATCGTTTCCAAGCACCTCACATTTCTTTTCTCCCTGTAGGTCCTTTGGGGTTGTCCTCTGGGAGATTGCCACGCTGGCCGAGCAGCCATACCAGGGCTTGTCCAACGAGCAAGTCCTTCGCTTCGTCATGGAGGGCGGCCTTCTAGACAAGCCGGACAACTGCCCTGACATGCTGTACGTATTTCCTGGACACCCACAGCTCTCCTCCCAATTTCCCTTCTCAGTAACTCTTTTCCTGGGTCACGTAAGATGAGTCATTATGAGATCCAGCCTCTCTGGCCCGGTGGGTTCCGTGATAGTCAGGAGCAGTTTAGAAGAGGTTTATCCTGACGGAAGGAACCTGTGCCTTTGTGCAAGTACCTCAATTCCATCTCATCTTCCTTAATCCTTTAGTTCTGATTTGCAGTTTGCACTGCGGTTTCTCAGGCTAAATGTCTCTGTGAAATATTTGACCAAAGCAATCCTTACTTGCCTTCTCCAAGCAAAGTTTAAAAAAAGGTGACAACATGACACTGATTACTGTTAAGCCAGATTCCCGAGCCTCTCCCTAGCCTTTGGCAGGCCTGAGAGAGCTGCTGCAGCTGGCGTACACAAAGCTTTATGGCCAGGACTCCTTCGGCACCGCATAGGGTAAACCTCAGACCTCTTCCCACCGGCACTTCCAGCATATTGCCGCCGCAGTGGTGTTGTTTCTTCTCTGTAATTCACAAACCATGTAAGTGACATGCTCTCTGGAGCTTCATCCAGTGACCCATGTGGACCTGGAACATGGTTCAGCTGACCTCCCTGCAGACACACCCCAGAGAAAGTGTCCGTGATGCCTTGTGGGCCTCACTGCTCCGCGTTCTTAGGAGAAGCCCCTCTGGTGATGGAAGTTGGAGCTGCTGAAGGTGGGAGGCCCTCGTTGTCTTTCCTGGAACAAGTCAGAGGAGGGTGTGAAGGTATTCTGTGGTTAGGTTGTCAGGTGAAGGACAGGTACAGGTGGGAATCAGTGGACTTGTTTTCGACATGCATATTAAAGCAGGGCTCAGAGATTCTCCTGGATCCTGATAGGCAGAAGGAAGGCTACCACTAGTACATCAAGACCAATTCAGGAATTTTCCAGAATTGCTTTTCTGGACAGGTTAGGCTTCACGTTGAAAAGGATCCCAGAGGAATTGTCGGGCTGTCTTTCTGTCTGTGTGGAAGACTTCCAGATCTGCATCTACCCATGGACCAAGCCTCGAGTGAGCACTGACTCAGGCTGAGCCCCACAGTGGTACGATGATTACAAATATGGCTCAGACACCATGACAAGTGGTACCAGGGAAATTGGTCCCAATAGCCATGAAAGCTTTGCTCATTTGGCCTCTCACAGTTTCCAGGGTCAGGAATCCAGACACAGATTTGCTAGCTGCTCAGCTCGGTCTCACTAGGCTAAAATCAAGATGTCGGCCCGGGCTGTGATCATCTGAGCCCCAAGGCCTCCCTCCTCCAGGCTCTTTCAGGTTGTTGGCAGGATTCAGCCCCTTGTGGCCATACGACTGAGGTCCTATGTTCTTGCTGGCTACCAGCCGGGGATGGCTCTCAGCTCCTAGAGGCTGAGGCCACTCCCCATCCTTGCCATATTGCCCCTCCATAGGGCTTCTCACACCAGAGCAGCTTACTTCTTCAAGGCCAGCAAGAGAATCTCTCTGCTTTTACCATTTTTTTACCTGATTAAGTCATACCACCCAGGATAATCCCTCTTTTGATTAACTCAAAGTCTGATTAGAAACCGAAATAAAGGAGTGAAATCCCATCATATTCATGAGTCCCACCCACACTCAGGTGAGAGGATTATCCAGAGTGTTTACACCAGGGGCAGGAGTCTTGGCAACCGTCTTAGAATCTGACTGCCAGAGCCTGGGAAGCAGAAGACATTGTCCTATCAGCAAACCAAAGTTTTGTTTTTTTCTAAAGCACTTTGAGTGTTGCTATGGAGACTGAGTCCCTAAGCCCCACATAGAGGCGGTGGACCTTGCTCTCCTGGCTCTGACTGTGCTGGGCCCACGGGTTCAGGGGGACTCGGCACAGCACCCTTGTGCTTCAAGAGTCCATTAGCTGGGCATTATACTTTTTAACTGCTGCTTCTGAAAGTGTGTGCAGCCAAAGCCTGTTCTGTCCCGTGAACAGCTTGCACAGAATTAAGACAGAGGGCCAAAGACTGCCGCGGGGTGGACAGTGCTTGTGTGTGTGTGTGTGTGTCTGGGTGTGTGCGTGTTGGGGGCAGGGGGACTCACTGATCACCTGAGCCTAGGCCTGGACTAGGAAACCTGCATGTGTCCACTGACGGAAGGCCCCACCTCTCAGAGGGTAGTACATATTGGGGGGCACTGGGTTTCCTGGATCCTTCATCAAGAAACTTCCCCATACAGCCTCTTTAGACTTCAGGACTCGAAGTTGCAAGAGACTCAAAAGGCCACTTGGTGCATTTTCTTGCCCAACATGGAAATTCTTCCTCTTCCCACCTGTATTAGTTTTTTGTATTACAGTATAACATTACCCAAACCTAATAGTTTAAAACAACAACAAGCATTTATTGTCTCACAAAGTTTCTGAAGATCGGGAATCCAGGAGCAGCCTAGCTACATGACTCTGGCTCTGGGACTCTCGTGAGGTTGCAGTCTAGCTGGAAGCCAGGGCTGTGGTCATCTGAAGGCTTGTCTGGGGCTAGGATCCACTGCCAAGGTGGAGCACTCACATGGCTGAGCACCACGTGAGGCCTTAGTTTCTCTGTGACCCTGCTTGAGTGTCCTCATGCCATGCAGCTGACTTATGCTAGAGCAGGGCTCAGCAAACTTTTTCTCTAAAGAGACAGACAGTAAATATTTTCAAATGAGCATGATTGTAGCTACTCAGCTCTGCTGTTGCAGTACAAAAGCAGCCATAGACATCGCATGAACGAGCGTGGCAGTGCTCCAATAAAACTTTTTGAACACCGAAATTTGAATTTCACATGATTTTCATGTTGTCACAAAATCTTCTTATTTTGAATTTTTCCAACCATTTTCAAATATAAAAACCATTCTTAGTTCATAGGCCTTACAAAATCAGACAGCAGGCCAGGTTTGACCCACAGGCCCATAGCTTGGCTACCCCGCCCAAGAGTAAGTGACTCCACAGTAGAGCAGAAGCCACAGTGTCCTTTATGGCCTAGCCTCAGAAGTGCACAGTTTCCACCATCTCCTGTGGGTTACACGGGCAGCCTGTTGGACATGGGAGGATATTACACGGGCTGTGAATACTAGGTGAGGCCCCCTGGGGTCTTGGAGGTTGGCTGCCAAACCCTGCTAACTCCCACTATTCTCACTCATGACTGCTCTTCACATTGAACAGTGTGGTCACTGTATTCTCGTCAGCCCGTTTTAAGAAAAGTCTTCCTACGGAGCAAAAATATAAGTAATGGAGTCTGAGGAGTGCTGCCCACTGAATTTGCATAAACTTGTGCCCTGCCAGAAGAGAGGCTAATACTAGAATCGGCAGTGTTTTATCAAGCTTAAAAACAGTCTAAGAAAGCAGGTGTGAGTTTTGTTTGTGTGGTTTGGGGTGGTGGGAGGAGAGGTATTGTGTTTGAGCTTTCTCTTTGACTCAGGTAAGCGTTTGTCCCTGAGAAACTTGTGGGACTCCTAAAGTTGATCCACCTCCAGGTGACTGGAGTTTTAATATTAATTTAATATGCCTGGGAAGCAGCCCACCTGCCATGGGAAAGGCAGTGTACTTCCTGTTCCCAGCATAGAGCGACAAGGAAACTTACATGGAGAGGTTACTCTTGAATATTAAATATTTATTAATTCAGGAGGCATTTCTGCTTTGCCCTCCAGAACCCCCTTGGCAAAGTGTTCTCCCTTCTAAGAAAAGAACAAAATGAAAGGAGGCAAGCTGGTTTCATAGGGAGTGTCTCTGTTGTCCTTGTGGATTTATTGATGAGCAGCTTAGGTAAGAAGCGTTCTGGGAGATGGGTTCTCATGTTACAAGAGATGAAAGAATGGACTCTTGTTTCTCCCAGAGGGGGAGAAAGTTAGCGAGCCCTTGGGAGTTGCCTGAAAGCCCTGCTGGGCCTCCATGTGGGAGAGAAACCACTTCGACTGTGTTGTTCCAGAGGTCTGAACAGGCACCCACAGGGTCACTAGGGGTGGGGCGTGCAGTGGCTGCTGGGAGTTGTCAGCTCAGCATCGGGAAGATGCTTCAGCTATTCTGCGATGCCTGCAAGAAGGTGAGCAGGCTCCTCTGAAGTAGCCAGTAATCCCCATCCTCTCACTAGCATGGAGTGCTCAGCTTTAGAGGAAAAGCTCCGTGGTCCAAGCCACAGAGAGTCCAGGCTTGTGAGTCTCAACACCGAGACTCCGTCTGAATTAATTTAGCAAGCGGCATGAGATCAGATTCAGCTTGTGGTCCGCTGGTGGATCCGTATTTTAAATTGACGACAAAGCCTGTCCTTCACCTTCTCTTACGCTCAGGTCTCCATATTTGCACCACAAATGCCCTCTGGGTGCATGCTGACTGCTGACATCCTGGAGACAAGGGTGTAAGGAGTGGTCCCAACTTTCACAAAGTCTAGTGACTGGAAGGACTGAATTCTAATGCCGCAGGAGAAGGGCTAGAGCAGAGATGTGCACTGAGCCATAGAACTCAGGCCAAGAAGCCGTATTCTCTGCAGCTAACACTTCCACAATATCACACGTCAAGACCCTTGCCAGGGAAGTCTTCAGTATGCTGCATTCAGGAAAGAATTTGAGCTTGTTAGCCCAGAGAGTCATCAACTGGTAGCTAAGTCTAAAACAAACTCAGCAGACTCTGGTTGCTTTTGCAGTTTTCAAACATGGTTTTTCCTGTTGCTGACTAAACCCCCACATGGCTCGGAATCCTGTGCTGGTTTTGTGGGAATTGAGTGCTTGAGTAGGATCCAGACAGTCAGGAATGGCCACTCCTGTCCAGTTAGCCTTGCGATGGGCTTTCCCGTGGTGCTGGGGCCCTGCGTCTGAGCTCTGCCCAAAGTCAGAGTAGCATGGGGTGAGGGGTCAGGCAGGCCCCACTGTCCCACTGCCATCCTGGTTGAGAAGTGGTTCATAGATAATCCTGGCTGTTCAGGGCTGCTGGGAGGAGGTGGAGGAGGGCTGCACCGAGCCCTGCAGGTCCTTTCCGGAGTCCGGTCTCTTTGTTGTGACCGTCGTCCCTTGGACTGCAGCTGCGCTCATGCTCGGGTGCTGGGCTGCATGCACATCTTGGCGTATGACCACAAACTGCCTGCACACAGTGGGCCGAGGGTGGGGGGAGTACGGAGCGCCACAGTGTGCAGCATGGAGTGGACAGTACAACTGGCCCCCTTTCCTCATACCCCTATCATCCACCTCCTGGGGTCACACGTCTCTGTTACGCTGCTTCATCGCAGGGCAGCAGCTCCATGTGGTCTTGTTCCCACCCCAGGTGAAGGGCTGTGTGCATGCACCCCCCCACACACAGGCGCAAGGGGGTGGCATTCAGTCAAGGACTGCTCCAGCTCACCAGACCTGACTAGTTGTAAAAAATGTGCTTTTTAAAGAGGACTTTTATCAGCTCATAAATCCCTCTAGAGTCTACTGGAAAGTTTTCTTGTGGCGATAGTGTAAACAAGGTCTTGAATCCCACAGAGTAGAAAAGACTTCCTTTTATGGACAGCACTGGAAGGGCTATGACTTTGGAATGGTTTAAAAGCAGTGTCACGTGGCTTGTTTGTGCTGATGTCACTTGCATCACTCCCCTGCTGGTGGCATCTCCTCAGCCCTGGGCCAGGGGGGCACAGAGCCAGGACACATCACGTGTTCTTGGCCCTGGCTGCACTTCTATTCAGGGATAAGTTAGTCAGCCAGAGAGGAAATCGCAGCTGAGCCATAGACAGGGGTTTCATGCAGTTATGGCCCTTTTTAATTTACTTTTTGGGGGGGTCCTTTTTCGTAGGAAGTGATGGTGGGTATAGGACGGAGGCTTGTTTGCCCTCTGA
Source organism: Equus asinus (assembly GCF_041296235.1). Lineage (NCBI taxonomy): Eukaryota > Metazoa > Chordata > Mammalia > Perissodactyla > Equidae > Equus > Equus asinus. The sequence goes on along the minus strand of NC_091791.1, from coordinate 110,805,903 downwards.
CCCAAGGAGGAGCTGCCAGTTTATCACTGCAAACACCCCACAACACCTGTGGCTGTCAGGGGACAAGCAGGAGAGGGAGGGTCTCCTGGTAGGACCATGCTTTCTCTTTTTTAGGTTGAGAGAAAATTCCTTTTTCTGAGGTAGGTGGTATTCGAAGTGTTGTTTCACAGAGCACTCCATCCCAGCTCCACCCTCACTAGTTTGGGAACCCAGAACAAATTATTTAATCTCTTGTTACTTCTGCTTCCTCATCTACAAAAAGGGGGATATATACCATACCCTACTCCCAGACTTGTGGGGAGTAGAGCAGTTCACACACACTCACCCCTGCTGCTGGACACCCAGCACGTACCACTGAGAGCACTCACGGAACGTCAGCCCTGCATGTGGTTGGTACCATGGCCTAGACAGACGTGGTTCCATTGGGAGGGGAAAAAACTAGTCAGTCTTCATGCTTTGTCTCATTTTTCTTCCGCTAGAACAGGGGTGGCAAACTTTTCTGTCACGGGCCACACAGTAAATATTTTGGGCTTGTACTCCAAATGGTCTCTGTTCCAACTATTCAACTCGCAGTTGTAGCTAGAAAGCAGCCGCAGACAATCTGTGGCTGCTCTCAGATGGGCGTGGCTCTGCTCCAGTAAAACTTGACTTACAAAAACAGGCAGCAGAACAGACAGCAAGCAAGCCTCTCTCCCATCCCCTCCCCCCACGGCCACACCCGCTTCCATCTGACTTGACCAGACACCTTCTTCCCATTTCTTTCAAGGCGGCTGAACAGGTGGCATAGGAGCTTCCCCTTTGCAGGCCGGGTTCTGTGACCCACGGGCTTCTACCCTTGGAACTTTCCCTGGGGCCAGACGTAAGCAGGTGGTCTGTGGGTCAAGTGATCAGCCTGACAGAAGGCTGGAAGCCAACCTGGGGTGCTCTGAGCTTCCTAGATATGAGGAGTTCCAGTTGGCCATTTTTATTGAAAAACATCTCTTTAGCTAGAAGTTTTAAAACAAAACAGGATAGAATTTTCCAGCAAGAACAGAAGTAGAAGGAAGGCACTTCGGTTTCAAGCTCACATGAGAAAGGGCCACTGGCTGATCCCTTGTCAGAACCATGGCCTCTGTGTTCTGTGGCCAGCCTGGGCGTTGGCTCCTTCGCTCTCCTGTTTACTTCAAAGGTCCACTTAGCTGGATCGCTCTGCATTCTGTGTTAATAAGAAGCGTCCCCTACTCCCATAGGCATTCTGAACCCTTGACAAAGACTAGGCCGTTCCTGGGTCCAGACAGCTGACTGCACCAGCAGCGCCATGCCTCCTTTCTTCTTCCATATGTGGCCTCCTGCTCTCTGGGGGGCTCAGTCCCATTGCCGGGAAGACTCCTGGTGCCCCATGAGACTCCGAGGGCTTCACAGAGGTTTGCAGCCCAAGTGCCATCAGGGCCCAGCTGGTGAGATGCAGGCTTAGCATGGGCTCCACACTGTTCTGCCTGTCCCTTGCTGGCGCAGACTCTTGCACAGGGCTCTCCTTCACTGCCTTATCGCCATCTGGCTTCAGGTCTTCACTGGGAGGACCTCTTGCTCAGTTCAGCACAGCCTGCATCAGAGGCCGGGCTCTGCCACTGTGGGGCACCAAGCCAGCAGCCTTCCCCCCGGGGTAAGACAGAGCCGGCAGACTTGGAATGGGCGCTCCTCCCGTCCTGCGGTCACGCTGCCTTACACTGCCTCTTCCTCAGGTCCTCTGCCAGTGGTCCCCTGCCACCAGGAGGAAGCTTAGAAACAGCATAGCTGCAGTTAAAAGAGAAATCACTGTTGGGAAAGCTCTGATCACTCCTCAACCTTATTAGTTGAAGAACCAGAGGTTTCCTGCATTCTAATTCTGGAAATAAGGTTTAATAAGTGGCTGCAAGAGATGCTTCAAATAGAAAGCTGGGTTTGTTGTTGTTTTTTTCTTAGCACTGTCCCCATAAATAATCTGTGCGATAACAGGCCCTGTGAGCGTAGATTTGTCCTTCCCAGGAAATGAGAGTTTGGGTTTTGTACTGTGCAGGGTCTTAGGTCCTGGGTTCTGGGAGAGGTGGATCCAGTGGTAGGACATAAGTCAGGAGAAGCTAAAGCCTTCTTGGGCCATCAAGAAGGAAAGCCAGAGACTCAGAGAAGCAGCAGAACTGTTTTCAGTGCTCTCGCTGTACGCATATAGGTGGGAAAACCACAGCAAGTGGCCCCGGAGGCTGCTTGGCCATGTACACCATTCCAGGTCCGGCCCATCCTCTGTCTGTCTTCACCTCAGGTTTGAGCTGATGCGCATGTGCTGGCAGTACAACCCCAAGATGAGGCCTTCCTTCCTGGAGATCATCAGCAGCATCAAGGACGAGATGGAGTCTGGCTTTCGGGAGGTCTCCTTCTACTATAGCGAGGAGAACAAGCCACCCGAGCCAGAGGAGCTGGACCTGGAGCCGGAGAACATGGAGAGTGTCCCCCTGGACCCCTCCGCCTCCTCGTCCTCCCTGCCGCTGCCCGACAGACACTCAGGACACAAGGCCGAGAACGGCCCAGGCCCTGGCGTGCTGGTTCTCCGAGCCAGCTTTGATGAGAGACAGCCTTACGCGCACATGAACGGGGGACGCAAGAACGAGAGGGCCTTGCCTCTGCCCCAGTCTTCGACCTGCTGATCCTTGGATCCCGAATCCCGTGCAGACAGTCACGTGTGTGCACGCTCGGCGGGTGGGGGGAGAGAGTTTTAACAATCTATTCACAGCCTCCTGTACCTCAGTGGATCTCCAGAACTGCCATTGCTGCCCACGGGAGACGGCTTCTCTGCAGTAAACACATTTGGGATGTTCCTTTTTTCAATATGCAAGCAGCTTTTTATTTCCCTACCCAAACCCTTAACTGACATGGGCCTTTAAGAACCTTAATGACAACACTTAATAGCAACAGAACACTTGAGAATTGAGTCTCCTCACTCTCTTTCCTTGTCTCTTCTGTCATCTCTCTCTCTCACCCCAGTCTCTCTGGTCTCTCTCTCTGTCTCTCGCCACTCTCATGTCTCTTTCTCACACCTTTCTCTTTCCTTCTGCTTCATAATGGAAAAACATTTGCCGCAGACCCAGCCGGGACACCCTTTTTATCAGATTGAGGAAATAGTGTCCTCCCTGTGGCCCCACATTGCCCCTGTCACCGTAGGTCTTTATAAAAAACAAGTTGAGACGGAATTTTTTAACTATATCTCTCACCTTTTTAGGGACATGAAACTTAAAAAGGGCCATCATTCATCCAAGGTTGTTACCATTTTAACGCTGCCAAATTCTGCCAAAACCCTGAACCTTCTCCCTCACAACCCCTGCACTTGTTTTCTTGTTTCCAGAGGCATGGGGCGAGCATGGTGTCTGGGCCCTCCGTTTAAGCGCCACGCTGGTGATGCACTCCATCTGATCATCCCCTGGTGTTCTGTTCAAGTCTCGCGGTCACACAGGTCTGATTGCTTCTGACTAGGTTATGTTTTGGGGGAACTGGACAGAATGGGACTTTCTCTCAGTGAAGACGGGGAGAAGCTGAACTGGCTTCCTTGCCCCACCTCCTCACCCCCACCTTCTAGCCCCAGGAATTCTGGAGAAAACAGGCCCTGTCGAGAGCCTGGAAGACAGGCTCTGAGTAAAGGTCGTGCACGTGCCAGTCTCCTGTCCCCACCCCAGCTCCCCTCCCAGCCCCCAAGGACACAGATGGGAAGGGGTTTCCAGGGACTCAGCCCAACTGTTTATGCAGGTTTGCAAGGAAAGAAATTCAAACACCACCACAACAGTAAGAAGAAAAGCAGTAAATGGATTCAAGCATTCTAAGCTTTGTTGACATTTTCTCTGTTACTAGGACTTCTTCATGGGTCTTACAGTTCTATGTTAGACCATGAAACATTTGCATACACATCGTCTTTAATGTCACTTTTATAACTTTTTTACGGTTCAGATATTCATCTATACGTCTGTACAGAAAAAAAAGCTGCTATTTTTTTTGTTCTTTATCTTTGTGGATTTAATCTATGAAAACCTTCAGGTCTACCCTTCTTCCCTTTCTGCTCACTCCAAGAAACTTCTTATGCTTTGTACTAGAGTGCGTGACTTTCTTCCTCTTTTCCCAGTAATTGATACTTATATAACATAATTTGCCATGAACTGTTTGATGCCTTTTGATAAATACATCCTCCCCTCCCCCCAGCCCCACCCCGTCAGTTCTGTTCTAACCCGTAGGCTCTGTGGGCACGAGGCTGGTGAGGGAAGGCGGTGGGCAGAAGGCGGCGCCGCCCCTGGCCACAGTCCCGGGGTGCCACACGCCCCTACTCAGCCTGCTCTCACATAGCATTTGAGTCTGTTACAGTGCAAGACATGATACAAACTCAGGTCAGAAAACAAAGGTTAAATATTTCGCACATCCTTGTTCAGTGTTGATAGTCACCGTTGTTGAAAAGCCTCACCTTCTCTTTCCCTTGCCTTTGTTCTGGTTGTGACACACATCTATCTATTTTTTTAATTCTTGGGTACAACAGCAGTTTTAACTGCAGACACTAGGTATTTGGATTACTTTTTTTTAATGGATATTTAATCCTTCCATCCCATGAAAAACAGCTGCTGAGTCCAAGGGTGCAGCGGAACGTGGTCCAGCGAGCCCCTCTGTGGCCTTCCGCCACCACCCTCCAGACCGACCTACCTGTCTTTAGAACCTGAAAATCCCCAGGGTCCTCCTTGGCACTTGCGGGGAGTGAGGCACAGGGGCGCATCCTCGGGGTGTCAGCAAGCCCACCGCCCAGTCTACCGGCCTGAGGACCAGGTTGGGGCAGTGCGGGCACCAAAGTGGCCGAGGAGCCCATGCTCACTCCCAGGGGACCAGAGCCCTGGCGCTGGCGCGCTTTTCCTTGGCCAGGAGTCCAAGTCCTCGGCCCGGGGGTCTTGTTTTGTTTAGTTTTTAGCACTTCTCACCAGAGTGATGACAGCACAAGAGTTGCTTCTGGGATGGAAATGTTTATGAGTAAGAACAAAGTTAAAATACAGTGATTGCTAGTTGTGACTGGAGATTAAACACAAAAAAGGAAGTTTGTAGTGCTTTTTTGCTTGTCAGTAGTTTCAGTCCCACGATTTTCTCTAGCCTCTGTGCCATAGTTTTTCCCTTTAAAAAAATGAAAAAATGAAAAAAGAAAAAAGGCAATTAAGAAGGAATTATATGTAGGAGTTTTCTTTTAATTTATTTTGTGATACCAGTTTCAATCACTGTAGAGAAGCCCCATTATGAATTTAAATACTGAGAAGAGGGTTTTTGTGTGTGTGTGCGTGTGCGTGTAAGACAGGACAGTTTTTGTTTTTTTGTGTTGTTTTTTTCCCCAAACATTTATCTACCTCACTCTTATTTTTTATATGTGTATATATAAAAAGAATACATCTCACATTTCTCAGCACCTGACAATATGCCGTTGATACTGGTAACCTCATCCACACCACAGGCCGCACGCACCAGGTGAGGCAGGGAGAGGCCAGGCTGCGTCGGGGGCGGAGCAGCACTCACTCCCTGGGCTCCTCGCAGACCGCTTGCCTTCGTCTGAGATGTCTTGTTTTGCGTTGCTTTTGTTCTTCTCCTACCTTGTTTCCTAGAGGCTGTGAGGTGTTAGGATCCCCTCCCAGCTGGCCCTTGCCTGCTGTGAGGGGGGCGCGCCCAGCACGCAGTGGAGGCCTCCAGCCGGCCCAGGCTGGTTGTCTTTGAAACCAACTACTTTGTGCAGATTGAATGACGAACATATTCCATCATTGGAAGAGCAGTGGTGACCCAGGTTTTGAGGGTAGGAAGTGCCCGGGGGCAGACAGTCGCTGTTGGAAGCCCACCTGGCAGTGTGTGGGTTTGGTTTGCAGCCCTAGCCCCGGCCTGTGCCCCAGCAGGTTCACGTCGGCCGGGCACCGTGTCAGCACTTTGAGAGCTCGGTCCACCAGGCCTTCTGTTCAAGAATGCAGAGGTTCCTGACCTAACAGCCAGTCCCACGTAGAATGTACAGAGGACAAAAGTCCCCTTCTCTCTCTCCAGACTGTTCTCCAACATTACCCTCACCACTTCCTCCCCCAGGGGAAAACAAAGATGTACCAAACCTTTGGGCTGGAAAGGGCTGGTGGTCGGCACAGAGCCTCCTTCTGGGGTGTCATGCCTCCCGCCAGGGCTGTGCCTCCATCCCGCTGTCCTGCTGCTCACAGGGGTGGATGGTGCCTTCCCCATTCCAGCAGCTGCTCTTACAGGCACTGGTGATTTTATCTGGGAAACATGGTGGGGGTTTTCCCAAAGTGTGGATGGCTCCTTTAAAGTTCCAGTACTGCAGTTAAGCTCAGGAGCATTTTCCCTCCTGCAAGAATACTACTCTCCTTTCCCAAGTCCCCTGGGATCGTAAGGTCATTGAGAAATACTGTTCGATCAGGGTTTTCTTCTTCCACACTGTAGGTGACCCCTTGAAATAGTGGCCTCTCCTCTCTTTTGCACATACCTACCGGTTTCCACAACTGGATTTCTACAGATCATTCAGCTGGTTATAGGGTTTTGTTTAAACTGTCCGAGTTGTTGGTGTCATTTTGTTTTTGTTTTATGTAGGTGGTTTTTCTTTAAATAGAAAGAAAACACTAATAGCATAGTGCCCATCATAACAAATGCTTCAGAAACACTTAAATAAACGCGAAAATGATGCTTGTGTGATGGTGCAGTCATTTTACTGGACCAAACCACCCACCTTGACTATACCAAGGCATCTCTCCACAGTTCTAGCCTAATTTTATGCTCATTTCCCCACCTCTTCTTGATTTTTCTCTTTTGTATGCTCCAAATAATTTAATCTAGCTGAGTTGTGGCATTTTCCATGCAACCTCCTTCTGACAGCAGCTCACACTGCTTGAAGTGACATGAACCACTGAGGCACATCATTCAATTGATGTGAGCGTTAAAACATTATCACACACAGCCCTTCCCTGAGGCAGCAGGAGCTGGTGTATTCTGGAGACATTGTTGAACTGCAGCTGTGTGAGACCCCGACCACCCCAGGTCTCGTTTATGGGATGTTGTGACATTTGATACACAGTTGGAATGAGCTTTCCTCCTTGAAGATAGAAGACCGTGTTCGTGGCCAACACTGGCCTCTCCTTCCAGCCTGTTTCGTATGACTCGGAACAACACTGCAATGGTAGGAAAAGTGGCTTGGTAAAACAGAAAAGTGGTTATTGTGGAACTACCCAATGGTAAAATACTTGGCATGAAGTCATGTGTTTCGGTTGGGATAACAGATTTACAAGCCAAGTATGATGCCAAATTCTAGGCCAATGTGTTCCACCGAAGCGTCTTTCTCAGCAGCCCACCTCTGGGGTGGCAGGTGGCTGTACATGATACAGGCCGCTGTTGTGGCAAGGTCACACTAGCTCAGATCGGTGAGAAGGCTAGGATGCTTGGTCCAAGGTCCTCAGCTGTCACTGTTGGGTCCTCCCAAGGTGGCCAGACAGTGTTGAAGGCAACTCCTTTCCAAAACGTAGGCACCCTCCAGTTGACAGTAATGCTCCATGGTATGCCTTGGCCCATTCCAGCAGTCCCAGTAATGCATTTAAAGTTTGGGGTTTGTTCTTTTGTTAATGTTACTTTTGTGTTTGTCAGCTGTCTTTTCATTTCCTGGGCTAAGCAGCATTGGGAGATATGGACCAGAGATCCACTCTTTAAGAACCAGTGATGAAAGTCAAACTTTCTTACTCCCCTCTGACGTAGTTGGTGGCACAAATGAGAACTTCGAGAGAGGATGTTGTTAGATTGAACCTCTGTTGCCAGAGATGCTGAAGATACAGACCTTGGACAGGCCAGAGGGTTTCATTTTTGGCCTCCAGCTTAGATGACTAGTTGGTCATTTAGAGAAAAAGCAGATGAACACTCCTTGATGGTGGAATGATCAGGCAGTAGGAAACCGTTAACGGGTCATGACACGACATGAAGAGAAGAATTGCGAGCAGAAGGGTACAGGGCTTGGAAGAAGTGTGGGCCATGTTCTGAACTTGATGGTTTCTGAAGGTTTCTGAAGGTGTTTCAGACCACATCAAGGCTCAAGAGTCATCCGTGGGCGTTTGGTTTCAACAAATAAAACTAACATCCTACTTTGGAAACTGTTATCGCGGAGTTAAGTCAAACTGTTCAAGAACTCGAACTGCATCACACCTGTCAGTTGTCAGTTCTGGGGCATGACTTTTAGAGTTTTGTTTTGTTTATGCAAGAACATAATGATCACTCATCTGTATGTCCACGTTTGTGTGTGTCCACATCTTTCTGGTAAACATTGTTTTAATTAGTCACTCATTAGCGTTTTCAATAGGGCTCTTAAGTCCAGTAGATTACGGGTAGTCAGTTGACGAAGATCTGGTTTACAAGAACTAATTAAATGTTTCATTGCATTTTTGTAAGGACATAGAATAATTTTATAAAATGTTTGTAGTTTATAATTGCCGAAAATAATTTAAAGACACTTTTTTTCTCTGTGTGTGCAAATGTGTGTTTGTGATCCATTTTTTTTTAGGACACCTGTTTACTAGCTAGCTTTACAATATGCCAAAAAACGATTTTTCCCTGACCCAAGACGTGGTTCACCCTCTTTTCTCCCATGCTTTGTGCCCTAGTTTATAACAAAGGAATGATGATGATTGCGGTAGTTCTGTATCTTCAGTATCTTGGTCTTCCAGAACCCTCTGGTTGGGAAGGGGATCATCTTTTACTGGTCATTTCCCTTTGGAGTGTAGCTACTTTAACAGACTGAAATAACCTCATTGGCCAAGGAAACAGCAGAGGTGCTGAAGTGCAGCGGCGCCCAGGGCGCTGCTGAGCATCTGGTCTGGTAGCTCTGGCATTTGCCATTGTTGCGCGATGCCTGGAGATGGAACGACTGGACCGCACAGCTAACGGTTTGCCCAGTGACCGCCGCACACAGACTTAGCACACAAAAGAGGATAATTCTGGTGCACGCAGGCCGTTTGCCTACATGCCCTGTATCATGATCAATGCTTTGTTAAAGCAAGGAAGAGACCCTATTTATTTTTATTTAAGGCAGAACACCGAAGATACATTTTTCCAATACAAAACAAGTTCTTTTTAATAAAAACTACACAAAAGTTTTTTTTGTTTGACTCCATTTCCTCTAGCTCCCAGTGGATTATTGGCCATGTTCTACACAACTCCACAAAATCCCCATCACTGGAAACATCTGGATGTTTTGCACTATATGGGAGAAAGGTCCAGAAACAATTTGGTTTTTGTTTTCAATTTTTCATTCGGATCTTTGGCGTTGCGTAGACACATCCACAGGTGGAATAGATGCTTGGCAAAAACACCTGTCTGCTTTCTAAGCCAGTGAGGTTGAGGTGAGAGGTTTGCCAGAGTTTGTCTACCTCTGGGACAGAAAAAAATCAAACCAGAAGGCGCGATGGAATGGATGCATCGCAAATAATGCATTTTCTGAGTTTTCTTGTTTAAAAAAAAAAGTTTTTTAAAAAAAGGAAAAAAAAAGGTAATAACATGGCCAATTTGTTACATAAAATGACTTTCTGTGTATAAATTATTCCTAAAAAAAATTCCTCTGTTTATATAAAAAAATCAGTAGATGAAAAAAATTTCAAAATGTTTTTGTATATTCTGTTGTAAGAATTTATTCCTGTTATTGCGATATACTTTGGATTCTTTACATTATGAAAAAAAGAAACTTTGTCTATTTTGAATGGCTGAAGCTAAAGCAACTTTAGTTTCTCTTACTCTGCTTTTTTCTAGTAGTTAAAGTACTACCTGGTTTAAGTTAAATAAAAGAATTCTGTATGCATTTTTGGTCTCTGATTCTGTTCCCCCCTTTCTGGAAGAATCAGCACGCTTCTGAGGCTGGGAAGCTGAGCTACGGGTGGCATTTGTGTTCACACATGTCGCTCGGAGGTGTTCCGTGTGAGACTCTGCTTGCTTGCTGACAGCTGAACCTTCTCAGCATGCAAATTGCTGGTGAAGTCAGGGAAGATATTCTGTTTCTGACTCCATTAAATCAGCTAGGAGAAAATTTGAATACATAAAATACAGAAATCTGTATTTCATTTTTGACTGATTTGTAGACTTTTCCTATACCTTCCACTGACTAAAGGCAGGCCAAGGCAGGTTTGATCTGGGTGACTGGGGCAACGACTTAAAGTCTTCACGCTTCCTTGTCCTTGTTGGTACCTCATGGCCAGCGCACCTCCTCAGAGGGTGCCAGTGAGAACCGCGGACGGGCACCAGGATGCGGCTCCCAGGAGGTCCTCAGAAATGTTACTTACTTTCTGGCTGATGCTCTTGGCCTGCCCCAGGGCCTCCAGAATCCAAGCATCATTATCTTTGTCAGGGGGAAATGGTTATGGTAGGAAATGTAAATTATATGTTCAAAGGAAACAAGTTGTGAATGTTCTAGAATCATCCCAGAGACGCTTAGACACATCAGGAGGACAAAGTGATCATTCACTAAACTTTGATCATGGGAAATTATACTCCAGTAAAAAAATGAGGCCCCCAGATAAAGGGCTAAATGACAAGGGTGGGCAGTAGCCAGAAACCAAAGGCCATGCTTACCAAAGACCTGTGAGTCTCATGAGGATTTGGACCTGAAAACAAAAGGCCTAAGAGGGTGCTCTCTCAAACTTTATGTTGCCCCAGGGTGTCTGCTCACGCTTGTCACAGAGTGCCTGGCACTCGGGAGTCACTAGATGACCGGTGACTAAAGGCAGCTCGTTTCCGAGGCTCAGATGGATGTCTGGGCTGTGGGTGGGGTGGAAGCAGGAGTCCGGTGTGGCCCTCCCATGTTCCTGGTTGGTTGACGCCGCACGTCCTGATTGCCATGGTGTGTTCCACACTTGTCCTCAGCCAGAAGGAGCAGCAATTTCTCTTGAGGCTGAAGGTGCTGGGTCTTTCGAAGTGTTACAACCTCTCCCCACCGTGCCACTTCTTAAGACCACAAACCCAGCAGGGCTATTGCTATATTTACCCTCACAGGTCCAGCTACCAGCCCATACTCAGGAAGCTGTGTATTTTTATAGTGTTCTCTCATCGCTGACTGACTTTCACATCCATTCTCTCCCTGGATCTCCACAACAACTCTGCAAAGGAAGCATTTTTATTACTCCGTTTTACAGACAGTAAATACACAGACATGCTCAAGACCCCCCAGCTATTAAATGTCCAACTGAGGGCTCAGCCTTTTGAAGCTGTGTCAACTTTCAAACTGACTCAGAACTGCCGCATATCAACCCTAACTAAACAGACCCCAGTGTGTATCAACAGGGGATGGCAGACCACTTAGACTAGCATGTGAACAGGCCCTCTGGAGTTCTTCGTAAAGAACTTTGGAGGCCACAGAGGGGGCGATGACGGGGACATTCATCAAGAGGGAGGTCTGGGCCTCCCACCTGGATGACTTCTAAAAGTTTGTAAAATATGTATGATTTGGCACTAAACAATTTGAAATAACACTGGAGCCAGGTCCCAGAGGCCCCCTGCTTGCCACTGTCCTGAGACAGGAGTTAGAAGAAGGGGGATCCAGGGCTCTGGGTAGCAGGTGTTTGCCTACAAATATAGAAGACTCTCCACATTAACAACCGTGCAGCCGGACCCACGCATACTGCCCAGACCATCCCACCCCACTTGCTGGCTTTGATCTGCTACACTGTGACTTTGATCGGTTTTATGTCAAATGAGCCAGTTTAATTTGCAAAGGGAGTCCTGTAAAGTCTACTCCAAAGGCACAAGTATGCTGAAGGGCTAACGGCAGGACAAGCAAGGCCTGCCCAGTTCTTTTATTACTAAGTTGAAGATGCTTTCTCTTACAGTGAATGAATCTGGGCACTAAGTGACAATGATTTTTTTAATGTAATTAAGTGGGAAATGATAGTTGAGAGCACACCAACGTAACAAGAAATTTCCCAGAGCTTAGCCACCTTCAACCCCTTCCTCTAAAGAACAATGTTGCTAATGGGGTTCCCAATAGAAATTTGCCCCCAGAAAACACAGGACAAGCAAAACCTTGCTATGACCACCTTGGCACAAGACCCAGTACAGTGGCATACAGGCAAAATGAAAGATGCAGAGGGGAGATTCTGTTTCTAAAAAGTTGGGGATAGTACTGACCATGGCAGAGAAGCTAAACCTAGCTATTGACCTTTGCTTTAAGACCAAATGCTACTGGTCAGAATACAAAATGGTATAGCTGCCATGAAAAAGAGTATGGCAGTTCCTCAAAAAATTAAACATAGAATAACCTTATGATTCAGCAATTCCACTTTTAGACATATACACAAAAGAACTGAAATCAGGGACTCTAACAGATATTTGCACACACCAGTGTTCCAAGTAGTAATATTCACAAGAACCAAAAGGTGGAAGCAACCCAGAGTCCATGAAAAGGTGAGGGGATAAACAAAATGTGGTCTATACATATGATGAAATATTATTCAGCCTTAAAAAGGCAGGAAATTCAGACTCATGCTGCAACGTGGATGAACCTTGAAGACATTATGCTGAGGGAAATAAGCCAGTCACCAAAGAACAAACGTGATCCCGTTTATATGAGGTCCCTAGGGCAGTCAAATTCAGAGATGGGGGGTAGAATAACGCTTGCCAAGCGCTGGGGGGAGGGTGGGGAGAAAGACTGTCTAGTGGGGACAGAGTTTCGGTCTGGGATGATGAGAGTTTTAGAGACGGATGGTAGTGATGGGTGCACAAGTTAATGTACATAATGCCACTGAACACTTCAAAATGGTTTAAATGGTAAATTTTATGTTTATTTTACCACAATTTTATAACAAAAGAAAAACCAAACACTAGAGACTCAGTGGCTCAGAAGCTGTCCACAGCACCTGCATGCCAGAGCTCGGAGGCCAGGAATGGGGCGCTCGAGTGGTAGCTACATATGTGTTTCCCCATGGCCAGCTGAGCATGGATCGACTCAACACATGGGGCTCTGCAGAACAGGTCCGTGGTTCCTGCAATCTGGGCAGGACCACACAGGCCCGCTGCATGGTCTTTTAAGAGAAAAAAGAAAAATTGCTAGGATTTCATTTTATTGTCTTGAAAACCATAACTGAAGCTAGTTAATCCCTTGTGAAATGTCTGCCTTTCAGAGTGTTCTTCTCTCTTCTGACAATAAAATAACCCTTCTTGATTTCGTTGGGCTAATTCACAATTTTTTTCTCTGTGTAAACTGTTTTACAAGCAATTTTTTAAAAAGCCTCTCAAAGCACAGTTGAACTCTGCACACAGAATTGAAACATTTCATTTTCTCTAAAGGAGCAGTCCCCCAATAGGTTCCCCTTGGCTGGAATCACCAAGGTTGAGTTTTCTGCGAACCAGGCTTTGAGCTCGGGCTTTCTCAGTCTCCTCCAGCATTTCCTGGATGATGACTTGCAGGGCTTTTCCCAGCAGACTGGCGGGGAGCCAACGAGATAGTGGAGGGACGTGGACAAGCGCCGCACACCCATTTCCATGATGCAAAGACAGGTAGTAGGTGTAATCGCAGACATATCTGCAACCACAGGAAACACCACATTACTCCTTGGACCAACCTCAAACCTCAATGAAATGTGAGCAGAACTCACAAAGAATGCAGCATCCTCAAAACATGAGGAGGCAGGACTTGCCCTGGGAGACTTAGGTTTTGTTGTTCTGCCTCAGAAAGAACATGTTGCTGGGAATGAGGTGGGGAGAGACTGGCTCTTGGCCTCGTGGTCCGCTAACCAGCAAGTGACCAAACCTGGGAAGGGACTAGATATTAGACCTAGTCAAAACACCTCTGCCCCGAGAACCCGTCTCATCCACGTCTGCATTGAGTCATTTGTTCCTTTATTCTTTGGGGGCAGGAGAAACTACCTACTAGGGGGTGGGAAGGTCAGAGTTTGGAAAAACAAAGGTAAATTAATCTTTGGGGCTAAATCAGAATGCTTAACTCACAACTTGGCTGCAATAAATAAAAATAAAAATAAAGCATCTATAAAATGTTAGTGGTTCTCAAAATACGCCTTTCCACGTCTTCTCTGTCAATGCTCCAAAGGCCGGGTTTGGGGAACGGGCCTTGGAACCGAGGCCGCAGTTGGTTGTGAGCAACGTGCTGGCCTGGAGGGGCTACAGGATGGCCTGCTGAAGGAAAACGGGGGGCATTCCAGAAGAAAGAGTGACGCTGCAGCCATTCCTCCTCCCCTACCTGCTCAGTCAACCGACACCCACAGAACATACCTGCCTGCATCCCAGGAAAACGCCACCTCCACACCCTCCACAGCCACGCGCCTGCTGACCGTCTTCATGCTGACCCGCGAGGTGATCACTTCCGGGCCATGCGGAAGGCACACGCCGCGGTCGGGCCGGAAGCCCCGGATGTCGGCATCCCGGTAGCCGCGGTTCTTGCCGCACTGCTCCAGAACGATGGCCTTGGCCGTGGCATCCAAGCCCACGTGTACGGCGAGCTGTGTAAACATACATGAGATGAACAGGCTGAGAAAGAGGGAAACTGAGGTCTGCTCAGCTCCCCAGGTGTGGGAGAAGGGCCAAGCTGAGGGAGAGCTCGAGTGCCAATCATCTCACACCCCAGATCTTCCTTGCAGCCGTGATCCCGGCCTGCTCCCCCAGCGAATGTGCTGGAACAAGAACAGCTGGACAGAGACCCATGTGGCATTTAATTCAAATACTTGTGTGTTTCAAAATATTCTCACAGGGTGGCATACTCCCTTTCTTTCCCTGGGGTCCAGCTGGTATGGAAGCTGGTATCTGGAGAAGCTTAGCATTGCAGTGCAATCTTCCATCTCTTTTATGAAACTCTAATAAAGGAAGTTAGGAACAGCCTAACAAAATATTGTTCGAACTTTTTTAGATGATTATTCTTCCTCTTTGAAACATAGCTGCTGAATGTTTTATCAAAACATTTGGGGTGTTGTCTTAATGGTTTGGTGGTGTAGGTTTTGTTAATCTCATCATCTGGTCTTCGTTTTTTTGGATATTTGTACCCGTTTTTTTATGTATTAACTCTGTTTGAATAAAACAGGCTGTGTGATGAAGATGGGCCCTCCCCGGATGGGCTACTCTCCCACCTCCCAGTGTGAGCGACCCTCCAACTACTCTCCAAGGCCCAAAAGGTCCTCGCCTCACATCCCACCTCACAGCCAACCTGCTCTGCAGGGGCAGGGCTGGGACCTAACCCAGTGGCCTGCCTCTCTGTTAGCTGGAAACTGTCTTTGAGCCCTGACTGGGAATAAAGCTTTCATTTCTTTTCTTCCTTCTCTCTCTCCAGAGTCTCTTTCCAGGAGCTACGCTATATTTCAGCTTAAACTTTTGCAAACAGACCCAGGACCTTACAAAATCGGCTGGGACCTTACTGGTGGGATGTGGGGGCAGGGTGCACTTCAGCCATCAACCCTAGAATGAGGGTCCAGGGGTTCCTGGGCTCTGGGGCTCCACCACGTCTTCAGCCTCCTACGCCTACTCCTGCCCCACCGCCTCCCCAGCTGTCATTTACTTGCGGTTGAAGATCTTCCCAGATTCTGGTGACCCTCTGCTTCACCTCCCTGTAATCCACAGGCAGCTGAAGAGTCCGCAGCTCCACTTCCCTGTCACTCCCCAGGCCCAGCTTGGAGAGCTCCTGCAGAAAGAAGCAGGCAGACTCACCTCGTTTGATGGAGGGCCAGGGGGAGTCCCTGAAAAGCCAACACTTGGGATCATCCATGCCACTCCCAGGGGTCTTCCATGGGCCTAGACCCTGCCCTCAAGGAGCTCACACAGTGGCAAGGGGCCGGCAGAAGCGCCATGGTTCCTGCCTCTGGAGGCCCCAGGAAGCCGTTCCCATCGAGGTGTGGTACCCCAGAGGCATGTCTGATCCAGCCTGCGGGTTGGGACATAGTTCACAGAGGGGATGCAGGGAGTGCTAAGGCACAGAACAGGCTGAGCCAGGTGAAGAAGAGGAGAAGGGCGTGCCAGGCAGAGGGAGCTGCAGAGAAACAGGGCAGCGTGAGAGCCTGAGGCCTTTGAGAAACGTGGTATGACTTGGCACTCTGGCAGCGGCAGGCTGCGGGTGGAGGGCAGAAGCCTTCTTCTGTGTGCCCTGCACCTCCAAGGACAGGGCGTTTAGCACCCTGGACTTGGATCCGTGCATTAACTGCCTGTAGCACCCCCAGGCATTTTGAGAAGTAACCCACCACCCCAATAATGTATCGACGGCACTACACATCAGGGAAGGATGAGAACAAAGCTAGAGAAGTCTGTGGAAGCCAGATTGAGTCTTAGAGGTTGGATTTGATCCTTAGGGCAAAAGGAAGCCACCTAAGCATTGTGCACAGGCGCGGATGAGTCAGAGCTGCCTCCTGAGGATGGAGGAGGCGGCGGAGTGGGCTGGAGGGCTCCTTAGGGTTGACTTTGGACTGCTGAGTTTGAAGGACCCAAAGGGAGTTGGTCCCTCTGCTCTGTGTGCTTGGAGCTCACAGAGAGGCTTCTGGGGAGACGCTGGCAAGTCAGGGCAGCAAAAGCCACGAGTCTAGGTGAGATCTAGATGTCGCCCGCACAGGGAGAGGAGGAGAAGGGCTATGGAGAAAACTCAAGGTCAGGGAGCATCCTCTTCCAAGGGCAGGAGAAATGGCAGACAGTTTGGAAGGGAGAAAAGCAGGAGAGTGAGATCTTAGAGGTGTGCATTTCACTGTTGGTGAAAGTTGAATTAGGAAACTAAAGATCATCCTGAAAAGGCCAAATCCTTTCCCTGTACCAGGAGCCGTGCTTGTCAACAAGATGGTTTTGGATTAGCATCTCCATTTTTCTTGACTCCCTTTCCTGGCATTTCAGGACATCCAGGAGCATGCATCGCTGCGTGGAGGGTGCAGCAAGGGCTGTTTGGTCTGCCCTAAGATCGCAGGCAGGAGATTCCAGGGCCTGGCCCTGGGCTGTGGAGGAGCCGGGCGGGGATGGCGTGTCCAGATGTGGGTCTGCCTGTGCTGCTTTCCACAGGAGGGCTGTGTTCCTTCTGGCTGACTTTTGGTGTCTCAGGTCTGTCCTCAACCAGGTCAGCCTTCCTGAGGGGCTCTGCTCTGTCCTCCAGATACCACCTCAGAAGCCCAGTTCCCTGGACCAGCTCAGGCTTTGTTCATTTCCAAAAGTAAATGCCAAGACCACATCCCCACTTGGGCCTTGAGGGAGAATTCGTTTGCCTGCTTGATGGTGGGAGGCAGGAAGGAGAGCCAGGCCACACAGGGCAGTGGGCTGGAGGGCCATAGAGGAAGTGGGCTGAGCTTCCAGGTGGACATTCCAAGGGCCCAACAGACCAAGGGGGTTCTAGACAAGCCCGAGTTCCTTGTGACGCCATCTGGGTCCCCTGTCCTGCAGGGGTTGAGCAAGGTTGCACCGGCCCCAGCTCCTTCAGGATGCTCCCAATTCAGGGAGTGGGGGCTGGAAGGCACCACTCTTGGGTCACCTTTGGCTCTGTCATGAGGATAAGGAGTCCTTGGCTTGGCTCAGGGCTGCTTCTTGGAACCCAACCATCCGGGCAGAATGAGTTTCTTCTACTCAGCAGAGTTCTCATGGGGTCTGGCTCTGAGAAAAGGCTGCACGGGAGCCTCAGAACCAAATAGAGTTGCCTGGGAATCTGCTTTCAGTGCTGTGCCCTGAAGAGCTGTCCTAGTTTGGTTGGCAATGGAAACATTGATTAATTATGCTCAGTAAGCCTGCAAAGAAAGCAGTGCCCTGGGACAGAGACATCCACCCTGAGCCGGGCAGGGGCAGGCCCTCTCTGGCTCAGCAACTCCCCCAGTCCCCCCACCCCCCAGCCCAGCAGTGATTGGTCAATGCCTCCTCTTCACATAAGAACGCAGCTCTGCTTCAGAGCTGGCTCTAACGTAAAGCCCAGACAAGGCAAGCCACAACAGGAACCCCGGTTTTTTTCTCCACCATAGGTTTTTCTTTCCAGCCCACCTCAAGCCAGCTGAGGAAGGAGAGAAGAGAGAGCCTCTGGATGTCTTGTCAAAGACCCTCCAGCTGCTGCCTGAGTTTAGGGGCTGGGTTCGGGGAGAGTGAGTTTCCTGTGGCTGTGATGATAACGGACCACAGACGGGATGGCTCAGAACAGAACCTTATCATCTCACGGTCCTGCAGGAAAGAAGTCCCAAATCAAGGTGGCAGCAGGGCGGTGCTCCCTCTGAGCCCTGTAGAAGGATCCTAGCTTGCTTCTT
Source organism: Equus asinus (assembly GCF_041296235.1). Classification (NCBI taxonomy): domain Eukaryota; kingdom Metazoa; phylum Chordata; class Mammalia; order Perissodactyla; family Equidae; genus Equus; species Equus asinus. Next base: position 110,787,685 of record NC_091791.1, on the reverse strand, counting down.
TCAGCTTCTGGTAGCCCTAGACTCTCCTTGGCTTGTGGCAGCATGACGCCAATCTTCACATAGCCTTCCCTCTGGGCATGTCTGTCTCTGTGTCCAGATTTCCCTGTTTTCTGAGGACACTAGTCATATTGGATTAGAGCCCACCCTAACGACCTCATCTTAACTTGATTATTTGCAAAGACCCTGTCCACATAAGGGCAGAGTCACAGGTACTGGGGGTGAGGACTTCAACATCTTTTGGGGGGACACAACTCAATCCGTAACTCTCTAAGTCCATGAGAGCATCACTCTTGCCAAAGTAGAAAGTGCAGGGAAGCCAAACCGTAGATCTCCTTGGCATTCATAGAGCTGGCGTGGAAGGGAGGGCATTTGACGTTAGACTTGAGTCCCCTGTGTATTTTACTTATCTGAAAGACGAGGCCCAGGAGATTAGAAGGTCCCGCTTCTGTTCATCAGGTATTTCCTTTCCAGCTTCTGATCTGGTGCTCAAACACACTGGACTTCAGACTGACATTAGAATCCACGGGCTGGATTCCACCAGAGCTGCTGGTCTGGCGCTGCACTCCATAACCAGCCACAGATGTCACACGTTGCCTCATATCAACTCAGGTCACTTTTTGCCACCAAATAACTTTTTAAAAACTTCTAATTTTTACAGGTCTTTGGATATCGGAATTTCAGATAAGGAATTGTGGGCCACTATAAACTTGAACTTGTTCACGTGTTGCCTTGAAATTATTCTCCTGTATCTTCCTGGTACATTTTTTCTTCCTAATTAGAATGTCACCCTCTTCCTCTTTCCCTCCACAGTTGTCCTGATGAAGGCAGAGCCTGCAGCTTGGTGGATCTGCCCTGTCACCAGTGACAGGGACTCTGCTAAGGTGCAGCCAGCCTCCCCTGGGATGAAGCAACCATTGTCACTCACGCTGCGGGGCTGGAAGTCCCAACCCTTGCTGGTTCTCCTGGAGCCCTTCAAGCAGGGGGAAGACCAACTGGACCCAACAGACATCCCCCTGGAGGATGGAGGGCCGACAGGAGAGCACCTGCAGCCTCCACTGGCCACAGGCCTTGCCTGGGCCTGGCCGAGCTGCTTGCACAGCGATGGAGGTCTGCAGCCGTTCTGAGGTCACCAGGAGGGGTGGTTGGATGTATCCGTGTAGGGGGCTTCTAGGGACTGAATGTTTGTGTCCCCTCTAACCTGGCATGTGACAGTATTTGGAGATGAGCCCCCTGGGAGGTAATTAGCTTTAAATGAGGTCAGGACGGTGGGGCCCCCAGGATGAGATTAGCGTCCTTACAAGAAGATGAAGAGCCCAGAGCCTTTCTTTCTCTGCCAGGTGAGGACACAGCAGGCGGCCGTCTGCCACCTAAGAAGAGGGCTCCCACCAGGAAGTGAAGCTGCTGCTGCCTTGATCGGGGACTCCCCAGCCTCGAGAACTGTGAGAAATAAACGTCCGCTGTTTCGCCACCCAGTCTGTGGTATTGCGTTCTAGCAGCCCCGGGGCTGACCAATAGAGGCCTTCCGGTTGCTAATGAGATGAGGCCTGGTCGAGTTTGAGATACATGCCAGCTCATCCATCCAGCTCGTTATAAAGCTTGAGGGGCCGCAGACGACCCGGGACTGCCGTCGGGATCCGATTTGAGATATTGAGGAGCTCTTTCCAACTGGAAACATGGAGCAAGCCTCCAGGCACTGCCTCACGTGGACACTCTGCTCTCCCTCTCTCAAACATGCACACACGCATGAGTGCGCACACACACACTTGGTGTCCTGGATCACCTACGCTGTGACTCATGGCACAAAGGGCACTTTAGAGAAATAAGCCAAGCTGGTGGTCATCGCCAGCCTAAGCCTGTGTTGAGGAGGACGCAGGACAGAAGGGGTCAATGTGCAGAGCCAGACCCCAACCGTAGCTCCGCAGGGAAAGGCATGGGCTTGGGGGTCAGAAAGACATGGGTTTGAGACCTGGCTCTTCCACCTTTCAATAGATCCACTTGGGCATATTATTGAACCTTGGTGCACGTCAGTTTTCTAATCTGTGAAATGGGGATAATTAAACATCAGAGGGGTTTTCACAAATATTACATTATTATGTGCTGGCACACAATGGGGGCTTTCTGTGGGGGATCAATGCTTCTAATTAGCCCATATTCATTTGAGAAAGTCATGCAAGAGGAATTTATCAAAAGTGGCATTTATTAGAATTTGATGCGCCTGGGCCCGTCAGAAGCAGTGAGTAGAACATGCTGCACAAACAGACGCCAGGCCGCTGGCTGCCACCACGCCTTCTGCGGAGAAGGGCTGGTTGTTTAGGAAAGGGGGTATCACTTCTGTGCAGGCCTCGAGAGAGCCAGGGGGTTGTGCTTTCCGGACTGGCACGTTTTCTCAGCTAGAGTTGCAGAGTGTGCTAAAGCGGGGAGCCGGGAGCAACCACCCTCACCAAGGTGGCCTCCAGGGTCCTGCTCCAGCCAGAGGAATGGGCAGGCTCGGGTGCCGACTGCCCATGCTGGGCCCATAATCCCTCAGAAAAGCCTGAACCCCATCCGTTGCAAAGGTCCTGGGGAAGCAGGGAGCCCCGCCTTCTGCCTCTTTCTCCCAAGTCTTCCTGTCTCCGTGTCTTCCAAAATCTGGTCACCAGGAACACATGGCAGTTTAACAAAGGGAACTGAAGGAAGGAAAAAAGACACCAGTTGCTCTCTGAATTTTTTTCAAATCCACCGAGGCTGTGGCACCAGCTGGTGTTGCAAAACAGTTGCTGTTTTTCCAAAATCGGATTCTTCCCTTATCACACGAGAGCTCGGGGCTAGCACCAGAAACAGGAAAGCATGACTTCAGTCAGTCTCTCAAGAAAGACTCCCCCAGTGCCTGCTGTGCTGTCCTCTGCTCAGGGCAGGGCGTGGCCTGAGGGTCACATTCACGGAGGAGATGAGGACTGGGACCAGAAATGGGCAGTGATGACAGGAGTCCTGGTTTGAGGGCAGGCTGGGCCCCTGCTGGGCTGGGGAAGCCTGGGGGTAAGAGACAAGGAGCCCAAACCCCACTTGTTCCACTGCCGACTGCGTGAGTTTGGGCGAATTGTTGAAACTTGCCGAGCCTCAATTTCCCTATCTGTAAAACATGGGGATAATGGGCCTCCTTCCTAGGGCTTGCTATGAAGGTTAAGCCAGCCCACACACGTGGATGTGCAGCCTGAGAGGACCACAGGGAGGAGCCTCCGACTGGGGCTTGGAGGGTTCAGCAGGAGCGTGCCCAGAAAGGAATAGTGAGGCTTGGAGATGTGTGCAAAGACCTGCCTCCCTCCCTCTCTCCCTCCTGTCTTTTCATCCTTTCCTCCCATCCTTCCCTCCCCTCCTCACTTCCGCCCTTCCTCCTTCCTCCTTCCTTGTTCTTCTTTCCCTCAGTCATCCATCCATTGTCGGATGTGGACGAGGCACCTCTTGCATGCAATCTCTGTCCTGGGCTCTGGCTGAGGGTCTTGGGGGGCGTGGAGGGGCGGTGTTCTGGGGATGACAATGGAAGAAGGAATCATAACAGATTCCTCTTGATCTGCTGGGTTGGAAGGGATGACCAGGGAGCCATCAGGTGGTAGCTGAGACCCAGGCCTGGGGTTCAACACCATCTAGTCTGGATCCCCGCCTCCCCCACCACAGGGAGAGAAGGAAGCTAAAGCCAGAGCTGGGAGGGGCTCGTCAAGAGGAGGAAGAAGCCACAGAGATGGGCGGAGGCCTGACGTGTTAGGTGTAGGATATCTATCAGCTGCGTCTAACACAGACACTCAAAACAGTCTTACAAACAACTTAGCGACACAGAAAAACCCAGAGCAGGAAGAAGTCCAGCAAATCAGGCTCTTGGCCTGTTTCCTGCAGCCGTTTGTGGAAATGGAAACATACTGAAATGGGCATCTCTCGAGGGAAGAATTAGGGGCGATCCTTGTTTCTTTCTGTCCTCTGTAAGATTTTCACAGTGGACATGTCTGTACTATTTTTCTGGTTCTAAAAGCTTAAAAAGTATTCTGGTAACCAGACGAGCTGCCTGTGAAAGACCTTCCTGTGTACAGGCACCGTGCCTAGCGTGGAAACCGGCACAGTTAGCCATTGATGATTAGGTAGCTAGGAACTAAAGTTTTTCTCCTTTTTGCAATTACTGATTATAGCTCTCGGTTGTTCCCCTGCCCATTGTCAACCATGCTGTTTAGGCAATATGCTACCTGATTCCCATCAGGTTCCTGTAGATACAGCTCCCTGGAGCCTGGGTCACCATGGTAATGGGGGTATGAGCTGTTTTTCAAGAATTAGGACTCTCTGGTCCAGTTCAGGTCATTGGAGACCACAAATTCATCAACTGAGCCTGCACAGATGTCTGATAAGTGACATTTGACGTCAAGAGGCTAAAAACTCCACCCTCAGATCATGCTCATGCCACCATTTTGTGAACATGCGTCCTAGGAAGAGGCATGGGGTCTGACTACGCTTGTGCAGGTCATCAATTTCCTCACCTCTCCTCACCTCCAGTCATCTATCTCCACACTTCAGACCATCTTGCCCCCCATCCCATAAACATCCCTGAGTCCCTATTTTCAAGGAGGCGGATTTGAGGCTCATTCTCCAGTTTCCTCACGTGGCTGCCTTGTGAGTAAACTCTCTCTCCGCTGCAATCTCATCTCAGTGTTTGGCTTTCGGGGCAGTGGGCAAAAATGAACTTGATTCAGTAACAGCGCCTCACCACAACCCTCCTGATGAGGTGCTCAAACTGTCCCCATTTTACAGATGAGGAAACCGAGGCCCAGAAAGGATAAGTTTGAAAGAAGGGAGGAGTTCCAGGAAGCAGCCACAAAGGAGATATTCCCACAACAGCGGTGTCAACTATTTAGGGCTGATCACAGCCTCACAAGTGGTTTTGGAAATCTTGGGATTCAGTTTAAAGTCACTCTCTTTTCCTTAAGGATGCCAAGTTCCATTCTCCATATGTGATGACTGTGCTGGCCCACTCTCAGTCTCCTCAGTGATTCTTCCAAACTACTGGGTCATTGTTTCCAGAAAAATCCAGTAATGAAAAACAGCAGCCCCATGATTCCCATCTCTCTGTCTGGAGCAGTTGACTCCAAGTTTTTGATCATGTGTGCCTATTAATAAAAGATTTGAGTGTGCACAGGTGCATGCACACACCCACACACTCTCATTAGCTGGTGTCTTGACGTCTCAAGACACAAAACACACTTCAAGTGGGCTTCATTGTCATTAAGTGGATGTAAATCTACATTTTCAGTGGTTTTCTTAGATCCTCCCCCTTTTTCGGGCCAACTTCATCTGAGAGTGTCATTGTTTTTATATCAGAATGTGGCTGACAGAGAGCACATCTGAGGGGAGAGGAAGTGCCGCTCAGCTGTTTTCACGCATTTGCTCATGTTTGCGCTATCCGTATTATCTTCTATCTGTGGGGTTTTGCAGATCATTTTTGTGGATTCCTTGATCGTAATTGGAGGATTAGTTTAATTATAACTGGATAATATAATCCTGAAACCCAATAACTGGGCTGAAATACTTTTAATAAATTAAAAGTGATTCCAAGAGGAAGTACCTCCCTATCACCAGGAGGGCCTTTGCCCCAAGGGTGACACGTTCCCTCATCCCTCAGGACACCATGCCTGTCCCAGGACCTGTGGACATATAAAGCAAGGCCATCATCAGTCCAGCTAGGAAATATTGGTCCAGGTTAATTTCTTTCTTATTTTTTAGACTAAAAACATAGAAATTCATACCTGTTAGGATGACCACTATAAAAACAATAAAATAGCAAGTGTTGGTGAGGATGTGGAGAAAATGCAACCCTTGTATACTGTTGGTGGGAGTGTAACATGGTACAGCTACTGTGGAAGGGTATGGAAGTTCCTCTAAATATTAAAAATAGAATTACCATATGATCCAGCAATCCTATTTCTGGGTGTATATCAAAATAATTGAAAGCAGGATCTCAAAGAGATATTTGCACACCCATGTTCACTGCAACGTTATTCACAATAGCCAAGAGGTGGAAGCAACCCAGATGTCCATCGATGGATAAATGGATAAATAAAGTGTGGTGTGTACAAATGATAGAATATTATTCAGCCTTAAAAAGGAAGAAAATTCTGACATAGGCTGCAACATAGATGAACCTGGGAGTCAGTATGCTTAGTGAAGTAAGCCAGTCACAAAAAGACAAGTACCGTATGATTCCACTTACATGAGGTATTTAAAGTAGTCAAATTCATAGAAACAAAAAGTAGAAGGGTGGTTACCAGGGCTTGGGGGAGGGGAAAATGAAGAGTTGTTGTTCAACAGGCATAGAGTTTCAGTTTTGCAAGATAAAGAGTTCTACATGTCTGTTGCACTACAGTGTGAACATACTTAACACTATTTGAACTGTACACTTAAAAGTGGTTGAGATGGTAAATTTTATGATTTTTTTTGTTTGTTTATTTTGGTGAGGAAGATTGGCCCTGAGCTAACATCTGTGCCAGTCTTCCTCTACTTTGTATGTGGGACCACTCCACAGCATGGCTGGTGAGTGGAGTAGGTCCACACCTGAGATCTGAACCCGCACACCCAGAGTGCCAAAGAGGAGCAGATGGAAATTTAACCACTCAGCCACGGGGCTGGCCCCAATTTTATGTTTTTTAACACAATTTTAAAAAACATAGGCTGACCCCGTGGCTGAGTGGTTAAGTTTGCACACTCTGCTTCGGTGGCCCAGGGTTTCACTGGTTCCAATCCTGGGCGCAGACATGGCACCACTCATCAAGCCATGTTGAGGCAGCATCCCACATAGCACAACCAGAGGCACTCACAACTAGAATATACAACTATGTACTGGGGGACTTTGGGGAGAAAAAGCAGAAGAAAAAAAAAGAGAAGAAGACTGGCAACAGTTGTTAGCTCAGGTGCCAATCTTTAAAAAAAAAAAAATGTAAAGAAACATAGAAATTGTAATCTTGATCTTTTCCTCCTGTACCCCAGTGGACCACCTTGCAAATCCCACTTTGGAAATGATTTTGGACCCTCAAGGAGGTGCTGATCTAGGAAGTAATGGAATGATCTGAAGGATGGGGTGGGGGTGGGGGGGGGTGGGATTGGGCCTGCAAACCTCTGCTTAGGAAGCTGGGCAGGAAAGGGTTAACCCTGCAGGCCTGGGCTGCTCAAACCCTGTGCATTCCCAAGAATGACCTGTCCTCAGGACTGACCTTTGGCCGGCTCCTGGGAGAAGAGCTCTGAACTCTTGGGCTGTTCTGCCTGGTAAGAACAGCTTTGTATGCCTGAGGCCTCGGGTCACACACTGGTTTGATGAGCATTCACGCTAACACTGATTTTTGGTGGATGCCTGTTTTTGCAATGCAGTCTGAGCAGCTGAGGTCAGTCAGGCGGGCACTGCATGCCTATGTGACTGACTACTAGTAAAAACGCTGGACAACGAGGCTCAGGTGAGCTTCCTGGGTTAACAACACTTCACACATGTTGTCGCCTGTCATTGCTGGGAGGCTCACATGTATCCACGTGCCTCCACTGGGAGAGGACACTTGGAAGCTTCTCCTGGGCTCTCCTGGTCTTTGCTCCATGCACCTTCCCCTTTGCTGATTTTAATTTGGATCCTTTTGCTGTGGGACCCAGTAAAAGTGAGTATGACAGCTTTTCTGAGACTGGATTCAGGTGAATCATGGAGCCTGAGGGTGGTCCTGGGGACCCCCTGACACAGAGGCCTCTCAATGTCTCTTGGGCCCTGGCTTCTCCTTTAGAATCATTTTCCCTTTTTTCTCCCCCTAGTTTTTGGTCCAAGCAGGAAAGAAGGCAATTTTCTCTGTTTTCTTTCGTTCAGTCACTCATTCATGTTTTCGGTAGTCTTTGAGCCATTCCTTGGCCGAGCACTGTGTTGCCCTGTTCCTATGTGGATGGGAAATGCCCAGGGAGAATAAATGTCTTAGGGAAGGGAGTGGGTTGGGCAGGAGAGACGGTACTCCCAGGGCCAAGTTGGAGGTCACAGCACATTGTAGGAGTTGGGAGAAGAGGCTTAGGGCCTGGTGGGTGCAGGTTCAATTCCACAACTGCCCCTCAGGCACCAGCTCAGACACTTGACCTTGGACAAGTGACTTACGCTCTAGGGGCCTCAGATGCCTCGTCTGTAAAACTGAGATATTACTGCTGCCCTTTCAGTGGCTCTCCTCGGTCATGCTGTCCCCCGGAGGGGGGGGTTCTGAATACATGCAGTGTTTAGGGGAACCTACTGATGATGCCACAAAGGTCGAGATGCTAAACATCCTTCACTGCACATTTTACTTGATCCCACACTATGCACACAGTGCTCTCAGAACAATACTACAACTTTGCCTCCAATAATATGATTATTGAAAAGTTTAAGATATTTTTGTTTTGTGTTTGTTTTTTGTCCTTAAAGTGAATGGCTGGATTTCAAAACTCCTCATCATGGTTCCTCTCTGTGTGGTTATATCACTGACTGGATACACTGTTAGGCTCATTCACTCAATTGACTTTTAATTTCTACGCATTGCTTTTTTAAAAATTTAATTTTGTTGGGGCCAGCCCCGTGGCCGAGTGGTTAAGTTCGTGGGCTCTGCTTCGGCGGCCCAGGGTTTCGCCATTTGGATCCTGGGTGTGGACCTAACGCTGCTCATCAAGCCATGCTGAAGCAGTGTCCCATATGCCACAAGTAGAAGGACTCACAACTAAAAATATACAACTGTGTACCGGGGTCTTTGGGGAGAAGAAGGAAAAATAAAATCTTGAAAAAAAATTTTGTTTTATTAGTACATAAAATATTCTACATGGTTCCAAAGTTAAAGCAACAAAACAAGCTCAAAGAAGTCCAGTTCCTTTTCCTTTCTCCGCCATAGGACACCGTTTTTTAATTTTACGATTTATCTTTGATTTTTTAAATTACCGTAAACCAAGATGTAACATATTTAGCACCCCCCTTTCTTATATACACTTTCTCCATCTTATGCACGTCTTTCCCTATTTTTGCTGGTGTATCTTTGGGAGAGCTTCCTAGAAAGGTGCTGGCTTGCCGGGACACTGCATACATCACGTTGCCTGGTGTTGCCAAATTCCCCTCCACTGGGGCTGTACCATGCACCATTCCCGCTACCAAATTATGACAGTGCCTGTGGCCTCACAGCCTGGCACACGAGCTGTCAAACTTCTGGATTTTCACCAATCTGATCTTAGTGTAGCTTTAATTTGCTTTTCTTTTATGAGCAAGTTTGAACATATTTTCATGTAGGTAAGAGCCATTTGTATTCCTTTCTCTGTGAAGCGTCTCACACCTTTGGCCCACTTTTCCATAGGGTCATTCACCATTTCTTTTGCCAGTCACAGAAGCTCTTTATACATTCGGGATGTTACCTTTTAAATTATGCTATAAGTTCATCAGTTGCATTTGGCCTGTGATGACTGGATAGGACTGATCGGGAAAGAGAAAGGATAGGAGGGAACCAGCCCCTGTCTCTAGCCAAAGACTAGCACTGGGGAGTCTGCCACATTCAGAGATCTGGTCAGAAAGGAAGGTCAGTAGAGACTGCTGCTAGAATTGGCTTTTTTTTTTTTTTTTTTTTGGTGGAGAGGATTGTCCCTGAGCTAACATCTGTGCCAATCTTCCTCTATTTTATATGTGGGACACTGCCACAGCATGGCTTTGATGAGCAGTATGTAGGTTTGCGCCTGGGATCCAAACCTGCAAATCACGGGCTACTGAGGTAGAGCACATAAACTTAACTACTATGCCGTGGGGCCAGCCCCTAGAGTTGGCTTTTTAGATGGACATGGTTGGAGGTCATTAACCTCTGAATACATTTCCTGTGGTTTTGCTCCAAAAATAACACCACACCCTCATGGCCTGTCAAGAATACCCCTCTGCTCGAGGGGGGTTCCCAGTTCTCCATCTGGGAGCCTGGGCGGAATCAGGCTTCTGGGTGCTGCCCTCAGGCCTGTGGGGGGCCTCAGAGAACCTCAACCTCTGGTCTGCTTAACAGAAACCTTGTCTCTGCAACGAGATGGAAATGCACCCTCATCCCTTTTGGCACACTTGACTTTTTCCCAGTGAATGACAGAGCAGAACAATTAACCCAAAGTAATCTCAGCCCAGAAGAACATTCCTCCCACAGGTCTGGTTTCTAATAACCTGGAGGCACATAGTCAAAGGAATTTGGGTGTGGAATGTAGAGGTACAAGGCTGCCACCTCCGATTTCCTCTCCGCTTCTCTTCCTGGCTCTGTCTCCGTTACTGAGGTCCTGTGATGCTACCCACCAGCCTTTGCAGCAGGTGCTCCCTCTGCCTGGAACGCTTCCCAGAGCAGCTTCTCCTTGTCACTCAGGTCCCAGCTGAAATGTCGCGTCTTCAGAGAGGCCTTTCTGGCCTACTACTGCTGGAGGAGTTCCCACGTCACCATGCCCTGCCTCACCCTGCCCTCTATTCTTCAAAGCTCTTAGCACTCGCTGGCATCCTTTTGCTTGGCTTGTACAGTCATGAGTCGCTTCACGATAGGGATATGGTTTGAGAAATGCATCTTTAAGTGATTTCATCATTGTGTGAATATGACTGAAGGGGAAGAAGATTTGCCACCCCGAAACGTGTCTCTTTAACATGAGGATCATTTAAGGCTGATTATTATTAAGAAACAAAAGACTCAGAATGTTTTTCTTCTCTCTCCCTTAACTGCCTAAAAGAATTCAGATTAAAAAATCTGTCTCAGGAAGCAAGCTATCACCTTAGCATAACATGAACTACGTGGTAGAAAGGGTGGGCAGTCTGAGAAGAGACTAAATTCATAGTAAGTCACTTAGCTCGTGCTGACGTCTCCATCTTTTAGACAGGACTAATAATTAAGTGGGGATTTCAACAAAGCCTACTCTTTTCCATATCTGAAAGTCTTTTGGACCAGAGTTCTAGACTTTTAAGGTATCAAGAGCTAGATGTCGTCTTCTCAGATGACAGCAAGAGAGTCTGAAAGGTAACAGTATCTGAGCTGCTGGTTTGCTGAAGGTGTCTCAGGATTTGAGAGGTCCTAAAGAGAAGTCGTTACAGATGACAATTATTCCCACATAAATGCCGTATTGCAAACCGAGAACAATCAAAATGTGGATATTTTCCCAGGAAGAGGGAATGAGGCAGGGACAGCAATGACTCCAGACTTTTCTGGTGGCTGGAGCCTGAGGATGGCAAGCTGGTTGGAAGGGGGCGTGGTCTTGGTAAGGGAAGCTAACGATCAGGTGATGTTTATTTGATGTATCTCGAAGGTACTGGTAGAAAGATGAGCTCAACTAAATCTTTACAATTTATTATTTTATTTGATTGCATCCTCAGCACAACATCTCAAGCCAATAGGAGGAGTAAAAAGGAAGGTCTAGCTGGTCAACTTGCCCTCAGTCTCCTCACCTGTCTAATGGGAACAATAACAATACTGCGTCTACCATAAAGACTATCAGGACCCCAGGGAGGTCAAATAAAATGGTAAAAAGAGGTCCTTAGCGATTTTACTAGTAGCACTTTGAGCGTGGGACCAGGGCTGGAAGCCAGGTGGTGGTAAATGAATTTAAAAGTTAATAGGAAAAATTAATTCTCTCTCTTTTCTTGATCAGGCTGGCTAGAGATTTGTCAATTTTATTGATTGTCTCAAAGAACCAGCTTTTGGTTTCTTTGATTATCGTTATTATGTTTCTGTTCTCCAGTTCATTGATTTCTGTTTTGATCTTTACTATTTCCTTTCTTCTGTTTAGTTTGGGTTTAATATGCTCTTCTTTCTAGTTTTGTAAAGTAGAAGCTGAGGGTGTTGATTCGAGGCCTTTCTTCTTTTCTAAAATTGTTGCTCAGTGCTCCAGAGTTCCCCCAGTCTGGTGTTAGCAGCATGCTGCAAAGGTTAATACATTGGGCTTTACTTTTTATTCATTTCAAAATACTTTCTAATATCCCTTTTGATTTCTTCTTTGATCCATGGCTTATTTAGATGTGCATGATTTAGTTTCCAAATATTTTGGGATTTTCCAGATATCCTCCTATGGTTGATTTCTACCTTCAATCCACTGTGGCCAGAGAACATACTTGTATGAGTTGAATCCCTTTGAATTTATTCGGATTTGTTTTATGGCCCAGGATATGGTCCATCTTGGTAAATGTTCTGTATGCACTTAAAAGAGTGTATGTTCTGCTGATGTAGGGTGGAGAGCTCTACAAATGTCAATTACGTCAAGTTGGTTGATGGTCTGTTCAAGTCTTCTGGATCTGTGCTCATTTTCTGTCTATGTGTTCTATCCATTATCGAGAGAGGAGCAGTGAAATCTCTGACTGTAGCTGTGGATATGTCTATTCTCTCTGCAGTTCCATTAGTTTTTGCTTCACATATTTTGGAAGCACTGTTATTAGGGGCATAAATGATTAGGGCTGTTACGTCCTCTTTGTTAACTGACCATGATTAATTGCTTGCTTAATACGTAATTGCTAAATGACTTTCTGACTCCAAATTGTGAGCTCTTAGAACATAGTTACCAAGACAGGTAAAGGACAGGAATAGTCTCATAAGTGGGCAAAAGAGAGGGGGACCCCCAGCAGGATGCTGCCTGATGATGGCTACCCCAAATGCATCTTGTGGCTCCCTAGTCATAGTCCCATCTCCGGGGCACCGAGTGCCTGAAATTTCACCACCATAGATCCTTTGGGTTCATTAATCCCTGTCTAGATATTTTTGCAAGTGCCTGCGAGAGAGGAAACACTGCCCCAGCACACCTTCTTGCCCAGGGAGAAGGCACAGTGTGTGAGCACTGGGGCCCAGGGGGTGCACCCAATGCTGGGAGAATCAGGAGTACCCCAGAGAGGTGCAGCCTTACCAAGGCTGGTCGGGGTGAAGCGTAAGGATCTGTGATTATAGATGTCAGTCCAGAGGCCCCAGAAGCCATCAATGGCACCTCAAACTGACCCACAGCTTGCAGGTCCATGAGGGACCCCGTGGATTCTGGAATCCCAGGTGTGGCATCCTTAATATAATGCTGATATTTTTTTAAGACGTGGAACGTGCTTCTAACGTGAGTGGATGTGACTGGGATGCAGATGAGAAAAGGCATGCCCAAGAGCCTCTTTTTTTTCTTTGTCTCCCTGAAAGCTTCGTCCCTCCCCAGAATAAACAGGATCTTAGGGGTGCCTTCTGCATCCCAGTTCAAATATGACGTTCCGCTGCCCTGAGTAACCTGCATAATTCCCAGGGTCATGCTTGTCTGTGTACTTTTCTCTGGTATTAGACTGTGTGTGGCGCAGGATATATTTCCTTCGTATTTATGGCAACACAAATACAGCACGAATGCCCTCAAGATTCTGGTCTGGACTCTGCAAAGCAAGATAAACAGGCCAGGGTGTTTCCTATGCCGAGAGAGTATGTAATCCAGAGAGGACAGGATGTGTTCCATCAAATCTAAGCCCCAGAGATTGAAGGCCGGGCATTACTGTGTGAACCACCAAGAAAGCAAAGACTCTGCTCAACTACAACAAAGCATAAGACGGAATTGACTGTGAGATTTGTCTGATTTCAGGACACCAAAATGTTTTTTTTTAAAAAAAGGAGCCCTTTGCATCAATGAAATATAAGTGATGTGAGCAAGGACAGGAGGACATGTGTGGATTTATATATAAAAGGAATGCAGTTAATTAAAAAGTCCTGGCTTTAGTCTAATTTTCAAGACAATCAAACACATGGTGGAAAACAAAATGAGGAATCTTGCGTTTTCCTTGGAGGAGAGGGTGTTAGCGATGGGGATAGTAAAGGAGGTGGGAAAGGTTTCAGGAGAAGATGGACTTTGAAAAGGAAACGAGCCATAATCCAGAGTATAAAATAACCATCCATGAGTCCATACTGACGTAGAGAAATTATTACGTAAATGAATAAACAGCTGGGGGCAGGAAGAGCCAGATCGTCCCTGCAGACACATTGCAAATAGTTGATGTAGATACTCTGTCCCACCCCAGGGGGGTAGCTCCTTGCCCCTTGAGTGTGAGCTGCGTGCAGTGACTGACAGCCTTCCAAAGAGCGTAGTATAAAAAGGGGAAGAAAGCAACTTTACAGTGAGAAATCTGAGACACACTCCCTCAGCCACGTGATCAAGGTCAACATCAACAGTGATCAGTCATGTTGACAGTATGTGCCCTTGATAGGATGCGATGAGAATGCCACTTGACCTCTGTGCTCCTCCTCCCCAAAACCCATAACCCCAGGCTAATCATGAGAAAAACATCATTCAGAGCCAATTGAAGGACAGTCTACAAAATACCTAATCAGTACTCCTTAAAACCATCAAAGTCACCAAAAACAAGGAAAGTCTAAGAAACAATCACAGCCTAAGGGGAGATGAGGACTAAGCGTGATGGGCCATCCTGGATGGGGGGATGGAACAGGAAAAGGACGCTGTATTTGCTGGGGGTCAGGGTGGGGAAGAAGGCGGACCCCCAGTAAGGCCCTGGAAAGGTGCTGGGGTCTTTTTGAAAGGTCTTACCCTGGTTTTTCTGGTTTGTCATCCTGTCAATGTGGGGATGGATTTAGGATTTAAGGAGAAGTAAACATTTGACTCACTTGTCTGTAAATGGCAAGCTTTCCCCCAAATAAGCAGAGTAAATGCACTTCTCTGAGTGTTTAATAAAAGCACGGTGTCTATGGGAGGGCTGGCTGTGAAGCCACAGCAGACGCTCTTCATGAACTTGAAGGAACGTTCCTCCACCAGGTGTGGGTTTTCTCTTTACCTGCCGTTATCCTCGGGAACTCTCTGTAGCCCGGCTCCTTGCCTGAGCTGCTGCCGCTATAGGAGGAAGCCTTCAGCCCAGGGCCCAGGCTCATTGTCATGGGCTCACAGATCCTCCATATTCATGTAGATTCTTGTGCCATTGCAAAATGAGAATGCAAGGACAGTCCTATTTTGTGCTGCCCTGGGGCCGGCAGGAAATGTGTAGAGTAATATGGCTACTTCGCTTCCCATTGATACGGTGGGTTCACACTACATAGTCATCAGATTAAAGCAAGAAGGTGTAAGCAATCATAGAAAAGGCTTCAAGTGAGTTTGGGTTATCCAGCCTTGGAGGTCAGTGTCCACACACCCCATCAAAGTGGTCGCCCTGGAAGTGGTTGGCACTAAGCTGGTTGCTATGGTAGGTCCGTGTAGATGACAGGGAGGTGTTGGGGTCTCCTTTCATCCTCGCACTGGTTATTTTTATCTCAGGCTTTCCGTATTAGTCAAGAAAACAAAACAAAACCCACTGTGGGCCAGATTCGAAAAATGTCATAAATTACGTCTATATTCACTTAGGTTAGAAAAAGGCGTTATCTTGGGATTTGGTAGGAAGAATAGAGATCCTCTTAGGAAAGAAAACAAAGATGAATCAAAAGAAACAATTTACTCTTACTTAGATGGGTACGTAGTTACCTGCCTGGCCCTGAGCGTGCTCTACAGGACCCAGCCTCCATCATAAAGTTCTGTTCAGCTTGGTGGTTTTTTTACTTTTCGGAATCACTGCCTTTTATTCTTTATTATGATGATTTTTTTTAAGCAACATGTAATATGGGCACAAGGCCACCTCATCTTTAGAGTAAAGAGAAATTATTCTGCATATCACATTGATCAGGTCTGGCAAGAGCCTTGACCTCCTGACCACTTGGGCCGGGTTTACTATGACAGTTACATAATGTCTTAGCCCAACTGACCCATGGCCAGTTTTATAAGACCCTTGTTTTATTTGCTGCCTTTCCAGGTTCAGGCACTTCTAGAAGAGTTAAGGACATAATTTCTTTTGAAAGAATATGAGGTGGTACTGGCTCCTGGCACTGGTACTTAGAGTCTCCAGAAAGCAGCAATATGGTGAGCAAGAAGAATGAACAGCCTATCGCCTTGCTGTGTCTCAGGAGCTGGCAGGAGAGCTGTGCAGAGGGTGGATAGGAACCCACAGCAGAGGGTCAGCCATGATGAGTTGGATGGAGGGCTGAGGCGTTTGGGTGAACATCCTCACTTTGCTCACCATCGGTTATTAGGTAGTGGGTCTTGACATTTCTTTGTGGTCCTGTTCTTCTGAACTGAGTGTTGTCTTCTCCAAGGGAAAGAGAGAGGCAAGTGGGCTGAACATGGACTTCACTCACTGGGACCAATTGAGACTGGAATCTAGGCACTGCCACTTCATGGCATGTGTCCTTGGGCCAGATATTCAACCTCTCTGAGCATCCATTTCCTCACCTGCCAGATGGGAATAACAATATCACCTTCTCGGGACTGCAGGAAGAGTTCAGTGAGCCACTCTGCATAGTGTCCACTGTGGTGGTTTTGAAAATTTATTCCCACTTGCCAGAAGTTAGCTCATTCTTTATTGCTGCTTCCACCAGCTGGCCTTCCCAGTGGCCTCTCGGGGTATAATTTCCTCTTGTTTTGCTTTAGGTTCCTTTTTTTCCATGTATTTTCCAGAATGAAATTAATCTCTTCCTCTTCAGAGTCTCATAATGTAGCACTTCTCAGCATCTGCTTTGGGTTATAATTATTTTATTTATTGGCCATCTCTTCTCCCTCGAGGAACCCCTGTAAGGAACTGTGGTATAAGAAAGAGTATATCTGGGGAACCGGCCCCATGGCTGAGTGGTTAAAGTTCTGCATGCTCCGCTTTGGCATCACGGGTTCACGGGTTTGGATCCGGGGCATGGACCTACTCCATTCATCAGCCATGCTGTGGAGGCATCTCACATACAAAGTAGAGGAAGATAGGCAACCAATGTTTGCTCAGGGTGAATCTTCCTCACGAAAAACAACAAAAAAAGAGTATATCTGGTCTCTGTCCCCAGTTCCAGGCACAGAGCTTCAAAAGCCCTTGGAATTTGTTGAGTGACAGGAGTCTTTGTTATGCTAATAAGGTGATGCATGGGGGGCCCATAGGTAGCTTCAGGACAGGATCTGGTCACCAGAAAAACCAATTGCATGGTTAGAGGGTTGAGACTTTCAGCTGCCCCACCTTCAAGGAGGGGAGGTGGACTGCAGATTGAGTTCAATCAGGTAGCCAATAACTTCATCAATCACATCTCTGTAATGAAACTCCAATAAAAACTTTGGATACAGAAGCTCAGTGGAGTTTCCCTTTTTTTAAGATTTTATTTTTTTCCTTTTTCTCCCCAACCCCCCCCAGTACATGGTTGTATATTCTTAATTGTGGGTCCTTCTAGTTGTGGCATGTGGGATGCCACCTCAGCATGGTTTGATGAGCAGTGCCATGTCTGTGCCCAGGATTTGAACCAATGAAACACTGGGCCGCCTGCAGCAGAGCGCGTGAACTTAACCACTTGGCCACGGGGCCAGCCCCTGGAGTTTCCCTTTTGATGAATGCACTGATGTGCCGGGAGGGTGAGCCACCCTGACTCCATGGGGAGAGGGCATGGATGCCATTCCAAACTTCAGCATACGTGTATTCTTATAATAAAACTTTCATTGTAAGTAGAGTGCTTTTCTGAGCTCTATGAGTCATTCTAGCAAATTATCAAACCTGAGGGGGTCATGAGCTCTCCTGAATTTACAGCCGGTCAGAAGAGCAGGTGGTCTGGGGACCCCTGAAGTGCAGCAGGTGTCTGAAGCGAGGGCATCTCGTGGAGGACTTTGCCCTTAACCTGTGAGGTCTGTGTGAACTCCTGCTAGTTAGAGTCAGAATTGTAGTGCAGGACACCCAGTTGGGGTGGAACTGGAACAGGAAGAGACTACTGTTTCAGTAGATTCTATGCTCCACATCAGGAACTGGGTAAATATAAGTTGAACTGAGAAGAATTGAGTTAATATTTTATGTTCATATGAACATTGTTATTTCTTTGGTCTTCCTCTTATTTGGGGCACCCCTGATATTGGAGTCTTGGTGGAGGACAGAGCCTGGCTCCCACCACAAATGCTGAAAATGCCAGTCTCTCCGTGGCCAGGGCAAGATCACATGACCTGGGCTCAGCCAATCTGACGCACTCATCATCTCTGACTTTGAATCAGGGGCAAATCTCTCTGACAGAAGCAACATCCGGCTTCCTAGGGCAGCCATGATGCCAGTGGAGGCATGCAGCAGCCAGTGTCATGAGAAAAAGCTCCAGTGACAGTGTTCAGTGAGACAGCAGCAGTGTCCTCATCCACCTTGTTCTACAAGTGATTTTTGATCCCTTTGATTGAGGTTTTGTTCATTTGTTTTCTTTTTCTGTTTGGTTCCTCTACTGTCTTGAAAATCATATAATGTACTCCATTTCTACTCTTTTATGGTTACTCCTGAAATTTTGCCATGCATATGTAATTTAACAAAGGCTAAACTTGAGACCTGGATGCCAGTCCTATAGAATACAAGGACCTTAGAAGACTTGAACTTCAATAATTTCAATTATTACTTTATTATTATGTAATTGTATATTATTTAATATTATCATATACAAATAACGCTAGTTACAGGCTCACTATTTCTCCTCGCATGTGACACCATCTTTCTGGGAGCATTTTCCTTCTTTGTGAAGGATATCCTTCAGATGCTTCTTTAGTATTGTGCCTGTTGGTAGTAAACTCTTTGTGCTTGTTTTTACAAAAATGTCTTTATTTCATCCTTGAGCTTGAAATAGGATTTTGATGAGTACATAATTTCAGGTTGATAATTTTTTTTCAGCCTTTTGAAGATATTATGCCACTCTTTTCTGGCTTTTATTGTTGTTTTTGAGAAATTTACTCTTAGTCTAATTCTCTTGTCAATTTTTATAGGTGGCCTGTCTCTTCTTTCTGGCTACTTTAAGAGCTCCTTGCTTTGATTTTCTGCAGTTTTACTCTGAAGTGTATATGTATGGATTTTGCTCATCTTTATTTGGATTTTTTGGACTCCTTATTTGTGGAAATTGATCCTTTCATCAATTCTGGAATAGTTTCAATCATTATCTAATTGAATATTGCTTCTCTTCCATTCTTACCATTCTCTCCTTGTGGAATTCCAATTAAACATATGTCAGAATATCTCATTTTATTATCTATATCTCTTAATTTCTTTTTTCACTTCCTTGTCCATCTCTTTATGCTGCCCTTTGAATAATATCTTCAGATCTATCTTCTAGTTCACGAATTTTCTCTTCATCTGTCTCTAAAACGGCTATATACATGTATGTTTGAGTGTGTATTTCATACAATTTACCCATTTAAAGTCTAATTCAATGGTTTTTAGTATATTCACAGAGTTGTGCAACCATCATCACAATCCGTTTTAGAACCTTTTCATCATCCCTAAAAGAAACTCTATACCCATTAGCAGCTACTCTCTATATCCCCCAGTCGCCCCTCACCTGCCCTAGGCAAGCACTAAGCTACTTTACATCTCAGTAGATTTGCTTCATCTGGACATTCATCTAAATAGAATCACACAATATGCAGTCTTTTGTGACCGGAGTCTCTCACTTAGCGTAATTCTAAACAACTGTCTTTTAAGTCATCTGTTGAATTCTTCACTTCAACAATTGTGTTTTAAATTTTTATAAACTCTATTAGTCCCTTTTTCAATTTACTGGATCTTTTGAGTCTTTTGTTGCTTATTTTTGAGATTCTATCTCTACTTCTTTAAACATTTCATATATAGTTATGCTATTTTCTGATGGTATCGAGCAGAATGATTTAGAAGCCCAAGAACTTGCTTCTGCTGATTCTTACTCACGGTAGCTTGTTTCTTTGCATATCTGGTAATCTTTGCTTGGGAACTGACATTTAGGTTATCTTCGTTTGTGGAAAATCTGAGGTTTTCCATCCTTAAGAGAAATCGCATCTGCTTCTGCTGGGAGTCAGGGGTGCTGGAGACCCCAGGCTCTCCTTCCAAGGGTCTGGCTTCCAGAGGAGTTTCCTTCTAGCTCCATTGCCCTGGCTTCTCAGAATGCTGGTGACAGCACTTGCCCCCACCTGCCTTTGGTGTGTGGACTGACCACTCACTCCTTCAGGCTGCTGTCCTTGGCAGGTGGGATGTATATATACACACAGCGTGATGCATATGAGCTTTCCTGTCCCTACTGAGTGGCCAGCAAGCCATAGAAGTTCTCTCTCACAGTTTATCTGCCGGGAAGGGCCCCTCAGAGCACCATAGTTTGCTATCCTTCTGCCATTCCTAGAAGCCCCTAGCCTGCTTCTGGTTCTCTAGCTTTATTGGTGAAGCTTGAGCTTCTCAATCTTTCCATTTCCTGTGTGAACCTCCAGAGTCAGATTCTGTTTGCCTGCAACTGAGAACCCTGAGGGAGAGAACAGCCTCCAGTAATATAAGAATTACATTGAAAAAAAGAAAAAGAAAAAAAGGAAAAGAAGAAAAAGAAAAAAGAGAAAGAAAAAAAAAGGGGCCAGCCCTGTGGCTGAGTGGTTGAGTTCGCCTGCTCGGCTTCGACGGCCCAGGGTTTCCTGGGTGGGATCCTGGGTGTGGACATGGCAACACTCGTCAGGCCACGTTGAGGTGGCGTCTCACATGCCACAATTAGGAGGACCCACAACTAAAAATACACAATTATGTGCTGGGGGGATTTGGGGAGAAAAAAGCAGAAAAAAAAAAGAAGAAGATTGGCAACAGTTGTTAGCTCAAGTGCCAATCTTTGGGAAAAAAAAAAAAGCATTACATCAGTGGGCACCCGCAGTGTGCCCTGCCCTGCTCTAATCCCCGCAGTTATCATAACCTTCCCATTTTACGGATAAGGAAACTGGGGTGCAGAAAAGTTGGGTGACTCGTCTTGGGTCATACAGGTTGCAGCCGTGGGAGCTGGGAGGTGAATGCTGGCTCTTTTCCATTCTCATGACTGCGAATGGAACTGAAGGCCTCATGGCCATCCGGGACTCAGCAGAAAAAGTCCTGTTTTGTGAGGAACAGGCTGCAGACACCTGGGAGCTCATGAAAGCTCCGACCTGGCCTTTCTGGTATGTGGTGTGCAACAGCGAGGCTTCGCAGTAAGTCCAGGGTTCTCTGAGCTTTTTTCTGGTTGAAAAAACCCCAAATTCTAACTCAAGAACCATGAGTTTCCTTGACTGCATCTGTGCAGACAGCCTAGAAAATCAATGTCATGCAAATGCATGATTCACGTGGTTTTGCTGCATTTTCAGACTGAGAAACTCTGAGAATAGGCTCAAGACCTCATCGTTGGCTTGACCCGTAGGTGGATGGACATGACACTGACCGTCAGTGTGAATAAACAGCCTGCTGTGTTCTGAGCCTTGGAGTGACACCTGTGTGGGCATCGACATGAGACATTGCTTCAAGGAGGAGAGAGGGGCTGCTCCCTGCTACCGACCCCTCCTCCTGGACTGTCCTGGACTGTCCTGGCATGTGCTTTCTCCTGACCACTACTTTCTCAAAAATAAAGGTGTGTTGTTTCATTTATTAAGTGTTTACCTTGTGCCAGGCGCTCTGCTTACAAAGCTGCTTTAATCGACTTACATACTTCCTGCTTTACATACTTAGCTCTTTTACTCTAAGAACAGCCTGCAACATCGACACTGCTGTGCTCCTGTTTCATGAACAACGGGGAAACTGAGGCTGAGGGAAGTGACCTCCTGAGGCTCCAAAGCCAGAAGGGGTGGGGGCCATGGGAACCCAGCTCATGGGGCAGCAGAGCCTGCCTCAGGGCCCTCCTGTCCTTCCCAGGAGGTCCCTTTAGCCTCTTTTCTCTACTACACAGCCAGAAGGGCCACCTGGGGGCAGGTGAGTCACAACCTAAGGACCAAAGGTTTGCCCTTCTCCCAGGGCCCCAGTGTTTGTTTTCTCCACTCCCATGTGGATCTGATACCCAGAGGCCTGCAGCCGAGGCTTCTTAGAGCCACAGAAGGATGGCAGGCCCCCCAGCAACTGGCGCTGGACCCGGCGGGGGCTTACCTTCACTGCTTCCCAGCTGGAATTCACCAGATGCTGCCGGAAGGGCCCAAAACCTGAAACCAAGGAGACCGTTGTTTGTTCGGGCCAGCCTGGGGAGGGGATGTCTACTCCTGGGCTGCTCCCCGGGGGTACCTCCTGCTACTCCTAGGGCCACTGTGGGCCCACAGGAATGCCAGACATCCCCTTTCTTGTGGAGGCCTGCGACCTTGCCAGTCTGGGAGCATCTGCAGAATTCTCTTGTGTGAGGCATTGTGGAGGAGCCAAAAGGGAACATGGGGCCGACCCACTGCCAAGCTAGGACGGCTTGAGAGAGTGTGCAAAAATGTCCAGTTAAAGTGCATGCTTTGGAGAGAGCCTGGAAATACATCCCCGTGAATACGCACAGTTGTCTGCTAACAAAGGTGCAAAAGCAGTTCACTAGGGAACAGACACCCTTTCCAACACACCGGGCTGGGACAGTTGGGTGTACTGGCAGTCCGTAGAGACAGAAAGTAGATTAGTGGTTCCTAGAGCTGGAGTGTGTGTGTGTGTATGTGGGGTGGAATTAGGGAGTGTCAGCTAAGGGGAGTTGGCGTTTCTTTCTGGGCTAAGGAAAATGTTCTAAAATTGATTGTGATGATGAATGCATCACTCTGTGAATATACTAAAAGCCACTGAACTGCACACTTTAAATGAATGAATTGGACAGTATACGAATTACATCTTAATAAAGTTGTTACATTTTTTTAAAAAAAACAAAGGAACTACCGATACGTACAACTTAGATGAACAGCAAGGGAATTATGCTCAGTGAAAAAGCCCAATCTCAAAAGGATACATACTACACGATTCTATTTACGTAATTTGTGTAAAATAACATAATTATAGAGATGAAGAACAGATTAATGGTTGCCAGGAGTTAGAGACACAGGAAGGGGGTGTCTGTGGCTGTGAGGAATAGTTCGAGGGAACCCTGTGAGGTTGCTACAGTTATTTATTGTGCCGGTGGTGGTGACACAAAGCTACACGTATGATAAAACTGCATACAGCTGTACACACACACACACACACACACACACACACAGAGCGCTATACCAATGTCAATATCTTGGCTTTCATATTGAAGCTGTTAACGTTAGAGGAGCCTGGATGAAGGGTACAGGAGACCATACATACATTTCTTTGTAAATTCCTGTGAATCTATAATTATTAGTATTTCAAAATATAAATTTTTAAAAACATGCTCTTTGGTCCAGCATTTCTCAAATGCTAATATTATGTGGGCATATCTTGTTAAAATATAGAATCTGATTGTGTGGGCCTGGGATGATGCTGGAGATTCTGCATGCCTAACAAGCCCCTGGGTGGTCCTGATGCTACTGGCCCTCAGACTACCCTTTGAGCAGTGAGGCCGTGAACAAGTAGGGTCAGAATACTCGAAAGAAGGGAGAGAGTAGGTGGGGTAGAGGTTGGTTGGGGAAGACTCCTAGAGGAGGTGGGGGTGAGCCAGGACTTCACGGTGGGGAGGAGGCAGAGCGGCTGGAGGGGCCGGGCCTGGGCCGGTGAGCCCTCAGGGGGAGGCCCAGCTGGGGGAGGCCTCATTCTGGGAAGGAGCAAGAGCCAGGGATGCTGGGTGAGGTTTGTGGATGGAAGGGCTGGTTCCTTGTCCTGGGGACACTTACTTACACTGGGTACCACTTCATGATTTAATTGCCAGGAAGATTTCTAATAAAAGGCAATTAAGTAGAATTTTGCTTTGGGGAGGACAGCAAATCCCCTATGGGACTTGCTTAGGAAGGGTTTCCTGCTGGCCTGGGGAGAGGCCACATCTTGGGACTCTGTTGCCCTCTCAGTGTTCCAGCTACTCATTTTTACGGCACCCAAACCACTGGTGAGAGATTTGCACATATTGAGGTATATGGGGTAAGCTATTCTGGTTCAAAACTGATTCAGCTTGAACTAAAGAAGCCTGACTTATGGCCTGTCAGACACACATTGTCCATCTGCTTTCGCCATGAAAGTAAAGCATGCACTCTCTTCAGATGAGAACGCAGACTTCCCCTCCTAGGAGCCCAGTATCACTAACACCCTGTGATTAACTACTATGTAATAGTCCTGAAGGTAAGTTCCCCTTCTCTGACATCAGGGTCATGCTGACCTGCTAATTTGCAACTGAGTGGCTCCTTGAAACTTTGATGACTATGGATACTGGGCATGTTTAATGTGTGTTCTTTGTTCTAAAAAGGTGTAAGACTGTACTGAAAACTATGCTTGTCCAGAATGCTTTCTTCCTCTGTGGAGATGGCCTTCCTGGATTATAGTCCTCAGCCTGGCCTAAGTAAAGGTCACCTTATCTCTCTTATCTATAGAATGGTTATTGGCTATTTTGCATCCACACCATAAAGTGGCCCCTCCAAAGCTCAGGCCATGGCTTAGGTGGCAGCTGGGAGTAGTCAAAGACCTGAGCGTTGGGGGTCAGGCTTCTGCTTTTGCATCTCCACCCCACCACTTACCAGTTGGGTGACCTTGAGCAAGTTGCTTAGCTTCAGTGGCTTGGTTTTCTCATCTGTAAAATGGAGACTAATCATAGTAATCTAATAGAGTTGTTGTGAGGATTAAATGAATGAATAAAATGGAGCATTTGGAAAACTGTCTGGTGCATAGGAAGCAGTGTCGAGTGTTTTCCTTCATTACTGTTATAGTCACGTACCTCTCAGGATTGTTGTATGGATTAAACAATACTGTGTATGACATGCATTGTTTCCAGAACTTGGTAGGTGCTGTTGGAGGGGAAGAACTATTCTCTACCCTCTAGGTTCTTCTGGCTGTTCTAAGAATTAAAGAGACATGAGATAGAAGAACAGGAGAAAATCAAACAAAGTTTAACCAACGTGTATACGTGGGAGAAACCCAGGAAAACTAAGTAACTCCTCAAAACGGCCAAAGCCACCACCTTAAATACCACCTTCAGCTAAAAACAAAGGATGATGTTGGGAGCAGTGGTTTAGGACTTCAAAGGGGAGGAAGGCAATTCACACAGAGATGGAAAAGCAAATGTTTGATAAACAAGTGTTTGCCATGCCTTGTAAAGACAATGGATCCCAAGAGAGAACTTTGATAAAATGGGCCTTGCTAGGTGCCTTCCTGTCTGCCCCACCTAGAGTTATCTGTGGTGATAGTTCCTTCCTGGGACGGGGCTTCTAAAATGCTTTTAGACAGTTAGGGGGAAGGTCAAAGTTTCTTTCTGAGTCTTTTGTTCTTAAAAACAATCAAGCCAAAGAGACACATTTTGGTGTGGCAAATTCTGATTCCCCACAGTGCTCAACAAATGTCTAATCATTTTCCACTGTCTCCCCATGCAGTGCAGGATGGGCTCCAGCCAGACCCTTCCTCTGCCTGATGCTCTCTGATCACTTGGTGCTGGCCATTTCTCAGCCCCAAAGCCCCCTGAGCACTGTGCCTATCAGTCAGGCACCCCATCCTTACTTTTCCATAATGAAATTTCACTGCCTCTTTTGGCCTCTGTTTCTTTGTCCAGAAAGAGAAAGCCTTGTACTACTCAGAGTTCTCCTGAGAAACTATGTACACACACACACACACACACACCCAGAGTCATCCATTGCTTAACAAGGGATATGTTCTGAGAAATGCATCATCGGGCAATTTCATCATTTTGCGAACATCATAGAGCATACTTACACAAACCTAGCTGGTATAACCTGCTACACATCTACGCTTTATGGTACCAATCTTATGGGACCACTGTTGCATATGCTGATTGGTGTTGACCAAGACATCATGTGGCACATGACTTGCATATTTATATATATGAATGTATGTATATATAGAGAGAAAGAGCTTTATTATAAGGTATTGGCTCATGTAATTATGAAGGCTGAGAAATCCCAAGATCTGCCATCTGCAAGCTGGAGACCCAGGAGAGCCAGTAGATTTCAGTCCAACTCTGAAGGCCTGAGAACCAGGAGCACTGACGGTGTAAGTCCCAGGAGGGACTTCTGCAGACAAATATCCTAGTTCGTGCTCTCAGGCAGAAAGAATTCGACTGTCCTCCACTCTTTTATTCTATTTGGACTCTCAGTGCATTAGCTGAGACCCACCCATATTGGGGCAGGCCATCTACTTTACTGAGCCCACCCATTCAAATGTTAATATCTTCCACAAACACCCTCACAGACACATCCAGAGTGTTTAACCAGATACCTGGGCACTCCGAGGCCCAGTCAAATTGACACAGAAAATTAACCATCACCAGGCCTAAAGGATGGTGTGACCAGGCCTGGGGACCCTCTTCATCTCTCCTCCAGAGTGCCCATGCTCCGCCCCTGTGGCGGAGGCCAGCCACTGTCAGATGGGCAGGTGATGGCTGGAACCTCATTTCTCGGTGGGTAGTGGGCTACAGACACAGGTGGCACCTCCAAGGCAGCTTCTCCTGGAACACAGCTGAGGTTTTGAGTTCCATCTGATTATTGGGAGGTATTTCTCAGTTCATACGGATTCTGAGACTGGGAGGAGCTGCGGTTAAAGATCACCCTCTGAACCCCCAGCCCGCCGGACCTCAGGCCTTTAGAGCAGGAGCCAGCTCTGGAGAGGACTGTGCCTCCAAAAGTTCCTGGGCCACTAACAAGGTCGGTGCACCGTGGGGAAAACTTCCTCAGGGAATATAAGTTTAGGACAGGATGTCCCGGGAAGTGAGTGATGTCCTCTGACTTTGACTGAATCCTATAGAATCAATAAGATTATAGCTGCCACTGAGAGCAGCCTGCCCCCCAAAAAAATTTTAGAAAATAGTGAAATTAAGGAAAAGTCACTAAGAAACCAGGTACCTCCTGGGATGATGGTAGGAATGCTAAAAATGCAGCGACACACAAAGATCACGTCCTGCTTTAGCATCATCCTCAGATCATCTCTAATCTGTTTTAAATCAGGAGAAATCACTCGGCAAGTGAAGGTTTGAAGCTCTTGTTTTGCAGGCTCCAACCTTATACTTTAAACCTGGCAGGCCCTGGAGTGGAACTTGCGAAAGGCGCTCGAGAAATCTTCTCTCCGAATCGAGGGGGTCCTTTGGAGGCATGCAGGTTTTCCCAGTCTCCCATTGATATTGTTGGTGCCAGCGAGAACGCCTTGATCTCGAGACAGTTTGTCAGAGTCCTTGTTCCCCTACCATCTGTCTACGTGACAATTGTCTTGGCGAGATTTATACAAGAAGCAAATCCAATTAAATGAAAAGCCTGCCCCTGGCAGCTCGAAGCATTTTTAATAAAGGAAGCCCACACTCTGAAAGCCAGTAGGCATTCCCAAATCGCTCCTGATGATCAGGTACTTCATCAAACAATCTAGAGTTTGCCAGCAAGCCACAAGCTGACAGGACAGAGCAGGGGTCCATGCGAGTCTGCGACTTGCCACCGTGCTTCAATTTTCATATTTCATTTGTGACAAGCGTTGTGTTTATCAGGGGTACAGTTTCCTTAGGAATTCAAGAGTAATTTGAACCACTCCATCTCTATACCCCAAATAACTCGAATGAGAACAAGGGAGATAAAAGGTTTTCAAAAGAACTTTCTTTTTTCTCAGAAGGTTAACAGGAATTTGATTATAGTCTGAAAATATTAAGATAGGTAACTTTCAATTTTCCCTGCACACAGGAATCCTTATCTCTTCTAAGATTCCTTCATCGGACACAATTCAAAAACCTTAAAATATGCCAAATGTGTCAAACTGAAAATAAAGAGCTTTCTGAAGAAATCCAGTCCTCCAGGGACCAGCTGTGACAATGACAGGGGTGGCTGGGGTGGATTTTGGATGTGCTGATGAAAGGCAGGAGTGGGCAGCTACCATTCTTTCTGAGTTGACCTGTTAGGGTCAGAGTCTCCCGCTGGTGGCTCTCCGAGGTGCTTAGTGTTCCCTGGGCGGCTGAGAGTCTCCAGTGTGGGGACAGGGGCTGCGTGCTCCCCTAGGGGTGGTCATTGTAGACGGACTGTCCTAGCCTTAAGAGGCCCCGTCTTTTCTGGGTCCCCACCTCCTCCTTCCTTGCTATGTAACTGCACCCCAATGGATGCCACACGGGCTCATTCGGCTCCAGATTCAGGGACAGTAGGCACCAGCCTCAGTTTCTGCCCTGATGGGCTGAAGGACAAGATCTGAGCCTAAGCTGCACGTGGGCACCTGTGTGTCTGCCACTCAAGAGGTGTTGGAAGTGAATGGCAGGACAGAAGCATAAAAACCTCGCTGTCCCCTGATTGTTTGTTAATAGGGCATGGCAGGAAGTTAGCTTCCAGCTGGAATTACTTGCACCACCAGTTGCCACTCTTTTCTCCCCAGGAGGAAACTGTTTACGACCAGGATGAGGAAAGTGCGCAGTCCACCGCCAGGCTAAAAGCAGCAGCAAATGGGAAAGCAGAAAAACAGTCTTACCGGTCACCACCACACAGCTGGACTGGGAATCCATGAAACTGGAGTCAGGAGGGTGCGCCTGCACCTCGGTGGGTCAGGTGGCTGGGGCGCAGCTCGGGGCACCTGGCTCTCTGAGCACTGGGTGCCTCTCCAGGTTGGTGGCCGGCTCCTGTGGGGTCGGGGGGCATCCAGGCTTGTCCGGCTGCCGGGCCCCCACCGCGTTCTGGGGCCCCAAACGGCTGAAGACTCTGGGGTGGGGGGTGGGGTGGTAAGGCGATGCCTGTTGAGAGTAGAAACAGCCAGCTCCGGACACAGAGGCTGCGGCAACAGACAAGGACTTTCCGGACACTTAAGTCTTGGTCCGTCTTTTGCTCAGTGCGGTTCAAAGTGAGCCATGAGTTTGGCGACCAACTGTCCCGATTTGCCCGGGACTGAGGGGTTTCTGGAATGGCGGGGGCGGGGGGGTGGCGGGTAGGGACTGAAATGTGCTCAAACAGGTACAGTCCCGGACAAATCAGGACGGTGGGTGACCCTACAAATTGTTGCGACCCTGTTTTCTCCTCTTTAGTAATCTCCCCCAGAGCCCCTCATTGTGTTTGGTCATTACGACTTGGTGAAATTTGGTTGCTGTTGAAACTGATTCTGCAAAATGTGTTTTTAAAAAGGTCGGGGGCGGGGAGGGAGAAAAGAAAACCAAAACCCAAACCACGGCTGGAGCTTATGGTTAAGAGAGTTAGTGAAAGCCCCTGCTGCCTGTAAGCTGTGGGTCCTCAGGCAATTTAACCTCTCTGTGTCTTTGCCCCTTTCTGTGAAATGAGGATGATCACAGCACCCCCCTCTTGAATGGAGACTTATTGAGTCCCAAGCACTGTCCCAAGCCCTGGCAGCCCTGGGGGGCAGAGGCTCACACAGCCCGCTGTGCCCTCACAGGCTTCCCAGACTGTGCTCTTACCATCAGACGTTCGGGCTGCGAAAAGCGCTTAACACGGTTTTTGACTACAGGCACCACTAGACGTTAGCCACCAGGGTCGAGCTTTCCACCCGGCTCGGCAGGCATTCTTCCGCCTTTTTAATGGGGTCAGAGTGACCAAAAGAGCTAACATTTGGGGCTAGTTTCTCTACTGAAGAAGCCACGTCATGCAACATCTTGACCTTTCAGAATACACTATTTAAAAAAACCAAGATTTTTCTTAACCAAAAATACTTTTTAAAAAAGCTGTCTAATGGGAAGGACAAAAAACAATTCTCTTTCCCCATCTAGGCATAGCCTTGAGAAGCTCCACCCAGGGGAATCCAGCAGAAATTCTCCAGTCTCACACTGCTTGCCCACGTTCACCCTGTATTGGAGGGCGTGGCCTACACGCACTTATGGTCTTAATTGGCCCCCTGATAAAAAAAAAAAAAGGTACCCCCCCCCCCCCACTTAATTGGGATCACTGCTGAGGACTAGACTTCACCTGATACCTTCCTGGGATGAGGAACCAACGGCCGTTCCTTTTAATTGGCCCCTGGTGTGGGCTGCAGGCTTATTTATGGCAGAGGACAGGTGGGAAGTGGCATTCGTCCTCAGTGGCCTCCCCCTGCCTGCTCTGGGGAGCCGGGGCCACCTTGTCGTCAGAGGATGCACAGGGCTTTGCACTTCACTTTGTTTTGAGATTAAGGTAGACCATATAGAAATTCAAGTTTGAAAGCCATCCCCCAGTTTCTCATGCTCCCTGGGGCATCGTTGAAGTTATCTCAACCTCCCATGGTGTCCGGCAACCCTGGTTCACGTCACTTACCTTGTTCTTCTATCAGGAGGGTTTTGCTCGCTCATCATGGTTATGAATGGGGGTATTAGATCACTAGAAATGCCCACATTTGTCAAGGTGGTTGTTGCTAGGGTCAAACTCTGATACCGACATTAACTAATGAGATCTGGGTATCTAACTGGTGTTTCCTAATGTTAACTTATCTTGCCTCAAAACAGACTCCTCAACTGCTAAGACTCCAAGTTCTTAATGATGCTGCTTTTCTGATAAGGAAGTTGCAGTTTTTATTTTTATTTTTTCAGGATTTGGCATGAGTGATTCTTACATTAAACTAGAATGTATCCTGGAATTTGCACTTTCCTGTAATTCACTTATTTTTTTATGTCCTAATATTTCCTTTAATTTTGCAATTAATAAAAAAGAAAATGAGATGGGGGCTGGCCCAGTGGCGCAGCGGTTAAGTGCACACGTTTCCGCTTCTTGGTGGCCCGGGGTTCGCTGGTTCCGATCCCGGGTGCGGACATGACATGGCTTGGCAAAAGCCATGCTGTGGTAGGAGACCCACAAATAAAGTAGAGGAAGATGGGCATGGATGTTAGCTCAGGGCCGGCCTTCCTCAGCGAAAAGAGGAGGATTGGCAGCAGTTAGCTCAGGGCTAATCTTCCTCAAAAAAAAAAAAAAAGAAAATGAAAGATGTAAAATAGTTTTACTTAGCCATGGTGACATGTCTATGATGACATTCATCCTCACCTGGAAGAAAAAAACACACATTTTCACTCTCTAAAATGAAAACAGTTCAGAGAAGTATGGATTTTGAGGTCTGATACCCACGCTTTTATTTCTTCTTCCGTCGTAAAAGCAAATGGTCTCTAACAATAGCTGATGTCAAACACAATCTTTAGGCCAATGAAATACAGTTGGCCTGAGAACGCATAAGTAACGAAAGAGAGGGGTTTTATTTAACAGAAAGCACAGTGATCTCCCCTACAAGTTAGATTCCTGGGAGGAAAATATCTGTAATCATATTTGACTCTGGGATTAAGAGGGCAAGGTGTGACTCTCTGTCAGTGAACCGGAAAGTGGGCAACGGCACGCACGTGTTCTCACCCGGGATGACCAATGGGGGTTCCAAGATTACAAAAACCTAAGATCAAAATATTTCGAGCTTTGAACCAACATAAAACTTTTCTGGATTTGTTTTAAATATCTCATTGGCAAGTTGTGGCTTGCTGCTTCAGCAAGAAAAACGGTTAGAAGGGTTTGTTTATTGTCTCCGACACAAACAGCTCTTACCACACACTGTACACTTGACACAAATGAAATGTAATCAAACTGGGCAAACTCCTCTCAGGAGGTGTGGACAATAAATCAATCAACCAAAAGTACTAGTGATTAACAGAATGATAACAAAAGCTCCGTTCTGTGTCAAACATCACTGCTTCCAGATCCCTTCCTTAGCTCTACCATAAAGCAGAGAATTCCTATCCAAACTGCCGCTTGTCAAAGCACCAACAGATTCTCCAGAAATGTCCCTCTTCCAGGGTAGCTTTGGGACTCATCTTCCCCTGTTTGTTTGCCTTTTCAGCTTAATACTCCAATGGGGTCTGACACCCAGTTTCTGGAGAAAGTTAGATAGTAAACATCTTAGGCTTTGCAGGCCCACAATCTCTGTTGCAACTATTTAACTCTGCTGTAGTCCCATCAAAGCAGCCTTAGATGATATGCAAATGATGGGCGTGGCTATGCTCCAATAATTATTCATGGAAGCTGAAGTTTGAATTTCATATAATGCCCATGTGTCGTCAACTATTCTTCTTCTTCTTTTTTTTGAGGAAGATAAGCCCTGAGCTAACTGCTGCCAATCCTCCTCTTTTTGCTGAGGAAGACTGGCCCTGAGCTAACATCCGTGCCCATCTTCCTCTACTTTATATGTGGGACGCCTGCCACAGCATGGCTTGACAAGCGGTGCCATGTCCACACCTAGGATCTAAACCGGCGAACCCCGGGCTGCCGAAACAGAAAGTGTGCACATAACAGCTGAGCCACCGGGCTAGCCCCCTATTATTCTTCTTTTGATTTTTTCCCAACTATTTACAAATGTAAAAACTATTTTGAGCTCAAAGGCTATACAAAAATAGGCGGTGGGCTGGGTTGGGGCTGTGGGCTGTAGTTTGCCAAACTTGGTACTAGAATACAGTTTTTCTTCTATAGGGAACATGATACGGCTGGTGATAAAATGACCTTATGGTATGCATGAACAAATTTTCAGTTAAGTGAGTAAATAGATTATAATTAAAATCAAAACGAAGATTAAGTGATTTAGAATATTCCGTCAAAAAACCCATTGCTTTCCCTGTTTTGTTAGGTTTGTCCAGTGTTAAATTAGAAGTGCATTCTAAATAAATGTGGCAAATAGTTTTGCTTTCAGAACTATAGTATTTATGATTTTTACAGCTGTGGAATAAGCGTACTGAGGCAGTTACCAATTAATACGCTTTCTTTCTCATTGATGTGCGACTGTCGCTTGTTCTAGATAAGATTTGGGTCCAACATGCAGGTAAGGACAGATTCTGAACCTGAACTTCATTTTTTTGAGGTTTCAGATGCCATATATTCATAGTTTTAGCCTTTCTACTAAAACATAGCTTTTAAATGCTTATGGCACTTAAAAATTAAAAATTTGAGACTTTTATAACATTCTGAAATAACCATTTCTTTCAAAACAGTTGGGAAGTTGCTATTTTAGTGACCATGTTACAACGCTGGGATTATCTTTAACATTCCATGGGAAACTGGTATAGAAGATACTAGTTTTTATAACTTCAGCTATGAATTATGAATTAAAAGCTTGAAAATTAGTGTTTTAAAACTTCTGGCAGCCTGCTATGGTACATCGTAAGGTATTTTCCCTGTATTTTACAGGAGAAAGGTTTGCCTATATTTTTCTTCTGTCTTATATTTTTCCCTTGATTTCTGCTAAGCCTTGATCTTTTTTCTTTTTTTAAGGACTGCATCTCCTTGACTGAAAAGTAGCAACTGTTGCAACAGGAATTTGTTCCCTTATTAAAATCCACTAGTTTGCTAGCCCTGTTGTTTAAATACTGGATTTTTCTTTGAAATTTCACGAATACCTTGGGAATGGCTAGAACAGTTGTGTTCTCAACACTGAGAAAATTCCTGTGGAGATGAATGAGGCCAGATGGAGGCTGCCGCAGAGCGCTTAATGACCTCACGGAATGGAGGAGAGGACCATACTGAAAACACGCCCAGGTCTTCATGGGGCCCCTATTTTCCGGTATATATGGATACATTATATTTTTATTTTTTTCTTGCTTAGGGTCAAGGGAAATTTTAGTGTCAGAAGTGAGTGCTAAGTGGCTGAGTAGGTTTGCGGAAGCTTTAGAAACTCAACAACTTGTTTATAGACAGTCTGATTGTCTACTCAGAAAATCTATGATAATTGACTTTAAAAACTATTGGACCTCATAAAAGTGGCTAGATATGAGACTAGCATGTACCCAAGGCAACATTTTCTTATATACCAGTAATAACCAATTAGAAAATGTAATTGGAAAAAAGAAAGAGCCCATTCATAATAGCCGACAAATATCAGAAATTTGTAGGAGTAAGCCTAGCATGAAATGTCTTAGATCCATTTGTAAGAATTCTAGAACTTTAGCCAAAAAGAAGCATAAAAGACCTGAATACACCTAGGTGGGCTTCTCTTCTTTGATGGGAAGACTCAGAAGCTTAAAGATGTTAACGCTCTGTAAGTTAATGTTCCAGACTAGATGCAATCCTGATATCCTCAACCAGATCCGAATATATTAACCAGCTGGTTTGAATATTTGATGAGGAAGGTCTTGTCCTCCCAGATACCCAAACATGATAATAAAGCTATGGTAATTAAAGTAGTATTGTATTGTCATAGAAATAGTGACAGTCAATAAAACAACAGCTGTAATGTATATGGGAATTTAATATATGACTTAGGAAGTAATTCCAATTAGTGGGGGAAAGAATGGATTTAACTTAATGCTTAAATTTAAACATTTAATGGTGTGGAACCAACTGGCTATATACTACTGTATATTACGCCACGTACATAAATAAATTCTGGTTGGGTTTAAAATTCAAATCTAAAGACCAAAACAATAAAAATATTGAAAGTAAATGTAAAAGAATTTACTTGCTAATTTTTGGGTAGTTTCGGTCTATCCAAGCAAGACAGAAAGTCCAGAAACTATACAGGAAAAGAAGCATTTCACTAAATGTAAACAAGAACAAGGAACAAGAGTTGAATGAGAAGCAGGGAACTTTTCAGTCTATAATTCATTATTTTTTTCCCCTGAAGGAGCATGTATTTGAGTACTATGTGAGTAAGTTAAAAAACAACAGAAAAACTTAAAAAACTGTAATAAGAAGAAGTATGTTTTCAGCAGAGATGAATAAGCCTTTAGCCCTACGTGCCAACAGCTTACGTAACACCCATGGTTATGAGGGCCTCAACAAAGGCTTGTAGGAGAAGAACTATTCCTCTACCTTCCAGGTCCTTCTGGCTGATCTAAGAATTAAACTGATGTGAGACAGAAGAACAGGAGAAAATCAAACAAATTTAATAACATGAATACATGGGAGAAATCCAGGAAAACTGAGTAACTCCCAAAATGGCTGAAGCCACCACCTTAATTAAATATCATCTTGAGCTAAAGACAAAGGAGGATGTTGGGGTAGCAGTTTGGGACTTCAAAGGGAAGGAAGGCAATTCACATGGAGATGGAAAAGCAAATGTTTGGTAAACAAATGTCTGTCATACTGTGCAAAAACAATGGGACATGGGCAGGACTTTTATTAAATGGGCCTTGCTATGTTTCTCCCTGTTTACACACCTAGTTTATATTATACTATAGTTATCTTATGGTATTGGCTCCTTCCTGGAACTGGCCTTCTATCTCATATCTTTTAGGCAGTTTGGGAAAGGTCAAAATTTCTTTCTGAGTTTTTTGTTCTTAAAAATAATCAAGCCAAAGAGACACATTTTGGGGTGGCAGATTCTTTTTTAAAAAGTTATTTATTTATTTATTTATTTTTGGTGAGGAAGATTGGTCCTGAGCTAGCATCTGTACCAATCTTCTTCTATTTTTTATGTGGGATGCCACCACAGCATGGCTTGATAAGTGGTGTGTAGGTCCACGCCCAGTATTTCAACCAGCGAACCCCGGGGCTGACAAAGCGGAGCACACGAACTTAACCACTATGCCACCAGGCAGCCCCTGAGGTGGCAGATTCTGATCTCCCACAGGCTCAAGGCACAAAAAAAGAGATTTGTAGGGGCCGGCCTGGTGGCATAGTGGTTAAGTTTGTGCATTCTGCTTTGGTGGCTCAGGGTTCACAGGTTTGGATCCTGGGCATGGCCCTACACACACTGCCCATCAAGCCATGCTGTGGCAGTGTCCTACATACAAAATGGAGGGAAGTTGGCACAGATGTTAACTCAGCGACAATCATCCTCAAGCGAAAAGAGGAAGATGGGCAATAGATGTTAGCTCAGGGCTAGTCTTCCTCACCAAAAAAAAAAAGAGAGAGAGAGATATTTGTTTCCACCTCAGGGCCTTTGCACTTGCTGTAACCTTTGCCATTTACCCTTCCCATATGCTCAGCCCTTTCACTTTCTTCATATTTTTGCTTCCCTTTCGTTTTTTTTTTTTTTTCCCTTAGCTCTTATTTAACATACCATTGTGCTCTATCTCCTGTCCACTCCTGCTCACTGGAAAGTAACTGCCGTGAGGAAACTTTTATGTGCTTTGTTTACTGCTGAATCTCTAGAATCTAGAACAGTATAGCGCACATAGTGGAAGCCTAATAAATATGTGTTGAATGAAGACACAGTGTTTGGAGGAGTTGAAGCTGGGCACCTGAAGGTTACCATAAATATTCAATAAGAAGATGATTACCCCTGGACCTTGTTCCCAACACAGACACAGATGAAAAGAAGTTAATCTTGATAATTTACTATTGTCTTGTTTAACCTGAGGGGTGACTCAAGGGTCACAAGAATTTATGAGCTTGTTTTACAGAAGAAAAAGAATGCCTTCAAGGAATTTACAATCACCAGATAACCAGTCCCCAGGGGCTATTGATGCCCAGAAGTCTGATTGCCCAAGAGCTTATCTGGAGTGAAAGAAACACCGATTTCCCCTTTGTTTCTCCAAAACTCCTCCTCCTGAGCTCCTTAGCTGTATAAAACCCGCTGCTTTCTTCTTTTGTTAAGGTGGGTTTGCGAGAACCCATCCTCCTGCCTTCTCATTTTGGCCAATTCGAATAAGCCTTTCTCCATCTCCAAGCACCCATGTCTCAGTGATTGGCTTATTGTGAATGGGCACATGAATCGAGATTAAGAGGTCTGATATCATAGTGAAGTGTCCCGAATGTCATGCCCAGGGAGACCTGTATTTCCATTACTGCAGAAAATGAAATCTCAAACTTCCAAGAGGTGACTCAAAGGTGGCATAAAGGGGGGCCTCCAGCTCCTGGCTGCAACAATGTGCACACTGCTGCAACAGGCAACGGAAGCAGAATTGGGGCTTTTTTCCATTCCATGCATGGGGGTGCCCTGGTCCCTGGCAAGTTGGTTGCTCCACGGTGGGGGTGCATCATGGGGAGCAACTAGGAGGCTCCCCTGATGGGCTGTTTTCTGGGGTGGAGGGACAAGGCAGGCAGGTGAGTTCCAGACCAGTCTTGGGGGCAGAGGTCCACAAGGGCTGAGCATGCAGCTTGCAGGTGCCAGTCCACAAGGGCAAACTTCAGAGCTGCCAACCAAAGAGGGCAGGCACCAGCTGACTGATCACAGGCCTTTGGGTTCCAAGGCTGCCGGCATTTTAAAACCACCCCTGCTCCCACCTCCCCTGTAAAAAAACACCTTGAAACCGGCCAAGAAAAAGAAGTACTGCACAAACAATTGCCTCTCATTGAATTTTGCTATTTCAAGTGAGCACAAGCTTGAACATTTAATAAATAAAAGTATTAGTTATCAGCAAAAATGGGCACAATACAGTTGTCAGGAAAAAAACCGAAAAGAGTGAAATGGGCAGAAAAGAGGACGGGATGTTCTCGTCATGTGTGCCATTGATTGTCTTTGAGTTATTTTTCCATGTCCATTTTCTAAAAGGAATAATGAAAATGATTCTTGCCCATAGAAATAAACCTAAAGGAAGGAAGTGGGAAGGGGCGTGGAGAGGGGGTGCTGGATGCAGGCGGTGGGGGTGCGAACGGTTTCTTCTGCGAAAGAATTAGAGGGCATAATAAGTACTCCTCGGAGGTGGCCAACTCGCTTTGCAAACTGTTTAGGGATCCGAGGGTCGCTAGAGAAGAAGATCACGCAGCGCGGGCCCAGGTGCCAAGGGCGGGCGAGGGCGCAGCCCCGGGGGAGGAGACGCGGAGGGGACGCGGGCAGCTCCGGGGCGGGGCGCGGCGCGGCCGGAGCGGAGCATGGAGGCGGCCGCGGCGGCGAGCGGAGCTGCAGGTACAGTATCCCGTACACAGTGGAAGCCTCCTAAGAGCGTGTGGAAGGAGGTGAGGGCCGCTGCAGCCGGCCAGCCCGGCGCCCGCCCGCCTCCGCCTCCGCCGGCCGCCGCGGCCCCTCCCCGCGGCTCGGGTTTCAATGGCTGGGCCGGCCGAGGGCTCCGGGCCCCCGCGCCTCAAAGCGACACCGTAAACAGCGCGCCGCGGCCAGGGAAACTTTCCCGGAGTCGGCGCCAGGGGTCGCGGGCCGCGCACCTGTCGCCGCCGGGGGACGAGACGGGCTGGCGGGCGCGCGGCCCGGGACGTCGGGGGAGGGCAGTCTCGGAGGGTCGCGGTCACCACTCTCCCGGCCGTGCGGGCGTCGGAGCCGCTGCCTCGGCGGGGCCAGCTGCCTGCCTTCCCGCAGCCGCAGGGGCCTCGTCTGGGCAGTGGGCGCGGTGCGGGGACTTCGGCTTGGCGGCCCGGGGGACGGCGGGGAGTCCGGACTTGAGCCCGCGCCCCGAGCCCCTCGGCCCCCGCCCCCAGGAGGGGCCCAAAGCGGTGCGACTTCCGAATCTGAAAGCACGCAGGACAAATCCCCAAAGGGCTCTCCGCCTGCCCCGCCGAGGCGAGGGGCGTTGGATGCTGAGAAAGTGCCTCTTTCGCTCCTGCATCCTTCTCTTCCCGCGGGGACCAGCGGCAGGAAGGGCCCCTCGGCCGGGTCCTCTCGTCCCTTCCACGTCCCGGCTGGCCCGCGGGGCGCGGCCGCAGGTGGCCAGCCCTGCCCCCACGTGCAGTTGGACCCCGCCGCCGCTTCCTCCCGCCGCACATCTCCATTGGAAGCCATCAGGGGGGACGACTTGTTTTTATGACCTGCATTTAAAAGCTGTGACTCTGAGTTGTTTTTCCTCTGACTTCCAGTGAGTGAGTTAAGGAGAGAAGGTGGCGGGTAGCCAGTGGTATGAATTGGTTACATTCCTTGTGAAAGTTTTCATTGGTCTAGATACTTAGGGTTTTGTCTCTATTTTTAGAGAGGGAGATTCTGTTTCGTCTTTGATTTTTTCCTATGGTCTTTTCTGGAAAGTTGGTCGTTGTGGCTGTGGATCGTGAGTGCTGTTGCCAGTTTATATGTCTGAGAACTGGGGCGAGGAAAAAAATCACTGCTCTTTGGGGCTCATCTTCGTCATCCCCCAAATGGGGAAGATTCTGCCCACTTAGGGACTTATTGTACAACAATATCTCATATATTTTTAAACCCTTAGCAAGCCTGCGCACAGAGTCGGTCAATCCCAGCTTTTCCCTTCCCCACCCCTCAGAGCGGTGCCATGAGGCAGAGGTCGTCCCCGCTATTGCCTTAGAGTTGTGCTTGTTCTGCCCAGGCCTACTCCATTTTAATGGGAAAAGTGATGGTAATTTCATCTTCTGGAAAAGTGTAGTTGGCCAAAACAGTCTAAGGATTTTCCTGTATTCATTTCAGCATTCGCTGTGGCTTTCGTGGTTGCTGATGGCCCAGATGACACACAGCAGTTGCTCGTTAATCATTTCCACATGTGCTCCATCCTTATGGGTTGCAGTTTTACATAGCTGAACTGCTGCCCCTGCTTTGATAGCCCGTTTCCGGAAAGGGCTTGAGTACATCATGTCTACGTGGGAATCCTTCCTTTAGCAAGGAAGCATTACACTGAGAATCAAGCATTCAGAGGAGGAGGCTGTCTCCCAGCCTGCACTTAGTTCTAGCGTGAAAATATAGAGAAAGGGCAGGTGACATTGCTGTGGGAGTTGTGTTCTGTATCAATATTGGTGTGTCTGGTTGAGGGGTGCTATCCAATGGGGCTTTGGGATGCCCCCCAATCATTCAAGACATGCCCCAGGACCACACACCAGTTCTCTCTCTCTGAGAGTATGTGTTGTTAATTACCCTGATGCTGGAGACCTTCTTAGGTTCCACCAGACCATCTGTTGCTGTCATGTCAGCTTGGAGTCTAGTGGGAAGGAGAAAGAAAGTCAGACACAGCCCGCTTCTGTGACTCTGCTCATCCTTTACCTCCACCTTCCCTCATCTGTAAACTAAGTAATTGACCTGCCTCAGAGCCGACTGCTGGGCCAGTGGTGAAATTTAGAGTAGGCTCTGAGAAGCCCATTTGTTTTGCACTCCTCCCTTCTGTTTACACACAAATGGAAGCGTTTGTGCAAATTACTTATTTTATGATCTCCATTTAGGAAGTCGGTTTACCGTTCCAACTTAGAAAAGTTGGGTGTTGGACAGTTTGCCCTGGGAATGGAGCAGAGCTTTAGAGATAGAAAGGCTAGCAAGCAAGGAGGAAAACCCAAGACGACTCTGAAGCTCGGGTTGGGGGAAACAGGGACAGTGGTGACACTAAGATAGGAACCCACCCCCGGAGGGGTTATACATGATGCAATCTAGACAGAGTGCTTTCAGACTGTTTCAGAACATGCCTCCCCTAGGAGACACTGAAGAGTTAGTCAGAAACACTAACCCAGAGCGTAGGAGGACTCTAGAAGGGCCAGTGCCTCCCCTGAGCTCTCCTGGGGACCCCTGTTGCTGAGTGGAGAGAGAGCAGAGCAGACGGAGGCCTGGGAAGGGCGTCCCCTGGGAGATGGGAGGAGGAGAGGAGCTAGCTGAGGGCACAGCTGGAGGGCTTGGAGAGGGAGAAGTTCTGAGAACTTGGTGTGGAGACGAGGACCCAAAGGAACAGAGACCAGAAGGAAAAGAAGCCCATGGGCAGGCCTGGTGCCGAGGAGGCTGAGGCAGGCGCAGACCTGGGTCGGCCCGGAAGGAGGGTCAGGGGAAGGGAGAGGCCAGAAGGGAAAGCGGTCGGGATGTCACAGGACCCTGAAGGGGCCCAGGCACAGCTGCTCTTTCAGAAGGGCTTGCGGGGACAAGAAGAGGGAGAAGGCCGAGCTTGAGGGGGTGGTGCGAGTGAGGAAGGTGGCTTTTCCCCTCCATTTTTGGGTGGAAGAGACTTGTCTTCGTTTTTGGTAAACTAACCCTTAGGAACACTCTACTGTATGCCCGGTATGGGCTAAGCCCTTTCCAAGCCTCCCCTTAATTGATGCCCATACAAAAGGGTAAACATGGATACTCTCATTAGCCCCATTTTGCTGCTGAGGAAGCTGAGGCATAGAGATGTAACTTGCCTGAGGTCACCTGGCTAGGAAGTGGCAGTGTTGGGATTCAAATGGGGGAGTGGGGGTGGTGGTCCGACTCCCCAGAGAAAGGAACCTGTCATAAGGGTGGGGTTCGAAATGGAGGCCCCCTCCCCCAAAAAACAGGCTCAGGAAGGAAATAATCCATGAACCGGTTCCTCAGAGACCTCATGCTAACTTACAACTTAAAAAACAAAATCAAATATTCATCAGCCATTTTGGGTCTTCTCTAGTTCAAGGTGAAGTGTCCCCATAGAGGAACATGGACTTGGCAAGTTTGGGGACCTCAGTTCCCGGAGAGCAGGGCCTCACTGAGGGCCATGGGTGGGGGCTTGGCTGGGCGTCAGGACTCCTGTCACGGTCACTAAGTGCTTTTGTGGCCCTTGGTGAGTCTGCTTTCCTTCATCAGGAGGGAAGGGAAAGGCCAGGATGAGATGGCTGTGAAGTTCACTTGGCAGTGAAGTTTGTCTGTTACTTCTGACCCAACCAGACTGTAATCTCTCTGAGGGCAGGGCCCTTATTGCTTGTTCTGTCCTAGTGCCCTGCTTGCACCTGGCACATGAACTCCGTAAGCAGTGAATGGTGCTGGTGAAGACCTGTGTCAGTTCCATGGCTATAGGAAGGATCGCTGGGAGTTTTCTGCAGATCGGTTGTATCAGGATGTGGGGTGATGCCAGCTGGTCTGCCACCCCTGGGGTGGAGTGCCCCTGGTCGGCCCATCCCCTGGAATGTCTTTCCAGGGTTCCCGCTCTTCCTGGGAGGGCCAGGTCCTGGGTGGGTCCTCCTAACGGCCTGGGCATATTGTGTGTGCTCCTTCTGTTGTTGATTCCTTGTCATATAATGGTATCCATCCTATAGATGGTTCTTGTCCTCCCCCTATGACTCCCCATTTCTAGACATCAAGGGCTGTGTTATATCTATATGAAACGAGGGATCTCCCCTGCACGAGGCCGAGCCAGAGATGGCTGGTATCCTGACCTCATCCAGGAGCCTGCTGTGCCCTGGCAGGATGGAGTGAATGACCGGGCGGCCAGGACTCGGGCTGGGCCGTGGGAGGGAAGTGGGCACTCAGGTGTTGTCTTTCTGACCTTTGAAACCCTAGTCTCGTGACCGGCTGACTGGCCTTAGCTGGGTTCCTGACAGCAGCTGGCTCCCGGCTCCTCTGATGACATTCTTGTTTGTTGCTCAGCCCTGGGAAATTCCAAACAGAGGATTGTAGAAAATGGCTGTGTCTTTTGCTGGGTTGTGTGGTATAGAAATAAACTTCAAGGCAAAATTCGAGCACATTTGTCAGTCAGATGCCCCTGGTGTCACCGGACTTTTAAAGTCAGGGTCGCTGCGGGGGGCAGTTGCAATTCAGTGACTGTCAGTAGCAACTGAAGGTCTGGGGCATTTGAATAACGCTTATTAGGATATAACAGCTGTGGGTTACAAATTCCATGCCCTTTAGTGCACCCATCCTCTGTTGTGGGTTTTCTTTTCCAAGGCCAGTGATCAGCAAGCTTGGGTGGGGGTGGGACACCCAGCCTGTGTGAATCCAAAGACTACTGTCTGTTGAAACCCAGGCATGTCATTCCCCCCACCCCCTTTCTCTGGCCCACTGGGAGCCCACTCACATCAAACCTTTTGCATTTCCTATGTCCAGGCAGTGACCTCATTTCCTACTTGAACCAATGCCTCTTGTCTGTCAAGGCATAGATGCTTCTTTGCTCCTTCAAAGCAGGGCAGCCACGGGTCCCCTGGCAACCACCTTAGGCTGGGGCTGGGAGCTCCTGGGGAAGTCAGAGGGGGAGCTCCTGTCCGTGTGTGTGTGTGTGGCGGGGCCTCCCGAGGCCCAACCCTCCTAGACCGCTTGGTTTCCTTCACTTGTAGAAATTAAGATAAATGTGTTTTTCTTGGAAACCTAGTCTTTAACCACTACTCGAAAATTCCATTAATTCCGGAGGGAGAAAGCTGTGCTCATTTCTTCATTACATTTTGCTGAGATAAACCCTAATCAGGTCCTTGAATGTTTCATTCAGTACTCAGTGCTTGAGAAGTCAGCGTCAGGGAGATGTCACTGTTGCAAAAAACTTCCTCTCACTGCACTGTCCCCCCGCCGGTTGTACTCTGTTAGACTCCTACTTAGGGGACTATTTTTGGTGAGTGTATGTATGTGGGCGGAGGGGTATGATGCCCACACAGTGGGTTATAGTTGGTTGTTCATCTTGACCTTCATGTTTTTCAACAAGTGCTTTCTGTAATGTGTGGGTCTTGCCGACATATGGCCTATTAGAACATCTTGGAAAAAAATTTTTTTAAGCTATGCAGAAGGAAGGGTATTGCTTTGTGTTTTTTCATAATACCTGAATATTGAATAAAAATGTTAATTAAAATATTATAAAATACTTGGGGTAAAAACACAACGGAAACAGAATTTGTCCTTCTGCAAAAGCATAGTCTAGTTACTTGTTGATGAATATCTGTTTGTAATCAAAGCAATTACATATGAAGATCAACAGATCATCTTGTTTTCATTTCTTCTTTTAAATTGAGATTCCCTCCACCCTTGCCCTAATTCCATTTTTTCTCTCCTATTAATTTAATTTATATATTTAATATATATTTAAATATTTAATATATATTTAATATAATTAAATATAATTTAATATTATAAATTTAATATCTATATTTCTGTTCTTTTAGGGGCTAACTTAGCAATACTAATATGCTTGTGCACTGGAATTAATTCTGAAATTAATCAATTTTAAGCTTTCTCTGGAATCACAAAAGGGCTTTGAAACCTTTTCGCTCCACATACCAGCTTCCCAATTTAGGTGCTATTGTTAATGCAACACCTTAGTTCTCTTATGATTTGTTTATCTCCTCAGATGAGATGTTTTTGTTTTGTATGGTTAGCATTGGGTCAGATTTTATCCACATGTTTCTCATTTTCTTTGCTTCCATGCCTTCTTGACTAACTTCCTCTTCAGGTCATTTTCCTTTCCCCTGAGGTACGTCCTGTAGAAATAACTTCAGTGAGGATCAGTTGCTAGTAAACACCCTCTGGTTTTGTTTTTCTAAACATTTATTTATTTCATCCACATTCTTGGAAGTTACTTTTGCTGGATGGAGGATGAAAGTCATTCTCCTTTAGCACTGTAAAAATGTTCTTCCATTGTCTTCTGGCTTCCATAGTTGCTGTGGAGAAGGCAGCTGTCAGTGTAACTGTCATTCCCTTGGGAAGATCTGTTTTTCCCTTCTGGCTGCTTTTATGCTTTTTGTGTTTGCTGTTTTATAGTTTGACCACAGTGTGTTTAGGCAGGGGATTTTTCTTTTTCTTTTTCTTTTCTTTGCTTTGGGGTTGGTTAGGATTCCAGAATCAGACGATAGGTAACTTAGATTAATTCTAGAAAAATTTCAGTCATTATTTCTTCAAACCTTGACTCTTCCTCATTCTGTTTTCTCATTCTGGAACTTTAATTAGGTTGTTACTGAACCTTGTCATTCTACTTTCCATCTCTCTTAACCTGCCTTTCATAGTTTCCACCTGAGTGTCCTTCTGTGCTGCATTCTGAGTAATTTCTTCATATTTTCCAGTTCATCAGCTATTTAAGACATTCATTTCTAGAAGCTCTATTTTCTTGCCCTCTAGAATCTTATTGAGCAATTTGAAAAATCTTGGGGGGGCCAGCCCTGTGGCTGACTGGTAAAGTTTGCATGCTCTGCTTCGGCGGCCCAGAGTTTTGCCAGTTTGGATCCCGGGTGCAGACATGGCACCACTCATCAAGCCATGCTGAGGCAGCATCCCACACAGCACAACAAGAAGGACCTAAAACTAGAATATACAACTCTGTGTGGGGGGCTTTGGGGAGAAGAAGGGAAAAAAAAGAAG
Source organism: Equus asinus (assembly GCF_041296235.1). Taxonomy (NCBI): domain Eukaryota; kingdom Metazoa; phylum Chordata; class Mammalia; order Perissodactyla; family Equidae; genus Equus; species Equus asinus. The sequence goes on along the minus strand of NC_091791.1, from coordinate 110,743,125 downwards.
ATGGGCAACAGATGTTAGCCCAGGTGCCAATCTTTTGGAAAAAAATCTTGGCCCTTTAAATTCTCTGTTTAAACTTCTTTAAACATGTTTAATATCCCTATCATCTGTATTGGATAATTTCAATATCTGTAGTCTGTGTGGGTCTGATTCTGTAGTTTGTGCTGACCCTTTTGCGATAGTTTATTTCATCATATGTTCAGAGATTCTTGAAATCAGGTCTGCATGACCTCAAAGCTGGTGTCCTTGCCTTCATGCTGAAACCTCATGCCTGTGTGGCCTAATGTTGGGGAGCTCTGATAAGTCCTCATTCTTTTATGGGTGCTTCATCGTCTTTTCATACTGGCTTAGTTTGTAATACCTTAAGGAACATATTTGGCATTTTAGAGTAATGTACACCTTATTCTTCTTTTGGAGGGTTGATTAATTTACCTTTTGGGAAAGAGCTAGGATCTTAATGGACTTAGACTGTTTCCAATGTTAGTTTATAAATGTCACAATTTGAAAACTACCAGTTGAATTTCATTGACATATATGGAAGGGAGGGTTAAAAAAGAAGGTCAGCTTGGCTCCTCACCCCACACATCTGGCTAGCAGCAAGTTCTGCCATGTCCACTGCCAAAACCTGGCTCAAGCTTGCTGTACCCTTGTCCTCTTCACTGCTATCATTCGTCCAAACCATCCTCATTGCTTGCTTTAACTTGTGTTCCCTCTGATTCTGTTTCCTACTGCAGTGTGTTCTGGAGGAGGCAGGAAACACACTCCAGCTATCGTGCTCTCTTGGGGACCCTTCGGCAGCCTCCTACTGCATTTTTCTTGGAACCTGAAGTCTGGAATGTGGCCAGGTCCTGCTCCTCCAGCCCCTGCCTGTCTGCTTCCCTTGATGGTTTCCTTCTTCTCTTGGCCGCCATGCTGCAGGCACACTGGCCGACCTTTGGCTCTTGGAATCCCACTGCTCCTTTCTTCCTCCTGCATGGGCTAGTCCTTCAGTCTTGGTGGCCCTTGCCTCTGCTCTGCACAGAGCCAACATTTTATTCTTCAGTCCTACTTAAAGGTTACCTCCTTAAAGAGACATTCCCTGGTTATCTTGTCTCCTTTCTCCCACCTCCCATGTCAGTCTTCCCCCTCCATGCATGCCCTGGCGTGCTTATTCTCTACCACTTCACCTAACTGCAGTGTGCAGTTCTCTTTCCACCTCTTAAAGGTTTTTCAAAGTAGATCTTAAATATTATGAATATCTGGGCAAAAGACTTAAATAGATTTTTCTCCAACAAAAACATGCAAATGGCCAGTAAGCACATGAAAAGATACTCAATATCACTAATCATTAGGGAAATGCAAATCAAAATCAGACTGAGATGCCACTTCGTACCCATTGGGATGGTTATTATCAAAAAATGGAAAGTGAGTGTTGACGAGAGTGTGGAGAAACTGGAACCCTTGTGTACTGCTGGTGGGAATGTAAAATGGTGCAGCCGCTGTGGAAAACAGTATGGCAGTTCCTCAAGAAATTAAACATAGAATTATGATGTCATCCAGCAGTACTGCTTTTGGGTACATACCCAAAAGAAGTGAAAGCAGTGACTTGGACAGTTATTTCTAAATCCATATTCTTAGCAGCATTATTCACGATAGCCAAAAGGTGGAAGCAACCCAAGTGTCCATTGAAGGATGAATGGATAAGCAAAATGGTGTGTGTACGTATATATACATTAATATATATATACACACACAATGGAATATTATTCAGCCTTAAAAAGATGTTTTAAGCCATGCTATGCTGATCACTAGCTGCCATTTGGTGCTGGTACACTGTGCGTGGTCTGTGACATGATATAAATTAGTAATTAGGTGAGTCAGTGAAGGCTCTGCTGGAAATCTCAAGATCTGGGTCTCAGCCCTAGGCTTCCTGCTACCTAACTTTCCATTTTTGAACTTCTGTTTCCACATCTGAAAAATAGAGTAGGTACTTTGTGCTTTCTTGACTTCAAAGGGTTGACATAAGTTTCAAACAAGCGAGGATGTGTGAAAGCCCTTTGTCAACTGGCAAGCACTGTGCAAATGTAAGGTGTAAAAGGGTGCATTTTAGTGTGGGAACATAGCGCTATTTTTCTAATACTTTTTCTGCCAACTAGTACTTTAGAAACTTTGTTTATCCGCAGGAGGCAGAATATTAACTTTCTTTTATATTTCTTCAGTTTAAAACTGAGCTGGCATTAACCGGATGCAAATATTTGTATTCAGCGTGTACTCCATCATCTAATTTCAGTTTTACACAAATGAGTCCAGTGCCTTTATGGAAATGTGGCTGTCTCCATATTTTTCCAGTTATTGGGAAGTAACTGCATTTTCCCTAAGCGAATCATTGCCTCAGTTTCAGGGAATCCCATTCTTCTCCGTCCTTTCTCCGTGTATGGTGATGAGGCTAAGTACTTAACAGTGAGCACCAACTTCATCTAGAACTGGGTCGTGAGACTGGGGACCAGTCTACTTTCAGCTTCCCTTGTTGCTTCGCAAAGGCCTGGGCATGCCAGAGAGAAACCCATTTTATTCCTCTTCCGAGGTATTATTGTTTTCAGTGTAAGAGATGAATGCACAAGGATGTGATGTCTGGATGAAAGTTTATAAAGTCCATTAACAACCACAATTTTTGGCTAAGTTCTGAGAAATGTTATTCTGTGACATTTCTATGGGCATGTGACATTTCAATGGGTAGAAGCATTATGGTGACGAGTTGTTTTTCTTCCTCTTGTGCTGTGTGGTTTAGGGCTCCGGTTCCAGGCTGGACATGCTCGCCCACAGCATTTTCCCACCAGCTTCAGGGCCACCACGTGTTGTGGTGGCGTTACTGACACTGGGGCTCAGCATTTTGATGAACTCTAGGTCAATTAAATCAAGGATACTAAGAGTGAGGTTTTCCCTGAGCACGTGCCAAAGCCCTCTTCCTTCCTGGTACAGGTTAGACAAATAAGGCACCATAATGACGACCACAGGGGATGTTGGAGCTCAAGTTCAGGGGTGAGGAAGCCTCGAGCTTCCTGCAGTTGTGTAAGGTGAGAACCCCTCTTCTGTTACCATTCTTAAGGAAGCAGATATTTGAGATTTTTTTTCCTCCTCTCTGCCCCAAATAGGGCTCCACATTTGTCCCCAAATGTGACACCTCTTTGAATACAAAGGGAACAGTATGTTCCAGTCTCACCTCCTATCCTTTTGAATGATTCAGGGGGGAAAAATAGTTTGATCTTTGTTATCTTTTGCCTAAAAGTGAGATGCACCAACGCTCAGATTACGAGACCTTCATATTAAAAGCAATTAGGATTACATAAACCTTTGTGTGGGTGGCACATAAAGTCATCTGCATATTTTACCATCTTAGATTTGGGACAAGTGATTTATTCTCAGCTAAGGCAATGACAAGTTGCAAGTTGGCCAGTACTAAATATGTGATAACAGAGCAACAGCTCCCTGTCAATTACCGAGTAACGAAACCTTCACCGCCACCACCTGCAGACCTTTCCCAGCGCTTCCCCATTCCCTGACAACTTTGCTCATCTGCTCAAAAAATTCTAACATATTCTACATTCTGTCTTCCAACTTTTTTTTTTTTTTCCAATTCTTTGCTAAGAATATTTTGGCAATCAGATGCTCTTCAAAAACCAACAAAAATATCCGAGTGTGTATTTGCTTCACCTTCTGTTCTCTGCTCCTCCGTGTAGAGGATTGCTCTGCTGACACCTCGGCCCCCTTTCCTGGCCGTCCTGGAGCTCCAGGCGTTTGCACGTCTGTCGTGTGTCTGAGAGTGATGGGGCCTCCTGCCCTGACATTATTTCAGAGCGCACTTCTCTAAGCTGTGTTTTGTCATCTGTCAGTTAGTGTTCTAGGACAAGGGGTCCCTAGTTAAATAAGTTTGGGAAATAAATGCCGGCTTAAGCAAATCGCATTGCTGCAGGATTTCTAAATTTCTAAATACGTTCTGGGTGTGGACAGGCGTGGAGAATGCCCAGCAGTGAGCTCTGCGTGCCACGGCAGGCCGCGTCTTCAAAACTTGCCAGGTGCCGAAACCCGTCGCCAGCAAATCTTGTGGGGCTAGTGTCCCACAGGATGCCCTAGGAAAACAATGGCATGATGCAAGGACAGTCGCAGAGATGGGTGCTGAAACCTTGGATTCTTTGATATTGAATAAATGCCAGGCACTGCCTCGCACAACTGTGGGTATTTCTCACTGTAAGCAACAGCCCTATTTTTTTTTTAATTAAACATAATCATATTTTAAGTTAAAAGTAGTTTCGGTTTTAAGGCATCCTGTGGTGAATGCTTTGGCGGCTCGGTGCTGTTTGCCTCTGTGAATGCTGAGTTTTCTGAAAGCGTGCAGCTTGAAGACACACAGCTCTGGGAGCTGGACTGCAGGGCAGCGCACGCCTCGTTAGAGATTGGGGACCCTGATGGATTCCTGGTCCTGAAGTCTGGGCAGGAGAGGTGGCATTTGGAAACCTTCTCCCGTTAGGCACTACCCTACTGCCTTGGGTGTGCAGAACACCTGGGTTCAGAACCCCCCAAAGACTTCTGGCTCGAAGCTTCCCGTCTCTTCTGGCATCCTCCTCTCTGGTTAGAAACCAGTGTCCAAGCTCTCTATTAAGCTCAGAATTAATCACTCAGCCCCACTCGGCAGCTTTCTCCTATGGTAAGGATTCCTTCTTATAATAATTTCCTTTGAGAAGAAAACTAATTTATGAAGGAAAACCCATACCAATTGCATGGAAAAAGAGAAAAACAAAAAAAAGTTCTGTACGAGTGCTATCTACTTTTAACCAGTTTTTAAAAACAAAAGTAAAATATACTTTATAATTTTACATCCTTGAAAATTTTTTCACATATTATCATGACCAAGAATTATTCTTACTCTAATTCAAGAATGACAACCCACATTACAAAAAAACCAAATGATTATAGCTGGCTTTTCCAGTGACAGAATGCCGGGTGGTTACTGACACTTTTAGTAAAGTAGAAATTCTAAAGACTGGGGCTAGTAAGACTTAAAATATCTTTATTAGTCTTTCTCATAATTATAGTCCCTTGTGAGAAAAATTAGACTCTGCTAAAATGAAATTTCCTAATTTTTGTGGTGAAGTAGTGTTTGGAGAGAATCTTCTGCAGGTGAGACTGAATCAATGATTAAGTGCAGATCATTTGATCCCTTTCATTAACTGGCATTGCTGTTTACATCTGGAAGACCAACAAGTGCTGGGAGAGCTCTCAAGCATTAGGCCTTGCCTGACTGACCAGCGATGGCTGATGAAGCAGCAGTGACTGGCAGAGCAGGAGTGGGTGACAGGCGGTGGCTCACCGGAGTGTGACAAGCCGTGCGTGCAGCCCTGGGAACTTGAGCTTTGGTACAAAGATCTTGAGTGAATTAAGTATTTTCCATAGAAGAATGCTTTAAAATATACCACTTGTTTTTTTTTGTTTTTCCGGTGACTACAGCAAACATATGCTTAAAGTGAATTCTCAATTTTGGGGGTCGTTTGGGGCTTTCAATTTCTTTACAGTCTGCAATGAATTATTTCAACCGGGTGCTTTTTTTCATAAAAGCATTTTCCATTGTACCGAAAAGATTACATTCTTTTGGCTTTGGAAAAATATTTCCTGTTCAGTTCAAGCCATTAAGCCTGTTCGCATTTCGCATCTGGGAGCGCCTGCCCCGCTCTGCCTTCCATCACCAGCGAAGCCAGTGTGGCGGTCCTGCTCGCCTCCAGCGCCTGCGTAAACCGCCCAGCCCTGCTGACTTCCCCGGGGCCCCTCCGCTCTGCCCCAGCGCCCTGTGGTTTGGCGGTGGGCAGGGGGCTTCCTTCCTCCCGGAGATGGAGGCGGAGTCTTGTGCCTGTGCCTCTGTGTGTTTTCTTTCCTTCCTCCTAGGTTGGGGAGGGGGTCTCCTTTCCTCTTAGGTCGGGAAGGGGGCCTTTCTTCCTCCTGAGGGCGGGGGTCTTCCTCTTGGGGTCAGGGCTGGGGCGTTTCTTCCTCCCTGGAGCGGGGGTCTTCCTTCCCAGCGGTCGTTGGATGCCCCCTCCCGTCTCCCGCCTTAGGCAGCTCCTTTTTTCCCCTCCCACCTAGTTTTGCAGAAAGCTAACCCAAACATTTGCTTTGTGAGAGGGAAGCTGCCGAGATTTTCCTTTGGGGGAATTTCCCCCAGAGGGAGGAGAAGTAATGAAAACCAGAGGCCGGAGGGTCGCGGCCCCCCCGCGGTCCTCCAGGCATGCGCGGGGGTGCAGTGGGTCTCCCTGGGGCGCAGGGGTGGGCCCCCGCTTCCAGGTTTTAAGGGGGAACAGAGCTCGGGTGCCGCCTAGTTGTGTGAGTATTGAGATATTCAGATATTTCTTTTCCCCCAGGGTTAGTTTATGCCTGCTGGGCCCTCTCCCCAGAGGCTCCGGAAGCAGCCCAGACTCTCAGGTTTGGGGGCTTCCTGCTCGGAAGACCCCAGAGGCACCCGCCCCTGGGCCAGCTGGGCAGTAGAGCCCCGAGAGACCTGGGTGCCCTGGGATACTGTTCCCCTGGATCTTTGAGGGGATCTCATGGCCCGAGCAGGATAACTGGCCGGAGAAATGATTTCATGGTGGGCAAGGAGCGAACTGCATTCATTGCATTTCTCCTGACCACACGCGACCAGAACTGATGCCAGGCAGCCCTTGGCAGCTTGGGGAGAACCAGGCAGAGGCCTCTGTGGACTCTAAAGGAGCAGCCAGGCCTCTGGGCCCAGTGGTCTTGGGTGAGGTACCCCCTGCCGATGCCCCTCCGGGGAGGACCTCAGCATCCTCCCAGCACCCTGTTGTGAGGGGTCTCAAGGGGCCAAGTTCAGCTTGTGGGTGGGGCTGGTTGATAAGGCTCTTCTGTTGACCCTCAACCTCACTGGAGTGGACTGAGGCCCCAGGTCTCACAAACATCTCTCCCAAGACACAGGGCCAGGAGCAGAGTAAAAGTGGAGGTGGGATCTGCACTCGCTCCTTAGGATGGTGTTCCTGGGGGCGTTTTGAGAAAGGTGGCTGTTGAAGTTGTTTTCATGGGACAAGCATGCAGCGTGAGTTGGGTGCCCCAGGGTTGAAGCAGCCCTCTTTCCAGCTTATTTTTCTTAATGCATTTGAACGTGTGTCAAATCTTTTTTCATACCTGCGTACAAAAATTGAATAGTGGGAGAATGTATCTGCCCAGCTCTTTCCCAGTCTGTGTGTGCCCATGAGGTTTTCACAGTGGAAGCCAGGGCAGGGGGACTGACTGAGGAAGAGGAGGAAGAGCAGAGGGCGGCTCTGGCAGCCCCCCAACCCCCCCAGGAAGAGCCCAGAGGTGAGTCAGAGGTGGGGGTCCACAGAAGGCGACAGAGCCCCCTCCCACTGAGGAACACGCCAGCCAGAGGTCAGCCAGTGTCTCCGGAAAACTGACCACCGCTTCCAAGCTGAGTTGGATACTATCCATTTGTGTGATTATTCAAAGGAGAGAATTTTCCTCTAAAAATGTGGTGCTAAGAAAGCGATGCTGAGGAAAGCCGAGAGATAACTGGCGAATTAATATGGACGGTAGTCTGTGTATGGACATGTAGTTTACAGGTAGTTTTACAGTTCATACTAACTAGTAATTGAAACTCTTAGAGAAGAGCATCCCCATCACAGGAGAGAAGTGGCAAGTCTTATCAACGTGCACGGCCAGTGTCAGCTGGCGAATGATGGCTCAAGCTGCAGTTGTCATTTTGTCAAAGTTTCCAAGGTTCTAACCAGTTAGCGTCAGCTCTCAAGGTCCCTGATGTCCACACGTCTGCCGTGGCCGACCCATCTGGAGAATACGTGGGAAACCGTTCCATGGTTGGGTGTATGGAAGGAAGTTTCTGTGGCAGTATGGGAGGGTTCCTGTTGAACCTCTGTCTCCTGGGGCTTGGCACCAGCCCTGCCATCGAGAATGTCTTTCTTTTGGTGCCTGCTGCTACACTGCTGTTTTTTCATTTTTTAAAAAAATAGGTGAACATAATTTTTAAAGCAAGTGTTCAATTGGGTGCTTTAAAAAAAATCTTCAAAAAACAAGTGACTTTTCCTTTATTGAAAGAGTAAAACTAATGCCATTTCTTGCCTTCTTTTTCGCCCAGCAGACCTTTACCCAGTGGATATTTTGGAAGATGACCCCGAAGGGCATCGGGAGGCAGCTCTGGCTTACTATGCTTCGCTTAGGGCAGGCGTGCGGCCCTCAGCGGAGGTTTTCTCTCTTCCCACTGGGGAGCAGGTATGTGTGATCATCCTGGTTGGTGGAGAGCTCTTTAAAATCTAACTTATTAGAGAGTAGAATGTTAGTGAAAGGGTATTACAGATTAAAAACAAAAAAAACTTTGTGGAGTGAATGCTAGGGTGATTCCACCTTGAGAAGCAGAAGGAATCCTGGATTGTGATTCTGAAGTCCTGACTGTAGGCCCAGGTCTGCCAGGCAGCCTGTTGTGACTCCCCGGCCTACCACTCACTAGCTGTGGGACCTTGAGGAAGTGTCTTAACCTCTCTGGTCTTGATATTCTCATCTCTACAACTGGGACAATAACATAGCTTACCACATACTGTTGTTATGAGGATTAAATGAGACACTGTGTGTAATGCCTGGCTGGGTGTCAGTTTTCCCATTTGTAAAATGAAGGGGTTGACTGGTCCTTGGTCACTAAAGTTTGGCTCAGTTCTAAAATTTTGTGATTTGGAATGAAGTTATATCAATTGGAATGAAGTTATGTCAATTACGCTTTTTAGCACGGATCAGATTGCATTTTGAATATGGATTGGAAGAGAACAGAGAGCAATGAAAACCACTTATTTGTTAGGACAGTGGGATTGTGGGTGAAATTTTGTGTTACTTTTAAGACCTTCCCTCCCCCCCCACAGTAAGTACAAAGAATATATGGTGAATTTTGGGCTGTCCCTAAGTCGGTCACCTTTCAGAGTTGAGGCTGATCTGTTGAAAAAGACAAGATTTCCTTGTTTTATACATGTCAGATTTCACTCCTGCCAGAAATTGTCGCTCACTGGCAGGCAGAGTTGGTTGAGGAAGACAGGGTTTTATTTTACTGCCCTGAAGGTGTTCCAAAGTGCCTTAAAACAACGGCTTGTACGGTTTATATAGTGCGGCTTCCCTGAGCTGTTGGAGATGCTAGTTTGTAATCAACTCCTAGAAGAATCCACTTCCTTTGGGTGAGTCCTTGTTGATCTGCAGGGGAGATGGCGGGACTCACGCGCTGTCAGCGCCCCCTAGTGACAGTCACACCAGGAAAGAAAGCGGGCTCTCAGTCGGTCAGTCGGTCAAGACTGGGGGCTCCTGTACCTAGAGCTTCCGGCAGGGCTGGTGGGCTGCAGGGTGGTGTGGCGCCTGGCGAATGCGGGGTAATCCGAGACGTGTGGTGAATACAAGAGTTAGCCCTGAAATACTTTAGGATACAGTTTTCAGTCATCTGCTTTTATTTCACGCTTATTTATGGATTATATTACCTAAAACGAATATGTAGTATGCTCAGTGAGTGAATAATTTTAGTGTTATTAGCAAAAACTTAATAAAATAAGACAGTTACTAAAATTCAGTTGTTTTGACATTATAGAAATGCTGAAATGGCTTTATACCTATCCTCTTCTCCTGCTTCTAAAAAAAAGAACGTTTCATGAAAACAATCATTTGGTTTCCTACCGTGTTAGCAGTTAATTAAGAAATGGTAGAAGTTTCCTACCATTTAGCAGGTCGAAATATTCTAATTTGGGATAGTATTGGACCTCGTTATTGCTTTTAGTAAATTTACCTTTTCTTTTTGAATCCAGAGAAATTTTTCCAAATTTTCTTGCTTTTTAAAAAAGGAAATGGTTTGAGGATCAAACCACGTTGCTCTGGTCCTCTTAAAAGTCTTTCGTAAATAACTCTGTTTCCAGTCTTAAAATTGTTCTGTCACATTTAAAATACGATAATACTTATGGATTTTTCTGGTTATAAAATAGTGTTTGCTTGTTGCATAGTATTTGGGAACTGGAGCCAAAGACAGAAAATAAAATCACCCACGGTTAACTGCTGTAAACATTTGATGTGCTTCCATTTGATTTTATTTCTGTGTGTGCTTTTTTAACATTCAGATCACACTCTGACAACAACGTGGTCTGTAACAAGGCTCTTCCTATGGCGTGTGCTGCTTCGTCCATATCGTTTTAATGGCCTTATGATGGCCGTCTGGTGGGTGGACCCTGCTTCACATGACCGCTGCAGGAGGGCCAGTGTGGGGAGTCTTAATTGAGGTGACTTGAAAACGGGGAGGCACCAACATGTTTCCTGGTCCCAGGATTTGTTAAGAAACAGTTCTCTGGGGGCTGGCCCCCTGGCGTAGTGGTTAAGTTTGGCGCTGCACTTCGGCAGCCTGAGTTCCCAGGTTCAGATCCTGGGCGTGGACCTCCACCACTCATCAGCCATGCTGTGGCGGTGACCCACATATAAAGTGGGAGAAGACTGGCACAGATGTTAGCTCAGGGCTAATCTTCCCCAAGCAAAAAACCCAAAAGAAACCCAGTTCTCTGAAACTTTGGAGGCCCGCTGTAAACTCTTACAAGCAACCTGCTTGCCTCGCTCAGCCGACACATTCTTTTCTCATTTTCTCATACTCTCTTCAGTTTTCAAAACACACTTTGCCATGGAATGTGTTGACCTTTTGCATTGGGAGCTGGGAGCAGTGGGGTTGATGGCCACAAAGAGGGCTTGGGATGTGGACACTTGAGAGAAGTGTCCTGGGACAGTCCCTGCATTAAAGGCCCCATAGCTGCTGCTTGGTGCTGTTCTCATTCATGAGCGAGCAGGTGCTCGCATTGAGGCAGCATTGAGGTGCTCACCCTGGGGCTGCCACGGAGCCAGGGCTGAGCCTGCAGAGGGGGCCCAGATTTCTTGAGCTTGCTTGTAGCGATGCAAGCTGGGCAGTAGGCAGCCTGAGTGGCGTCCTGGGTGAAGACAGGCTTGCCCAGGCTGTCTCCTTAGAGTGGCCACAGGAGGCAGTTGAGGCTGGCTTGGCAGGTATGGGCCTGAGGTGGGCATGTGACCCTCTGCTTTTGTAGGCTGAGGCCCAAACGAGATTGGGGTGGCAGAGGCTTCTGGGGCAGGAAGCGTATGGAAGCGAGAGAGTGGAGGGCCTTCAGCTGAGTACGTGTTTAATCAATGCTTGGACAGATGGACAGGGGAACGAGGGAAAGAGAAGGTTTGCTGGGTGGGGGACAGGGGCAGGGTCCTTGTCAAATTCCCCTCGTGTTTAGCTCAGGTGTAAGGTTTCCATGTTTACGTTGCCCACATCCTGTCAAATTAACCTCTGTGTAATAGTGTTCTTTCAGTGAATAGCATGCTAATTAACTAATTCCCTGTGCCCTTACTATGATGAAAGCACAAAATGGTGATTTTATTATTTTTCAGGTTAAACTCGACGCTTCGTCTGTTTGCTTTTGCACCGTGCACTGTGATGAACCTCAGCAGAAAATATTGGTCTTGGTTAATCCCCAGGACACAAAGACAGGTTGGTAGTTATTAATGGGTTTAAGAAACAGGGATTCTGATGGAATTGTTGACAACTAACGGAATCAAATAGCCGGGAAGTGGCGGTTGTACTCTTAGGCTGGATTTAGAACATCAAGGCAGAATGATTTGTTTCCACCTTTTAGAGATCCAGTAGTGCATTATTATTTCTGTTCATTGCCACGTGTATCGATTTTTGTGTTAAAGATGCTAGAGACCTTTTCGCCCACAGTGACAGTATTCAGAGCTGCTTTTGAAGGTGGCCCTTGCCATTCTTATTAATCTGTGTATACGTTGCATGCATGGGGTGGAGCCCTTTTACTGTAGTGTCACCACAGCCCTGTGAAGCACAGGGACCATTCTTATCCCCTGTGGACAGATGAGGAAAGGAGGCCTCGGATGGTCAAGTAACTTGCCCAGGGCCGCACAGCTCCTGTGTGGTAGGCGTTTGCAAAGCGCTGATGGGGTGGGGTTTGTTTCTGGCCGTGCAGTTTATGTAACCCATAGCTCATTTATTCCTCTTCTGCATTCTGAAGAGACCGTTTGTGACCTCTTTTAGCTCCTTGCAGTGAGCTCTCTCGAGAGGCGTGGCCCTGCTCAGTTGCGTGTGGGGCAGGGGTCTGGGGCTGTGGGCAGTGGGAGCGTGAGTTGGGGAGGAGAGAAGGGTGGCAGCCCCTTGGTCCACCTTGAGCCCAGGGCACCAGTGAGCTCCAAGCAAAGCCCCTCGTCTCTGACGTCCAGGGAGTCCCAATTTAAATTCAATCTTATTTAGAAATGTTCTCCTTTAGTATACTTTTCTGTTTTACGCATTTCCTACAATGACCACGTATGGCTTTCCTAAAGAGAAATGAAAAAAAACAAACCAAGAGTGGCTGGCCCCATGGTGCAGCAGTTAAGTTAGCACGTTCCGCTTTGACAGCCCAGGGTTCGCTGGTTCGGATCCTGGGTGCAGACTTGGCACCGCTTTGCAAGCCATGCTGTGGTAGGCGTCCCACATATAAAGTAGAGGAAGATGGGCACGGATGTTAGCTCAGGGCCAGTCTTCCTCAGCAAAAAAAGAGGAGGATTGGCAGCAGATGTTAGCTGAGAGCTAATCTTCCTTAAACAAACAAACAAAAAACAAACCAAGGAGGCCAGCACCGCCGTTGAGTGGTTTAGTTCATGCACTCCGCTTTGGTGGTCTCGGGTTTTGCTGGTTTGGATCCTGGGCGCGGACCTGGCACCACTCATCAGGCCATGCTGAGGTGGCGTCCCATATAGCACAACCAGAGGCACTCACAACTAGAATATCCAACTATGTACTGGGGGGCTTTGGGGAGAAGGAAAAAAGAAAGAAAAAAAAAGATTGGCATCAGATGTTAGCCCAGGTGCCAATCTTTGGGGAAAAAAAAGAAAACCTACCAAAAAACAGACACCTGTCTTTGGCCATAATGAAAAAAACCCAACTCTTAATTAGTCAGCCCTCCTTGAACGATGTGGTATCTGTGAAAGTTTGGGGTTGTAGGTCTTTAACTACAGTTTGCAGAGGGGGCCTCCTTCAGCTCCCCACCCCCGAGCCTTTCACCCAGCATGTCTGTCTGGGGTTTGTCCTCAGAGGGTGCTCTGCTCCATTGGTGTCCTGAAGCCCAAGGTGACATCCTTAACTGGGGAAAGTTATTCAGCGCATAGAGTGTCGTTAATGCATCTCTTGTTGCTCATCCAGAGGCACGAGTGCGCTTGGCTGGCTGGCTGAGAGTGGATGGCATGTGTGCAAAGCCGCCTCCTTGCTCAAGGCTGGGGTGGCTGAGCTGTGTGTGGGAGCGTGCTGGTCAGGGTTCGGGACGTCTCCTGTTTCCACCCTGCAGAGCTTGGTCGCCATGAACGAAGGGAGGGGCTGTGATAACCCTAGGCCTTCGACATTGCCTTCCATTTGCGTCTCCGCCACCAGGTTAGTGAGAGTGAAAGATGTGCCCACAGCCACTCCTCAGTGAACAGATTGTCAAAAACTCTAAAAATATCATATGCCAACTTTAAAGAAGATGTCCAAATATCAGCAGCCCTCCCCCCTGCCTTTTTTCGGCATTTAACAATATTCTGGTTATAGGTCTTTAACTACAATTTGCATAATGTAAACATATGACTGACTCTTATAAATCTGTTTCCTATTTATACTGTACTTAATTTTTTGGTTGTTTTCAAGAATATATTATAATAAATATTCATGAGTTCCAAGACATCTCATTCCGGACCTTTCCTTATACAGAATAGTGCTTTAAATAAAGTTTCCAAATGTTTTTCTGCTGCTGGAGCTCTATTGTGGTTGCTGCGATTTTGCATGATTTCCAAAAAGCGCTCAGGTGTTACCCACCCCGCGTGCTCTTTAATCCGGTGTTTAGTGTTTAGAAGCTGACACATTGTGTAAATGAGCCTCTTGTGGCTTGAAACACGTGGACTCCACAGCTTTGACACATGTGTCCCTTCACCCTAATGCTTAGCTGTGCCCATCCTGAACGCTGCTGCTGCTTCCTTTGTAATTGTCCTCAAGCAGTTGTATTTGTGAAGCCCGTGTGTGTTTGCATGTGTGTTTAGGCAGAAGCTAAAGGGATCAGAAGCTGTTTGATAAGCGCTGTGTATGAGTTAATTATTGATAAGCTGGTTGCATCCATCACAGTAACTTCCAATAACCCAGTGAGCAAATGGAAGACATCCTGGAGTTGTGAATTCCCGGGTGGCGAGCAGTCACCTTGCGCGGCAGCCTGCCGTTAGGATGTAGGTGGTGAAGCTTTCCAACTTCCCTCTTTAAGAAACGGGGAAGGCGCTTGTCATAAAGGTGGTTTCAGAAGCATGTGCCTCATCCCTGTGTTTCCTGCGGGGCTCATTCTTGACTGTTTCTCTAATCAGAGGCTGGTTTATGTCACCGAGGGGATATGGCCAAAGGCTGCCAAGAAGCTCCCTCCCTTAGTTGCCTCTGTACCTCCCAAGTGCCTTATCTTTCATATATTTCCCCTTATTTATTATTTCGTTTATTTCCTCTTGTTTTGTTACTCTTCCTATTTTTAAATTATTAGCTGGTCTCAAGGGTTTACAAAGATGAAAGAATAACTCCTCTCATCAAAAAAGTTGTGGTCTTTTTCTTATCTCCTGTGTTCAATCAAAACTGCTTACCCGAGCATCCCGGGTTCCAGTCAACTGCTGGCCTCTGGCTTTTCTCATTTCCTCCTCTGACCTGTGCAGTAGAATAGGATTCACCTGGACTTTGGTGTCGGGTGCAACTGACTTGGCATTCTGACTCTGCCAACTGACTGGGTGACCCGGATAAGTTATGTAGCCTCTCTGAGCATCAGTTTGGTCATTTGCAAAACGGGGACCTCTTACCCACTTTACAGGGCTGTCGTGAGAATGAAATGATTTGTGGGGCTGGCCCCGTGGCCGAGTGGTTAAGTTCGCGCGCTCCGCTGCAGGCGGCCCAGTGTTTCGTTGGTTCGAATCCTGGGCGCGGACATGGCACTGCTCATCAAACCACGCTGAGGCAGCGTCCCACATACCACAACTAGAAGAATCCACAACGAAGAATATACAACTATGTACCGGGGGGCGTTGGGGAGAAAAAGGAAATAATAAAATCTTAAAAAAAAAAAAAAAAAAAAAGAATGAAATGATTTGTGGCGAAAATTGGATGCTTTGGACCATCCAGGGCAGAGTGTAGGCATGGAATTAGCCGTGTTCTTCCATCATGGCACACCTTTGCGTGTTCTTCCACTGTCTTTGAGCGTTGTGTTACAGAAGCACAGGTGTTTAGAGTGGAGGCCTTCTTGTTAACTGCTGGCCAAACTTTGGCGGTTGAATTGTCTCCTTGTAAGAAAGCTGTTCCTCTCCTAATCCAAAACTGCCTTGTTGGATAAATGTCATGCAGTCAGTCCAAATCAGCAAGTGATCAAGGGTCAGCCCGGGAGGATGTGCCTCTGTACTGCCAAGGTGGAAGGAGGCAGATGACAGTTCTCATCCTCGGAAAGCACGGTGAGCCCTGGCATTGAAGAGGGCTGCTGGGAAGTGGATGGGACCTGGGGCTGCGTTAATGAAAGGATAATGCACCAACTCACTTACAGCTCAGTTCCCTTTGGTACTGCTCAGGCCACGTCTGAAGCAAGCCGGTGCTACCCATGGAGAGCAGCCAGGCAGTGCGAGGGCTTGAGACCATTTGAGCAGGGCTTGAGGAAACAAGGGCTATTCAGCTTTGGAGGAGGGCTGCAGGGGTCCTGGAGCCCACGGTTGAAAGGGCGTTTAGATCATTAGGTCCAGTGTGTTCCAGGAAGACTTTAGGTGGTGAGGTTGAATTTCAGGAGAAAAAGGGTGATCTTTTGAATTGTATTTCAATCCTAACTGTATCAAGGAAAAAGAGTCCGTTTCCTGCTAATAGGCCTTTAATGCTCGTCTAACACTTGTTAATCCCCCTCCTTTTTAAAAAGAGAATAGGCCTCCCAGCTTCCAGGGCCCTTTGCTAGAATTCAAAGATTTGTCTTTGTAAGATTTATTTTGATAACTATAGTAAATAATGCCTCATTTATGGTAGGGCTAATAAGGTGGTTCACAGATATGTCAAAATCGTGAAGGGGTGTTTGGGAAGTGCTGGCTTCTGCTCTGGGGCCTCTCCATCCTGGGATAGCCTGTTCTACTCTGAGGCAGCGCTGACTGTTAGAACATCCTTCATAAGGAGCTCACACTGAAAGCCTGTAAGTCTCCTCATTGGCCTAGTGCCCACACTGGGGCCATCCAGGTAGGTGGGCAAGGCCCCTCCACAGCACAGCTCTTCCCAGGTTTGGGGCCAGCTACCATATCTCCTGAGTCTTCTTTTTATTTGCTTTCATTTTATTTATTTTACTGAGGTCATCTTGGTTTATAACATTGTGTAATTTCAGGTGTACATTATATGTATCAGTTTCTGTGTAGACCGCATCATGCTCACCACCAATAGTCTAGTTTTTATCCTTCACCATACGTATGTGCCCTTTTACCCCTTTCACCCACATCCCCACCCCCTTCCCCTCTGGTAACCACTCATCTCTTCTCTTTATCCATGTGTTTATTTATCTTCCACATTTGAGTGAAGTCATACGGTGTTTCTCTGTCTCTGTCTGGCTTATTTTGCATAACATAACACCCTCAAGGTCCATCTGTGATGTTGCAAATGGGACGATTTTGTCTTTTTTATGGCTGAGTAGTATTCCATTGTATATATATCACATCTTCTTTATGCATTCATCAGTTGTTGGGCACTTGGGTTGTTCCCACATCTTGGCTATTGTGAATGATGCTGCAGTGAACATCGGGGTGCATAGATCTCTTTGTATTGTTGATTTCATGTTCTTTGGATAAATACTAGTGGAATAGCTGGATCATTTGGTGTTTCTATTTTTAATTTTTTGAGCAATCTCCATACTGTTTTCTGTAGTGGCTGTATCAGTTTGCATTCCCACCAGCAGTGGATGAGGGTTCCCTTTTCTCTATATCTTCTCCAATACTTATTATTTCACATCTTGTTAATCATAGCCATTCTGATGGGTGTGAGGTGATATCTCATTGTAGTTTTGATTTGCATTTCCCTAACAGTCAGTGACATTGAACATCTTTTCATGTACCTGTTGGCCATCTGTATATCTTCTTTGGAAAAATGTCTGTTCATGTCCTCTGCCCATTTTTTGATTGGGTTGTTTGTTTTGTTGTTGTTGAGTGTATGAGTTCTTTATATATTTTGGAAATTAACCCCTTGTCAGATATATGATTTGCAAATATTTTCTCCTAGTTTGTGGGTTGTCTTTTCATTTTGTTCATGGTTTCCTTTGCCTTGCAGAAGCTTTTCAGGCTGGTGTAGTCTCATCTGTTTGTTTTTTCTTTTGTTTCCCTTGCTTGAGTAGACATGGTATTCCAAAAGATATTTGCTAAGACCAGTGTCAAAGAGTGTACTGTGTATATTTTCTTCTGGGAGTTTTATGGTTTTAGGTCTTATCTTCAAGTCTTTAATCCATTTTGAGTTAATTTTTGTATATGGTGTAAGATAATGATCTACTTTCATTCTTTTGCATGTGGCTGTCCAGTTTTTCTAACGCCATTTATTGAAGAGACTTTCCTTTCTCCATTCCATGTTATTGGCTTGTTTGTTGAAGATTAGCTGTCCGTAGATATGTGGTTTTATTTCTGGGCTTTCATTTCTGTTCCATTGATCTGCACGTCTGTTTTTGTGCCAGTACCATGCTGTTTTGATTACTGTAGGTGTGTAGTATATTTTGAAGTCAGAGATTGTGATGCCTCCAGCTTTGTTCTTTTTTCTCAAGATTGCTTTAGCTATTTGAGGTCTTTTGTTGTTCCATATAAATTTTAGGATTTTTTGTTCTATTTTCATGAAGAATGTCCTTGGGATTCTAGTTGGGATTGCATTGAATCTGTAGATTACTTTAGGTAATATGGACTTTTTAACTGTGTTTATTCTTCCAATCCACGAACATGGAATGTTTTTCCATTTACTTATGTCTTCTTTGATTTCTTTCGTTAATGTCTTACAATTTCCAGTGTCGAGGTCTTTCACCTCCTTGGTTAAATTTGTTCCTAGATATTTTATTCTTTTTGTTGTGATTGTAAATGGGATTTTATTCTTGACTTCTCTTTCTGCTAGTTTGTTAATAATATATAGAAATGCAACTGATTTTTGCAAGTTGATTTTGTACCCTGCAACTTTGCTGTAGTTGTTAATTGTTTCTAATACCTTTCTGGTGGATTCTTACGGGATTTTCTATGTATGGTATCATGTTGTCTGCAAGCAGTGAGAGTTTCACTTCTTCGTTTCCAATCTGGATACCTTTTATTTATTTTTCTGGCCTAATTGCTGTGGCCCAAATGCCCAGTACTATGTTGGATAAGAGTGGTGTGAGTGGGCACCCTTGTCTTGTTCCTACTCTCAGAGGGATGGCTTTCAGTTTTTCCCCATGGAGTGTGATGTTGGCTGTGGGTTTATCATATATGGCCTTTATTATGCTGAGGTACTTTCCTTCTATCCACATTTTATTGAGAGTTTTTTATTGTAAATGGATGTTGGATCTTGTCACATGCTTTCTCCGTGTCTGTTGAGATGATCATATGATTTTTATTCCTCATTTTGTTAATGTGGTGTATCGCATTGATTGATTTATGGATGTTGAACCATCTTTGTATCCCTGGTATAAATCCCACTTGATCATGGTTTATGATCCTTTTAATGTATTGCTGTATTTGATTTGCCAGTATTTTGTTGAGCATTTTTACATCTACGTTCATCAGCGATATTGGCCTGTAATTTTCCTCCTTTGTGTTGTCCTTGTCTGGTTTTGGTATCAGGATGATGTTGGCCTCATAGAATGAGTTAGGAAGCATTCAGTCTTCTTCAATTTTTTGGAATAGTTTGAGAAGGATAGGTATTAAATCTTCTTTGAATGTTTGGTAGAATTCTCCAGAGAAGCCATCTTGTCCTGGACTTTTTGGGAGGTTTTTTTTTTTTGAGGAAGATTAGCCCTGAGCTAACATGTGCCACAAATCCTCCTCTTTTTGCTGAGGAAGACTGGCCCTGAGCTAATATCTGTGCCCATCTTCCTCTACTTTATATGTGGGATGTCTGCCACAGCATGGCTTGATGAGCAGTGCATAGATCCACTCCTGGGATCCAAACTGGCGAACCCCAGGCCGCTGAAGTGGAATGTGCTAACTTAACTACTGCGTCACCAGGTTGGCCCCATGGGAGGTTTTTGATTACTCTTTCAATCTCTTTAGTTGTGATTGGTCTATTCAGATTCTCTGTTTCTTCTGATTCAGTTTTGGGAGGTTGTATGAGTCTAAGAATTTGTCCATTTCTTCTAGGTTGTCCAATTTGTTGGCATATAGTTTTCATATTATTCTCTAATAATCCTTTGTATTTCTGTGGTATGAATTTTAGTTTCTCCTTTTTAATTTTTAATTTTATTTATTTGAGCCTTCTCTCTTTTTTTCTTAGTGAGTCCGACTAAGAGTTTGTCAATTTTATCTTCTCAAAGAACCAGCTCTTAGTTTCATTGATCCTTTCTATTGTTTTTTTAAAGTCTCTATTTCATTTATTTCTGCTCTAATTTTTATTTCCCTCCTTCTGCTGACTTTGGGCTGTGTTTGTTCTTCTTTTTCTACTTCTGTTAGGTATAGCTTAAAATTGGTTATTTAAGATTCTTCTTCTTTGTTGAAGTAGTCCTGTGTTGCTATAAATTTCCCTCTTAGCACTGCTTTTGCTCCATCCCCATAAGAGTTGGTATGTTGTATTTTCATTTTCATTTGTCTCCAGGTACTTTTTGATTTCTTCTTTGATTTCTCCATTGATCCAATGGTTGTTCAGTAGCATGTTGTTTAGTCTCCACATATTTGTGACTTTCCCAGCCTTTTCTTGTAGTTCATTTCTAGTTTCATAGCATTGTGGTCAGAAAAGATGCTTGATATGATTTCAATCTTCTTAAACTTATTGAGTCTTGCCTTGTTTCTTAACTTATGGTCTATCTTTGAGAATGTTCCATGTGCTCTTGAGGAGAATGTATATTCTTCTGGTTTTGGATGGAATGTTCTATCTATATCAAGTCCACGTGGTCTAGTATTTCATTTAATGCCACTCTTTCCTCCTTGACTTTCTGTCTGGATGATCTATCCATTGATATAAGCGGAATGTTGAGGTACCCTACTATTATTGTGTTGCTGTCAATTTCTCTCTTTAGGTCTGTAAATAGTTGCTTTATATTGTTTGGTGCTCTTGTGTTAGGTGCAGATATGTTCATATATGTTATGTCCTCTTGGTGGAATGTCCGTTTCATCATTATATACTGCCCCTGTTTGTCTCTCATTATCTTTTTTATCTTGGAGTCTGCTTTGTCTGATATAAGTATGGCAACATCTGCTTTCTTTTGCTTGCCATTTGCTTGGAGTATCATCTTCCATCCCTTCACTCTGAGCCTATGTTTGTCTTTAGAGCTGAGATGTGTTTCCTGGAGGTAGCACATTGTTGGGTCTTGTTTTTTAACCCATCCAGCTACTCTGTGTCTTTTGATTGGAAAATTAAATCCATTTACATTTGAGTGATTATTGATATATGAGGGCTTAATACTGCCATTTTATCTCTTGTTTTCTGGTTGTTCTGTATTTCCATTGTTTCTTTTCCCTTGTACTTCTGACTGCCCTTGCAGTGTGGTGGTTTTCTCTTTATGATTTGTGGCTCTGCTCTATTTTTTTGTTTGATCATTACCATGAAGTTTGTGTAAAAGTTCTCATAGATGAGAGAGTTCATTTTCTGATAGCCTCTTATCTCCATTAGCCTAAGCAGGTCCCATCCCTTTTCTCTTTCCTTTCTGAGTTATTGTTGTTGCAAATTGTTCTTTTCTGTCTTGTGAGTTTGTGACTTAATTTAAGTGTTTTTAGTTTTATTTGGTGCTTTCCATCCCTTTGTCTTTTATTATAATTAAGTATTTACTAACCTATTCTGATATACAGCTACAATTTTCTGATTCTGTCTGTTTATCTCCTTGCTCAAGGTTTTGTAAACCTCTGTTTTTTATTTTCAGATGGAGGGTTCCTTTCAACGTTTCTTATAAGGCAGGACTAGTGATCAACTGCCTCACTTTTGTTTATCTCAGAAAACTTTTATTTCTCCATCATATCTGAAAGATAGTTTTGCTGGATAGAGTATTCTTGGGTGGAAGTTTTTGTCTTTCAGTATTTTGAATATATCATTCCATTCTCTCCTAGCATGTAAGGTTTCTGCTGAGAAATCGGCTAAAATCTGACAGGGGTTCCTTTGTTGATTATTCTCTTCTGCCTTTCTGCCCTTAGGAGTTTTTCTTTGTCATTGGCTTTTGCCAGTTTTACTATTATATGCCTTGGAGAAGGTCTTTTTGCATTGATATAATTAGAAGTTCTATTGGGTTCATGTACTTGTAAGTCCCGTTCCTTTCCCAGATTTGGGAAGTTCTCAACTGTTATTTCTTTGAACAAGCTTTCTGCTCTTTTCTCCCTCATGTCTCCCTCTTGAATACCTATATTCCTTATGTTACTTTTCCTAATTGAGTCAGATAGTTCTCCAATAATTTTTTCATTTTTTAAATATCTTAATTCTTTCTCTTCCTCCACCTGAAGCATTTCTATATATCTATCCTCTACATCACTAATTCTTTCCTTCATAATGTCAGCTCTATTTTTTATGAATTCTAAATTATTTTTTATCTCATTAATTGTGTTTTTCATATCCAGAATTTCTGTTTTTTTTTTTTCTTTAGAGTTTCAATCTCTTTGGTGAAGTATTCCTTCGGCTCGTTGATATCATTCCTGAGCTCACTGAACTGTGTCTCTGAATTTTCTTGTAACTCATTGAGTTTCTTTATGACAAGTATTTTGAATTCTCTGTCATCTATATTGTAAATTTCTGTGAGGTTAAGATTGGTTTCTGGAGACTTGTCATTTTCCTTCTGCTCTGAAGTGTTAATGTGGTTCTTCATGGTGTTTGATGAAGTCATCCTTTGCTGGTGCATTTGCAGTTGTATCAGGTTGCAGATTCCACCTGCCACTGTTGGAGTGGGGCAGGAGCTGTGTTTCCTGATCCCACCCTCTCTGCTGGAAATTGTGCCCATAGAGCTTCTCTGTGTTTGTGCACTGGCTGCAGTTGCTTGGCAGGTCATCCTTGCACACACAGGCTGGGTCTCTGCTCTGCCAGCAGGTCGCTCTGGCGCAGGATCCCTGCTCTTGGCAAGGGACCCACTGAGCTGGGAGCTGCAGGCCAGCTCTGTGCTCACAGGTAGCTCAGCTGAGCTGGTGTGCTTGGTGTGGGCTCCTTCATGGGGGCTGAGCCACGCCACTTGGTGGCGAGTGTTCCCACCGGTGGGGCTGCTGTGCCACAGTGGGCTCTCTCATGAGCCAGGCTATAACTCCAAAAGTGTTCACACAGGCTGGGCTACCCTCGCCTTCTCATATAGTCACAGTGGCTGCTGTCTGAGGTCCTGTGCCCTAGCTCACTGCTGCCAGGGTGTGGGAGGAGGAGGGGTGTGCTCACCTAGTTCTACTGCCTTACAGCGATCCCGTCCATCCACCTTCAGAGGCAAGGCTGTGTAGATCTCTCAGATGTCCTGTTGTGCTGTGCAGGGAATCCTCTCCTGGTTAAAAAATGTCCATTTAATTGTAACTTAGAGGGGAGAGACAAAGGGAACAACTCATTCTTCCATGATGCTGATGTCGCTCTCCCTGCGTCTTCTTTTTAGATCACACATCTCTCATTCTCCAACTGCTCCTCCTGTGACATGGGCTTCAGAGCTCGTCACATCCTGGATCCTTCTTTCAGACCTGGGGTTTTGGAATATTGTGCTCAGAACCTGTGTCATGGGTGCTATAGTGGAAAGAACCTGGGTTTGGGAGTTGATGAGACCTGAGTTCACATCCTCTGCCGCTTATGAGTGGGTGACCTGGATTAAGTTATTTAGCATCTCTGAGCTTCTGTTTCCTGCATTCCTACTTAGCGATGTTCTGTGGCCCACCAGCAAGGCATCACCAGGGAACCTGTTAGAAATGCAGGAGCTTGGGCCCCACCCAGACCCACTGAGTCAAAGTCTGCACTTTAACAAGATCCCCAGGTAATTGCGGGCACATTGCTGTCTGAGAAATGCTTGCCTAGAGAACTATGGGAAGAGAATGGTGGATGGTGAGAGCATTCCTTACTCTTCTTGGACATTCTGTTCCTACAAAGTTAGCCTCAGCTTACCTCAGCATTTCAGTAGAACCAACGCAAGGTTGACTCACCTCCAGCTGACAGCTCATTACCTACATGCCTTGCCCCTGGGCTTTTCACTCAAACTTGTTGTTAAGACATGGTACTATCTTCCAAAATTTGTGTAGTTGATGTTTTGAACCTACAGGAAGAAGTTTACTTTTACCCCCATTTTGTGTATATACACAGCTTTTTGAGGTATAATTCACATATGTATTTTACCCATTTAAAGTGTATGATTCAATGGTTTTTATTTATTTATTATTTTAATTTTTTTTGCTGAGGAAGATTCACCCTGGGCTAACATCCACTGCCAATCTTCCTCTTTTTGTATGTAAGCTGTCACCACAGCATGGCCAATTGACAGACGAATGGTGTTGGTCTGTGCCCAGGAACTGAACCTGGGCTGCCTAAGTGGAGTGCGCTGAACTTAACCACTAGGCCACCGAGACTGGGGCTCTGTAGTTTTTAGGATTTTCACAGAGTGTGCATCGATCACCACACTTAATTTTAGACCATTTCATTACCCATAAAAGAAACCCCTCTCCCCTTATCTATCACTTCCATCTACCCCCTATCTTCCCCAGCCTTAGGCAATCCATTCTGTTTCTGTGGGTTTGCCTCTTCCGGACATTTCACATGAATGGAATCATGCAAGATGTGGCCTTTTGTGTCTGACTCCTTTTGCTTAGCATGAAGGATCATTTGTGTTGTAGTATATTTCAATACTTTATTTGTTATTATGGGTGAATAATATTCCATTGGATGGACATACATTTTGTTTATCTATTTCTCAGTTGATGGACATTTGGGTTGTTCCACCTTTTGGCTATTATGAATACTGCTGCTATAAAAAATTCATATATAAGTTTTTTTGTGGACATATGTTTTCATTTCTCTTGGGAACCCAAAAGTTGAATTGCTGGTATGGAATTTAGCATGGTAACTATGTTTAACCTTTTCAGGAACTGCCGGATTGTTTTCCAAAGTGGCTGCACTATTATATTCTTACCAACAATGTGTAAGAATTCCAGTTTCTCTGTATCCTCATTAGTACTTGTTATTGTATCTTTTTGATTGTAGCCATTCTAGTGGGTGTGAAGTGGTATCTTATTGTGGTTTCGAGTTGCATTTCCCTGATGACTAATGGTGTTGAGCATCTTTTCAAGTGTTTACTGGTCACTTTTACATCTTCTCTGGAGAGCTATCTGTTTAGATTCTATGCCCATTTTTACATTGGGTTATTTGACTTGTTATTGAGTTGTAAGGGTTGTTTATATATTTTGGATACAAGTTCCTTATCAGATATATGATTTTAAACAAGTTTTTCCTGTTTTGTGGGTTTTTTGACTTTCTTGATGGTGTCCTTAGAAGTGCAAAACTTTTCAATTTTTATGATGTCCAGTTTATCTATTTTTCCTTTGTTGCTTGTGTTTTTGGTGTCATATCTAAGAAAAGTTTGCTTGTTTCAAGAGTAGGTCCTTCCATCTGGTTATATTAACTCTTCCTCCTTGCTATATAGTTAATGTCATTTGAAGTTCTGAAGGTGTGCATTCTTTATGTTTAATCCAAGTAGTTTTTAAAAATGCTGGCTTTTATTCATGCAATTACTATTATACCATTAAACACACACCCAAACTATTGTTTAGCAGACACTTTCAGTTCATCCACGAGGAGATGTCAAGAGACTTTATGAAGCGCATGCCTGAAATTAAGAATGGAGGGAAATCTGGCTGCTGAAATTAAGAGAACTTATTTTTTTTTTGCTGAGGAAGATTTTCCCCGAGCTAACATCTGTGCCAATCTTCCTCTATTTTCTCAGTATGTGGGCCACCAGCACAGCATGCCCACTAACAGAAGGGTATAGGTCCGCACCTGGGAATCGAACGTGGGCTGCTGAAGTGGAGTGCACCAAACTTAATCAGTAGGCCACTGGGACTAGCCCAAGATAACTTTAAAAAAATTATTCTCCTAGCCCTAGCCTGGAACACTGTCGGAAAAGGCAGTGAGGCCTGTTGGGCTTCTCAGGCCTTGGTGAATTCATGATTCGCTCTAGACCTACGTTGGGAGGGGGTTTCAGGGAACCAGGCGTTAGTTCCAAGGTCTCTATTTTCCCCTCACAGACTAGGAAAGCATCAGCTCATATTTGGTCTTTTTGGCCACTTCTGGCATCACATGCTCTCCGAGATTAAGGGTTACAGCGTCAGGATCACATTCACAGGACTTTCTGGCGCCTGGGATGTAAATTCACTGGGCTCAGAGACTTGGGCTTCTCTAAAAGCAGTGAGTGCTCTCCTGTTGCTTTTCCGCTATTTCCTGCTACTAGCCTTGCTCCTCAGAGGCGCTTTGCCCCCCCCCCCCCCCCCCCCCCGGTGGAGATGATCCTCTGTGACCATTTGAGCATCTAGCTAAGGTGTGTTTCTTCCTTGGGGTTGTTCGCTCTGAGTCTAGCCACCCAGGCAGCTCACCCTGCTTGCTTGAACATTTCCCCAGCCTGCTTGAACATACTCAGTGCTCTGGCTTTTCCCACTTAGTTCTTAAAGGATTGTGCCCAGCCTGGGGACCTGGCTTTTTTATGGGGCCTCTTCCCTCCTTTACACTTGTTCTTTTAACATCTGACCCTTTCTGATGCAAGCCCTCTCTGCGAGCTCCAAGGCCTCACATAGAGTTTTCCTAGATGCTCTCTTCTTGTTTTCCGTGTCAGATTTTTCTGTTTTTCAGCTTTCCTTCTGATAATATCTGTTTGATATTTTTTTTCATATAAAACCCAGTGGTTAGATGATCAGAGGGGAGGGCAAAGAATGTCCCAGAGGCTGATTAAAAATGGCAACTTGTAATTGAGTCAAATGAAGGAGATCTAATCCCATAGTGCTGTGGAAGTTTCCAGAATAAGGGAACTCTTGGATATTGCTGGGCACAGCAGGGAGCCATCCCTGGTTTTTGGCAGGGAAGTGGCAGTCTGGTGAAAATAGGGGGTGGGTACACTTACTGGGACCTTTGGTCTTCTCTCTTGGCGTCCAGGCTCTCTGGTGGCCACACAGTGGTCACAGAGGCTGTTCCTCTGCCCCTTAGGGCTGGGAGTTCTGGACCTGAAGGAGTACCTCTGGAGGCACAGGGGGCCCCAGAAAGCAGTCCCCCCACTACTCCCGGGCAGCTCCCCACCTTGCAGACTCTGGCTATGAGTTGCACCAGTCCCTCCTTTGAGTGTTTTGAAGTTTCCTTTCGCAAAGTCTTCGCATTGTGCTCTCAGCCCTCAGCTACAGGGGAGGCCATGCTGAGGGGAGTTAGAAAGATGCCTGGTGATGTTATGGAGGACGGGTGGGGACTGGGGCCGGAGGCAGGGCTCCTGTCTTTGGATCTTCAGCCCTTTGCGGAATGTCCTACTCATAGTAGGAAAGGAGGATGGATAGAAGGAAGAACAAGTCACCCAATCCCAGGAGGCTGTTAGCGCCCAGGGGAGAGATGCTGAGGGCTTGCCTGGTGGGGAGGGCATGGATTAGAGAAATAGTGGAAATGACAGGACTTGGAGTGGACCGAAGGCTAAGGGGAGGAGGGCCGGGAATGAGTCTGGTTTTGACTGGGTGTGGTGGTGGTGCAACGGTGCTGGGTAATTTGGGAGAAAAAGCTTGGGGTGAGGGCAATCTGAGCTTGTGTGTCAAGGGTCTGTGGGGTGTCAGGTGGAGGAGGGGTCTGCATGGGGCCCTGGACCCGGGGTGCACCTTTAGTGTGGAGCACATCACTTTGCAGTTGTCCACCAGTCGCTGTTCGTCTCTCAGCTCATTTCCTGCGGCTGATCTTCTGACGTCGATTGTGAGCTTTTTGAGGGCGGAGGGATCATGTTACTTAGATCTTCTGGGCTCTTCCCGCATGATGTTTGGTAAAGAAAACCTCGTCGGCTTGCTGCGCAGGGGTGACACACATGGGCAGGGGAGGAAGTGAGGCTAGACAATAGAAAGCAGGCTACTTCCGGAGAAAGAAGACTGAGGAGAGATTGTTTGTCATCGTTACCACATGTTGCCTTCCCTGATTAGAATGTCTGTCCCCCAGCCCACTTCCAGGACGTTTTGTGACCAAGCATAACACTCATCCTTCAAATTGCTGCTAATTTATTTACAGTTTTTGGTGATTGCATGTCATGTGCACCCTGAGAAAAACAAGCAGGGAATCGAAAAATGATGATTTTTTCCTGGAAAAGCATGCCCATTCTAGGCCTGCAGTGACAGCAGGAGCCAAGGCAAACAATCGGATGAAACCAGAGCCGCTGTGGAACCCGCCTTCCCAGTGGCTGTCCCCAGCCGGGTGGGATTGCGACATGGCAGGCCTGCGGCCAGGCCTTTCCGGGGCTGCGTTTGGGGCAGGTGGGTGGTGGGTCAGGAGGGGTGGGACGGTGGAGAGCGAGGTGTGCCCCTGAGCTGCCCGGAGAACTTCAAAACTGGGAGACCCTTTCTGGGTCGCTCCTCACCCCTGAGCAGGCTTCCCAGACTTTGGGGAGGAGTTGGGGTGCAAGGCTAGAATGGGGGTGGGGGGTGCTGTGAATTTCTGGCCTCCAGCTAGAGCAACTCCTTGTCCTGCGTGTGCCTTGAAGGGAGAGGCCTGGCCCCCTGAAGGGTAGGACAGATGGGGCTTAGCCAAGCTCTGTTTAGCTAGATGATCCTGTTACCCTGACTTGGTGCAATGGTGGTTTGTGTGTGTCCAGTGAAACACAAGCTAATATGGCGGGAGTGGAGGAGAGGCTTGCTGACCTGGTGACATCTGAGTTTTAGCACATGGAGAAGTAATTGTAATTTCTCTGGTTTTGAAGTGTGACGACCCCACAGTCTCATGACACACAAAGGGTCCAGGGCCCACCTGGTGAGCAGGCACCCCATTGGCACATAGCAGCCCCCCGTGATCCCACAGACGTTGGGTCTTTTCTTGAGTCTGTGCCTGTTCTCTGGATGATGCAAAGTAAATGTCAGCCGGAGACAGGGCACATCCTCCCACCTTCTGTGTCTGTGGAGTGGCACTTGAGTAGGTCTGACCGCCAGGGGGAAGGAGTTCTGGCCAGAAACTCAGCCTTGCTTTAAACACCAGCTCCTCCCGGCAGCTAAGGTGGCCATGTGGCTGGTGCTGGGCCAGTGTCAGGCAGCCCCCAGGTTGAGTAGGACATGAGTTCACATAAGCTAAAGGAACTCCACGCTGGAAATGGAGAGAGCTCTGTTTTCCTTGGGCCGTGTCAGATGCAGATGGAAGAGCCATTCGCAGTGACAGCGCTGTGATTTGGGAACACACGTTGGCTATTGTTTGGGATTTTCTTCTTGATTCCTTATTAATTTATGGCACTTATTGTGAGTTAGATTTAAACGTAGGGGAAAACAGCATCCCACAAACAAAGACATGTCATTCTCACCAAGGGACCAATAGTGTGTGGAAAACAGGGCCACTCCAAGGAAAATATTCCCAGTGTCAAGGATGGAGCTGTTGTCGGGGGGGCGGTGCTGCTGCTTTGAGGCCTCTGAGGGTTTCCCGCTGTAGCGTGGGCTGCCCGCACCTCTCTCTGCTTCCCCCAGCCCTCAGAAGCTGTGCTTGCCTCGGTCCAGCCCAGTGATTGTAAGATTCCTTTCCAGGTAGGCTAGTTTTGGCGTGGGTTTCTTTTTGCCCCCACACCTTGTAGTCCAGCTATACCTCAGAATCCAGGTCCCCTACCTCATCCCATCTTCCTTGAGTTAAAGTCTAGACTCATGAAAACAAAATTGCTTAAGGCAAGAAAGGCCTGAGAACCACAAGGAGGCTGATGCAAATATACTGCAAACCAGATGTTTCCTTCTCCATGGCAAAGAGGCGCCCAAGTTCACGGGGTATCTGGGGAAGTGTTTTCCTTTAAGGAAGACATCTGTATGGAAATGGTAGCCCGAGTAATGCGATGTGACAGTTGCTATGTCAACTGGCGTATTTTCCCCTCCCCTTAAATTATTGACCGACTCAGTCAGTGTTGCATAAAAGTCATGCAATGCCTTGGAATGTGTTTATGTGCTGTCCTCTGCCAGAACTTTTCAGCATTTTTTTCCTTAGTGTATTTTGCTTTTGGGAAGATGGCCTGTCACTTTGGTTTAACTGTGCTCTTTCTTTTTTGTGAAACTACATATTTCTTAGATTTGTAATGGGGCAGTGGTGGCTTAGGCTCCAGGGGAGCAATAGAGGGGGCAGGAGGTGGGTACGGCAAGGGGACTTGAAGCCCCTCAGTTGTGATGGAGTAAGTATAAACCATAGGCCAGTACGTGAACAACTTGCAGTTAGTGTGTGTGGGTGGGTGGGTGTGAACTCCTCCCTCGTTGGTTCCTGTGCTGGTACAGGTCATGGGCCTTCTCTGTGTCTCTGCTCAGCTCCGGGCTGTGTATCCAGCTGCCTGCTGGCCATCCTGGCCTTGTATTTCTAACGAGTACTTCAAAACTGAAACCCTCACGCCTCTTCCTCCTTCTCACTTCCTCCTGGTGAAGGCACCTGCATCCTTTCACTCAAGCTTGAGAGCTGGCTGGGCCCCTGCCTCCCCTCTCTCTTCCGCCTAGGACTAGTCTGATTCCCAGCTGGGCTTTTCTGCCCCCTGAGCATTTCCCTCCCCGCCAGCATGATCGCTGTAGGCATCCCCTCCTCACTCTTGGCCAGATCACCATAGCCTCCCATTGTCCTCCCTGCCTCCGGCCAGCCTCACCCCCACCTGAATTCATTCTCCACACTCACTCAGTGTGATTCTTCTTCTCAAATAATTGTTTTTTTTAGTTTCAAAAGACTAATTCTTTTGGGCATAACCTGTTCTCTTTCTAAAACACCACTCTGATTATGTCTCTCGTTGATTGGACTCTTCCAGGGACTTATTATGAAGCCAACACTTTGACCTGATCCCTGGAGCCTCCAGCACTGGAGCCCAGGGTGGCCCAGGCCTATTCTTGGAACTCTGCCCCAGCACTCCCAGAGAGCATGTCTGGTCTGAGCATTTGTGTGCCCCCCAAATTTATATGTTGAAATCCTAACCCCCAGAGTGGTGGTATTAGGAGGTGGGGCCTTTGGGAGGTGCTTAGGTCATGAGGGTGGAGCCCTCAGGAATGGGATTAGTGCCCTTATGAAAGAGACCCCAGAGGTCTCCCCTGACCCTTCTGCCATGTGAGGGGACAGCGAGAAGCTGGCAGTCTGCAGCCTGGAAGAGGGCTCTCACCGGAACTTGACCATGCTGGCACCCTGATCTTGGACTTGTGGCCTCCAAAACTGTGAGAACTATGTTTCCATTTTTTATAAGCCACCTAGTCTATGGTGTATTGTCACAGCAGCCTGAATAATGAAGACACAGCCCCTGAGTGGATGCTTGCACTGCTCACGTCTTGGAGCGCTGGTCATGGTGTGTGTGGTCATGGCCTGGTGGCCTGTCTTGCCCCTGCTGGACAGTGTCTTCTGTCCTGGATCCCTGGTGACAGTGCCTGGCACTTGTCAATGTTTGAATAAATGGCAGCCCCCTGCCCCCCGTCCTACAGTGCAAAACAAGGTCCTCAGGTGTCCACTCTGTTAAGGTCTTTCTGTGCTTACCGGCCTCTCCTTTCTCTTCAGTGTCTTGGCTTGTCCCCTCCTTATCTCTCATCTCATCTGCCTCTTTCCTACTCTCTGGCCTTTGTGGGAGCCTGGCTCCGGCTCTGCCCTCTGGTCTCTCTGTCCATTCTTCACCTGGAGCATAGTGGTTAGAGCAGGGGCTTGAACCAGTGGGACCTGGTTCACATCTAGTCCCACTGCTGCCGTTTACAACCACATGACCTTGAGCAGGTTCACCTGAAAACCAGAGTCAGCTGTGGCCTGCGTTACTGAGATGCTGCCCTTGACGTTGCGTCAGATGCTGGGTGAGTGCTTGGACATGTGGTTCTGCGAATATTATTTAGAACAACGGTTGGGTCGTGTCGCTCTCCTCCTCTGAAGCATGGGGGCTGCCAGTTGTCTACAGGGTACGGCCCTTGAGGCCTCCCCGACTGGCCTTCTCCGTCCTGCCCTCACCTTCAGCTCTGGCCCACTGTAGTTCTTGTCCTTGCTTGGTGTGCTTTCATGTCCCTGAGGCTCTGTCACCTCCCCGCACCTCCAGTGCCTTTCTCCCATAACTGGGCCTGACTCATTCTTCGGTCCCAGCTAGGACACCTTCCATTGAAGGCTCTCTGTCCCCTCAGCAGGAATGACCTGCTTCTTCCTCTCGGCTCTCTCACAGCACACAGCCCGGCCTGATTTTACTTTCTTCTGCTTCATGTTCCCAGGCACGCTCTCCTCCTCTGAGTTCTAAGTGTCTTAAGCCAGAGTCTAAATTTAATTCCTGGAATGGATTTATGATGTACTTTGCACATAATAGCTACCCTACATGTGGGTTGAATGAGCAACACGTGCTTCAGAATTGTGACCTCTGGAGGGTCCATGTGCCAATTTGGTGCCTCCTGCTGTCCTCTGGGCAGGTGAGGAGGGACAGCAACGCCAGCTGCAAGTGCCACCATCCCCCATCTGGACGATGCTGATCTGTCACAGTGCTCCTCCTTACTGAGTTGGGCTGTGGCCTCAAAATGCTTCTCAGGGCATGTCTCTGCTGTCACAGCCCATCCTTCTGAGGTAACAGGTGACAACCAGCTCCCTAAACTATACTGTGGAAAAATCACAGTAACTTTTTCAAAATGATTGTTTTATGTATTGATTGGTTAAAAAAAATGTCTAAATAAAAAAGGGTTTATCTCCCTTAAGAATCTTAGGCAATAAAAAGGCTTTAAAAATCTTGTTGGGAGGTCCTGGTTGGGTTAAAGTGTGTGTCTTAACCTGGCTTGATGTGTGCCCACAGCCTTGGGAGGAGAAAGTGAGGAACACAATGGTCAGCTTAACGTTCCCTGATAGAAAAAGGAACAGTCATGAGAAAATGTGGTAGGTAGAAACATATCCACTTGAGGGAGCGGACAGGCTGGCAGTGATCAAGCTGTGAAAGAAAGACAGATATTTCCACGTAAACTAGAGTAGAAAGTTTGGAGAGGGAGCTCCCAGGAAGAAATGGGAGTGTTATGAAGCAGTTTCCATTGTTTCACTGACAAAACCCAACAAATAACAAAGGGCTTTTCATACTTCTTTGAAATCCCAGAACAATGCTTGAAGCAGGTGGAGGAAGTTTCTAGAAACCACTTAAAAGCTTCCAACACCGAGGAAAAGCAGTTTGGCAAAGTGAACTCTTTCCAGAAACCTGTGTGATGACCAGGTGAGAGGATACTGTAGTCTCCATTTGACATGCGGGGGACTCAAGGCTGTGGGGTGGGGGTTAGGTCACGCAACTAGTAATTGGATAAGCCAGAATTTGAGCCCCATCTGGCTCTGAAGTTCATATCCTTTTTTTCTACACCAGGTATATAGGGCAGTATCTAAAATGCTTTCTGTCGTCCTGCTCTCTCTTGTAACTCCAGTCCATTAGAGACTGGCGAATGAATGAAGCCAGTGTGTTTTGTTGAGATGGTGTTTGTGAAGGGTGAGAGGGCTGTGTGGATGTCCAGTTGTTCCAGCACCGTTTGTTGAAGATGGTATCTTTGTTCCATTTATTGCCTTTGCTCCTTTGTCAAAGAGAAATTTCTGTTTTTGTGTGGTTCTATTTCTGCGCTCTCTGTTCTGTTCCATTGATCTGTTTGTATATTTCCTCACTGATACAGGGACACAGTGTCTTAAATACTATAGCTTTATAGCAAGTCTTGAAGTTGAGTAGGGTCAGTCCCCCAAATTTGTTCTTCTCCTTCGATATAGTGCTGGCTATTCTGGGTCTTTTGCTTTTCCACATAAACTTTAGAATCAGTTTGTCGATATCCCCAAAATAAATTGCTGGGATTTTGATTGGGATTGCATTGAATCTGCAGATCAAGTTGGGAAGAACCGACATGTTGACAATATTGGGTCTTCCTATCCATGAACATAGAATATCTATTTATTTAGTCCTCCTTTGATTTTGTTCATCAAAGTTTTGTAGTTTTCCTCATATAGATCTAGTACATAGTTTGTTAGATTTATGCCTAAGTATTTCAGTTTATGGAGGTACAAATGTAAATGGTATTGTGTTTTTAATTTCAAATTCTACTTGTTCATTGCTGGTATATAGGAAGATGATTGGCTTTTGTGTGTTAGCCTTGTATCCTGCAATCTTGCCATAATCAGTGTTTGCAGCCCTGTCTCTCCCTTGTCTAGGCATCACCCAGCTCCTCCTGCTGCTTGGGATGCCCTGGGTGTGGCCTTGGACTTGCAGGGCTCTGTGCCTCTGCTCACAGGTTACACTGCCTGCAGGGCCCCTGCGCATCATCCCTGCCTGTTGAAACCTTACTCACCGATCCAGAACCTGAGCTGGTGGAGCTCTCCAGGCTCACTTTCCCAATACCCTTCAGTACAGTTGATTCCCTCCTCTGGGTGCTTGTGACGCTTTGGCTCCCAGCTTGATTCCAGCACCTTTCACACCCTGTCCTGAATCAGAGAAGCTCTCTCCTCCTCTGTAGGCTGCCTACTCCCAGGGGCAAGAATGGAGGCTTACTCATCAGCCTCTTCTCATGCATTTGGGAACTCGGCCAAGGGTAGTTGAGTTCAGTTGATCTTGCTGAGCCTTGATGAAGCCAGGCCACTGGAAGTTAGCCTTAGGACCTCATTGTCTTCACTTGTTTGGGAAACCTTGGAGTGTCATAGTATGAAATCCATTACTGACATCTTCCTTGTGTTCCACATCACCTGTCACTCAGGGGGAAAGGGAATTAAATTGGTGCAGTGAGGCTGGCCTTTAACAATGCCCGTTGATTGCCGTCACCACTGTACAGCCTTCTGCAGGTGTCTAGTCTCTGCTTAGACCCTAGATGGTGGAGAGCCTAGAAGATACTGATCAGGATCATATTTTTTCTTTTAAAACTACGGATGTTGTGGTTTCCACTTTCTAAGTCTCAGAACTCGCTGGCTTCAGGGTCTCAGAAGTGATGCCCTGAGGCTGGCTCTGCAGTGCCTGTCAGTGCCCTGGGATCCATCCTTTGTCCTTGCTGAGCTGGGTACAACCTCTCTTCGCTGCCTCTGCCACCTTTCCTCCTTCCTGTTTCCTCTTGACTCGGTAGGATGGTATCATGCTTTTCTGATCAAACGCTGCTGCTCTCTAGAAGGCTGACCCTGTTTTTCAGGAGTTGGTTTTGAGAACAATTTCTTTGAGGCTTGTTAAATTTGATAGGAATTCACCTTCATTGTTATGTATACGTAGCAGCTTAAGATTAGTTTTGAAAAAGACAGTTCAGTCTATTTTGTGACAACTTGTGTGACTAATTAATGCTCTGCAGTGCACCATGAAACTTGCAGGGCACCGTGCAAACACCAAATCATAACAAGCTTCCTGTTTGAAACTATCTTAGTAAATTGAACATCTGTATTTCAGTAATATACTGTATTAGTAAACTGAACATCTTTTATTGATTCACCTTGTTAAGCAGGAAAATAATCCTTACAGTTTTGTAATCCTCCTGTAAGTTCTAGTAGGTGCCATTTTGAAAATGAATTTAGCTGAATAAATGAAGGCAGATGTCAAGCACTGAATTGGCCCTTCTCTCTCAGCTGGCTCTATCAATTTTGGAACTATTGTTGGAGATGATATAATTCACCAATGATATGAAACTGACATAGTGGATTAGATGCTTTTGGTCTTTGGAGAGGAGGGGCTGGCTGTGCAGAGTTAATGTTTAATAACTGGCTAATGTCATTGTAACCTGGTCTTCACAGAGTTTTCTACTTAAGTTCCTCAAAGATCAGAGAGAAATAGGGAAGAAGGGGGTGGCAGCTTAACCTGAGCAGCCCACAAAATTTGCTTCAAAGTCTTGAGCCTTATATTACATGTTCAGGTGACTTGTTTTCTACTCCATTAACATTTTCCTGGAAAGATTTGACTGGGAGAGTGCATCTTTTTATTTTGTGGCTTCTGGACCCCTGGGGCTCAGATGAGAAGCAGATATAAAAATGGAAATAAAAGGGGTATAAAAAAGATGCCAGAGAAGAAGTAAACTGTGGTACCTCCAGACAATGGAATATTATTCGGTGCTGAAAGGAATTTTGAGATATCTAGTCCTGGAAGGACATGGAGGAAACTTAAACGCATATTACTAAGTGAAAGAAACCAACCTGAGAGGCTACAGACTGTATGATTTCAACTATAAGACATTTTGAAAAAGGCAAAACTATGGTGACAGTAGAAAGATCAGTGGTTGCCAGGGGTCTGGGAAGGAAGTATGAATGGGTGGAGCACAGAGGACTTTTTGGGAAGTAAAACTATTCTGTGTGATACTATAATGATGGTTACATGTCATTATACATTTGTCCAAACCCTTAGAACGTACACCAGCAAGAATGACCCCGAATGTGAGCTCTGGCCTCTGGGTGGTTATAATGTGCCAGTGTAGATGGCTTAGTTGTAACACCTGTACTGCTCTGGTGGGTGATGTCGATAATGGGGGAGGCTATGCTTGTGTGAGTACCGGGGGTATATGGGAAATCTCTGTACTCTCCCCTCGATTTTGCCATGACCTTAAAACTACTCTTAAAACACGTCCTAATTAAAAAAAAAAAGATACCAGAAAACAACCAAAGTAACTTTGGTGTTTCAAATGTAATTCTTAAGCACGGACGGGAGGGTTGCGCAGCTGAGAGACAGGAGGCAGAGGCCATGACTGGATTTGCCTTTGGAGCAGCCACTCAATAGGGGTAAATTCACGGGGAGTCCGAGGCAGGGGACAGGCTGAGCGGCTGTCACAGTCACCTGTGGAGATGATGGTGGCCTGGACCCAGCTGGCATCCAGGGCTGCCATCCCGAGGCAGCAGGTGGGAGTGAGGGACTTGGCGACTGGCGCAGGAGCCGGGGGAGGAGAGCTGACTCATTAATTAGCAGGCGCCGAGCACATTCCACCTGCCGGGCCCTGGGCGGGGCCTGTCACCCCCGATCCTCATCAGAACTTGTCAGCCACCTCGGGTGATCAGTTTGGGCAACTCCAACGAGGAGTGTAGGGCTTAGTGAGGTGGAGGGTGTGCCGAGGTCACCCCTACCAAGCAGCAGACCCTGTGTCCAAACTCGGATTGGGCAGAATCAGCAGGCTTCCGTGACTGTTTAGACTTGGGCCAGGCGAGAGTGGGGGGAGGAGGGCTGTCTCTACCCTTCTCCTCCTGCAGCTCCCAGCCCCAGGACCTGCTCGCCTAGAGACACCCCCACCACCCTGGTGTGATGCGCCCCATTCCTGACAGCTGACCCATCTCCGGCTTCTTGGAAAGGGCACTGTTCTTGGGGTCCAGCGGCCTAGGGCTGGACCCCACCTCAGGCCCTCCTAGCTGGTTGCCTTCAAATTACCTCACCTCTCAGAGCTTCAGTGTCCTCCTCAGAAAAATGCAGATGACAGTTTCCTTATGAGAGTAAAAGAAAATCATGTAGAGGCAGCCAAGGGCCAAGGGCGGTGTTAAGAGGGTTTGTTCAATGCCCTTAGATAATGTTGGATTTGACTCAATTTGGGGAGTTGCCAGTTGTGGCGCATAATTGGACTTTGAAAAAAAATGTGAGTCTTACTCATTGAATTTGTCAATATTGGTGTGTAGCCTTTTTTGCCCAGCGACATTGGGATGCATCCTATTTGAGAGTCAACAGTGAACCATCTGTGACTTCCCCTGCAGGTGATAGTGGCCACTCTATCCTGGTCAGTGTTCTCAGAAAACGTCCGCTAGAAGTATCACTGGCTTTCCCTATGCGTAATCTCTCCTTTGCCCCTTGACGGGGGCTCCATGCTGTTGAAACTTGCTCCCCTGGGGGCCAGTTGGCTGTGTGCACACCCTCCTTTTCTCTTGGCTTCCTCTTTAGTTGTGGCTGTTTACTTAAAGGAGAGCTGGTGGACCACTGAGGATGTCCTGAGAACCTCTGATCCTGCACGAGAAGGTCTGATGAAGGTAAGGTGATGTAATTTTAAATAGACATTGCAAAACAGGTGTTAATAGTCACTGTAGTTATTATCATGTTAAGAATTTAAACCAGTCTACCCCTGTGGGTCAGTTTTGTAGGGCTCTGTGACAAAATACCACAAATTGAGTGGCTTAGACAACAGAAATGTGTTGTCTCATGGTCCTGGAGGCTGGAAGTCTGAGATCAAGATGTCAGCAGGGCCGGTTCCTTCTGAGGCCCGTGAGGGAGGATCTGTCTCCTAGATACTGGTGGCATCAGGTGTTCCTGGCTTCTAGATGACATTCTCCTTGTGTCTCCGCATCATCTTCCCTCTCTGTGTGTCTGTCTGTCCAAATACCCCCTTTCAGTAAGGACCCCAGTCCTTGGATTAGGGCCCACCCTAATGACTTCATCTTGACTTGATCTTCTGCAAAGACCCTGTTTGGAAATAAATCATTTGCGCATGTACTGGAGGTGAGGACTTCAACATCTTTTTAGGGAGCACAACTCAATCCATAATACCCTCCCAGCAAGGAAAATAGTAGTAAATGGCCAAATGTAACAGATATCTGTTTATCTCTGTAAATCTCTTTTACCTTCCTGAGTGGCCTCTCATGTCTTAGTTTTAAAACTTTAATCCACAGCATCTCTCTAGTGTGTAGGAAAGTTCTGCTTAGTGTATTCAAGTGATGTTTGTTGGTACTTAATGTGAGTCAGACATTGTGTGACATCCAGCCCATGCGTTACCTCAGACTCTTTACAGGGATGACCTAATTTCAGAATAGTCAAGGTATTTGTTTTGCAGATGAGAAAATTGAAGCTGAGCCACACAGCTAGTAAGTGATTTTTCTGGACATAAGCTCCAGTCTCTCTGATGTCAGGCCTGGCAGTCTTTGAAGTGCTGTGGCTTCATGGAGCAGAGACCCAGGATGGCAAGGGTGAAAGCAGGCACCACAGCAGCTCCTCAGAGGTCAGGCGGAGTCCTCGTGGCTGAGATGTGGCTGGGGCCACGGCTGAGGAGGAGGGTAGGAACCAGCTGAGAGTTTGGAATATTCACCTCTTTTCATTTAATTGGCATTTTTATCTTACTTCTGTAGGTGGGAAGAAGGATGGTGCTTCTTGGCAGTCTTGAAGTGGTGGGTCTGTGCACAGTTGGCTGGAGTTGCACGTGTTCTCTCTCACGGGACCCTGTGAATACTGAATGAAATATCAGTATTCTTTCAGGTTTGGTTTGAAGAATGTGGTGATAATCAGGTCTTTTTTTTTTCTTTTCTCTGTTGAACAGTTAAAAGGAAAACAAATCCAGTTCTGGCTTTTATTCCCGAACAACAGCTTCATTGAGATGTAATTCACATATTATAAATTTCACTCTTTTGAGGTGTACAATTCATTGATTTTTAAGCATATTCACAAAATTGTACGTTGATCACCACTGTCTAATTCCAGAACATTTTCGTTACCCCAAAAAGAAACATCATACACATTAGCAGTCACCCCTAATGTCCCTCTTCCCCCAGCCTCTGACAACACTAATCTATTTTCTGTCTCTATGGATTTGCCTATTCTGGGCATTTCACATCCATGGAATCATATAATGTGTGGTCTTTTGGGTCTGGCTTCTTTCACTTAGCGCAGTGTCCTCGAGATTCATCTGTGTTGTAACGTGTCAGAACTTCATTTTTTTATGGCTGAATAATATTCCATTTTATGTATATACCACATTTTATTTATCCAGTCATCAGTTGATGAACATTTGGGTTGTTTCCACTTTTTGAATAATGCTCTCTGAATAATCCTCTATGGACGTTTTTGTGTGGACATGAATATATTTTCGGTTCTCTTGGGTAAATACCTAGGAGTACAATTGTTGGGTCCTGTGGTAACTCTGTGTTTAACACGTTGGGGAACTGCCAGACTCTTTTCCACAGCAGCTGTACCTTTCTACATTCCCATTAGCTGTGTCTGAGGATTTCAATTTCTCCATATCCTCACCAACACTTTTTATTGTCTGTCTTTTTTATTTACCCATCCTAGTGAGTGTGGAGTGGCATCTTACCATGTTTTTGATATGCGTTTCCTCGATGGCTAAGGATGTTGAGCATCTTTTCATGTGCTTATTGGCTATTTGTATATCCTCTTGGGAAAATATCTGTTAAAATCCTTGGCTGCATTTTAGTTGGGTTATTTGACTTTTTACTGTTGAGTTGTAAGAGATTTTTATATATTCTGGATGCAAGTTTCCTATCGCATATATGATTTGCAAAGATTTTTTCCCCATTCTGTGGGTTGTCTTTTTTGAGGTCTGGTTTTTTCCCAGCTTTATTGAGATGTAATTGACATATGACATTGACATTGCATAAGTTTAAGGTGTACAATGTGTTGATTTGATACACTTATATATTGCAAAATGCTTACCACCATAGAAGAGCTAACACCTCCATCATATCAGGTCATTAGCATTTCTTTTCTGTGGTGAGAACATTTAAGATCTAGTCTCTTAGCAACTTTCAAGTATATAATGCAGTATTGTTATCTGTAGTCACTATGCTCTGTGTTAGAGCCCCAGAACTTATTCATCTTTTAATTGGAAGTTTGTGACAACAAACTTTGACCAACATCTCTCCTATCCCCCAGCCCCCAGCCCGTGGTAACCACCATTCTACTCTGTTTCTATGAGTTCAGCTTTTTTAGATTCTACTATGTGAGATCATACAGTATCTACCTTTCTCTGTCTGACTTATCTCATTTAGCATAATGCCCTCAAGATCTATCCATGTTGTTGCAAACAGCAGGATATTTTCAGGTCTGGTTTTAATTGACTCAATAGATATTATTTTGAAAAGGATTTTCTTCCAGCAAATTAACGATGGGCTTGAGATTCAGCAAATGAGCGTGATATACCCAGTGGGGCTGCCTGGCACGCCCATTGGTGTTGCTGTCCCGGCCTGTTTGCCTTGGGCCGGGTGGTGTTTAGCGGTTCGGTGTTCTCAGTGCTAGGAAGAGTCTGATTTCCTCTTTAAATAATTTTTTCAGAACGAGAGTGGTCACTTCCTTCATGTACCAATTCTTCTAAGTTTAGATGAGGAAAACTCCCACATCTTCTGAAAATGTGGCCTATGTTGTAAACAGAAAGAAACTTGGATGCTATTGCCACTTAATGAACCATGTTGTCAACCCATCCTTCCCCAGCTGTGGATGGGGGCTAGTTCCCCTTTCCATTTCTAGAACTTTGCAACTTGACTTCTTTTTTTTCTTTTAATTACATTTTGTTTCTTAGCCAGCTCTTCTTCACAAATGACCAAAAAAAGTGTTTTAAATGTTTTTTCTGTTAACATAATTAGTGGTCCTAATTGAGGGATTAGACCTGGATCTTAGTTTTGTGTTTTCAGAAACCTTTCTAAGTCAGAGTCACATGTCACACATTTTTTTCCCCCAGTAATGAAATTGGACAAATTAAGTGCATTTTCTTTTTCTCCTTCTTCTCTTGCCAGGTTTTGATTGGATATTTCCCTTCTGCCAGATGCGATCTGCTTTTCTCTGCTGGCTTCCCTCTGAACTTTTTGGTTTTATAAGTTGAAAAATATAACCTCCCACATCACACCCATCAGGTTTTGTGACTAGCTAGTTATTCTTAAAGTCTGAGCTTGATTTGGCTGCCACTGTCAGAGATACAAAATTGGGGTGGCTTCTCAGAGTTAAGCTGGGGTGGTTTTCACAAATCTTTTTCTCATCTAAGATTTGGCTCCAGATGAAGGTGAAATATTTTACATTTTGGGCCAATTAATAAGTTTATTGGCACTGAACACTTTGTACTGTTTGCTAGGATGCTGCAAGCTGCCTTAATTTTATTATCAGGGCATTAGAAAATCACACAAATGTTCTAGAGACACCTAGGTAATCTTTTCCCTTGACCAGTGGAGGAAACTAAGGCACAAAGAGGTTGTGAGTTGCTGAAGACCTCCCAGCAAATCTAGGCCGAGAAGCCATGACTACAAATGGTGATGATGATGATAAAAATGTAAGGGTCAAGTATTAACTATAAAACCAAGTGTTAATATTTACATTAAACTTCCCTTTCCAAAAGTCTCAGTTCTAATGGATGAAGATGCAGCAGGGGACTGCTGGCTGGACTGGAGCAGGTGCCCTAATTTGGGACTCAGAAGCCTTGGCCTCTTGTTTCGAGCCTACCTGCCTCTGACGGAGCCCTCCTCCAGCTGTCGTAGGTTCTCTTTGGAACGAGGCAGGGGAATCAATAAATATAATCACTTCTCGTCTTTGAGTTTCAATTTCCTCACCTGTAAAGCAGGACCTCCTTGGCAGGTGGTGAGAATCCAATGGTGGCATGTGGGTGGAAGTCACAGCCCAGTTAATGGTTTTGCTGATTTTGTGGTGACAAACACTCACACACTTAGGCTGTCACATGTCAGTATTGTCAGAGTAAAATCCAATGCAAGGATACTGTCACTTTGACAATAGCGGATTGATTTCATCTCAAGTGCCCCATTTTAGCGGTTTCTTAGGGCTGTTGGGAGGACTGCATTTAGGAGGATTCTGAGACGGTATCCAGGCTCAGCCACATGGAGTATGATTGATTAGCTATGTCTGCTATGGGCACAGGGGTGGGAGGCCTCCATTTATGCCCGTATCTGTCATCCGTGGACTATACAAATGCAGAGAATTTTTTTTTTTAAAGATTTTATTTTTTCCTTTTTCTCCCCAAAGCCCCCCGGTACATAGTTGTGTATTCTTCGTTGTGGGTTCTTCTAGTTGTGGCATGTGGGATGCTGCCTCAGCGTGGTCTGATGAGCAGTGCCATGTCCGCGCCCAGGATTCGAACTAACGAAACACTGGGCCGCATGCTGTGGAGCGCGCGAACTTAACCACTCGGCCACGGGGCCAGCCCCAAAATGCAGAGAATTTTAACAGGCAGGGGCATGAAGTCATTTTGACTTGTTAAGGCTAAAGCTCTGGGTGGGCCTGACATTGACTGCAGCACAGTTTCTTCATTTTCCTGACTTTGCTCTGGGTGAGAGATGGTTCCACTTTTCAGCCTTTGAGTGGTGTGGGCTTCGAGTCCCAGTCATTCTCTGAGATTGGGACTCTAGTGTGTGCTCAGAATCTGTCACAAGCCATCAAAAATCACTTGCTTTTGGGGTAACAATTGATCTCCCCAATTTTTTACCCTTCTTTTGAGAGCCAAAATTCTGGGGCTGTTAAAAATGGCGAATCATTTATTTCTGGACACATTCAGCAAATCTGAAATGCTGGCCTTGCCCCCCCAGAGGTAACTTTCTGGTTCTTTGGCATGCAGTTTCTTGTTCTCTGTCAACTTCTGTTCTACATCTGTGGCCCTGGGGACCCAGGAGGCCCCTCTGGCACTGCCCGTCACTCCTGGAGGCTCATTGGTGTGAAAGGTCAGGGATGTGAAAACGTCTGTGAGAAACTATGATTCACGTTTTGGCTCTTGAGCACGAAACGAACCGTGTGACAGTAGAGCACACACCTGGCCTCGACGTGTGGGTCCGTTCCAAGCACAGAATTTATCATGTCTGATCTTCCTCTCTAGTCTCACTTGGTCGTTCCTTTTTTTTTTTTCCTTCAAAGGTTCAGTCATTTGGGGAAAGGATTGTGCTTTTCATTCTAAACGTCGTTATTTTTGGAAGATTGGAGAGAAATTTGGATGATGATGCCATGTTTTTTTTACCTCACTCTGTGAAGGAGCAAGCTAAAATTCTGTGGAGAGACGGAGCAGCTGTTGGATTTTACACAACCAAAATGAAAGGTGAGGGGCACACGGCGGTGTGGGGTCACCGCCATTTCAGGCCCTCTCCATGTGTGCCTGCCTTGGAGGACTGGCTTAGCACAGGCATTGCTTGGAGGGAATCTTCTGACAAAGGAAGTGTCACTAATTCAGCTGTCATGTAAAGACACACCAGGTATGGATTTCATTTTCACCACCTCTCTCGTTTTATTGGCAAACAGGGTGAAAAGCATGTCCCTTTGATTCCCAGGCGGTGCCATGTCCACCACCAAATACTTGTTGCAGTTGATGGTATAAAATGACTTTGCAAGCACAATGCTTTTCATTTCTTTTCTTTCATGTTACCAATTAGCTGTCAGGAAAAATACCATTGCTAATAGCTGACAGGTGGTGCAAAAGCGCAATGGATGCCAAGATTTATAGACATTACCTCAGAAGAGAGAAAGGTCGGCCATGATAACCAGGTTACGTTAAAAGACTTATTTTTAGGGGCTGTAACGAGAAGCAAGCATGGAACAAGTACCATTTTGCCGAAGAAATTGGTCTCTTCTTTAAAGTTGCTTTCTTTAATAGTTTCTTTAATTTTTAAAGGCTGTCAACGTCTCCGACTCAGCTGGTCCCAGCTCCATCATTTGTTCTCATAAAGTTCTAAAGTTTAGCAAAAATAAAATTTCCCAGTAAACCGCCATGGATGGGCTATTTTCTGAGATGTGTTTTTCTCGGAGGATGAAGAGGCTCGTTCTGGTTTTGAGCTGTGTTCACACTATGTGTATGCTCCACCTGTCCAGGGTGGAGTAAATCTGCATTTCTCCCTTTTGTCCCTCTCAGTGTGATAAGACCAGTTTCCCATGCCAGCTACTCCTTTGGTTAATTATTTGTCAAGTTCAGTCATAGAGGCCTAAGCGCCGTGTCTTTTGGCTCCTTTGGTCGTGATAGCCATTTGCCCTTTGGTTTTGATGTTCCATGTCACTTTTTTGAGCGGCCATGTTCTTTGGCCATTAATTTGAGATAGACCACGCTACCTGGAGAATGATGAAAATGGGAGGGATCCCTTTTGTGATTTTTCTTTCCTGAGAGACTTATTCATTGTCCTTTTCTACCAAATGGCTGGTCTTAAATCTGTAACAAAATCATTTGCGCCATGGACCTCCTACTAATAGTAACAAAATCTATTAACAGACACCAACGTGATGTGTGAGAACCACAGCTGTGGGGCAGAAAGAGCTTGACCTTGGTCTCACCTGGTCCTGCTGCTGCTCCATAGTCGGGGCTTTGTTCTGTGGGGTGAAGCAGAGGTTGGCTGTGGCTGCCTCATCCTTCCCAAGGCAGACCCAGAGCCTTGGAGTGGAAGGAGGACCTTCAGACGCTGAGCCTGGGCGGATCAGACTAGGTGCCTGGATTTCTGCCTCCTCTTGGTTTCCGCTGGATTCTATGAATTCAGTATCAAACCTGTAAAAATTAAAGAAAGAAAGAAAATAGATTATTCAGGTATATATTGCCAACTTTTAATTTCTTTTACTGAATATTTATGGATTAGCTTATTTTTGAAGAGACAAAATAAAAATATTTCCATGGAATAATTGTATTTATATCACCACCAGTGATATATGAGAGTTCCAGTTGCTCCACATCCTTGCCAATACTTGGTATCGTTAGTCTTTTGAAGTTTAGCCATTCTACGAGGTGGGAAGTAGTATGTAATTTTGTTTTTAATTTGCATTTCCCTAGTGACAAATGATATTGATCATATTTGTGTATGCTTTTTTGATAGCCATATATCTTCTTTGGTGAAGTGTTGATTCAAATATTTTTACTCATTTTTCTTGGGTTGTTTGTTTTCTTATTATGGAGCTTTGAGAGTACTTTGTATGTTATAGATATCAGTTCTTTATCAGATATATATTTCGAAAACTTTA
Organism: Equus asinus; assembly: GCF_041296235.1. Taxonomy (NCBI): domain Eukaryota; kingdom Metazoa; phylum Chordata; class Mammalia; order Perissodactyla; family Equidae; genus Equus; species Equus asinus. Next base: position 110,698,216 of record NC_091791.1, on the reverse strand, counting down.
ATTTTGCTATAATAATGTTTTTCAAAGAGCAGAAGTTTTAAGTTTTGGTGAAGTATAATTTATCAATTTACCAATTTTCGGTGTTATTCAGTTCAAAATATTTTTTCTTATTTACTTTGTCATTTTTATGGGTTCTTTAGAACTGACTTCTACATTTCCAGATATTTGGGGGCTATTGCAGCTGTTTTTTTTGTTGTTGGTTTCTTATTTAATTCTGTTACAGTAAGAGAATAGTCTGTTATATTTTAATATTTTGAAAATTATTGAGAGTTGTTTTATGGCCAAGAATATGGTCTCTCTTGGATGACATGCCATGTGGACTTGAAATGGTGTGTATATTCTGCAGGTATTGAGTTTAGTGTTCTGGATATTTCTGTTAGGATAAGGTGATTAATGGTGTTATTCAGATCTTCTACAATCTTACTAGTATTTTTGTCTAGTTCTATCAATTTCTGAGAGAAGTCTGTTGAAGTCTTTATCTATGATTGTGGATTCATCTCGTTTTCCTTTTAGTTCTGTCAGTTTTTACTTTATATGTTTTGAAGCTTTGTTATTAGTTGCCTCTGTATTTATGATTGTTATATCTATCTGATGTGCTGACCATTTTATCATTATGAGGTATCCCAGTTGTCTCCAGTAATGTTTCTTGTTATGAAGTATATTTGTCTAATATTGATACAGCCACTTCTTATGCTTACTGTTTGCATGGAATATATTCTTTGTAGCTTTTTACTTTTAGTCTGTTTATGTCTTTATATTTAAAGTGTGTGTTTTGTTGACAGCATACAATTGGGTCTTGGATTTTAAATCTAGTCTTGAAAACCTGTGTCTTTTGATGGAAGTGTGAGACCATTTACATTTAATTATTGGTATGGTTGTACTTAGGTCTTCTCTTTTGCAATTTGTTTTGTCTTTTGGTCTTTGTTCCTCTGTTCCCCCTTTCCTGTCTTCTTTTGTTTTAATTAGATATTTTTTAGTATTCCATTTTAATTTCTCTATTGGTTTTCTAGTTCTATATTTTTACCTTTTTTTAAGTTGTTGCTCTAGGGATCACATGCATCTTAAGCTTATCCCAATTTACTTAGAGTTAATATTGAATTACTTAAGGTAAAATATAGAAACCTTGCAACAGTGTATTTTTATTTACATAGTGATATTGTTATATGTTGGATCTGTTCGTTATAAACCTATCAGTACTGATTTATAATTTTTAATTTAAGTAGTCATGTCTTTTAAAGATATTAAAAAAAGAAATGAAAAAATACATAGTTTTAAAATATTCACTCACATATTTGCCATGAAGAATTTTTTTGTATTGGTCCCAGTTGCCATTCAGTGTCATTTCTCCTCCAGGCTAAAGTACTTTATTTAGCATTTCTTGTATTGGGGTTCTGCTGGCAACAAATTCTCTCAGTTTTTTTTACTGAAAATGCCTTTATTTCATTTCGTGTTCACATTTGAAGAATAGTTTAGCTGGATATAGAATTATTAGTAATATTTTTCTTTCCTTCAGCATTTTGCATATGTTCTTCTGGTATCTTCTGACTTTCATAGTTTCTGATGAGAAGTCAGAAATAATTTATTGTTGTTCCCTCATACATAACATGTCATTTTTCTCTGAATGCTCTCAAGATTTTCTCTTTAACTTTAGCTTTTTTGCAGTTTGATTGTGATGTGTCTAGGAGTGATTTTATGTTTGGTTATTTTGGGGTTTTTTGAGCTTTTGGAATCTTCAAATTAATGTTTTCTACCAAATTTGGGAAGTTTTGGCTATTATTTCTTTAAATTTTTTAAGCTACTTTCTCTTTTGTTTTTCTGGGATTCCAATTACATGTATGTTGGGGTGCTTCATACTGTCTTACAAGTCTCTGAAGTTTTGTTCGTTTTTCTTTAAACAGTTTTCTCTTTTCTTTGAATAATTTCTATTAATCTATATTCAAGTTTATCTGCCATCTTCAATCTGTTGTTGAGCCCATTTAAAAACTTCATTTATTGTACTTTTCAGCTCTAGAATTTCTTTTATGTATAGTGTCCATTTCTCTGTTGAGATTCTCCGTTTACTCTTTGAGCACATATTTCCTTTTAACTTTTTGAATTATTTAATCCTTGAACATATTTGTAAAGCTGTTTGGACATCTTTGTCTGCAAAATTCAACATGTGGGCCTATTTAAAATCAGTTATATTGACTGCCCTTTTTTCTTGAGTGTGGATCACACTTTCCTGTTTCTTGCGTATTTGGTAATTTTTGATTGAAAACTAGACATTGCAGATATATTGTAGCAACACTGTTTTTTTTATGTTTATTTTTTTCTGAGGATTTTGGATTTTTGATCTAGTAGGCATTTAACTTGCTTGGATCCAAATTTCAAATTTTGTTTCCTTCGCAATATGCAGTTGCTGACATCTTGTGTATGACTTCCCATGGCTGTCTCTTTAGCTTGACTCTGTAGAGGTCTTCCCTTTGCCTGAAAAATTGGTGGTCAGACAAAGATTTGGTCATGGGTGTTGCTTACCCTCTCTGTGGTTACCTTGCTTTTGCTGGTTTTGGGCTCTGTACTCTCACCCTTCAAACCCATTTGGCTTCAGCTTCTGCCAGTTGAGCTGGCCACGTTGAAGAATGTCCTTGGTTAAGGAAGGCATCACACTCACAGATCTGCTCTCGTGTAGTTCCATCTGTCAAGAGTGGATATGTTTCTGGTCTCTGACTTCTTTTTGTTGAGTCTCCTTCACTCCTGTGTAGATTGTTTATAAGCCACGGATTTGGGCAGTTGCTCTGAATTTGGGTTTTATTCATTCTGTGGTTCTCGTATGGCTGGGACTTCCCATTTAAGTTCCCAGCTGCTGTTCTACTCCTAAAATCTGATCTCTGACACCTTTAGCTGGTAAAGCTGTGGTTTTTCCCACCAGTATTTTCTGTAGCCTTGGGGGTTGAGTTATACCCTATGGCCCATAAGCTGCAAACTCACAGGCTTTACCTATTCCAGTTGCAATTTTCTGAAATTAAATTTTCCTCTGGCTTCTATATGCTTTTGAATTCCTTATGGTATATGTAAGTGATTTCTTAAATTTATTTTAAAAATAGTTATTATATGTGGGACTTTGCCTGACCCCTTCATTTTACCATCATTATCTGATGCAGACTCTGTTCAGGTATGAATGATAACATTTTGTTCCTTGCCTTCCCATCTCTTTCCATAAGTTCTTGAGAGAAGGATTTATTTTGATGAATTAAAAGTGGTTGATATTAGAACCAACCCTGATGGCCTAGTCGTCAAAGTGTGGCATATTCCACTTCAGTGGCCCAAGTTCAGTTCCCAGGTGTGGAACACACCACTCATCTGTCAGTAGCCATGCTGTGGTGGTGGCTCACGTAGAAGAACTAGAAGGACTTACGACTAGAATATACAACTATGTACTGGGGCTTTGGGGAAGGGAAAAAAAACGTTTGATATTAGCAGCATGCAGGTAAATTAAAATAGTTTAGATAGCAAATACATGTATTTTATAATGTTTTATTATTTTACATGTATGATTCATGAAAAATCACTATGAATGCATCTGGTTTAATTGACTACAGGAGGAGTTCATAGTTCAGAAGTTCGGAACAGTTAATGATGTTTCTTCAGTGCCGGTTCTGTCCTTGGTGCTTGTCACAGTGTTAGGTAGTAGTGTTGTCTTGATGTATAGGATGTGGCTGCAGCACATGGCATGCTTCTCAGCTTGCAGCAGTACAATTCCTCTCATTAGATTAGATCCACATGATTCAGAATATCTGAATATTTGTTCAGAATATCTGAATATATCAGAATATTGGGCTACACTGAAGTTTATAATTTCATTTTGTGGGGAAAAGAAAATGTACAGATCCATTGCATAAATAGGATCGCAGGGGCCAGGTTTTACGTGTTTAAGAGTATACATTGTTTCTAAGCACATTCTTAGCACATTTGTTTGTGTGTGTGTGACTTTAAGTATTATTTAAAAAAATTATCAGATGATAAAATTTATCCTTTTTGATTTTACAGTTCTATGCATTTTGACCCATGTGTAGATTCATATAACTACCCCACAGTGAAAATACAGACTAGTTCCATCATCCCAAAAAACTCCTTCGTGTTATCCCTGATCATCCCCCCCCTCACCCCGCCATAACCCCTGGCAACCTCTGATCTGTTCTCCATCATTATCCTTTTGCCTTTTCTAGAGTATCATGTAATGGGATCATACAGTGTATAGCCTTTTGAGACTTTTTTTGCTGAGCATAATGCCTTTGAGATTCGTCCAGTTCAATGTGTCTATCAGTAGTTTGTGCCTCTTTATTGCTGAGGAGCACATTCAGTTTGCAGACAAGTGGGTACTTTAGTACAGAATGAATGAGATCTTTTCAGGTACACCTCTCTTTGGGAACATTTTGTTAATAGGCTGGTTTGAGTTTCTCCTTTTGTGTGATGGTTCTGTAATTGCCTTTCATACAAAATATTAACTCTTTAATCATTTCACTAATTCATGCTGAAATTCTCTCTAGATAATCAAAATTAGTGAGGTTTTACTTTAACTTTTGTTCCCAAAACAGTTGACGAGACTATTGGCATTCAAGGGAAGAAAATACTGGGTTGGCAAGTGGGGAGTTGGCCAATTTAAGGCAGAGCTAATACGTATTTTGCTTATGTGTAAAAATCTAAAAAGAACAACTTTATGTTTCAGATTCCTGAAAACCCAACACTAATACAAATCCAAAACAAGAGCACATGAAAACACTTGAAGGTAATAAATTAGGTGATTTGCGGTCCAGACAAGCATGTGAGCTGCGAGAGGTAGTGATGCTTTGAAGTGGCCTCAGCTGCCCTGCCCGTCTCCAGGGCCTCCTGTTCTCCCTCCCCCAGACTCCCAGTGCCAGAGGCGCCTCCTGCCCTGTTGTTTCATCAAGCTGGGGCTCCTCATGCCATCTTCTGGACTTGAGCAGAAACATAGGCAGCAAAAGGTGGAGTGGCAAGAGTGTGGCATTGGGTCAGGTCCCAACTCCACCGCCTGATAAGAAAGGGATTGCTGTTACAAGGAATAGAAGTCCCCTCAAGGACTTGCAAGATGGAGTATTGGAAGGGTGCAGGGGAAGTTCAGGGAGTGCAGCCTGGCTGCTTATGCTGAGAAAAGTACCCAGCAGCTGCTCCATTCTCATCTTTGCAAATAGCTTCCTTTAGTCACCTCTGTTTCCTATTTCTTCATAACCTTGACTTTAGTTTGCCATGATGTCTGCCTGGCTGCTAACTGTACCTGCCTTAACGGGCAAGGACCTACTATAGTCCTAGTTTCACTTCATTCAGTTTCTCTTGAAAGAATCAGCTTGGTCCAGCTGGGCTGTGGATTGGTTTCTTGTGGATCATGGGGCCACCTTTAGCTCAGTTGTCATTGGACAGGTGGGCTGGCTTTCCTGCCTCAGAAATGACCATCTAGTCTTACTCTTTAACTGAGGCTGTGGTGGGGGCGATTTTAAAGAACTTGGGTGCGGGGCAGTGTTGCTGTGGTCTAGGGGCGGCAGGCTGCAGTGACGCATCAGTGGTCCCTGCGTGATGGCTGCCTCGGGGTTCTGCTGCCTGCGGTGCTGTAGAGATGCTGGGACGGGCCACATCCCTCTGAAGGAGATGCCGGCCATGCAGCTGGATACGCAGCACATGGGAGCAGATGTTGTCATTGTGAAAAATGGGAGAAGAATATGTGGAACAGGAGGTTGTTTAACCAGTGTGCCTTTACATCAAAACAAAAGCTACTTTGAATTCAAAATCCAGTCCACAGGAATCTGGGGTATTGGCGTTGCAACTCACAAAGTTAACTTGAATCAGATTCCTCTTGGCCGAGATGTGCACAGTCTGGTGATGAGAAATGATGGGGCCCTGTACCACAACAACGAGGAGAAAAATAGGCTGCCAGCAAACAGCCTTCCACAGGAGGGAGGCGTAGTGGGTATTACATATGACCAGGTAGAATTAAATGTGTATTTGAATGGAAAAAACATGCCTTGTCCAGCATCAGGCATACGAGGGACAATGTATCCAGTTGTTTATGTTGATGACAGTGCAATTTTGGATTGCCAGTTCAGTGAATTTTATCATATTCCTCTGCCTGGTTTTGAAAAAATATCATTTGAACAGCAAATCTTCTGAAGATATTTGTCTTTGAAACTTCTATTTCTGCACTGTTAAAAGTGTTTACCATTTAATAAAGCTTCACCTGACCTATAGATGAAAATATATTCTTAAAAATACGCTTGTTAATGTTGTTTAAGGAGCCATTGTATTCAATATTGTTGACAAAAATAATCCATAACCAATCTGTAAATGAAAATTTGGGTGAGTTTATTCTGAGCTGAAATCTGAGGACCATGGCCCAGGGCCTTTGGGAAGAAGGGGCACCAAAGAAGTGAGGTGTACAGAGTGGTTATATACCCCCAAAGAGGGTGCTTTACATATGATTGAAATGTCCCTCCCACAATAGTCACAAGATTGCCCTGTGGGCACAGCGCTTGATGGACACAGCAGGTAGTGGGTCTGCTATCTTGGTGGGCGTAGCAGGAGGCAAGTCTATTGTCTCGAGCTGGGCGGTCACAGGTGAGCGCAGCAATCAGTTTCTAGCCTAAGGAAAGATGCTTAATCCTTAAGGAGACGCCAACGTTGGGAGGGGGAGGGAGGTTGCACCTTTATCTCAAGGGCCTTTGCTCTTGCCCTAGGGAATCTCTAAAGCAGATATACAATGCATGCTCAACGGCCTCGGTCAGGCCCTTTTGGAAAGACAAGGTCAGGCCGAATTAGGTTTATACCACATGGCTTCCTCATATTCTCCAATATATCCTATTGCTTGCCATTTTTATTTGTCAATATACAGCCCAGAAATTGTGATTTAAAATACTTATGTTTTGTGTTATGAAATCAGCATTTTGGGCAGTTATTTAATTCTTATTTAAATAATATAACTATGGGTTTGATTAACAATATTAAGTGGAAATACGTATGTCGGTATTTAAAAGAGAATCTTAAGATAAAATATTTTTTTGGATAGAGATGTAGAGTTGGGTGGGCTTTTTGTCATTCTTAAGTTTAAACCCCATTAACTATATTAAGCCTGCAGTTCAATAATTTTGTGTCTCAGTGTCCTTTTTTATATAAAGTAAAACAAAGTGACAGAAATTTATATTATTGTCAGCTCAGTTTTTGGCGATTTATTTACTATAAAATGTACCATTAAACTTTACATTGCTTCTTTTGCTAGTATGTCATTGCTTTTGATTCGCTTTGTGAAAGAAGATAGGCGTTTTAGTAGTTGTCAGAGCATTGTGTTGAGGACCATCATACTGTGTCACTTCGATCCCGGAGCAGGCAGTGGTTGCCTGGTGACGCAGTGGACACGGGCAGATGTGCAGAGTGGCACGATGCTTTAAACTTCAATGTAAATGAGATTATTCTTTTAAGGAATGAAATGTGTGTTTTGCTGTAAGGAATAATAAAATAGTAGTAATTAAGGAGTATTTGGTACTATAGTAAACACCTGTTTTTCCTGTTTTGTTAATAATGCAGTAAATTCACTTCAGCCCTGACTATTTCAGAAGTTCAGAGATCAGTGATCCTCTCCATGACCCTGAGCCTTTGCCGAGTTTCCGGTAAGAATCATTGTCCTTGAGTTAACACCCTGCTAGCCTGAACTAATCACTGTACACATCTTTGGTACAGTCCCCTTTTCAAATGAGCCTGCCACGGCTGCGTATGTGTCACGCAACAAGGAGCAGTAGGTTGTACTACGAAAACATGGCCTTAGAATGGAAGGACACCTGTAGTTTTGCTGTCTAATCCCATTCTCTCCTCAGGCAAGTTCCTCGGTCTCTCTGAGCCCAGGTTCCCTGTTTATAAAAGGGATAATCATGCTTGCTCAATAAGATTCTGTAACTAGTTAAATAACATAATATATGTAAAACACCTTAATCATCACGGGCGCTTAATAAATGTGTATTCCTCATTGACGCTAAAGCAGTGATTTTCAACATCAGCATCACCTGGAACTCGTTAGAAATAGTCGTTCTCAGGCCCACCCCAGACACACTGAATAGAAACCGCTGGGGATGGTGCCCAGGAGATGTGGTTGCACAAGCACTGCAGGTGATTCTGATAACAGGCTAACGTTGGAGGACCGCTGATCAGGAGAGAATTCTTGGAGAATGATTGCCTACTATCAATTTCCTAAGGATTTAAGACAGACTGTTTTTGACCCATGGAAAAGAGAATCCTGCACACTTTTTATTTATTGTTTATTTGGTAGACAAAAATGTGACAGTGTGCTTTGAAAACGTACGGATACTTGTGTAACATTTATTTACATAAAACTCAAATGTTACTTCTGAAGTTATATAGAATTGAACTACCTGTATATTATACTTGCATTTTTGTCTGACTTTCTGTCCTAGTAATTTTAATTCATAAAGAGCATACTTGGGAAAGCAAATTAAAATTACTGTTTGCTGTCTTTATAAAATAAAGAAAGAAAGAAAGAACTTGGGCTGGGCAGACATGCTATAGTAATCCATGCAAGAATCCTGTTTATAAAGTCTTTGCCTGAGCTGGAACACTTTTGGTTGAGACCACCAGGCAGCTCGTCATTGCTGCACAGTGGATAATGCATCGTGGGTGGAGTGCTCCAGCAGACACAGTTTGTGCTGCTCACTTATCGTGGGCTCCGCCCCAGACCTGCTGCATCAGAAACTCTGGTGGTGGAGTGGGCCCCAGCAGTCTGTGGTTTAACAAGGCTTCCAGGTGAGTCTCCTGTACTCTAATGTTGGAGAACCACTCATCTAAGGCGTGCATTCTTGGGGATGGGGGCGGGGTGTTGCCCCCAACGACAAACATTCATTCTTGGAGGGCAAAAAAAAAAAAAATCTTTGATATTACAATGGTTTGTGGCTCTCCAAAGCTCAACCCTACCCAACAAGTTTGTTCCTTAGTATTTAATTTGGGAGGGATGATTATTAGGACAAAATGTCTAAAAAGGCTCCTTCAATTGGCGATAATGACAAAACATTTGCAAAACACTGATCTAGGGTGGGATACTTAGAAGTGGAACTCCTGGCTGGACCAGAAGCACGAACTCAGCGTCCGTAGGTGACGTGCAGCTGTTTTCCGAAATGGCTGTGCACACTCACCGGCAGAAGCAGAGAATTTTTGTTGCTCCACATCTTTGCCAACACTTGGTATTGCCCAGCCTTTTCATGGTTGCAGATCTGTTTTCTATGAAATAATATCTCATTTTAAAGCCTATTTTCTAATCGTTGCTAGTATATAGAAATGCCATCTGTTATATATTAATCTCGTGTCTGTTAACCTTGCTAAATACTCCTATTAGTTCTATAATCCGTTGGTAGTTCCTTTTGCTTTTTAATTTTTTTAATGTTCTATGCCGTAGGGACTGAATTATGTGCAGGGTCGAGCCCAGTGCTGTAATCTATGAATGAGGTGAATTACTGATGCAGATTTTCTTATGTTCAATCACCTAGGATAAATCCGATTAGGCCAAAGCTATTTCCTGTAAGCAAATAAGTTTTTCTTCAATACTGTAAAAATAAGTTTTATGACATCTTATAAATAAATTCTTGTTATAATAGTAAAAGATACAGAAAGGAATTAAGTTTTTAGAAGGAAGAACAATATCGCTAGAGCTTATCTGCAAATGTATCTAGTTTTGGGGTGGTTCATGTTAATGTATTATTTTCAGTTGATTTTGAGAAAAGATAATTATTACAAATAGATATTATACACACTTAGTCCTACTTGTGGAGAGTGATGTTTTTCTGGAGAAGATATTGGAAGCTATGGCCGTCACCTGTTTTCGTAAATAGAAAGTTTTACTGGAACACAGCCACACCCATTCATGTTGTCCATGGCTGATTTTGCGCTATAACTGCTGAGGGGAGCGGTCACCCCCAAAGCCTAAAGTAGTTTCCCTCTGGCCTTTGCAGAAAACGTTTGCCAGCCCTGTTCTAGAGAATATAATTTAAATGTCTCATACCTTTTAAAAAATTATTTTATCTAGATTGGCATTAGCAATGCTCCTTGGTGGGCAGAATTTAGGAACACCCAGACCATTTACTCGTATCTTAATAGATGCTCCAGTGCCCAGGTTCCGAGGGAGCCTGGCTCTAACCTCGTGAAGCAGGCTCACAACAGACTTATAGTATGCTTGTAAAAAAACATAGTGCTAACAGTTAGCAAAAGTGAATGCTTTTAGCTATTTCTCTTTTAGCTTTCCATGGGTTAGGAGTATCCCAAATATCTTTATAGTCTGAACTTAATCTCTCGGACTAGCAACTGTGGCCACTTGACCTGAATTCTGATTTTTAGAGCAGTTATTTAAAAAATGCTCCGCAGAGCCACTGACAGCTGCTGTCAGCATATTGTCTTTTGGGATTAGCAGGACAAACCTGGACAGGCGCTTCACAGCCCCACAAATGCAACTTTGCAAAAGGAAATGCACCAAGACCTCGTCGACTTTGGCTGGGCCCTTGGTTCTTTTATGCTCTGTGGACCCACACCATAACTTTCTTGGTGCCCAGATCTCCATTCTCCAAAACAGCTAGATTGTGGAAATATGCTGTGGCATTTGTCTTGCCACTTGCCTTTTCTTTCTTCTTCCTTGCGACAGATCTCTTTTTTTGGAGCAGGTACGATCTCTTCCATTACTTTCTGACTGTCTGCTGCTGTCATTTCCCCATAGTGCACCATCTGTGAATTCTGTCTTTGGTCCGAGAATTCACTCATATCTTCATGAAGTAACCTTCTTTGTCTTTCTGTTTGCTCTGTTGGAGTGCACACTGAGGGAGAGCCTGGTGGCATCCCATTGTTTACTCGGTGGTGGGCTTTGTCCTGTTCTCAGAGGTTCCTTCTTCAGGTCCTCCCAGGCTGAGGAAGGTCAAGGGCTCCTATGGGAGGTGTCGGTCCGTGCCCCGCATCCTGGTTTCATCATAGATGCCTTATTGATCGTGTGTAACTCCTCCCAAACAGCTAGCACAGTGAGCAGAGAAACCAGCCCCTTACAGTGACTTGAATTAACTTTAGATACCCTATTGAATTCAGTTTGTTAATACTGGTTTAAGTTTTTTGTCGTATGTTCATGAATTACTGTTACTTACCTATTTTTCCTATCCTTGGCTATTTTTTATGTTTTTCCTTAAAAAGTTATGCTATACTCATAGACCAGGTTGGAGAATACAGGCATACCTCATTTTATTGTGCTTTGCAGATACTGTGGTTTTTACAGTTTGAAGGTTGGTGCAACCCTGCATCAAGCAAGTCCATTGACGCCATTTTTCCAACAGCATTTGCTCACTTCGTGTCTGTGTGTCATATTTTGATAACTCTTGCAATGTTTAAAACTTTTTCATTATTATTATATTCATTATGATGATCTGTGATCAGTGATCTTTGATGTTACTATAATTGTTTTGGGGCACTACTAACTGTGCCCATATGAGATGGCGAACTTAATTGATAAATGTTGTGTGTGTTCTGACTGCTCCATCAACCAGCTGTTCCCCCATCTCTCTCCCTCCCCTTGGGCCTCCCTATTCCCTGAGACACAACGATATTGAAATTATGTCAATAACCCTACGGTGGCCTCTAAGTGTTAAGTGAAAGGAAGAGTCGCATGTCTCTCACTTTAAATCAAAAGCTAGAAGTGATTAAGCTTAGTGAGGAGGGCATGGTGAAAGCTGAGACAGGCTGAAAGCTAGACCTCTTGTGCCAGTTAGCCAAGCTGTGCATGCAAAGGCAAAGTTCTTGAAGGAAATTAAAAGTGCCACTCCAGTGAACACACAAATGATAAGAAAGCGAAACAGTCTTGTTGCTGATATGGAGAAGTTTTTGTGGTCTGGATAGAAGATCACACCAGCCACAACATTCCTTTAAGCCAAAGCCTGATGGAGAGCAAGGCCCTAACTCTCTCCAATTCTATGAAGGCTGAGAGAGGGGAGGAAGCTGCAGAAGAAGTTTGGAGCCAGCACAGGTTGGCTGATGAGGTTTAAGGAAGGAAGCCATCTCCGTAACAAAAATGCCAGGTGAAGCAGCAGGTGCTGATGTAGAAGCTGCAGCAAGTTCTCCAGAAGGTCTAGTGAAGATAATTTGTGAAGGTGGTTACATTAAACAACAAATTTCACTGTAAACGAAACAGGCTTATAGTGGAAGAAGATGCCGTCTAGGACTTTCATAGCTAGAGAAGAGAAGTCACTGCCTGGCTTCAAAGCCTCAAAGGACAGGCTGACCCTCTTATTAGGGGCTAATGCAGCTGGTGACTTTCAGTTGAAGCCAATGCTCATTTACCATTCTGAAAATTATAGGGTGCTTAAGAGTTATGCTAGCTCTCTATCTGTGCTCTATAAATGGAATAACAAAGCCTGGATGACAGCACATCTGTTTACAACATGGTTTACTGAATGTGTGAAGCCCACTGTTGAGACCTACTGCTCACAAGAAAATTCCTTTCAAAATATTTCTGCTCATTGACAATGCTCCTGGTCATCCGAGAGCTCTGATGGAGATATACAATGAGATTAATGTTGTTTTCATGTCTGCTAACACAACATCCATTCTGCAGCCCATGGATCAAGGAATAAATTTGACTTCCAAGTCTTATTATTCAAGAAATACATTTCATAAGGCTGTAGCTACCAAAGTGATTCCTCTGATGGATCTGGGCAAAGCAAACTGAAAACCTTCTGGAAAGGATTCACTATTCTAGATGCCATTAAGAACATATGTGATTCATGGGAAGATGTCAAATATCAACGTTAACAGGACTTTGGAAGAAGCTGATTCCAACCCTCGTGGGTAATTTTGAGGGGTTCAAGATTTCAGTAGAGGAAATAACTGCAGATGTGGTGGAAATAGCAAGAGAAATAGAATTAGAAGTGGAGCCTGAAGATGTGACTGAAATGCTGCCATCTTATCATGAAACTTTAATGTGAGGAATTGCTTCTTATGGATGGGCAAAGAAAGTAGTTTCTTGAGATGGAATCTATTCCTGGCTGGTAGAGATGCTATGAAGATTGTTGAAATGACAACAAAGGGTTTAGAATATCATGTGAACTTTGTTGATGAAGCAGCGGCAGGGGTTGAGAAGACTGACTGCAGTTTTGAAAGAAGTTCTACTGTGGGTAAAATGCTAGCAAACAGCCTCACAAGCTACAGAGAAATTGTTCATGAAAGGAAGAGTCAATGGATGCGGCAAACTTCATTGTTGTCTTATTTTAAGAAATTGACACAGCCACCCAACCTTCAGCAACCACCACCCCGATGAGTCAGCAGCCATCAAAATTGAGGCAAGACCCTCCATCAGCAAAAAGATTATGACTCACCGAAGGCTTAGGTGTTTTAGCAATAAAGTATTTTTTAATTAAGGTATGTACGTTGTTTTTTTTTAGATATAATGCTATTGCACAGTTAGTAGACTACAGTATAGTGTAAGCCTAAATTTTATATGCATTGGGAAACCAAAAAATTTGTGTGGCTTGCTTAAGTGCAGTGGTCTGGAACTGAACCCGCATTACCTTCAAGGTGTGCCCATATTCTCTCTTTTTCTGTTCTCTTGAAGGCTTTCCTTGGAATGTTGGTAGAACTTGCCTCTAAAGCCACGTGGGCCTGGTGTGTTCAGGATGGGAGGGTTTTAAACTACTGATTTCATGTTTTAATGCTCATAGGGGAGTTTAATCTTTCTGTTTTTTCATGAGTCAGTTTTGGTGGGTTGTATTATCCTAGGAATGTGTCCTTTTCATCTGTTTTCAAATGTATTGCCATTAAGTTATTTATAGTATTCTCTTACCTTTTCAATTTTTGCTACATCTATAGTGACATCTCTATTTTAATTCCTAATATGCTTTATGTATTGTGTCTTCTTTCTTTCTTACTTTAGCAACTCTTGAATTTTGAAAAAATTCTTTATGTTGTACCTTTGTTTCCTATTTCATTAATTTCTATTCTTCTGTTCTCCTTCTCTGTGTTTTCTTTGGGCTTATTCTGTTCTTTTTTTAGTCTTTTAAATTCTGATGCTTGGCTTGTTAATGTTTAACCTTTCTTGTTTTCTGCTGTCAGCATTTATGGTTAAAATGGTCTCATGCTACTGCCAATTTGTCCAGTTCACTGTGCCATGGCCTCATGGGTGGAACATTCTCACCGCTTCGAGCTTTGATGTACTTTTTTTTTCACCCCCACTGTTTACTCTGAATTGTGGTTTCCATGGATCTATTCCCATGATCTCTTTTTCCAGGATTAATTATCCTCAGGTAACAAGGTCTTCCTGGATATTTAAATCTATCTGAGGGACAGCAACTTTATTCTGATTTTGGATAGTGCATATCTGGAATATGCCTTAAGCTTCCAAGTGTCCTTAGGTATAGAGACAGTCTGTGGAGTCAGTGAAAGTAATTTTGTGAAGATGCCAGAAAGAAGAAGAAGGGGCACCCAGAGGTCTTGATTCTTGACTCAGTTCTGCCACCAGCTACCTTGGTACTGTGCGTTGGTCTAAGTGGGCTCTTGGGTCGACAGGCTCCCCATGAGCTCATGAGAGGCAGCCTTGGGCAGTTGTTACCAACAAAAGGGAGCCAAGCCCCATGTTCTTTGTGTTTTTAACCTTTCTTGACCCTGTCAGCTGCGCTGTCTGTAAAATAGGTAGAATTTTACAGGTGGGACGAGATCATTGCTAGGGTTCCTACTAACTAGTCCATGTTACGGGGCATGATTTCCTTGGACTTTGTGTTGTGGTTATGAGTGGAGAGTCCATTTGAGTGCAACCAGCTTATTGCCTCAGCCCCTTTTCCTAATTAGGTTGTTATATTCTTATTACAATTAATTAATATTCTTATTAAAAAGTCAGTTCTTTGGCTTTGGGAATTGATGTTACAAGACAGGTTTTAATCGACCACCCTGAAGGTGTGATTAGCATTTAGAAAAGGCTGGTGAAGTGCTTTTGTTTCTTCTCCCTGCCCCTCAGGTTTTATTTTGAAATAATTTTAGATTTACAGAAGAGTTGCAAAAATAGTGCAGAGAGTTCCTATTATATACGTTTTACTCACTTTCCCCTTGTGTTGACGTCTTAGATACCACGATACAGTGATCAAAAGTGAGAAATTAACATTGGTTAATTTTCCAGCAATGTCCTTCTTCTCTGGTTCTCTGGTAGGATCTGATCCAGGGTTCAGGGCTCTTTAGTCTCCTCTTCCAATCTGTGACCATTTCTTGGTTTTCTTTGTCTTTCATGATCTGGACGTTTTTGAAGAGTGGTGGTCAGGAGATTTGTGGAATATCCCTTATTGTGGGTTTGTCTGATGTTTTTCATGATTAAACTGGGCTTACGGGTTTGAGGGAAGTGACATGCCCTTCTCACAGGGTCACATCATACGTGGAGTTCATGGTATCAACATTACTGTTGGGAATGTTCACCGTCATCACTCAAGGGGATGTCTGCCACGTCCCTCCGCTGTAAAGTTACTGTTTTTCCCTTTTCATGCTTGATTTTATCTTTTTAATACAATTCATTTTATCTTTTTAAAATCGGTTTTATTGAAGTATAATTTTATGTCCCATAAATGTTGCCAGTTGTAAGTGTCCCATTCAATGATTTTTAGTAAATTTAGAGAGTTGAGTAACCATAACCACAATCCAGTTTTGGGATCTTTCCATCACTCTAAACAGTTGCCTGTTTGCTGTCAGTCCCTGTTCCCTCCCAGCTCTAGGCAACCACTAGTCTGCTCTCGGTCTCTATCACTTTGCCCTTCTGGACTTTTCATGTAAACGGAATGATACAATACATGGTATTTGCATATGGCTTCTTTTACTGAGCTGGGTGTTTTTGAGGTTCATCCAAATGGTAGCGATTTTAGCATTTCATTTCTTTTCCTTGCTGAGTAGTGTTCCATGGTATGAATGTACCACATTTTGTTTATGCATTTGCCAGCATGCTTTCCAGTTTTTGGCTATCATGAATAATGCTGCTATAAGCATTCACATCCATGTCTTTGTACGGACATAGGTTTTCATTTCTCTTGAGTGGGTTCCCAGGAGCAGAGTTGCTGGCTCATTTGGTAAGCATATGTTTAACTTTTTAAGAAACTGCCAAATTATTTGACAAAGTGGCTGTCCCATTATGCATTCTCATCAGCAATATATGAGGGTTTCAATTTCTCCACATTCTGTCAACACTTACTTTTGCTGGTCTTTTTTTTGATTGTAGCCATTCTGGTAGGTCAAAAGTAGCATTTCATTGTGCTTTTAACTCGGCTATCTTTTCACTGATTATTAACCATTTGTGTGTCTTCTTTGGAGAAATGTCTGTTCGGATTATCTGTCCTTTTTTAATTGGTTGTTTGATTTCATTTTATTGAATTGTAAGAGTTCTTTATATATTCTGGGTGTGTCTTTTATCAAAAATGTGATTTGAAAACATTTTTTACAGTCTTTGGCTTGTCTCTTCATTTTCAATTTTGATCAAGTCAGATTTGTCAATTGATTGTGCTTTTGTTCTTGAACCTAAGGACTCTTTGCCTAACCCAAGATTGTGAAGATTTTCTTCTGTGTTTTCTCCTCAAATCTTTATAGTTGTAACTCTCACATTTGTGTCTGGATCCATCTTGAATTAATTTTTGTATATGATGTTAGGTAAGAGTCCAACTTCATTTAAGAAAATACCTAATACATTAAAAAGATTAATAGACTTTATTTTTTAGAGGAGTATTAGGTTTACAGAAATATTGAGCAGAAAGTACAGAGTCCCCAAATCCCCCTCCCCCTACACAGACACACAATTTCATGTCTTATTAACATATCACTTTAGTGTGGTACGTTTGTTACAATTCATAAAGCAGTATTGATACAGATCTTGGTAGGCTAGGGCCGCCAGAACGAAATACCACAGCCTGGGTGGCTTAAACAGCAGAAGTTAGTTCTCTCAGTTCTGGAGCCTGGAAGTCCAGGATCAAGGTGTTGGCAGGTTTGCTTTCTTCTGAGGCCTCTCTCCTTGGCTTGCAGGTGGCTGTCTTCTCCCTGTGTCCTCACATAGTCTTTCTTTGTGTGTGTGCACCCTGGTGTCTCTCTGTGTGTCCAGATTTCTTCTTCTTCTTCTTACAAGGACACCAGTCAGATTGGATTGAGGCCACCCTAAACAGCCCCATTTTAACTTCATCACCTGTTTAAATGCTCTATCTCCAAATACAGTCATGTTCTCAGGTACTGGGGCTTTGGGCTTCAACGTACGAATTTTGGGAAGATAGAATTCAGTCCATAAAAATACATTATTATTAACTAAAGCCCATAGTTTACATTAGGGTTCGTTCTTTTTATTTACATTCTGTGGGTTTTGACCAATGTATAATGACATGTATCGACCATTATGGCATCATATAGAATAGCTTCACCCCCTAAAAATCCCCCATGCTCCCCCTGTTCATCCCTCCCTCACCACTACCTTTTGGCAACCACTATCTTTTTACTGCCTCCGTAGTTTTGCCTTTTCCGGAATGTCATATAGTTGAAATCGTATGTATGTAGGCTTTTCAGATTGGCTTCTTTTACTTAGTAAGATACCCTTAAGCTTTCTCCATGTCGTTTTGTGGCTGATAGCTCATTTCATTTTAGCACTGAATAATATTCCATTATCTGGATATACCATATTTATTCATTCATCTATTGAAGGACGTCTTGGTTGCTTCCATGTTTTGGCAATTATGAATACAGCTGCTGTAAACATTTGTGTGCAGGTTTTTGTGTGGGCATAAGTTTTCAACTCCTTTAGGTAAGCATCAAGGAGCGTGATTGCTGGATCATACGGTTAGAGTATGTTTCGTTTTGTAAGAAAGAAACGGTCTTCCAGAGTGGCTGTACTATTTTGCATTCCCACCAGCAGTGATTGCGTTCCTGTGGTTTCACATCCTCATCGGCATTAGATATTGTCCGCATTTTGGATCTTTGCCATTCTAATACTGGTATCTTATTGTTATTTTAATTTGCAATTTCTTACTGACATATGATGTTGAGTGTCTTTTGATATGCTTATTTGCTGTCTTCTTTGGTAGGTGTCCATATCTTTTGCCTATTTTTTAATCCAGTTGTTTGTTTTCTTATTGTTGAGTTTTAGGAGTTCTTTGTATGTTTTGGTAATAGTCCTTTGTCAGACGTGTCTTTTGCAAGTATTTTTTCTCAGTTTGTGGCTTGTCTTCTCATTCTTTTGACAGTGTCTTTCACAGAGCAGAAAATTTTAATTTTAATGAAATTCAGCTCATAAGTTTTTTTCTTTGCATCATGCCTTTGTGTGTAAAAACTTATCAGCAAACCCAAGGTCATCTAGACTTTCTCCTACGTTATCTTCTAGGAGTTTTATAGGCTTGCATTTTATATTTATGTCTGCGATCCATTGTGAGTTAATTTTTGGGAAGAGTGTAAGGTCTGTCTAGATTCATCTTTTTGTATGTGGATGTCCACTTGTCCAGCATCACTTGTTGAAAAGACCATCCTTTCTCCACTCACTTTGCTTTGCTCCTTTCTCAAAGCTCAGTTGACTCTATTTGTGTGGGTCTATTTCTGGGCTCTCTGTTCTATTCTGGCTTTTTTTTTTGTTTTCTGCTTATGAATGTCCAAACATCCCACCACTGTTTATGGAAAAGACTGTCCTTTCCCCTTTGAATTGCCTTCGCACTTGTATTGAAGTTCGAAGCATAAGAATGCATTTCTGGACTCTCAGTTCTGTTCTGTTGACTTTTATGCCTGTCCTTGCCTCAGTGTCACATTGTCTTGATTACCTTGATTTTATAAGAAGCTTTGAAGCTGGGTGGTATAAAACCTCCAACTTTGCTCTGCTTTTCCAAGACTGTTTGCTTATTGTACAGACTTTGCATTTCATGTAAGTTTCCACTTACATGAATTTTCACAAAAAAGTCTGCCGGGATTTTGATAGGGCTGGGCTTGAACTTACAGATCATTTGGGGAGGAACTGCCACCTTAACAGTACTGAGTCTTCCAGTCCATGCACATGGAATTTCTCTTCGTTTATTTGGATCTTCTTTAATTCCCCTGAACAATGTTTTATAGTTTTCAGTACAAGGCTTGTGTTTATTTTGTTAAATATATTCTCAGGTATTTACTTCTTTTTAATGCTATTGTGAATGGAATTGCATCTTTATTTA
Organism: Equus asinus; assembly: GCF_041296235.1. NCBI lineage: Eukaryota > Metazoa > Chordata > Mammalia > Perissodactyla > Equidae > Equus > Equus asinus. The sequence goes on along the minus strand of NC_091791.1, from coordinate 110,679,020 downwards.
ATTTTAAACATTCTTAGCTTTGGAAGACTTCGCCATTTGGAGAACGTTGTTCTCAATGTCTATAAAAGTTGGAAGTTATATGATTCCTACCAAGGTGGTGCTGTCATTTCCGGCACATGTGGGTGAAATCCACATACTTTGCAGTTACCATCTCAAGTGAGTTGTTGTTGCTTGTTGGCCATAGCTTAATTTTTTCTGGCACAAAACCAGCTCTTTCTTTAGCTCAGCATTCCTTTGGTTGGCAGTTTGGGTGGGGCTCAGCTGGGATTTTCTCGTCTAGCTGGGCTGGCTTCTGTGTCTGTAGTCATCTGCCCATCAGGTAGATGGCTCTGCTTCTTGGGGCTGCCTAGATGTTGCCTGGACCATGCTTCTCTCATGGTGGCAGGCTAGCTCGGGTTTGATCTTGTGGCCAGTGGCACGGATCTTAGAGGGAACAGAGGCCACTGGACCCCAGGAGGCCTAGCCTCAGAGTTGGTGTGCTTTCAGTCTGTTGCTCAAAGTGAGTCACCGGGCCAGTCAGATTGAACGGGAGGGGAACTAGACCCATCTCTTGATGGGCAGAGCTTCAAAATCACCTGCAAAAGGGTATGCCTATAGGAAGGGGAAAAATGGTGACCATTTTTGCACACAGTTCACACTGCAGTAGCGTGTATCTGTGCAGTTCAGTCTGCCTGATTAGAATCTGAATCACTTTTTTGTTTGTTCGGGAAATTACCCACCCTCTGAATGTTGGCAGGGACAAATACCCCCTCTTCCGGCAGGAGCTGAATACGCTACATATTTGTTTCCCTGGACCCCAGTGCATCTCAGGCACAGGCACCTGTGCAATTTGGAAGTGAGGGGGGTGATGTAGTAGGCTCCACATGGCTTTGATTTTCTGGTTAGGGTGACAACAGGTGACTGGCTGCAAGGCCGAGTCTCCATTGCAGAAACAGCAGCTGTGCTCGTGTTGGCGCTTGTTGCAGTAACGTTAAGTTGAGGGTGGAAAAGTGGGACGGGTACCATCTGTTGCCTCTCTCACTCTGCTGCAGCAGGGTCCTCGATGTTTATGGGAAGCGGGACCTGGTGCTGCGTCTCTTGGGTGAATGTGCTTTGCCATCATTGGACACGAGGAGCCTTTGTTAGAGTTACTCAGACAAGTCCATGCCCTGGAGATGTGTCGCTGGGTCTCCCAGCCCACATCCCCTGCATTCAGGCAGTGCTTTGATGTGGCCCAGAGGCTCCTCATTGCCCTCAAGGGTCTCTGAGAACCATGCACAGTGAGGGGAGGGACGTGAAGGGTCTGGGTGCACCAACGGCCTTGCTCCGCTCGGTCAGCCAGGTTTGCGTTTCCTTTCAGTGCAGTAGGCTGGTGGCCACGCTCGTAGCGGTTAATGACATGTGGGCTGATCAGTCAGCTGGAGAACTGGCAGTTTGGACTGATCCGCTGCTTTGTCTTTGGTTGTTTGTGAAGCTAGCCCTGCTTCCAGGTGGCACCAGTGCACCGGCCGGTTAGTGCAAGCCCCGGGGACAGCGCCTGTCTCTTGCTGTCCCCACAGGCAGCCTGTGTGGCAGTGGCACAGGTGCGTGCTACCTGCTGCCTGTCTTCGACACCGTGTTTGTGAGGAGGAGATGCCGTCGCCAGGGCCTGGGCATGGCCATGCTGCGGGACTTCTGCGAGGCGTTCCGGGATGAAGAGGCCCTGGGGCTCAGCTGCCCCGTCTCTCCTGCCATGTACCAAGGTAAACCCCCCTCGTGTCGGGGAGGAGTGTTTGGGTGGCGGTGATGGATGACACGTGTGTGCTCTGGGTGATGCTGAAATTCCCCCGGGGAGGGAGGATCCTTGGGGTCGGCAGCACTGGGACGTGCGTGTGGGTTTTCCCTTCCTCCTGAGAAATCTCTCGTTGCTTCCCCACAAACGAGACTTGATGCTCGATCACCAGGGGTGGACCTTTCGCAGCCTGAGAAATAATTGGATTTAGAAATAATAAAAAACAAATCAACACAGCGTCAGAGAGCAGCAGAATCCAGGGACCTGCTGCTCTGCTGAGGGTGCTCGGGGGGCCTTTGTTCTTCCACTTGAAGCTTATAGTTCGTGACTTTGCCCTGTCAACTAGAAGCTGCAGGGGAGCCCCGGAGCTGAAGGGGAGGGCAGTGGCTGGTGTGCAGAGGCCAACTCTGAATGCAGAGCCACGAGCACCTCTGTAGCTGTCGCTGCGGGAGACGGCTCCCCCTTCTGCTGTTCTCGTCCTACTGACTCCCTGTACTGGGTTCTCCAGAGAAACAGAACGAAAGGATGTCTACACATGTAGAGGGAAGAGTATCATAAGGCATTGGCTCACTTCATGTGGAGACTGAGATGTCGCAAGATCTACACTTGGCAAGCTGGACACCCAGGAGAGTCAATGGTGTGGTTCCAGTCCAAATGCCAACGTGCCCAAGACCCAAGAAAAGCTAATGTTTCAGTCCAAGTTGGAAGGCAGGAAAAGACCAATGTTCCAGCTCAGTCAGTCAGGCAGGAGGAATTCCCTCTTACTTGTGGGAGGGTCAGCCTTTTTGTTCTCTATTCAGGCCGTCAACTGATTGGATGAGGCCCACCCACCTTAGGGAGGGCAATCAATCACCATACTTAGTCTACTGATTTAAATGTTAATCTCATCCAAAAACACCCTCACAGACCACCCAGAATAATGTTTGACCAAATGTCTGGGCAGCCCAGACCCAGTCGAGTTTACATATAAAATGATCTCTCGCAGTTGTCTTCCACATTCTGGAAGAGAAATCTTTATATGATTTGCCAGAAGTTCCAAAAACCCTGGTGTTAAACATCACAGGCCGAGTCAACAAGGATGGGAGATTCTGATGAGCTTCTCCCCCAGGCTCCCCTTCCCATCCATGAAGCGCCCCGCCTCCCCTGTTGGGCCCTGCCTCGCTTCGGGTCATACAGGTGCTTTTGGACCCTTAGTATTGAGTTTCCAGTGTCCTTATGGGATGAGGGGAACAACAGATAGGAGAGAAGAGGCAGGAAAGGCGAGGAGGCTTCTGTTGCTCTAAGTTATAAGAAAAGCAGGTGAAACATATTTTCTTCAAATGTGTTTAGTTGTTTCTTTGTAAAATCTGAAGATCCTGGAATTTCTGCAAAGAGTGCTGGAGGCTTCCTGCAATGTGTAGCTCACTTTGAGGTGTTGAAAAGTTCTGGAATCCAGGCAGCTGGTTCTCCATCCACACCCGCGTCCTTTGTTTGAGTGTGTTGGTCCCCAGGGCAGCCACCTGGGTTTCCTCAGGGGAATAGCGGGCTCTAAAGGGCGGGGGCCACCCCCAGGCTGGCACTGTGGAGGCCCTTGCAGGACCAGTCCCAGCTCTGCCTCCTCTGTCTCCGCCTGGCAGAGAAAGAAGACCCGAAGGTGCTGATTTTGAATCACGCTGTTGATGTCAGGGGTTTCAGCTGCCCAGCCTGGGGGGCTTGGGCCTCCAGCTTTTACATCACCCCTGATTGTGCCTGGTTACCTGAGTGAGCAGGTGGAGTGTGGAGAAAGAAGCAGATGGAGGCTCCAGACTGGGTCCGGGTGTGCCGACTCCTTGCTTCACTGACCAGCTCTTATTGAGTACAGACCTGCCCTTCGACTGGACAAGAGGGATTCCTGCTCAGGGCCCCACAGTTTTGAGCCTCTTTTTTTTTTTTCCCTGAGGAAGATTAGCCCTGAGCTAACATCTCTGCCAGTCTTCCTCTATTTGCTACGTGGGTTGCTGCCACAGTGTGACTGATGAATGGTGTAGGTCTGTGCCCAGAATCCGAACCTGTGAACCTGGGCTGCCAGAATAGAGTGCATTGAACTTAACCACCACACCATGGGGCCGGCCCCTGGAGCCTTTTGAAGCTGCACCTATTTCCATAGCACAAGGCATTTGTGGGCCCAAGAGGATGTTCCCACTCAGGTCCAGGCCATTCCTAAATTGGCTCCAGGTACCAGGACCGCAGGATTCCTGCTAGTGGCTGCTGAGGGGACTGCATCCCTGGATATGTGGCCTTAAGGGCCGGCCACGTCACCAGGCTGCATATCCTTAGACTTCAGGGACAGCTGCGGGTGGGACATGGATGGGGTGTGGGTGTGGCCTCCATATTTGTACACACAGGCCCCTTGCAGTGCAGGGCGAGCTGGGCTGGCAGGAGAAGCCGGTGGGCTGCAGCTGGGGGCCAGCTCTCTTGGTCTTGCCACGTTCTGGTGCAAAACTCCAAGGAGTCCAAGAATTCTAAATTTGAATCTGGCTTTCCCTGTTGTTAGGAAGTTATATTTGTCAAGACAGGAGAGCAGAACATTCTCTCTAGCGCTCCGCTGGCGGCTTACACCTTTCCAACGCTTAGCATCACACGCGTAGGTTTCCATCTGTGCTTTTGCCCTGGGCCCGAAAATGTTAGGAGAGGGCCCGATGGAGTCCCCTCGGGCACCTGCAGGAGGAGGAGCGGCTTCCCGTGTGGCTGGATTCAGGCACTGCCATGTGGAAATGCTCGCCCTGTGAATGTGGGCATAAAGGTCTACAAGCCCTGAGGGGAGCCTGGCATTAAGGGATCTGTGGAGGGTGAGCTAGAAGGTTCCATGGGAGAGGAGGGCGGAGGAGGACAGTGCCCGAGGAGAGGACCGGGCGGGGCAATGTTGTAGCTGAACTGGGTCGTGTTCCCCAGATTCCTGTGTCAAAGCCCTGACCTCCGATGTGACTGAAGGTGGAGATGGTCCTTTAAAGAGGTGATTATGGTTAAATGAGGTCATAAGGGTGGCCTGATCCAATGGGACTGGTAAGAAGAGGTTCTTAGAAGAGACTAGACCACTGACGGGTACAGAGGGAGGACCGTGGGAAGACACGGCAGGGAGGTGGCCATCTGCCAGCCAAGGAGAGAAGCCTCAGGAGAGGCTACACCTGCTACACCTCTGTCTTGGACTTGCAGCCTCCAGAAGTGTGAGAAAATAAAGGTCTGTTGTTTGAGCCCCGAGTCTGTAGTGTTTTGTTATGGCCGCCTGAGCTGACTAAGATGGGATGGATGAAGGTGGGAGCACAAGGTGGGCAGGTGAGGCTGATGAACAGTGGTTTGCGTGTAGCAGGTCAGAGCCGAGAGCCGGGGGTGCGGTGGGGGAATGGGGTGGGCTGGGGGAAGAACTGGAAGCCGCTATGTCTGAGGACGCAGAAGGGGCTGGCCTGTGCACCTGGTGAGGTGGCCTTCCTGACGCAGTGGCCCCTTCCTCTCAGTCTGCAGGAAGTTCCTGTTGGCGCGGCCGGAGGAGCGAGGGCGCCTGTGGGAGGTAGAGCCCCCGGGAGCCTGGGGCCAGCGAGGCAACATCTGGCTGAAGGTTCAGCTTCAACGGTCAAGCCTTCCAGACTGTGAGTGGGACTCGAAGAAAGTGCCCTTGGGTCTTCTCTTCCTCATGTCAGTATCTGTCGCACAGATGAATTTATAGGCTGAGTCAGGCAGATGTTACGCCTGTCATCATCGCGGGAACAAAGGAGGGAGGGAGACCTGGGTGGTGGCCTTCTGTCCTCCTTCCACCTTCCCTTCCTGAATGAACCACACCTGCTAGACCCTCCTGCCCCAAAAGAAAGATCTCCCCCAGTTAGCTGAAGCAGAACCTCCCCGGTCCTCACAACTTCCCTTCACTGGCTTTTCTTCCCTCCTGGCATCGGAGCTCCTGTCGGTATGAGACACCCTTCCCGAGGCTGCAGATGGCTCATTAGGGGCCATGGGCATGAAGGAGCAGGGCTTTCCTCCACGTGGGGAGCTGATTTACCTTATTGGTGACAGTGAAGAGTGCCTTGGAGTTTAGTGATGGTGATAGTGAGAGGTTTGGCTCTTATGGTGCCTTTCAACTTGAAGGCTTAGTGGATCTTTTCAGATATTAATGGGGTGACCAGGCACCTGGGAAGGAGGCTGGGGCAGGGCTGTGACTGTGAGCCTAATGAGGCGGCTCAGTGACTTGCCCTGTGGCATCGAGAATTAGAAATGAAGGGAAGCCAGCCCGGATCCCCGTGCACTGAGCTGGCTGGCGTGCAGGTTTCTCCACGAGCTCCGCAGATGATTCTCCAGCCCCCGCGCCGACCCACCCTTGTGTGTCTTGGATGTTGAGCTCGTTGGCTGGGAATGGAGGAAAGAAAAAAAACAACACTGGCTCACATATCAGAATGTGGAAATAATGTGGAAGTGGCACAGGCCAGCAGGGAGAGGACATTTTCGAATAATTGGGGAGATGGCTTCCTCTGAGGAGAATTCCACTGGGGGTCATTTCAAGAGCTGAGAGCTGGTGTGGTCTGGTCAGAGGAAACCGAGCTGAGAGTCAGATGCCAGACCTGTCACTTTAACTCACTCTGAGATGCGCCAAGTCTCTCTTTAAAGCAGCAAATGAGGAGACTTTTGGAGAGAATGTTCCAGAAACATGCTCAAGTCCCTTGAAGGAAGAAGGGTCATTGTTATAATTAGGATATAATTAGATTACTAAAACTCTCTCTCTCTTTTTTTTAATTCTAAGTTCAGGTCTTCTCACTTCCTGTATAAATCATGGTTAGTTCCCAGTTTCACCCACACCTTCTGTCTCCCCAGGGCCAGCAGGCAGGATTTTAATCCACTCAGGAAGGTTTTCAGCTGCCAAGCCTCATCTCGTAACAAATGTGTCAGTTAGTGCTGACAGTTGGGGTTTTCTCCAGGTTGGTGAGTGGGGGCAATCACGCATTAGCCCAGACGCTCTGCAGTTTCTGTGTTTCCATCTGTCTGTCTCTTCATGGACATCAGCAAGTGTTTGCCAGCTGGATTTACCCACAGGTCACCAAACAACGCAGATTCTGGAATCCTCTCTTCCCTGGAAATCTCAGAAGGCACTTAATTTTAGTTACTAATTAGTCAGTTATTTTTAGAGTTGCTTTCTTGAATTGTTCTGTTTTTCAGTTTCTGACTGTTATTTTCGAGGTTTCCTGCAATCTCGTGTGCCATAGAAATAGAACAGTAAGCAAGAAGCCCAGTGGAGCTGATCGCTTTTTACGTTCTAAGAAAGGCATGGACATTTTACAGCATTCCAAAGGGAAATTAACTTGTGCTCCTTTCAGATGTTTTAAAATCTATTTTTGGAGCAGTGTCATTTGTGGACTAGGTCTTTGAAAGTTTGCACGATCTTGCCTGTTGATAACATCTGTGGCTTATAATGGCCCTGGAAACATTTACAGGGTTCTTCAGACCTTTAGAGAGAAAGAGTTTGTGGGAAATCATTTTCTTCCTACACTCACTTACAGATGAAGCCTTTGAAACTTGAGCGGTCAGATCCTGACTCTCTCTGATGTGACTTCCCAGTTAGCCTGCCGATGCCTTCAGTTTCTTTCCTGGAGGAGGTGAAATTGAATACGTCAACAGTCCAGTGTTCTTTTAGAAAAACGGTGCCGGAGGCAGAAAATAATTGCACACAGCTTTAAAAATTTTTTCATTATTAGGTTATAGTTTTGCTTTCTTTCCAGGTGAATTTTTAATGGCTTCAGTTGTCATCCACAGGGAAAATACTTTTCTTCTATGTACATGATATTTTTAAAGCTGGAGGGCGTGTACATAAATAGATGTGAAATATTTGAGCTGGGGAGGTGGGGTCCTTTTTCTAAAAGTCCGATGCTTGCAAACGGCAGCTCTCCCCGTATTTCAGCTTGTTCTGGCGAGTGGGACACTGCCTAGTACAGTAGCAGGAGCAATTTTACGGGGGCGAGCTATGCTAGGAAGCGCTGAGGGCAGAAGCATCATCTCCTGGATGGGTTTTTTCTGGCTAATGCTGCTCTTTGAAAGGTTGTGTGGCTCCCTCTAGTGGCCATTATTGTCTGCTGCAGCCCTGGATGGTAACTCAGAGGTTGCTTTTCACCTTCCTGTGTGGTTGCTTCTCAGATTCTTCTACTTGTGAGTCCAAATTAGTGTCTTCATTTTTAAAAGTTATTGGACCGTGATTGGTCGAGAATAAAATATAAGTGAACATTTGATGGCTACTAGCATGCTTTAGTCCATAACACATAAAAACAGTTTCACTGATCAGGAGATGTAGAAAACTGATAATGGATTATCTGCTTCATTCTCATTCATTCATTCACTCATGTATTCACTCCCTCATTCAATTGGTTACTGTTGGCAGAGCATCTCCTGACACTGGGCACCATCCCAGGTGACAGGGACACAGAGGTAAAGGAGGCTGACGAGTCTGTGAACTCATTTATGAGCTTACATTTTTCTGAAGAAAAGTGCATGGACAACTACTACTATATTATATAAAATCTTTCCGTATCAGAGAGAACTAAAGAGTACTGGTATTTTTAAATGCTTACCATTGGATTTTGTAAACCAATTTTGCTAATGTATAAAGCCTGGAAATAAACTTTAAAATTTACTTCTATAGGTAACAACTAAATAATACATTTACTCGTTATTTGAAAAATGTGTTTCATTTGTATTTTCCATTTGAATGGAAAACTGCATATCTTTTTCCTAAGGCATCTGAACTCCCCCCCCCCCCCCCCGTATACGTCCATGTATGGATTTTGGGGTGTAGGGAGGTACGCAGTAGGATGAGAAAGTCATTCGCTTCCGAGTTGGTCCTGATTCAGTAGGAGGGGGCGGGAGGCTGAGTTAGCGTGGTGATTATGGGCTCTCCTGTGAGTGGAAATTCCAGTGAGCAAAGAGGCTGAGACTGGAAACCTGACTCCATTGAATGCCCCAATGAGTGGAAGACAAACTCAGAATTCCAGCCCTGAAATGCTTGAGTAGAACCACCCCTTTGTGTCTCCTGACGCTTGGCAGGTGTGCCTCCCCTCCAGAGGGTCTGGGCAGGTGTAAAGGGGAGGTCAAGAGGATGAAATTGGGTTGTGCCCATCAGTGCTTTTGGAAGTGTCCTCAGTATATTGTTAATCTTTTGATTGTCCTCTCCCTCGGGAGCCACCATCATTTGCTTATCTGCTCTCTTGCTTGGGGAGGGCAGCTCATCCAGGAAATTCCAAGGAGGATGTGAGCGGTCACAGGCGGACTTCTCAAGACAATGGATCCAGACAGTCCACAATGGTGAAGGCAGCGAGGTATGGTGATGGGTGTGTCATTCTAGGAACATGTCCTGCGTTCTTAGTGATCATGTTGTGCTTGTTGGGTGAAACTGTGGTCCCAACCTGCAAGGCAGCTTCCTCCGCACCTTGGCCATGGGCTTCTCGGTGGCAGGGGCTGTCGATTTATGCTCGGAACCTCGGCGCCAGAGTATGAGGAGAGGCGTTTGTGATTAGACTGTTCATGGTCCTCTTCTCTAAGCTAGACAAGCTTTCCCGAAGCCAAAACTAAACAGAGAACACATGAGAATCAGCCGTGGCCCTGCATTGTTAAGGAAATATTGAAAAATCTGAATTGCAAATTCTGCCACGGACCAGCATCTTTCAAGCAGAACAAATGTGCAGACGAATTTGTCTTTCTTGCCTCCCCCGCCCCTCAAGTCCAGATGCTAGAAAATGGAATATGGCGTTGAGTTGTATAACCCAGTGTGGTGGTAGAATAGAACCAGGGCAACGTTCTGGATCTCTCTCAGCGGCCTGTTGTCGTTCAGTGTTTTATAAGACTTTGAAGCGACACGATTCCTGAAGTATTTTCCTTGCCCATGCAAGGCAGTCGTGCTCACACCCGCTCTCTGGCATGCAAGGGCCATTGCTCTTGAGTCCCTGAAGAGTCGATAATGATTTTAAACTCCAAAACTTACAGTTGCACTTCGGGGGGAATACTGCTGATTTTGGAAAATAGACGGTTCTCCTATAGAAGACAACATCAAAGGCATGAAATATCCCAGTAACTGCTGGATTGTTCCAGAAAAGCTGCCTGGTGTCTGACTTAGTTCTAGTCCAGGGAAAGGTGGGCCGACTTATGACCTTCCAGGCCGCTGGGCAGAGAGCGTGTGCTTCACCTCTTCACTGGTCCCTGAGTCCCCTTTAAACTGGGAGGGCCGGTAGAGGAGGCGCGAGGTGTCCAGCGTGGTGTCACGCCCGTGGGCATGTGTCTGGGGGAGTCTACATGTTCAAGTGTAAGGACGTCACCTTTTAAAGCTGTGCCTCCTGGCCGCCTTGCCTATCTCCCCGGGCTGGGCCTTCCCTCCGTTCCATCAGTAGATGGGCGCTCAGAGCTGAGTCCCTACAAAACGTGGTGGCCTTTGGCTGGCGGGACTGTTTGAACCTGGCTGGAACGTCTGAATCTGAGCACACGGCACAGGGCCAGCTGGGCCGTCACGGTGGTAACTCGGATGCTCTGTTGATTCTTTTCTATTTCAGGACAGGATCAGCGGAGAAGAACTGAAAGAGACAGAGAATGGTTAAGACTGTGGAGTGACAGATGCTGCAGGGCGGCGTGGGAGAGCCTGTGGGGCTGAGCCAGAGGGGATGGAGGCCAAGAGGACAGCAGTGGACGCCGGCCTGGCTGGGGCATCATGGCAGACAGAAGCATAGGTGGCTGATTCCTCATTCCCAGGCCCCAGGCTGTCCTGTCCCCCGGCCTGTCCTGGGCCCCAGGGGATGTGGGATTAAGAGCTGCCCATAACTCCCACTTGTCTGGCCTCTGTCGTTGCTGTGCCATCCTTTGAGGAGAAAGTGACCACACAGACCCCACCTACCTCAGGCCTGCTGTGTGGTCTCTGGTGAGAGAAAGTCCGAGAAGGTGCTTTGTTTGTAAGCGCCCAGTGCTGCATGGGTGCATAGGATCATTTCCCAAGCTCGGATTTCGGGAGATCCTTCGTTACACCCCTTGTGGTTTCTGTGACTCGGGATGGCTTTATAAAGACTGCACTGGCACCCCACGAATGCACCTCTTTCTTCAGCACACGGAACTCGGAGAACGGCCACCCCCTCCGGTCTGCGCTGTGGAGAGAGTTTGCGAGTCTGCCCATGCCAGCCCTCTTGTGATCATGGGAACACTGTCACCAGAGGGGTTTCTGGGGAGACACCTTCCTTTTCCAGAAAAGCTTCAGCCACGTTGGCAGCATCCCGACGGCAGGGGCATCAGGATTTCAGCCATCTCTCTCTCTCTCTCTCTCACACACACACACCCTTGTCAGTCAGGCTGATTCCTACTCACGCATCTGCTCTCAGCTCAGATGTCCCTTCCTGACCACCTCCTCCTCCTCTTCCCATGTGGCCTCAGAGCACTGGGCACTCAGCTGTGACTCCATGAGCCTCCACCAGGGTCAGCCCTGGGTCTGCTTAGTTGCCTCCTGCGTCCCCAGTGCCAGAGTGGAGCTGGCCTTCAGTAAGTGTGTAGGGAATGACTGGTGACAGGTCACCTCAGGAGTGAGGGGTGATACCTTCTTTCTCGTCCTCTGCTGCTAGACTCTGGAGAGATGGGTGGAAGAACAGAGTTTCAGCTTTTTAGGGATACAGTAAACCTATCCCGGAATCTGGGAGTGGGGAGGAGACCACTGGCAGTCCTGAGTGCCGGCAGGATATCACCAGCTGTTTCCCTCACTGGGCAAAGGACGCATGTGGTGGGACCCCTGTTACTTATTTACTCATCCATGTTGCTGTCTGTTCACTCATCCATCCATCTGTCCATCCATCTATCCATCCACCCATCCACCCATCCATCCATCCATCTCCCCATTCTTCTCTCCCTTTCTCCCTCCATCTCTCCCTCATCTTGCCTTCCATCCACCCACCCATCTGTTCACCCATCTATCTATATACCTGTCTACCCACCCACTCACCCACCCATCTGTCCATTCATCCATTTGTCTGCATCTGTCCATCCATCTGTCTGTCTGTTCGTCCATCCATGCATCCATTCCGTCCATCCATCCTTAAGTACAGCAACTATTCAGTGTGATTGCTCAGGGACAAGCTCTGTGCGGTGCAGTGGGGAGATAGTGAGGCACGGTTACAGGACTCAAGGATTAACTATTCTCTCTGGAAGGGTCTCTTCTGGAATGTTCCACTGGAGTTGTTTTCTCACACCTATCAGTTAAAGAGGGAAGAGTCTAATTGAATAGAAGTAGAATCTGGAGACATCCTAAAGGGCACCCGTGCATGTGGGCTCTCTGTGAAGGAGGCACAGACCATAAGAGGGCAGTCAAGTCTGCAGCTGGGAGCATGCTCTGTGTGTGTGTGGTGCCCGACATAACCTTTCACGTGTGACGTGGACATGCGCTGTGAACATTGTACCATTTGAGATGAATGATTGGTGCTTTCTAGTGTTTATGTGAATATGAACTGATGGAAATGTCTCAGGGGCTTGATGAAGTTACTGTTCAATAAAACAGTCCTCTCAAGGAAGAAAAACTGATGTGCTGATGTAGTTCACTGAAGGCCGTGTGCACGAGCCACACAGAGCTGGAAGGGAATCCTCTGAGCTCGTGGAAACACCCCGGGCAGCGGCACAGTCTGTCTGGCCTGGGGCTGTGTGTAGTGTTCCTTTCCACAGGGCGTGTACGGGGAGTGTTGGTAAGGCTTGTGTGTGTGTCTGTGTCTGTGCGTGCATATGTTGTGTTGATTTTATTAAATCACCTTTGTTTAATTTACTATTCAGTTCTTCTCTGTTCTTGCTTATTTATTAACAGCTTTATCGAAATATAATTCATAACCCATGAAATTCACTTAAAGTATATAATCGTGTGATTTTTAGTATATTTGCAGAATTGTGCAACCACCACCACAGTCAGTACCTCAAAAAGAAACCCCATGCCCATTAGCAGCTTCTCCCTTTCTCCCTACCTCCCGGCCCTAAGCAATCACGAATCTACTTTCTCTCTCTCGATTTGCCTGTTCTGGACATGTCATACTGGTGGAATCGTACGATATGTGGCCCTTTGCATCCAGTTTTTTTCACTTAATGTCTTCAAGCTGCATCATGTTGTAGCAGGTGTCAGTGCTTCATTCCTTTTTATAGTTGAATAACATTCCATGGTGTGGAGAGACCACATTTTGTCTCTCCATTTACCAACTGGTGGACTTCTGAATTGATTTCAGTTTTTGGCTGTTATCAATAAGGCTGCTATGAACATTCATGAACAAGTTTTTGGGCGGACCTATAGCTTCAGTTCTTTAGGTATTTACCCAGGAGCAGAATTTCTGGGTCATGTGGTAACTCTATATTTAACATTTTGAGGAACTGCCAAATTATTTCCCCAAGTGCCTACATCATTTTACATTCCCACCAGCAATGTATGACTGTTCCAATTTCTCTCCATCCCAGCCAACACTTACTGCTATCTATCTCTTTGATTATAGCCACCATCCTAGTGAGCGTGGACTGGTGTCTCATTGTGATTCTGATGTGTGTTTCCCTGAAGACTAATGACGTGGAGCATCTTTTCATGTGCTTTTTGGCCCTTTTTATGTCTTTGGAGAAGTATCTATTCAGATTCTTTATCCATTTTTTAATTGGGGTATCTTTTTATTATTGAATTGTAGTCGTTCTTTATAGATTCTGGATACAAGTCTTATCACGTATCATTTGCAAATATTTTCTCTCATTATATGGGTTGTCTTTTCACTTTCTTGATGGTGCCATTTGAAGTGCAACATTATGAATTTTGATGAAGTCCAGTTCATCTATTTTGCTTTGGTGGCTTGTGCGTTTGGTGTTACAGTAGTAATGATTGTGTTTTATAAGTGCATATCCTTTCATTCCCATCTAAAGGGAGTTATTGGGGAGAAAGTTATTTCACTCTATGGCGAATATAGACAAATCCACAGAGCAGTCATTACTTGGAAGAAAGCTGTGTGTGGACCCCAGGCCCAGGCCCCAGGAGAGGCGTGTTGCCTGCGGACTGCTCCCCCTGCACTCGTGAATGGGCTGAGGCCAGCGGAGGACGTTGGAGATCCATGGTCCCGCACAAGCTCGCCTTGTGGATTCAGAGTCTGGCGGCGGTGGTGGACATTCACTGCTATGCACGGGGCCCTCGAACAGATTTTCTTTCAGGGAAAGAAAGGGTTTTCAGCATCGGGCATTTTGTTCCAGGAAGTCTGAGAACAAGCCGTTCGGGCTGAGGAAGGAATGAATCCAACTGGTTGGCTACTTGCAAAAATTATAGGGCCAGCAAATTCTGAGACAATTTCTAAGATCCCCATTTCCTGCGAGAAGCAATGTAAAATCTCTGATTTCGATTTTGTTCTCTGTCTAGGCAAAGATGGTCAACATCTGGACGTTTTGAAGTTAGGTGTCCAAGTTTCCATGTTGAGAAGCCTTGAAATTCCTTGGCCCCCTTCCTCTCCTGCCGCCCCCTCGGCTCTTTCACATAGGGCGCAAAGTATCACCATGGCCAAGCAAGGCAAAAACAGCTGGAGCCACAGTGACATAGTCACGGGAGGCCTGCAACCCGGTCCCCGACAGAACATCCAGGGAGCTTGACTTTCTGTCATTTTCAGCAACAAATGAGACGTAATCAGAAAGAGTAGATTAATCCTGTCAGAAAAATCCCACAAATGGCCACGGCAACTGAAATGCTTCCGTGGACTTGTTTTAATGCACGTGGACTCTGTTTAATGACATTGGCTTATCTTATTGAGCCCTCCTTCCCACCAAACGAAAGTCACCTTTAGATACTAGAAGCTACCTGCTCCAATAGGGACCCTGACATGTGCAGATGGCTACAGAGCTCATGCACTTTCACGGCCTTGATGGCTCACGACTCGTGGCACCCACTCCCTGGGGGGCAGCCTGTGGATGGACACTGAGCGTCTGGCTCTTTTGGTCCTTGGGTGCTTGGATTCTGTTCAGATTCTGTGGGATCTGGAGGGCGTGTCCTCAGGGTGGATGAAGGTAGGATCTTCCTGGTGCCGTGTGAGTTGGGAGGCAATGCGCACGGTTGACTATCATTTCTTCTCGGCTCTTTGCTTGCGGCTGTGGTGCTTTGATTTTGGGAGATGTTTGCTGGATTCTCATGTGACCGACAGGAGCAGGTGAAGTCCTCATGATCTAATATATATATTACCAAATGTATTATATTTGCAAAGTAATGTTATGAAAATCCATATAAATTAAATCCACATATGCTACATAAAGAAATACTGTGAGGAATACATGTAAACGTGACCCTGTGGGGAGACGTCAGGCTCTCTCCTGCTCCCTGGTGGGCATCATTCCCAGGGCTGCTGACGGCTGTGGCCCCAGGGGCTGGAGCTGGACCACGGGCTTTGAATGTCAGAAAGCCAAACTCAGACTTCTGCCTTGATCTCTCTCCCCTTGTCAGAGATTTCAGGCCATTTTCTTAAAAAAATCCTATGCTGCTCCCTTCCTGAATGCTTCAGACATAATATGAGAAGAAGAAAACAGATTTCAACAGTGTACATGCTGATTTTTATCCCACTCACTTTTGCTGTGGACCAGAGCTGGCTGGACAGGTCATTTTTGGAGCTCTGGCAGCTTCGATGTTGGTGCCTTGCTCTGTGAGGGGGCCAGGCTGACTCTCAGAGCCACATCCCCACCCCTGCAGGACCTGGATTATGTCTGAGCTGACCCCTGGGGGTGGAGTTCCCGTGCCGGCTTCCCCAGCCCCGGCCTTCAGAGGGTCCTGGGTGCATGTGACATGCAGAACCCATCAGCCCTTGATGACAGATCAGGAGGCAGCCCTGGGAGAGGGCTCCATTCCACCATCTCTCCTTTGGAGCCAGTTTGGACGCATAGTGTTTTGAGTCCAAAGATTTGGCCCAGCACTTTGTGATGGGTAATCCTGGGCTGGTCACTGCCCTGCCCAGACCGCGTAGGCCTTGCCTGTCCATGGGAATGATGTGTGCGCCGGGCAGTTCCCTGTGCGGCTCAGGGAAGGATGCCCCAGACAGCACTCTTCCATCCGTAGATGTGCTACACACATCGGGTATTGTACTTAGTTGTGACTTTTCACAGTTCACATTCAGGCACACAATTAAATAACTGATCTGATCTTCACCTATATTTTAAGCACTTGTTCTGGCTTATGGCAGAAAATGTAATCTAGTCGATTCCAGATACCTTGCAATCTAACCTCACTCTAAATAGGATTTTCCTTTGTGCCTCTTTCTTCCTGGGGTCAATTCTTAGCTCTGGGGCTTGCGCAGGGCAGGGTCCTTGGTGGGGAGGGGACACCTGCTGTTGGCCTGAGTCTGTCCTGCCCCGACAGGCACCAGCTCATATGTGTGATTGTCTTGTCAGGGCCTCTGCTCCCAGGTACCCGACCATGTGGGCAATGAGGACTGTGCTGGTCACCTTCCACACCTGGACTCCTGCCATGTGACCCTACTGGCATCTGCTCAGTGTCTCAGGATTGGGAAGAACGTGGGCCTGGTTCCACCCTGGCCCCTCACTCCAGTGGGTCCTGGGGTGGCCACTTCCCTTCGGGGCAGCCAAGGGTCCTCGTGGTGAAATGAAGTGGCTGAGTCAGGGTCTGTGAACTGGCAGCTTGATGGTGCAAATTAGTTTGCAGATATTTGTTTGGGTCACACAGGGTTTTAGGACCCAGACACTGCTGTCCATTTCAGGGAGGGTGTGTCCCTGCCATTCACTGGCTGTGTTACTCGCACTCTCAGGCTGGCTGGAGCCAATTACGTTTGGGCTGCCTTTTGGCAGGCTGAATAATGCTCCCCCCTACTGCAAAGATGTCCACGTTGGACTCCCCAGCACCTGTGACCAGATTGCCTTAGGTGGTGAAAGGGGCTTTGCAGATGTGGCTAGGGATCTTGAAATGGGGAGATTACCCTGGATTATCCCGGTGGGTCCAGTGTCATCACATGGGTCCTTAAATGAGGCAGACAGAGGGAGATTTGACTCCGAAAGAGAACTGTCAGAGGGATGCAGTGTGAGAGAGACCCCACCAAGCACTGCAGGTTTTCAATTTGGAGGAAAGGGCAGTGAGCCAAGGAATGCAGGCAGCTTCTAGAACCTGGAAAAAGCAAGGAAATAGATGTCCCCCTGGGGCCTGGAGAAGGACACAGCCCTGCCAACACCTTGATTTTAGCCCAGTGTGACCTTTTGGACCTCTGACCTCCAGAACTGTGTGATAATGAATCCATGCAGTTCTCGGCCACTAAAGGTGTGGCAATTTGTTAAAAATGACAATAGGAAACTAGTCTGTCCCTAGACAGTGGTTCTTAAGTGGGCTGACCTGCACCCCCGGGGATGTTTGGCCACGTCTGGAGATATTTTTGGTTGTCACAATTGAGGGAGGGGCGTTCTTGGATCTGGTGGGTAGAGGCCAGGAATGCTGCTGAACCTCTGCGCTGTCAGGACAGCCCCCACGGCCCCGAGAATTATCCGGCCTGCAATGTTATGCCAAGGCTGAGAAACCTTCCTCAGTCTGACAGGTGCCTTTAGCGCTGAAGGCCTAGATGTCTGCAGCTTCGGTCAATGTCGACCTTGGTCGTTTATGGCTTCAGAGTCTGCTGAGAGCTCAGGCCTCGAGGAGACAGCGATGAAAGACTTAAAGCTGCCATCTGTTGGGCACTTGTTCTGTGCCGGCTCGGTTCCTACTCAAAGAGGGTTCCAGGAACTCCCAGGGCTGTGTCCAACTCTGAGGCTGGGGCAGGACCTGCAAGATGACCCAGTGGAGAATGCGCCGGTGCTTGGGGATGCTTCACGTCTCGGACCTTCCCACTGGCCTGACTGGTAAGAAGGTTCTTCCTTGTTTAGAGGAGAAATCACTGCGTGCCTGTAGTTGAGGGCCATGCGAGGGCCCAGGAGATGCCCTGAAGACTCAGATCTGGATGGCCACGTTGGAACTTGATTCTTCTCTTAATCTGTATCTTGACCCCCATTCTGGCTGGTGGCAGAAAACGGCCATCTTAGAATAGACTTGGAGACAGCCTGGATGAACACCTCTCTCCTGGGCAGTTTTCCAAGGGAAATACCCTTGGCGGCCACACGATGGCAGCCTTGCACAAACCAAAGCGGGCTCGGGCCAGGACCGCGGCCCTAAGTAGGTGTCGGGCCGTGAACACTTGCCTGCCTTCCTGCAGAAACCGAGGAGGCCGGGTCAGTGGGCATCTTTCATTGCAGCTGGAAACTCTGTGCTTTGCAAGTGAAACAGCTGTATAGACCGCTCATGCCTTCCTCTGTTAATGTTTCAATAAGGAACTGGTTCGCCACCCCAGCCCCTGAATTTCAGTGATGTGAGAAGACCAATAATACAGTTGAGACTTATTCTTGAGAAAGGCTCAAAATCTTTTTTTTTCTTTAAGGAAGATTAGCCCTAAGCTAACATCTGCTGCCAATCTTCCCTTTTTTTGCTGAGGAGGACTGGCCCTGAGCTAAGATCTGTGCCCATCTTCCTCTGCTTTATATGTGGGGCGCCTGCCACAGCATGACTTGACGAGCAGTGCGTAGGTCTGCACCCGGGATCCGAACCGGCAAACCCCGGGCCACTGAAGTGGAAATGAGAACTTAACCGCTGTGCCACTGGGTAGGTCCCTCTCTCTTTTTTTTTTTAAGGAAAAAATGTTCAGCTTTCACTGTGCGTCCAGGAATGCAGACAGATCCCAAATTTCCCTGATTTCTCCGTTAACTCCGTAGGCTTGCCAATAAAAAATAAAGACACGGAGCTACCAACCCACTAAAATGCACCTTGCCTCCCTTGGCTGCTGGTTAAAAGTAGGGGGCCTTGGGGCAGGCTCTGTGACCCAGTGGTTAAGTTTGTGTGCTCTGCTACAGCGGCGCAGGGTTTCTCTGGTTCGGATCCTGGGTGTGGACATGGAATGGCTCATCAGGCCACGGTGAGGCGGCGTCCCACGTACTACTACTAGAAGGACCCACAACTAAAATATACACCTATATACTGGGGGGATTTGGGGAGAAAAAGCAGAAAGAAAAAAAAGATTGGCAACACTTGTGAGCTCAGGTGCCAATCTTTAGAAAAAAAGAAGTAGGGGGCCTTGACACTTGCGTGTCCCCCCCCCCCCCCAACCCTTCACAGAGCGAGGGCTTTGGCGATGCTGTGGGGAAAGGGAAGGAGTAAGAAGGATGTGAACGCTACACCCATCGGCGGCAGGTGTGCGGCCGGCAAGGGGAATTG
The DNA here is from genome assembly GCF_041296235.1 of Equus asinus. Taxonomy (NCBI): domain Eukaryota; kingdom Metazoa; phylum Chordata; class Mammalia; order Perissodactyla; family Equidae; genus Equus; species Equus asinus. The sequence continues at coordinate 110,660,049 of NC_091791.1, read as the reverse complement.
CTCTTTACTGGTTTCTTTCCACCCATGTGTGCAGCCCACATCCACAGTGGAATGCAGAGAAATGGGTAGAACGTTCCATTTGGTCCTCTCTCTTTTTTAAAAACAGCTTTATTGAGGTATAATCGATATACAATAAACCACCCATATTTGATGTGTACAATTCGATGAGTTTGGACATATGTACACACCCATGAACCCATCACCACAATGTCAAGGTAATAGACATAACCATCACCTCCAAAAGTTTCCTGTGTCCCTTTTTATTGGTGTAAGAGCACTTGGCTTGAAATCTACCCTCTTCATAAATTTTTAAGTGCAGAATGCAGTATTGCTCACTGTAGGCACTATGCTGCACAGCGGATCTCCAGAACTCATTTACCTTACATAACTGAAACGTGGACAACACCTCCCATTTTCCCCTGCCCCAACCCCTGGTAACCACCATTCAGTTCTTTGCTTCTAAGAGTTTGACTAAGTGCCTCATATAAGTAGAATCAAATACTATTTAGCTTTCTGTGCCTGGCCTATTTCACTCAGCAATAATTTTCTCCAGTTTCATCCATGTTGTCACAAATGGAAAGAGTTCCTTCTTTTTCAATGCTGAATAATATTCCATCGTGTGTATAGACCACATTCTTTATCCGTTCCTCCGTTGGTGGGCTCTTTGGTTCTTTCCCAAGATGTCTCGGCTGTGGTGAGTGATGCCTCAGGGAACACAGGCTGCAGGTAGCTCTTCAAGGTCCTGATCCAGTTCTTTCTCTTTAGAGACACCTCCCAGAGCAGGACTCTTTCAACCAACTCATTTTTGGCATTTGATGGCATTTTATTGTTTTTATTCAACACATTTCCTTCCTTCTGTGCACCACTGTGAGGGGCCCAAACCTGGCTCCCTGGCGGGGGGGGGGGGGTGTGTGCCTTGAGTGACCTAGGAGCCAGGCTCACTGGGGAGAATGCACATCCAGGGCCCCTTGGCACTCCTCTGTCCAGCCCCCTGCCCCCTCCCTCCCTCTTGCTCTCTAGCACTTTGGCCTCCTCCCATGGGGGCGAGGTTCAGGAAACCCTGGGGCCTGGGCACTAACCCTGAGACGGGTCACCATCCAACTGTGATTTGGACTCCCTTCTCTTCTGTGTCATCACTTTGGCCCCATTTTCATTTAGTTTTTCTGATATGCTACTTGGGCTTCTCAGCAGCAGCATCTAAAATATTTTGGGGCCAGTTTTGCTCATTTATAAAATGGAAAGAATGTCCCCCTCGCAGGATTCATTGGGAGGCTTAAGGTAAATGCCCAGTATCCAGAGATGCCCAGTTCCTCGTGGACCTTTGGTGGGAAGAGGAGAGAGAGGGACCAAAGAAGGCGGAACAGCGAGTAGAGCAGCTGAGCCTGGCCAGCCTCCCCGCTGGAGGGTGCGCTGAGACCTGGGGGAGGTGGGGAGCCAGCCCTGGTCCCCAGGTCAGGTGGGAAGCAAGGGGGACACCCTCTGGCCCACGGGGCCTTCCCCTTCATTAAGCCAAGCTGGGCCTGCTAACAAAGGTGCCCAAGGACCTCCCAGCCACAGTGGTCCATGTGAGGACACCGTGCTCTCGCGTATCGAGCTTCTTATTACTGGTATGAAACCAGTTCGTGCATTCATCCTTTCCACGGGCCAGGCGCTGTGCCCAGGGCTGGGACTTGTGTGCTCGGCAGCTGTGGCCCCTGCCCTCCTGGAACTTTCTGGCCAGTGCAAGTAGCAACCCCTGCAAGAAGCAATAATAGTAATGGAGACAGGGGCCCTGGTCTTCACAATCAGCGTGTTAACACATGACGTTAAAAAGCGCTGGTAAAGGAACTCCTGTGGGAGAATGAGCACAGAGCGTGCCCTAGAGGCGGAGAAAAGATGAGGAGAGAACCATCCTCCCATGGCTCATGGCTTCCAGGACCAGATACGACACAGCCAGTGAGGTGAATGCAGGAGGGGTTTCTGAGGAGGGCAGGGTGCCGCTGAGGGGTTGGGGAGGCGGGGAGGGGGAGACAGAAGGGGGGAGAAGGATAGAGAGGAGGAGAGAGGTAGGTGGAGAGATTGAGAGAGACAGGAAGAGGGAGAGAGGGAAAGAGGGAGAGAGGAGAGAGAGGAAGGAGATTTGTGCATGGCTGACGAGATCTGTGTCACTGGCTGGTGGCATTGTTCAGCCACCTTGGACTCTCTGTTATGATTCTAAAGGAGTGGCCCAGAAGCTGAGGTCCATCTGTGGAGTTCATCCTGGATCGTCGGCCCCCTGAATTCCGGGTCAGGACTCACACTCCACAGCACTGATGCACTTGGCCCCCCATCGTGAATATCAGTTGAAAGCCTGCAGAGATGGGAAGAACCCTTCGGAGAACTTGGACACTGTCCCATCTGGTGGTGTCTCTCATGGAGAAGCCCTGGGGCGAGGAGGGGTGGGCACACACCCCGTTAGGAAGCCTGAGCTCGAGGTGACAGCTCTGTGGGCTTGTCGGGCAGAGCTGGGCGTCCCAGCGGCTCTGAGGCTTGATTGGGCACAGGCAAACTTGCCTTCAGTGGAGTCATGACTTGCTACATTTCTACACACTGCTCCAGATGGACACTGCTGTATTTTGGTGTATATACTTTTAGACCTTTTGCTTAAAAAGTAAGGCCATAGTAGTAATCATGTTGTACATGCAATTTCCTTCCTGCTTTTTTTTTTTAAACGTGAGCATTACTGAGTTATTTTACCCCAGTGTTTTAACCGTCATACTTAAGTCTGCCTAAGATCTCATCAAATCGCTGTACCGTAATTTATACAACCTCTTCCCTCCTCTTGGATATTTAGGCTGCTTCCTGTTTTTAGCTGTTATAAAGAAGAAGTTGCAAAATGTAGAGATCTTATCCAAAGGAATAAAACCAACGAGTGAAGGGAGGGGAAATAATTTTGGTTGGGGAGGATTTCTGATCTCTCTCAAATCCTTCCTCACAGGACCAGCCTTCTTCGGAATTCTGTTTCCTTGGCACAAACTTTGGCTTCGAAGAGCCTGTCCTCCTACCCCCTTTAGCCTCTCTCTCTGTCCTTGCCCCGCCCTGCTCTGAGCTCTCTTCCTTAGCCGAGGGGAAGAAGCGCTCTCTCCCACTGTCATGGGGGGGAGGCGTGGAGTTGGCGGGACTGATGCTCAGCCAGGGAACAATGCTCAGAAACCCGGAGCAGAGACGTCATTTGCAAGAATAAAGGGCACAGACCGTGACCTGCTTCCTGGCAGACACACTGTTTTTGTGCGAGAAAGATGAATTTAGCCTCTATACATCATCCTGACCATGCGCTCCCACAAGGGCTTCCCCATCCACAGGGTGGGAAATCTTGGAGCTTTGGGGATGAGAGTGACGTGGGGACTGTTTGGGCCCCTATTGGTGACCCAGCCCCTGGCTTCTATTTCTACAGGATGATCAGCATATGGTCCATGGTAATCTCCCAGGCGAGAAAATGTCCTCATGGCTACATGGCCATACCATGGAGACTCTAGATTGTTCCCTTGAGGGGTTTGTACCCTCTGTCCTTAAAGCTAGGAAACTTAATTGACCCAGTTTAATTTGTGATGGGAGTATTCTTGGTTTGGTAAGAGAGAAGATTGTACCAACAGTCAGGGGGAAATCTTATCACACAAGGAGGCAGCAGTAAGGTGGAAAACACACACCTGGGGCTGGGGATTTGGCTTTGTGTTCTGGCTTTGCTGCTTTCCAGGCAGGTGATCTTGGGTGAGAAGTCTAACCTATGTGGGCCTCAGTCTCGTCATCTGTGAAATGGGAGGAATGAGGCGCCGGCCCCATGGCACCATGGTTAAATTTGCACTCTCTGCTATGGCAGCCCAGGGTTCGCCAGTTCGGATCCTGGGTGTGGACATACGTACTGCCTATCAAGCCGTTCTGTGGCAGGCATCCCACATATAAAGTAGAGGAAGATGGGCATGGATGTTAGCTCAGGGCCAATCTTCCTCAGCAAAAAAAGAAGAGGATTGGCAGCATATATTAGCTCAGGGCTAATCTTCCTCAAAAAAAAAAAAAAAAGGTAAAGAAAAAAAAGAAATGGGAGGAATGAGATCCTGGTCCTCAGGGCTTGTTGGTTGGTCCCAGAAGCTGGCGTATGTGGAGGCTACTCAGCTTGTAAGGCATGTGCAGCTGGCTTCCCACATCGGCCGTCCTGCCATGCAGATACCCCATGTGGTGTGATTGGGGCGGGTGACCCAGACCTAAGCCAGGCAGAGCATGAGTTGTCCAGACAGGATGAGTCTAAGGGGCCTGAAAAGAGGCTCGGGGGAAGGGAGTGTGGAAAGACTGCTGCCATCTTGTGGCTACAGAGAAAGGCTGGAAAATGGAATCCGAGCTGAGATGGAGAGACACCGGATCCTAGGGCCTTTGATTGAGTCCCTGAATCCAGCTGTGCCTGAAGCTGACCTCTGGAGTTTTCAGTTGCAAGAGTTAGAAGTCTCCCTCTTTTGCTTAAGCCAGTTTGAGTTGTTTTTTTTTGTTACTTGAAATCAAGAGTCTAGACTGATACATCCTTTTCTCCAGTTTACTGTCTTTTGTAATAATGGAAGGAAAAGAGAAAGGTGACATGGAACCTCGGATGGTTAGAGCGGTACCGGCCTTCAGGACGATCTAATTCCGCCCATGTGCTTAAGGCGAGACTGTCATGGGCCCCAACACTTCTGCCTTTGTGGACCCCTTCCTCCATAGAAAACCCAAACACAAAACACGCACACACACACAACCATTTTGCTACTGTATTAGCATAAAGATGAATATAACCCAGGACAGATTGTATTCATTTTTTTCTTATTTTGAGATAAATTAAAACATTTCCTTGGGCCCTAGGCAGAGTGCCTGTTGTGCTAACGGGTGAGCCAACTCTAAGGGTGATCTTTTCTCCTGCTTGTATATGGTTTTGCCATGGGCATACATTTATAATGAACAGTGAGTTCCTACTTACAAGCAAATCACCTTTTCAATTTCTCTATGATGCAATTAAGAGCAACATAACTGAGACCCAGTTTTTGACTTAGAACACGTATAAGCAATGCTGTGTTCTGATGGGTGGGGGCTCAGACCATTCATCCCTTCTAATTGACTGAATGCATTTGTGGTCTGATTGGCTTGAGTGTGATGGGGGGAGTGTCTTAGGGCAATGCTCACTTCTGATTGGCTGAATACACTAGTGGTCTGATTGGCCAGAATGTGATAGGCTAATATGAAGAGCATTGTTCACTTCTGATTGGCTGAATCCATACGCTGGCTTATTGGTCTGGGTGTCAGGCAAAGCCCCATGTGCTCAAGACTGCAGGCTGAGAAAATGGAATGGAACACATTGGTTGTACCAGGCAGAAGCTCCCCATGTGTGTTAAGAAATCTCTAGCATGAAATGCCCCCACTACAAGTCTTTCTGTAAAAGTTGTGCAAAACTCAGGGCCGTTGATTTTGTGGAGTGACCTACAGCTGTCCCTGCGTGGATGTGGATGTTGGGTATCCTGACCTCACTGACCGGCTGGATGCTGCGGTTGAGACCAAGGGTCCTTCTGGCTTTGTCTCCCAGTGCATCCTGGCCTGCAAGAGCATGGGGATGGGAAAGACAGCTCTGGTGTTCAGCTCGCTCTTATCTTCTCTCCCATATACCCCAGCTCCTCCCTGGCTTTTCCTCAAAGAGTTGCCAGTCTGAAGCCCTGGGACTCTGCCAGTGTAACTGGAGCAAGATAAGTGTAGACTACTTTTCCAAATGTTACGACGAAGCAATCCAGCCTAAATACATGTTAGACTTAAGCAGTGGGCCTCAGAGTGGGACCTCAGACCAGCAACATCAAGGTCACCGAAATAATGTTAGAAATGCAGATTCTCAGGCCCCATCCCACCCCTAGGGAATCAGAGACTCGGGGTGTGGCCCAGGAATCCTTGATTTAACAAGGCTCCCAGGTGACGTGGATGCACACTCAGGTCTGAGAACCTGTGCTCTGTTGGAGGTCTCTCCCCAAAAGAACGAAGACTTTTCCTTACTTTGGAGGAGGCCTTTCCACGACAGCTTTGCTAACTGCAAGCCCGGCAGACAGGCGCCCCAGGCCAACCGGCTCTCTCCCAGGCAGGCAGGCCCTGAGACCCGAGGGGCCTCGCACCGGGGCTCCACGAGCCCGGGTGTCCCGGGAATCCCGCTCCAGCGTCTCCTTTAGGTCCTTCATCAACACCCAAGCAGAATAGGTCAAACCCCTGTACACGTCTTGACCTTTACTTCTCTTAATGATGTGACAGCCTAGCCATTTGTGTTATCTAAGAAGCTTGAGAGACGGTGTCACTGCGCCGTGACCACGGGACCACGTTTTCCCTAGGATGGAAGATCCCGGCCAAAGCGCGCGGATCCCCGCAGCTGCCCCGCATGGCCACTAGATGGCGCTGTTGCACTTTCCTGCGCACTCCGCGGGGCGCGCCGCGCCGCGCCGCCACCCGGCTTCCCTGGGTCCCACCAGAGTGCCTGAAGTGAAATAACAACGTGCCATTGTGAGCCGAGGCCTATTTCACTAAGATGTCCAGGAAATGATATGCAGCCAGGAGGCTTTGGCCAGAGGGAACGCTGACTGGGGGATTGTAGCGGGAAAGCCCCTTAGGACTTTATAAGCTCCCTCCCCACGCGCTGCATGCCTCCCCCCACCCCAAGCCCTGGCCCCTGGGGGTGGCAGAGCTCTGGTCACAGACCCTAATATCAGTCGTGGGAGGAGCGCTTGTAAAAGTGGCGACAGGCTATTTTCTTCTCCGGGGAAGCCTCTAATCTGATTGCATCCCTCTCATTCTTTTGTGTGTCTGTGCATCAATTCAGCCGCGACAGGGAGTAAAAGGAAAAACACCACAGATTGGCAAGGGACCTGCAGAAGGCTCAGATGGAGGAATAACAATCTGCTGCGTTTGAGGACATCGGGGCTGGGCGCGAACGAGCGGGCATGTGGGCTGTGCGCAGCAGGCTGGGACCGGGTTTAGGGGCAACTCCAGGTCGGAGCGCAGGACAGCTGTAGCGCCTGGGAACTTCGGAGACCCCACTGTGTGCGAGGCTCTGTGAGTGCTGGGGAGTAGGGGCGCCCCTTCCAGCGACCCCCAGGGGGTGGAGTCTCCTGATTGTGAGGCTGTAATAGTTGTAAACACAACTGCAGCAGCGAGGATGAAACGCTTACCCAGCCGGGCACTGTTCTAACAGAACCAACCCCTGCAGTCCCCACCACACCCCAGGAGGGTGGGACTGTTGCTCCCAGTTTACAGGTGAGGAAATAGAGTCCCAGAGAGGGGAGTCAGGCCACAGGGCAAGGAAGGGCAGAGGCAGGATTCACCAGTGGAACTTCTGATTCCAGAGCCTCTTGCCCACCAAGCTGGCAGCCCCAAGGGCCTCCAGGAGTGGTCCCACTGAGGAGGCTGTCCCTGTTGGGGCCTCTTGGGATTCATCTGTTCTCACTGGCATCAGGGCCAAAGAGATGCCAGAGGTCCCAGTGCTCTGGGGTCACGTTCCTCCACTGGAGGGGCCCGTGTCCTCCAGAGCAGCTCCACAGGCTCTGGGGCTGCTGGAGGGAATCATATAACCACCACAGGGCACTGCTTCTATTCGACCGAGGAGGTCTAAAAGACAGCGCCCAGGCCCCCAGGACTGCAGATGGGCACTGGTGAGGCTGCAGCTTTATTTATTATTTTTGATGAGGAAGATTGGCCCTGAGCTAACATCTGTTGCTAATCTTCCTCTTTATTATTATTTTTTCTCCCCAAAGCCCCAGTGCATAGTTGTACATCCTAGTTGTAAGTCCTTCTAGTTCTTTACGGGACGCCGTCACAACATGGCCTGATGAGCGGTGTGTAGGTCTGTGCCCAGGATTCCAACTGGCGAATCTAGGTCACTGAAGCCGAGCAAATTTAACCACTTGGCCACCAGGCCAGCCCCAGGCTGCAGCTTTAGAATCAGACTTCTTCCCAAGAAGGGAAACCTGGCCACAGGTGCAGGGGGGCAAGACCAGGCCTGGGAAAGCGGGAACCCCTGGATCAGGGCAAGCAGCCAGCCAGAGCCAGATATGTCCAGGGGAACCAGAGGGAAGACGAACTTGCAGGGAGCATGAAGTACAAGGGTAGGAAACAGCTGTGTGGATGGCACCCCAAGAGCTGAGCGTGGCTCCCCAGAGGTGGTCTGGTCTCAGTGAGGCACTCCCGTCACCTGTCACCTGACTGCTCAAGCCACAGGCCCCTCCCTTGCTTCCTGCACCAGGGCAAGCGCATCCGCTAGACCCGTTAGGACCACTCCCAAGTCTTTAACTCCTCCAGCCTCCTTCAGCTCCGGCTTAAGTTTTTGTGAAACATGGTCTAATGTAGGTTTCCGATTTTGTACCTCCTCATAGGCTCCCCATTTCACTCTCTTATATCTTTTTGAACTTCTCCCTCCAGCCTTGAACAGTGAATTTACTTGCGACTTTTGGTTTGTCTTCTGCCTCCTCCTCCAGTCTGTCAGCTCCATGAGACTGTTGGTTTCCATACCCACTGGGCTAGGACCTAGAGAAGCTTCTGGAACATAATGGGTACTGGAGAACATTGGAACAGGTACTCTCCTGGGCCCCACGCTGCCTCCTGCATCTCTACCTCTGCCCACAGTCACTCAAAGATCAGATTTAAAAACCAACTTTTTGGAATGATTTTAAAATTTGGGATGATTTTAAAATTGACAAGAGTTGCAAAAAATGCAAATAGTACAAGGAGCCTCCGTGTATGCTTTGCTCAGATTTGCTCTGGATGTCATGTTGTTTCTGACCCGTTCTAGACTGGTGCATCATCTTGGCCCTTCAATCCTGAAGATTTCAGCGTGTGTTTCCTGAGAATGGAGCTGATCTCTTATGTCATCACAGTTATCAACATCATCAATTTTCGTTGACACTATACTTTCCTCTAATCTACTGTCTGTATTCTAATTTTGTCACTTGACCTAATAATGTCCTTTAGAACATGTCGCCTGTGATCCATCCAGTCAAGGGGCAGATGCTGCATTTAGTTGTCTTGTCTCTGCAGACCCCTTAATCTGGAACGTTTCCACAACATTTCTTTCTTTTATGACAGTGACATTTTCCAAGCACATAGTACCTCTGCTTTATTTTTTTTTTTCCAGGGGAATGTTCTTTATTTTGTGCTTGTCCGGTGCTGCCTCGTGGTCGTGCTGGGGCACAGTGTAGGTGACAGTGCTCCTCCTCAGGTGTGACAGCTGGAGGCAGATTTAAATTCAGAACCTTCCTTAAGTGCCGTCTCCCAGCTCCAGCCAGTTCTGTTTCTCTGCTCCCACAGGATCCGTGCAAATGCTGTAGCACCAAGAGGTGGCTCTTTTTCAATGTGAGCTCTGAAAAAAAAGGCTTTCCTGTCAGTTGTGGTGAGGTGACCTGAACGAGCCCCGTGGCTTCTGGTGGGAAGGCCTGACTTCAAGCCGGAGCAGCGCCGGCAGCCCCCATGCTTCCCAAAGGCACTTTCTCTGTTCTCGCCACCAAGGCCGTGCTGTGAAGTCCTCCCCCAGGAGCAGATCTGGGCTGGGAACAATCCCCCTTTTACCTCCTTGGCCGTGTTGCTGCGTAGTTCTGAAAACACTCCACCGCGTGTTATGCCGCACACGGCAGGGCTTGGGAAGGGACCACTTGGAAGGCTCGGTTGCATGGGGAGTGCTGCTAAAATGCTAATGTCCCAAGAAGAGGGGACATTGGAAGCCATCGCTGGCCATGGGCTCCTGGAGATGACCCACTAACTGAGTGTCACTGGGAAGGGCATCGTGGAGAGCTGGACCACAGGGCCCCGGGGCTGCAGCAGCGACACCCTTGAAAGTGGCCTTTTCTGCGTGGTCCTTGCTGGTGCTAGAAAAGAAAAAAGACACATCTTTTTCGATGCTTTAAACTGTCCATGGGGAAGGCAGCCTGGGGAGGTGGAAACAGAGCCCACATTTGGGTCTTGGGGTCAAATCTCGGTTCTACCTCTGATGCCTGTGGAGCCTTAACTGCTCCCAAGCCTCTTCTGTGTTCGAAGTTTGTAGCAATGATAGAAGAGAGAATGTGTGCACCGGGTGTTGTGTTTGCACACAGTTGTGCTTCCAAAGTGTGGTGTCCTTTTCCCTTCCTGCTCCTGGCTGCCTTCTCCGCTCACTCCTCCAGCACTGAGATGAGGAGGGACCTAACAGATGGCAGAGGGTCTGGCTGTGCTGCCATGACCCAGGCCCAAGTGGGCACAGGCAGCTGCAAATGCTGGTGCTCTGGCATTTTTTTCTTTTCTTTTCTTCTTTCTTTCTTTTTGGTGAGGAAGATTGGCCCTGAGCTAACATCTGTTGCCAATCCTCTTCTTGCTTGATGAAGATGGTCTCTGAGCTAACATCTGTGCCAGTCTTCCTCTATTTTGTATCTGGGATGCTGCCACAGTGTGGCCTGATGAGCAGTGTGTAGGTCTGTGCCCGGGATCTGAACCTATGAACCCTAGGCCGCCAAAGCGGAATGCACAAACGCAACCACTATGCCACTGGACTGGCCCCATGGCATTTTTGACTGTTACTGGTTTGGCATTGTTTTGAGGGTACCCAGGATGTGTGTTGATCAGATATAGTAAGGCATGCAGACATGGAAATGAGGATTGTCATGGAGAAGAGTTTTATCAGATTCACTGTTCCATAGAACACAGGAGGCGCAGTGCCCTAGGCAGGGCCATGCGGGGAAGCACCAGGGTTAGTCAGGGGGCAGAGGGAGTGAGGGGGAATCGTGGGCAAGGGCCTTTATTGTGGTTTCCATAGAAGGAAACAGCAAGGCAAGGTAAGCAGGCTTAGGACAGGCTAGTTTGGATAATTTCGGGATTCTGGGGTTTAGAGGCTGTCCCTGGCTGTCTAGAACCCAGCCCTGGGGTGAATTGGGCAGGTGGAGAGTGGCTTTGAGGGTGTGAGCCCATGGAGGAAGCATCTGGGGAGTGGGCTCTGGATTGGCTGGTTTGCATGTGGAAGGATTCTCGGTGCCATGGAGTTGTTTGCTGTCTCTAGGAATTGGCTAACTCTGGAAGAGGCGGTCCCTCCAGGGTCAGCAAGGCCTGGATATCAAAGCGTCAGCATACAGGCAATAACAGACATGGTCAATACAGGCCCTTCCATCCCCAGGAAGGAGGAAAGTCTAACTTTGGGGATCCCACCAATGAGGCTGTTCTCGGGTCCCTCACAGCCTTGGCTTGCCTTTATGGTCTTCTAGAATGCGTGCTCCATTGCCACAAGTAAAAACTTTGTGGGTGACTGCAGACGCTGGACTTTTCATTCAAATACAGATACTTCCAGAGTTACAGAAACCTTGGCAGGCAGAGCCGTGCTTGTGGACCCCTTGTCAACAGCCTCTCTTCAATCCGTTTCTTGCTCCATCAGTCAGCCAGCGCAGTCGCCAGGGATGCTGGCCTGGGGTGCATGGGAGGGTGATGCCCAGGAAAACGATGACCCCCTGGAAGAGGGTTGCGTGCACACTTTGCATCCCAGTGTGTCTTGCCGGAGTTTGTGCTCTTTCAGAAGAAACTTGGAAGGGGGAGGAAGGATTGTACAGATCAGTCTGGAACGGAAGAGTTCAGAACTCACCGAGTTGTGTTTGCAACTGGGAATGAGACCATCCTGCCACCAGCTCCAGCGCTGAGCAGCAGCGTCAAGTGGCCCTGCATGTTAGTTCCCGTGTGTGCATACATGCCTGAGTGTGTGTGTGCGCACGCATAGGCTGTGGGGTGGTCAGACCTGTGTGGCTTTTATCGATAAAGGTGAAGGTCAGCGTGCAAGGTCGCTTGTGGGCCCCAGTGAGAGCACACCTCAGGTGGAGAAGGAGGACCTCCTTTTTCGTGGCTCTCTGGCTGGAGACAAGGGGCTACTGATTAGGAGCGATGCTGCCTGATGTGCTGGGAGGGGCATCCGGCTAGATATCAACAACCGTGCTTGGATTGATAAAAGTTTGGAGGTTATAACTCTTTGACAGAGAGACTACAGCACGCTGGTCAAGACAAAATTAGTAATGCCCCTTCATCCAGCGTTTAGGTTTCTCCAGAGAATGCGCCCCCACTCCGTCCCTCCTTTTTCTGCTCTCCTCCCTCCCTTCCATACCTGCTGTGAGCCAGTCAGTGTGTCTTAGGCACTGGGGACAAAGAACCGGCAAGAAAAGGCCCAGTGCCCACCTGGATGGAGGTTATAATCTAGACAAGGGTTTCCTGATCGCAGCGTTATTAACATTTTGGGCCGGATGATTCTTTGTTGTTGGGGCCGTCCTGTGCACTGTAAGGTGTTTAGCAGCACCCTTGGTCTCTACCTGCTAGATGCCAGGTGCACCTCCCCTCTTTCCACAGTTTTGACAATCAAAAAATGTTTCCAGAGGGGCTGGCCCCGTGGCCGAGTGGTTAAGTTCACGCGCTCCGCTGCAGGCGGCCCGGTGTTTCGTTGGTTTGAATCCTGGGCGCGGACATGGCACTGCTCATCAAACCACACTGAGGCAGCGTCCCACATGCCACAACTAGCAGGACCCACAAAGAATAATATACAACTATGTACTGGGAGGCTTTGGGGAGAAAAAGGAAAAAAATAAAATCTTAAAAAAAAAATGTCTCCAGACATCACCCAATGTCTCCTGGGTGACACAGATCACTCTAGTGAGAACCACTGATGGAGGGGGAGACAGACGGCCAAATGAGCCTGTACCACACAGCTTACATAGCATGGGAAGGACTTCGGGGGGGCTCCATTCAGGGGGTCACAGAGTCAGGGCAGGGGGGCTGGCAGTCAGTGCTTAGTATATGCCTGTTGAGAATTGACCACAGGTCCCCCAAAAAATCCAGTCAAGAGAAGACCTGTATTAATATCGTGGGATTGTCATGGATGCTCTTAATTGGCACCATCCAAAACAAGTAGGTGGCGGAATCGGTGAGTAAGATAAAGAATAAAGTGATGTTCTCTGTTCCTCTATTTTGGCCTGTCCTGCCCCTGGAAATGACAGCCATGTAGGAGAGTGAGTTCATTTGGTGGCAGCCTAGAATCGGAACTTTTTCTACTTTTCAAATAAACTGGAGTTCCCTCAGTGTTTCTGTGGCCCCTTGAAGGAGCAGCAAAGGAGAGTGTGCAAATGGATTTCTTTGTGCCTGATCCTGGGGGCCAGCCTCAGCTTTTACCAAACGTTTGGCTGTATCTGGCTCTTGGCAAGGCATAGGCATCTGCTGCCTGTGATGTCCAGCAGAAGAGTATCATCTGATTCAAGCATCCTTCTCAGAAGACGCTGTCAACACCCCCGCTTCTTCCTCCTGTGTCCAGCTGAGTTCCTTTCTCTCTGCTTAGCTCCAAGGTGTTGATGAGTCAATCAATGTGGTGCTTGCAGTTGTCTCTCAGCTGGGAATTCTGATGAGGCGGCTGTGTGCCCATGGGCGTGCATGCGTGCAAACCAGATCTTTAGTCAACACACACTTGGTTAAAGTGCTATAAGATGCTGCTGCAAAGGATTTTAGCTTGCTCATCTGACCATTGAATGAGGCCACGCCTGCTCCAGGTTTCTCAAATGGTCAAGGGTAACTGCAAGCATTTTAGAAAACAAAGCATCAAAATGGAAACTTTCTAGTGTAACAAGACATGATTTGGCCATTTCAATCTTTGAAATGACAAGTTTAGAAGCCCCTTTAAGTGAAATCGTTTTATAAGAAGCCATTTTTGAGAAGATATTCTTTAAAAGGAAAACTGTTCTAAATACCAAAACTAACAACGTGATGATGACATTTATGATGACAACGACAGGTCCACGTAATTTCCATTTCCAAAGGCTTTTGGGTCCTTCTCAATCACTCGGGCTCCAAACTTTGGAACAAGCTTTGTGATCTTCCTTTCCTACGCCTCTCATGGTCAACCAGTTACCAAGATCCCTAGCATTTCCATCTTTCATCACTCATGGGTGTTCCTGTCCTTTCTGTTTCCATCACCCTTGTTCAGCAACTCCATGTCTTTCCTAAACTTTGGCAAGGGCTGTTCAACAGTCTCCTTGCTCCCTGCATTTTATCATTCATCTTCCAACTATTTCTTGAACATCCCAGTGTATTAGTTTTCTATTGCTGTGTAACAAATTACCCCAAAACATATTGGCTGAAATCAACATTTATTATCTCACATGGTTTCTGAGAGTCAGGAATTTGGAAGCATCATAGCTGGGTGGTTCTGGCTCAGGGTTTTTTGTGAGGTAGCAGCCAAGATGTTGGCTGGAGTCACAGTCATCTGAAGGCTTGACTGGGGCTGGAGGACCCACTTCAAAGATGGCGCATTCACATGGCTGTTGGTGGGAGGCCTCAGTTTCTCACCACATGGGTCTCTCCATAGTGCTGCTTGAGTGTCCTCACAACATGGTGGCTAGCATCCCCGTGAGCAGATGGTCCACGAGAGAGAGCAAGGGGGAGGATGCACTGCCTTTTGAGACCTAGTCTTGGATGTCCGATATCACTTCTTCCTCCCAATTCTATTTGTTAGAAGCCAGCTCTTACTTTATTTTAGGAGAGGGGAATTAGTTCCCACCTTTTTTTTTTGAGGAAGACTGACCCTGAGCTAACATCTGTGCCCATCTTCCTCTACTTTGTATGTGGGACGCCTATCACAGCATGGCTTGCCAAGCGGTGCCATGTCTGCACCCGGGATCTGAACTGGTGAATCCTGGGCTGCTGAAGCGGATCGTGTGAACTTAACCTCTGCACCACTGGACTGGCCCCAGTTCCCACCTTTTGAAGGGAGCAATTTTGAGGAATTTCTGGACATATTTTAAAATCACCACATCCCTTATGTAAATGTAACTTTCTGTGTTTTTAAGGAAGTTAGTCTGTAAGGTACTTCCATGTTGGTTTATCCTACTCTAGACAGACAAGCTGCCAGCATAAGTCACCCAGTCCTGTCAGATCTTTGCTTAGACATCTTCAAGTTTTCAAGAAATGATGTTTGTAAAACTGGATAGCCACATGCAAAATAATTAAATTAGACCACAATCACAAACTATACACAAAAATTCACTCAAAATGGATTAAAAACTTGAATATAAGACCTGAAACCACAAAACTCCTGGAAGAAAACATAGGCAGTATGCTCTATGACATCAGTCTTAGCAGTATCTTTTTGAATATCTCTCCTCAGGCAAGGAAAACAAAAGCAAGAATAAATAAATGAGACTACATCAAACTAAAAAGCTTCTGCACAGCAAATGAAACCGTCAACAAAATGAAAAGGCAACCTACTGATTGGGAGAAGATATTCACAAATCATACATCCAATAAAGGGTTAATATCCAAAATATATAAAGAACTCATACAACTCAACAACAAAGAATCAAACAACCCAATTAAAAAATGGGCAGAGGATCTGAACAGATATTTTTCCAAAGAAGACATATAGGCAGCTAAGAGACACATTAAAACATGTTCAACCGCACTATTTATTAGGGAAATGCAAATCAAAACCACAATGATATATCACCTGACACCTGTCCTAATGGCTATTATTAAAAAGACAAGAAATAACAAGTGTTGGAGAGGATGTGGAGAAAAGAGAACCCTCATACACTGCTGGTGGGAATGTAAATTGGTGCAGCCACGATGGAAAACAGTATGGAGATTCTTCAAAGAATTAAGACTAGAAATACCATATGATCCAGCTATTCTACTTCTGGGTATTTATCCAAAGAACATTCAAACACTAATTCAAAAATATATGTGCAGCCCTATGTCCATTGCAGCATTATTTACAATAACCAATACTTGGAAACAACCTAAATGTCCATCAATTGATGAATGGATAAAGAAGATGTGGTATATATGCACAATGGAATACTACTCAGCCATAAAAAAGAATGAAATCTTGCCATTTGTGACAACATGGATGGAACTCGAGGGTAGTATGCTAAGTCAAATGTACAAAGACAAATACCATATGACTTCACTCTTATGGAAGATAAACAAACAAACAAACACATAAATCCAGAGAACAGATTGGGGGTTACCAGAGGAGAAGGATATGGGGGGGAGTGAAAGGGGTAAAAGGGTGTATGTGTACAGTGATGGATGGAAACTAGACTTTTGGTGGTTAGCACCATGTAATGTATACAGAAGTCAAATTATAATGATGTACACCTGAAATCTACATAATGATTTAAACCACTGTTACCTCAATACAAAAATTAATTAATTAAAACAAAACCCTTCAGGGACTACCCTTGCCTATAGGATTCAGCTCAAAGTCCTCCAGCCCCTAGCTTTCCAGGCTCCTAACCATACCTTCCCTAAGAACATTCCGCTTTCTGCCCCACCTGACGACTTGCTCTTCTCTGAACACATCCTGGCTTCCCCATCCTTCTGCCTCCACTCATTCCCATCACCCTCTAAACTCCTGCCCCTCCTTTACCCCTGTTTTTAATCACTAAGCCTGTGGATTTTACTTTCTTAATTTATTTCAGACATTGGTCCCCACTGCTCTGTCTCCCCTCCCAGGTCAGACACAGGGTCTCTCATCAGTACTCCTGCAAGAACCCTCTGGACTCTCTCCCTATTTTTATCTACTTCCTCACCAGTTTCTATAGATACGGTTGCCCTGTAACCCATCTAAAGTACAGATCTGACCATGTGCTTTCCTTGCTCAAAATCCTTCCCTGCCTTCACTCAGGGTTAGATAGCGTCCAGCTTCCTTCTGTGGTGCCCAAGACCTTCCTCCCCCAGCCCCCAGCCTGCTTCTCCGGGCTGCTCTCATGCCCACGTCCTGTTCTCGCAGCACCACATCTCTTACTGTTATCGTCCCACCAGGCAGTTCACCACCTTTGCGCCTGTCCTTGTTTCTCTTTGGCTGGTGGGATGAAGGAGTAGGGAGAAAGGAAGCAACGCCATAGGAGCCCCTGTGAATGTAAGCCCCAAGAGTCCAAAAATATCTTGGGGAGCACTGAACTTTCTACCTGGCAAGGAACAGGGCCCCCCAGTCAACTTTATGTGGGCCTCAGAGGATGGGGTTACATGTAGATCCTGATACCAAGGTGCTAATTAAACTCCCTAATGATTTTGACCTGGAAAACGAGGTCCTTTCCTGAGCGCCTTGCAAGCCTGGCAGAGCCGGCGGGTATTGCTGCTGCTAATAACTCACAGCTGTACCTGGCAGAGTAATACGCCCGGAGGAGTTTCTGCTGCCTTGTGCATGTTTAAACTCACTTCCAAATTAGGGAAAGAAGCACTTTGTCACCCCTATGCAAGAATCCAATTGTTTTGAGGCTTTTCATCCTGTTCTTGCCCAACACAGGCAGTATTGTGATAGGATGTGCACGCTCGATTGAGGTGAATACTGCTGACTTTTAACGAGAGCAGCGAGGAAATTCTGAGCTTCCCCACCTTTTGCTAAATGAAAAATAAAGCTGTCTTCTGTGATGATCCCTGCTTCTGCGCTGAGCTGCTAGATCTCGGGAGGGGTTTGATGCTGTGCCTTCCAGTCATCCTTGTGGCACTGCTGTCCAGGGCTGGTGTGAATGGAGCTTACTAGATGTCCCCTCTTGTAGCACGTGGTGTTCATTAGTGCTATCCACTAAATATTTCCTTTTCTTCCCACTCTAGGCTCATGCTGTGACTGCACTTTCTGCCCCTCTGTGGTTGGCTGGTGCCAAGTAATTAGTTCAGGCCAATGATTGTACATGGACCATGTCACCCACAGACTGGACATTTAATTGCAAATGTGAGATCCTCTAGAGCTCTCTTTCTCTGGGGCACCAGTGACCAGCACCAATTGAGATGACAAGTTTTTAGTAAGCCTGGATCTCCAAGCGGAGTCCCCTTGTTGACCTACAAAGGACATGTGACACAATTTTTAACCTACTGAGATTTTGGAGTTGTTTGTTACCACAGCACATCCTAGTGTAGCCTGACCGATACATCATGTTGACATTTTTGGCAACTTAATATTTGCCATAACTTCATTTACACAGAGGCAGTGAGTGCCTTTGCCTTTCCTGGTTTATCAGTTTTGAGTTTATCAGCTCAAGAATTCCTTGAGGGAATTTTCACTGACGGCCTATTGGATGGTCAGGATTTATTATCCTTTTCAAGACTGGGAAGAGAGAAGTTGTGGTCTACTATTTTTGGTACCACAGCCCAGCGGTCTGCTGTCTTAGAATGACCCTGGCGTACTCGGTGAGGTTAACCTTCCCTGGCTTGATGACAGATGCCCAGGTTTGGCCATGCCATTGCAGAACTTGGTTAATCCCAACAGTGTATTGAGTGCCAACTGTGTGCCAGCATAGCAGTGAGAATACCTTATCTCGAATTCCCCGTACAGTTCTATCAGGCAGGCGTATGGTATTCCTATTTCTCAGATGATAGAACTGAGGCAAGAAGAGGCTAAATAGCTTGCCTAAACTCACTTTGCTAGTGGAGCCAAGATTTGGACTGAGCTCTGGGCGTAAAAGTCTTTGTACTTTTTATTGCATCTACCCAATTATCGTTTGCAAACTTCTAGGAAAGGGAAGTAAGGTGCCCCTTTCCTTTGGGCTGTTATCCTTGGGGATATTAGCACCTTGATACTCTGTGTTTGGTGGGATGCTACATTTTCATTTATTCATTCAATCACTGGCTCACTCACTCACACACTCATTCATAAATTCATTCGCTCATTCATAAATCCACTCATTTGTAAGTTCACTCATTCATTCACTCATTCAGTAGGTTTTGTTAAGACTCTATTATGTTCTTGGTTTTGTTTGGGGCTAGGATTTAGATGTGAACTGGTTATGATTCCCACCCTCAAACTCAATGGACCCACAGCCTTGAGGGAATAGCGATATAGAGACTCACAGAAAGTGTCACAGATACACCCAGGGAAGTATGGGCAGCCTGAGGAGGTGGCTCCCAGTGGAGACTGGGTATTGAGTTGTGTCATGGCTGACTTCCTGGAGGAGGTGATACCAGAAATCGTTTTAGAGGTTTCATCTTCTCTTTGTCTTTGAGAATCTTTCACTGTTTGCCCTCTCACCCCACACCCCATCCCACTAACTCCATAGCCTGAGGGTCAATGTCATTATCACCAGTCATGATCCTTCTGTTTCTGAAGGTCACAATCTCAATGGCTTCTGTATTCCATCCTCTTCCCCTGGCAGGTGCTCGGCCCCTCCTGTTCCCCTGGTCTGACCTCAGAGTCATCATTTCCCGCTTCCCCCCGCATGGAGAAGTTGGGTGGCCCCTCCTAAAGAGTGAAGGTATAGCATCCTAGCTCTTTGGGGCATGAAGAGATTTCCCCCAAGTTTGGCCTGTCGCTTGCTCTTAATGGCTTGGTGTTGCTTGCAGAGACAGCCAGCAGGAAAAATGAACAGAACCCTCTGATTCTGCCCTGCAAAGATGGCTGGGGTATTTTGAGCAGAAACAGCTTTACAGCTCTGGGGGAAATAACGTAATTCTCGTGTATGAAAAGCGAGAGCCAGAGTTACCATGTTCACTTCTTGTTTTTAAAGCCCCCACAGGCCGAGTCACATATCTGGGTCAGAGGGTCTATTGATTACCTGTCAGGGCCTGAGGTGTGGGTAATCAATAACACTAACCTACAGGAAAGGTGGCCTAGAATGCAGAAACCCCATCACATTGACCCTCCGTGTTTTCTGGTCTGTAAGTGCTTTGTGGGAAAACAAAACTCTCCAAACTAGAGCCACGAATGCCCCAAATCGTGACAATGTTCCTACAAGACAAGGCTTTGGAAATGGCGCCCCACCCCCTGCAAATGAACCAAAGGCAGGTTGTTTGTTTGGTCTCCCAGCGCTTAAACAGCCAAGGGGGTGCAGGGGGGCAGGGAAGACACAGCATTGCGACAGGGGCTTCCTGGGGAAGAGAAAAGAGAGACTAAGAGGGATTTTGTCAGAGGGTCCGTATGACCGATGAAGGGCCCAGTGATGGAGGAGGCTGGCTTTGCCTGGATCGGCTTGTGACGCTCCCCACATGAATGACTTTCTTTTTGGAGAGGTGCCACATGGCAAGTGTTGGCTTCTTATCATGGTCTGCCAGGTGTCTGGTCTAGGGTTCGTGTTGAGAAAAGCCAATGTCACAGCAGCTGCAGTGGCTCTTGGAATCACTTACCCAGCATCCAGTCCCCCTTCATCCATCCTAAGGGCCCCCAACTTTGTTCAGTGTGTCTTCTCCTGTGGGAGGCAGGAAATGTGGCTGGGGAATCAGCATGTAGCAGCTTACCCCTGGTGGCTGAGCTGAGTCGAGGGGTGAGCATAGGACCTACGTCGGCCCCATGTGAAAAGTTCCAGAGTCTGCTGTTGGAGGAGGATTCTCTCTCTTGCAGCTCACCTGTTTGATGGAGGGCTGCTGCTGGCAGCCATCTTTGGACCTCCAGGGGACCAGTGTTAAGATGATGATGACTGTGGAGTACAATCTTTGCAGACACCATAGGACAAATCAATGCCCTAGCTGGATGCCCTGTTACAGGAGATAATCAATGTCTATATTTTAAAGCCAGTTTGAATCAGGGATGTCTGTTGCCTGGAGTTGAAAACATCCAAGCTGGGCAGTGGCAGATATTGTGGGTATAGCTGTGGTCCTGGATTGTGGCCAAAAATTATGCTGGTTAACCTTATAAAAACCCACAGTTTGGGCCACTGGGTGTGGGGAGGGAATTTGAATTACGTGTCGCCCCTAGGGAAGCCAATGGGGCTAATGACAGCTCTCTTGATGAAGGGTCTTGGTGGGCAGTGCCCCTGGGGAGGGAGCACGGACGTTGGGTGCTGCAGACCTGGCTGAGCCAGTTAAGACAGTCAAATGATCAACAATACCAGTTCCATGTGGGTGACACTCTGTAGTGATTTGTCATTCCATGACTGATGGAAATTATGCTTAATGGAGCTTTTAAATGCTTTCTTCTCTAGAGAATGGTGGTAACACATAGTCAGACTTCAGCCTTCCAGGGCCTTCGGGTATCAAGAACTGCGAACCCGGAAGCCCAGGAGGAGAGGGAGGCTTCTCAGGGGACGACGGAAGGAGCGATCCCAGGGCAACTCATCCCCCACTTCAAAATCATCAGTTAGAACCACAGACTCCTGGCCCCAGGCCTACAAAAGTCAACTCTCCTGGGGTGTGGCTCAGGATTCTGTGTTTTTAACAAGTGTTTCCAGAAGGTCTTTTTTTTTGGTAGCTGAAGTTTTTGGACTATTGCTTTGAGGGCTCATCAGTGACAGGAGCAGCAGGGAGGAGCTGAAGATGACAGGCAGGATCCTGTTGGGAAGGAAGAGAGTAATGGGCTTGACTGAGGGGTTAACTGTGTGTGTGAGTGTGTGTGTGGGAGTGTGTATATGAGAGTGTGGGTGTGTAAGAGTGTGAGTGTGATTGTGTGTCAAAGAGTGTGAGTGTGTGAAAGAGTGTGTGCAAGAATTCTTGTGTGAGTGTGACTGTGTGAGAGTGTGAGTGAGAGTGTGTGTGTGTGTGTCTGAAGCAACTGGAGACAAGGAGGCTGACGGAGGCCACCAACAGAAGCCTGGAGATTTGAAGAAGCGACAAGGGCGACACGATGTGCCGAGAAATGAGGAGCCCTGGAAGGGCGGGGCTGTGCAGAGGGTGGGCATGTGGTCCTCAGCCGGAAAGGGGCCTGACAACCCCGCACACGAGCGCACTGACTCCTGACAGTTCCGTTTGGGGGAGAGACGTTCTCCTCCTTCCATGGATGAGGACGTGGAAACCTACGATTTCAGTGAGCAAGACCCCTCAGCTTGTGAGTGATGAGAAGCGTGGCGAGAAGGGAGACCCCGTGCAGCAGGGTTAGCCCTCCATGTCTGCCTTTCTCCACACCAGCTGTAGCTCTGTCCTGGCCACCCTACCCACCTGTTGACCTGAATTTCCTTGTCCTTCAAGATCCAAGTCAGTGGCTACCTCAGAAACTGCTTTCTGCCCCTTCCCAAGGTCCAGGGTGGAGCACTCTATGCTCAGGGGCATCGGGGCTTCCCTCTGTCCTTGCCCCTTTGCCTTGTGTTGTCACTGCCCTGTACTGCTGGATGTTTTAGGAGACTGCCCTCCTGAAAGACAGAGCTGTGTCTTAGCCCCTTCAGGGGGGGCTTGCCCTCGTTGCTGTAGATGTGGGCTCTTAGGAACTGTGCAGTATGTGTGTGTACGTGTGTGTGTGTATGAGGGAGGAAGAGAGACAGTATACATTATTCCACAGTGTGTGGCACCACCTACAACGTGGCACAGAATGCCACAATTCCATCAGACTAGGGCTTGCTTATGAAAGGAACGGAAACGTTGACCAGCAGCCACAGGAGCCTGGGGGAGAGGAGACAGCACCTGCAGGGGGCAGCCGCCTGCAGTCCCCACAGCAATGGGACCTCTGACTGGGGACCTGCTCCCTGAACTTGTACAAGACAAGCTGTCCCAGGTGAAGCCCGAGTCGAGGGCTCAGCTTTCATTAGGGACCCTCTTCTGAAGGGGGAGCAAGAGGCTCCAACAGGCTGGGCTCTGGCCTTGGGCTCTGCAGCCTCACCCTATGCATTCTGGAAATGGAGGTTCCATTGGGGGTGACTGGCCTTGGGGGCGTGGTGTCCAGGAGCTCTGGGAAACAGCACAGGCCCTGACTTACATAGTCCCTTTTCCCCCCAATTTGTTTTATTGTGGTAAAATACGTATAACATTAAATTTATTATCTTAGCCATTGTTTTTAGTCTACAGTTAAGTACATTTATGTTGTGGTGCACCCATCACCATGACCCATTTCCAGAACTCTTTCATCTAGCAGAACTGGGACTCTGTACCCATTAAACAATTCTCCCCTCCCCTTAGCCCCTGGCAACCACCATCCTACTTTCTGTCTCTGCGAATGTGACTCCTCTAGGAACCTCATGTAAGCGGAATCAGCAGTATTTGCCTTTTTGTGTGGCTCGTTTCACTTAACACAGGATCTTTGGGTTCATCCATGTGTAGCATGTGTCAGGATTTCCTTCCTTTTAAAGGCTTAGTGATGTTTCATTGTATGGATCGACCACATTTTGCTTATCCATTCATCTGTTGATGGGCGCTTGGGTTGCACGGTGTCTTTCTTTTTCCCCTCCACAAACCCCCAGTGCATGGTTGTATATCCTGGTTGTAAATCCTTCTAGTTCTTCTAGGTGAGCCACAACCACAGCATGGCAACTGAGAGACGGTTGGGGGGTGGGGGTGGAGGTGTGGTTCTACAACAGGGAAATGAATCCAGGCCACCGAAACAGTGACAGCATCGAACTTTAACCACTAGGCCATCAGGGCTGGGTCTGCAGGGTCCCTTTTACAAGTGTTTCCATCATGAAATAATTAAAATTACAAGGTCAGAGTCTATACCCTTAGTTCTTTACACTTTTGTCTCATTGTATCATTTCCCTGGAATCCTATTCATATAGCTACTTTGACCTCTGTGAGGAAAGGGCTTGAGAGGCAAAGAAAAGTGTTACCATGTCTGTCGTGTACTCCTTGGACATTCTGTGTGAGCTGGAACCCGGGGAGGACAGTGGGCTGGACCCCGTTCATGGTGTCTCAGCTGTTTGCCCCCTGCTGCGGGCTTCTGCACGAACCCACCCAGTTTCCCGCCGTGTCTTCTGTCTGCCTGCCAGCCAGTGTGTTATGGTGGGCCGTCCCTAGGTGCTAGAGTCGGATATGCCTGGCACTGAATGTGTGACCTCAGGTGGCTTTGCCTCTCAGAGACTCTTCATTCGGAACCCCACAAGGTGGCCATGAGAAACAGGTGAGCTGGCACAGGTGAATGCTCGATAAATGGCAGCTTCCTTCTCCACTCCCCTCCCAGTTTGTGGTCACACAATTAAGAGAGAATATTCCTTGACTTTTTGGAAATCACAGACACAGTGACACGTTGCATGTTGTCCTGCTGATCAGTCAGGCCCCCTTACCCTCCCAGAGAGTTGGGCTTTCTCTGAGAAGCCCAGCGTCAAAAAGCATTCCTAGGAATCTCTGAGTCATTCCTAATTCCAATATTCAGAGACGCAGTGAGGTCCCCAGCTACTAAACGTTCTGGCTTTGGAGGCAAAACTTACCTCCTGGTCTGGTTGAGTGAGAGGGACCTGCTGCGCCCGCTGTGAAGAGCAGCTGGGGTTGAATCCGGGCAGCCGGATGTCGCTCATTACTGCACAGGAGTCCATTGCTTTCGGTTGATTAGGGGATGTCATTATTTTTGAACTAAAAAACCTTACTAGGGGCCGGCCCGGTGGCACAGTGGCTAAGTTCGCATGTTCTGCTTCGGTGGCCTGGGGTTGGCTGGTTCGGATCCCAGGGGCGGACACGGCACGGCTTGGCAAGCCATGCTGTGGTAGGTATCCCACGTATAAAGTAGAGGAAGATGGGCACGGATGTTAGCTCGGGGCCAGTCTTCCTCAGCAAAAAGAGGAGGATTGGTAGCAGATGTTAGCTCAGGGCTAATCTTCCTCAAAAAAAAATTTTTTTTTAAAAAGCGCCTTACTAATTACATGCTCTAGTCTGAAGCAGCATTCACGGAGCGTACGATGAGTCTGGTCACCTTAGAAGTTTCTTTGTGCTCACCTGTGATGACAAGGCTCCATTTTGACACAGATGGGACATTTCCCCAAGTGAGCATGACAAAAATGCAGAAACCACCAGTGGGTCCAGCAGGGCATGGGAACCCCAGCTGGGATCCAGGCTCAGGGCTGGTGAAGTTTGGGGCACAGTGAGTGGGTTCCCGGGCACACCACGTCCTTCTCCGTGGCCCTGCTGCCATCCCCTCTACAGCCCGGCCCTTCCCTGGCTGATACAGTCCTTTTCTTCAGAGTCCGGGTCCACTCGGATAGAAACAAGAGCACAATGACTAATTATAAAACCATTATATGATTAAACTCAATTAACTTCAAATAACCCTTGAAATTTGCTTAATGTCAGCCCTTGGCCCTGCTTGAACTGCTAAATATTGCTCTCCTTTGAAATTCTGATGAGAAGAGCTGATTACGCTGTGGTGCCCGGTGCTCTGTGAGGCACACACCTGCCTCCGAATGTGAGGCAGGAAGTGGTGCCGGCGCTGATGGTCCTGGGTACAGGTGATGGCGAGATTTGAGGAGACAGTGGAGATGGAACTGGGGGGCCCTGCAGCTCTGCTGGGTCTCAGACCATGTTGCCTGCTGGGAATGCTGAGGGGCCTTTCACCTGGCTCTGACAAAACCTTTATCTTTGGACTTGGTGCCCGTTACAGGCTGAATTCTGTCCCCCACCAAATTCATATGTTGGAGTCCTAAGCCCCAAACCCCAGAATGTGACTGTGTTTAGGCCTTTTAAAAGATAAGTAAGTTAAAATGAGGTCATGATGGTGGGCCCTAATCCAGTCTGGCTGAGGTCCTTGTAAGAAGAGGAGATCAGGACACAGACACAGGCACCGAGGGAAGACGATGCAAAGACGCAGACCACCTGCGAGCCGAGGAGAGAGGCTCGGGAGAAAGCAGCCCTGCCGACACCTTGATCTTGGACTTGTAGCCTCCAGAACTGTGAGAAATAAATGTCTGTGCTTTAAGTCCCCCAGTCTGTGGTACTTTTTAACGGCAGCCCCAGCAAACCAATACAGTGCCCTTCACTCTCTGCTTGATTTGGGGCACCAGTCCCCCGCCCAGCACCATTTTGGAGCCACCATGTCACCTAACTTGAGGAGGCGCCCTGTTAGCCTTGGAGAAGGAAAGACTGGAGCCCTGACGGCAGAGGGGGAGGCAGGCACCCTGTGAGTAGAAGGGAGAAGGATGGGAAAGTGATCCAGGGTCTTGGGGGAGGGAGGCCAGGAGCCCCCCAGAATTTTAGTGCTGACTAAACATTAGAAGAAATGGGTAAGAAGACACATGGATGGCCAGTAAGTATGTGAAAAGCCGCTTAACGTCACTAATTGTTAGAGAAATGCAAATCAAAACTGCAATGAGGTATCACCTCACACCTGTTAGAATGGCTGTCATCAAGAAGACAAGAGATAACAAACGCTGGTGAGGATGTGGAGAAAAGGGGACCCTTGTGCACGGCTGGTGAGAATTCAAACTGGCACAGCCACTGTGGAAAACGGTATGAAGGGTCCTCAAGAAATTAAAAATAGATCTACCATACGATCCAGCAATTCCACCTCTGGGATATATCCAAAGGAAATGAAATCAGTATCTGGAAGAAACATCTGCATTCCTGTGTGTATTGCAGCATTATTCACAAAAGCCAAGATATAGAAACAACCTAAGTGTCCGTGGATGCATGATTGGATAAAGAAGATGTGGTATATATACAAAATGGAATATTATTCAGCCATAAAAAAGAAGGAGATCCTGCCATTTGCGATAACATGGATGAAGCTGGAGGACATCATGCTAGGTGAAATAAGTCAGACAGAGAAAGAAAAGGACCACATGATCTCACTTATATGTAGAATCTAAAAAAGTCAAATTCACAGAAGCAGAGAGTCGAACAGTGGTTACCAGGGTGGGGGCAGAGCTGGGGAAATGGGGAGATGTTGATCAGAGGGTGTAAAGTTTCAGTTGCGTAGGATGAATGAGTTCTAGAGAGCTGACGTGCAGCATGATGACTACAGTTAGGAATACTGTCTTGGACGCTGGACATTTGCTGAGAGAGTAGCTCTAGCTCTTACAATTACAACAAAGTGGTACCTATATGAGATGGAGATGCTAATTAGCTGGATTGTAGTAATCATTTCACTCTGAATACGTATATCAAAACATCATGTTGTATGCCTTAAATCGTTATAATTTTTATTAAAAAAAAGAAATGAGTAAGAACTACCTAAATGCTCTGTGCCCTTGTTCCCTCACCTGTAAAGAAAAAATGGGGATGGTAAAAGTATCCGTCATCCAGGATCATGGGAATTAATTGAATTAATTAAACTTATAACTGCCTGGCAAAGAGGGACCACTGAGTAAGTGTTAGCAATTGTATTAGTTTGCTATTGCTGTGTAGCAAATTTCCCCCTACTTTGGGCTTAACACAGTGCACGTGTTTTCATTCACAGTTCCATAAGTCCGAGGCCCTGGAAAGGCTGGGTCTCTGCTCTGGCTTGGACAGGCTGTGCCAGGGTGTTGGCCAGGCTGCATTCCTTTGGGGAGGCTCTGGGCAAGAGTTTGCTTCCAAGCTCAGTCAAATTATTGGTCAAATCTGCTTCTCTAACACTGTAGGAATGAGGTTCCTGTTTCCTTGGGCTGCCCTTCAGGCGGGAGCTGCTCTCAGTGCTTAGAGGTCACCCACGTGCCTTGCCACATGGCCCCCTCCGTCTTCTAAGCCACACACAGAGATCTACCCTTGCATTGAATCTCTTTTATGCTTTGAATCTCTTTAGCCAGGAGGAGCCCAGTCCCTTCTATGGGCTCACCTGATTAGGTCAGGCTCACCCAGGATAATCTCCTTTTCTTAAGGTCAACTGATGTGGGACCTTAATTACATCTGTAAAAGCCCTTCATGGCAGCATCTAGAATAGTGTTCAATTGACTCTCTGGGAGAACATACGGATATATGAGGGGGAGAGAATCTAGGGAGCCATCTCAGAATTCTGCCTGTCACAGCAATTCTTTTTACGATAAGTGTATCATTCCACATCTATTTGGGAGCTCCTCTTGGTGAAAGCACCCTGGTTTACTGGCCTCTGAATGTGTATAGGGGCTGCAGTGACATGAAGAATGCATTATTTTCTTGAGTCATTTTTTGTGTGTTTCTGCTGACCTACTGGGACGAGGTCCTCATTATTCGGTAAGACTTTGTTCCTTCCTCAGGAAAGTCCCTGTCACCTGCACAGATCTAAATCACCTTCTGCGTTCTCCCTCCTTCCACACAGTGACTGTGTGAGTGAACTCTGGACACTGTCATCTTCATGTGATGATGAAGTCCATGGTTGGCTCGCAGAAGCAGCTGGAAACTTTCTAAAGACTCTACCTAAAGGACATGACTTTTGTGCTGCAGGTCGGACCTCAGCAGGGCTGGCTGCTGCTTCCGTGGGTTTCAGCAAAAGTCCCTCATGTGGTTCTTCAAGGAAATGCATACCCAGCTCTTGCAGGCTGAGAACTTCAACATTTCCGCACTGAGGGAAGCGGTCAGCTCTTACTGTGCTCATGGACAGCTGAGCCAGATGGGTGTTTTGATGATCTTTGTGAGGTGAATTTTGTGTATCAACTTGGAGGGTGGGTTTGGATGAAATTAACGTTGAAATTGGTGATCTGGGAGTAAAGCAGATTGTCCTCCATGTTGTGGGTGGGCCTCATCCAATCAGTTGAAGGCCTGAATAGAAGAAAAAGATTGCCTCCCTAAGCGAGAGAGAATTCTCTAGCAGGCTGCCTTCAGACTGGAACGGCAGCATCGGCTCTCCAGGTTGTCTGCCTGCCAGCACACACTGCAGATTTGGCCTTCCTGGCCTCCATCGCTGTGTGAGCCGGTTCCTTATGGTAAATCTCTTTTGATACCTGTACACCTCCTATTGGTTCTCTTTCGCTGGAGAGCCCTGACTCATGCAGATCTTCTTCTCAGATTTGCTCTTTTCTCCCCGGATCAATGATGTCTCACCCTCCCAATCTCCGAGGCTAGAAAGCCCATGGCTGTTCTTCTCTGTTACCTCCCCAATAGCCCATCATTCACCAGGTCCTGCTGGGCCCACCTTTGCATGCCTCAGCCAGGCCCACTCTCCTGTTTGTCCTTCTGTCCCTCAGGCCTTAATAACTTCTCAGCTAAGGAATTTTTGAAGGTGCTTACCCAGTTTCCTTGCTTCCCATTTAACTCTCTCCTTCTCTTCAGAGATATGGGCCCCAAGCACCGCTCGCTTCATGCCCCTCCCCTTCTTAAAGCCTTTCACATTCTGGCCACAAATTGCCCTTCCAGTTTCTCGGCCTGTGCTTCTCCCTTCCCCGCCACGGACTGGATTGACCTTGTTCATTCCTCACGACCTCACTCAGAAGCCACCTCCCCAGTGTAGGCTTTTCCGTCTCTTATGCTTGTTTTTTGAACATGCACACTTGGGGATGTGATCAAAAAGCAGCTTGATTTCCTCCACACTTGCCTGCCGCGCCTGGACCCCAGGACCCTAGCAGTCACTCTGAAGTGGTAGACGGGCCTGTGGCGTCGGCAGCAAACGGTTTCCATCCAGAGACGGAGATGCCCAGTCCTGTGGGATAGTCAAGGCTCTGCATTTGACTCAAGTTGGATGCTCTCTCCTCCCTGTGCCAGCCTCCTGCTGCCTGCCCTGGGGGAGGACACAGGCCCCGGCCCGGCTCTCCCTGCCGCTCCGCCCCCAGCTTGCTAGCCCCGGCTCCTGACACCTCACAGCTGGAGTGTGGGAGTGAGAATGGACGAGGAGGGGAGAACAGCTTTACCTGACGCCTTCGTCAGCTCGGGCTGCCATAGCAGAATCCCAGAGGCTGGAAGGCTGGAAGGCTGAAACCTCAGGAGTCTCGTTCCTCAGTTCTGGAGGCTAGAAGTTCAAGATCAAGGTGCCAGGATGGTCAGTTTCTGGTGAGAGCTCTCTTCCTGAGCTACAGACTCCGCCTGCTCGCTGTGTTCTCATGTGGCAGAGAGAGAGGAAGTCAACCCTCTGGGGCCCCACCTCATGATCTCATCTACAGCTAATGATCTCCCAAAGGTCCCATCTCCAAATACGGTCACATTGGGGGTTAGCACTTCACCATATGAATTTGAGGGGGGACACAATTCAGTCTGTAACATTTGACTAATGGCGCTGTGAGATGCCGTTGGCCCTCTGGGCCTAGCCTACCTCCAGAGTTGCCTCTCCTTCATGGTGCAGATGTGTCAGTGGGTCCCTCAGAGGCTGTGGCCCTCATGAAGAGGGCGGTGCTGACCTCCAGTGGGCAGCTCTTGCCCCTTCCAATAGGCTCAGTTTCTCCACTTGTCTACCTAGGACAGGGTCCCACCTGTGGATTCCTCTCTGGGTCCCTGACTCACCTGTGGAGGGGGGACCCTCTGCCTTGGCTCCAGACTCCCTCCTTTAGATCTGTCAGGCACAGGTCAGACACAGCCCACTGCACCCCCACTCCAGGGCCCTCGCCTGGCTCTCCAGGGATCCTCTCGAAGCCCCACTTTTAGAGAGGACTATGCAAGCTGAAGCTGTGAGGTCAGCATCCAAGGTCCTGTCCCACTTCTCAGGGGCCACACCACCGCCCACAACTCTGGCCACGCAGGCTGAGGTGATCTTGCTCATCTCCGCTTCCATCTCCTCCTGGTCTCCATCCTCTGCTACAAGCCTGAGTCCACACGGTCTTACTGCCTCTGATCACATCCATCTGCTCCATCTTGTGGTGCAGTTTCCGGAGAAAGACCACCACGGCTGTCTGCCAGACCTCAGAGGGTTCACTTTCTGCCCAGGATTTGGACTGTGTCCTGCTGAGTCCAGCTGTGACTGAGGCCACAAGACCATCAGCCCAAGCAAAGACACCGAAGCCACAGGCTGGACAGGTGCTGGGAAGGCACTCCAGAATGTGCCTCCCACAGTCCGGGGCTAGATTTCTTTTTTCCTTGCAGCCCCTGGCGTCTAGCCCATTACCTTTCAGGAAATAGGTACTCACTTCATTGGTGAGAAGAATGTGCATCTTTCTTAAGAAAGGCACTGTGCTTTCTTTTCTATATCCCCACAGCAACTTGCAGCAGTTTAATGTGACGGAGGTGCTTAATAAATATTGTTGACTGATTCACAGGGAAAAAGGTGGTCCAGACATGCCTTCTGGAAATGTCCAATAAGCCCCATTATTCCTCTTTGCAGTCAATTGTCGTGGAATGGGCCTTTTGGCGTGAATCCCGAAAGGGCAGTAAACCAAGATGGCTGTATAATTTTATCGTCTCTCATCCTCCATCAAAGCCAGCTTCCTCGCCTCCATCCGCATCTCTGCCTCATTGCTTCTGGGTTCACCTCTGGTACAGCTGTTGGATCACGCTAACAGCCCCCGGATCTTCATTTTGAACAATAATGTTTGTTTCCAGAATAATCGAATCCAGCGGGGACATGAAGGGCGTAGAACAGTTTATAACAGTTGCTGTGAAAAAGGGAAAATCAAGAATTTGCTTGATGGCATTTAGTTCAGGGCACACAATTTTTCAGAGCTGTCTTTATCTACTTATGTTTCAGTGATTCAGTGCTGGGGGAAATAGCCTCAGACATAAAATGCGTACGTTTCTGGCAGAGCCTGTCGGTTTAATTCAGATGTTAAATATTTTCAGGAGGGTCAAGTGCTCAAGGCCCCTACGTTTTGTCCTTTGAGTGAAACCAGCTAAAATAAAATGGAGATCATCAGTAGCTCCAACCTGGGATACACTTCAACGTCGAAGGGGTCAGAGGTCCCAATTTTACAGGAAACTGGTGTTCCAGCTCTGGGGCTCTGAGAAAAGGCCTTGAAATGTGGGTAATTTCATTATGCAAAAGGCAGCTTAGAAAAATCCTTGTTCCTAGAAAACAGATGCTTTATTTAAGGTTGATTAAGTTCGAACTCTCTCACGGAAACTTTTGTCTGTCTGCGACTTCCCCGACCCAGACACGTGGAGATTCTGGCGAAGGAAACGTGCAGAGCGACTTCTTTGGGGGAGGCTAGAGTCCATGTGATCTGTGCTGATCACTGGGAATGGCTGGGCACTGGTTGCCTTCCAGGTCTCAGGGAGCAAACCGCTAAGTTCCTGGAGAGAGCTCCGGCCTCGGGGGGCTCCAGCTGTTTGCATTGTGAGGTTTGCACCCAGAAGGTTCTTCGTCTCCACCTCTGCTGCCTCTCAGACAGTAGGATTGATTCTGATCCCTCACACAAAGATCCCACGGGGGTGGTTCTCCGGGAACTAGCAGCACGTTCTTCCCAAAAAATTAGCCTTTAAACATAGAGAGAAATCTTCATCTCACCGATGAGCAATATGCCTTAATTACTATTAACCCCAAGACTCCATTTAAATAGGTAAGACTTAGGGAACTATACTTTTCTGTTCAACTTTCCTTATCGACTGACTAGTTAGAGCATCCAGAGGTAACTGGAAAGAATCCTACAAAATGGAACTCTTTATTAACTCAATTAACGTAAATGTTAATCAGTTTTAGTGTAAACAGTCTTAAGATAAATTATGCAATTAGAATAAGATTTAAATAGTTGTATCCTTTATTAACTAGCTGCATGAAATAAATTAGAAAGAAATAGGTAAACTGAAGTCAGAACATAACTTAAACAAAACAGAACCACATGCACAAACTCAGACTTTAAAACAGGAAGTGCCAAGGTTTTAAAACAGAATTTTGGAATGATCCCCCACTGCCCAGAACCCCTGAATTTGTGGCGTTGTATACTAAGATATTGTGATTTCAATTATGGAGAAATTCTCTAATGTATAAAGCAGGTTAGGTTTAAGGACTTGGTACCTAACAATCTTAAAGCAGGAGAGAGACTCTGCCAAAGGTTTTGGCAGGGCAATAGTCGTCAGGTCCTTAAGGACTGTCTCTTGGAATTCCCATTACTATTCATTTAATGTTTATGTATCCTTGCAAAGGTTTTAACTCTAGAGTGACCATATACTTTTTTGTTCCAGCCTGGACACTTTCGAGAGTGAAAGGGGGATTATTAAGTTAGAAGGCAGGAGAGCTCAGTAGTTAAGGCGACGGGCACTGGCCTGTCATAGTCCTGTTGGATCTTAGCATCACTCCTTATTAGCTCTGTGACCTAAAGCGACTTATTTCACCTCATGTGCCTTGATTTTCCTCATCTGTAAAAATGGGAATTGTTATAAGGGTTTAAGAAGGTAATAAAGCATTTATTGGTGCTTTCTAGCATATAGTGAGCACCCAATAACTGTAGCTACTATAGTGTTATTATTAAAAGCTTTAAAACGATCATTTTGATCATGCTCACAAACAACAAAAACTAGGAGTCTGACTTCCCCAAAGACTGAGTCTGCAGGGGCTTGGTAGGGCTGGAAGGAAGCACTCATGTTGAAAAGGGTCTGTTGTTCTCCGTTCAGTGTTAATACTGTTTCCCTGGGAAGAAGCCTTTGGAGGGCGAGTCTAGGAAGGGCCCAGAGAAGCCTTTGACTTCCTGAACTTTCTCAGATCTGGCCAGGCCCTGGTCTGCACTCTCCTCGTGAGGGCCACATACTCTGCAAGGTACCTTGGTTTGCACGTTTGCATGCCCACTACGGTTGATGAAGCCCACTCGCCTTCGCTCCCTGAATCCTTACTTAGGCCACACAAGGAGATGACATGGACCCATTTTCCAGATCAGGATATTAGTCCCCACTTGGGACTAAGAGGGAGCCAGGGGCAGAGCTAGGACTGGTGCCAGATATTACAACACGAAGTTGGGTTCTTTCTGTCGCTTTGCCCACCTGCCTTCTTGGAGATTTAGCAAATGAGAACAGCCAAAGGACATGTCCCATCACCGAGGCTAAACTTGGAAGTGTGGAATGAGCATGGGGCCCAGGGACACACGTCACCAGCAGTGTCACCCCTGGGGACCCCCTCAAGGTAGCCAACAAGGCCCAGGTCCTAGAGACACTCAGCGAATACTTTTTACTGAAACCATTCTTAGCTCCCTTGGTGTTCAAGTACAACAAATCAGAATGATCCATGATCCTAGTAATTTCCAGGGTGTACGGGGCGATTTTTTTTTAAAAGAGGAAGAAAAGCAACTCTGTTTCATCAGGTATTTCCACAGCGTTTTCCCCTGGTACAGATGTCGAATACACATATGGGATCTCACATTAATGCAACGACACACAGCACCTCAGTTGGCGTGTCTGCTAGCT
Organism: Equus asinus; assembly: GCF_041296235.1. Classification (NCBI taxonomy): domain Eukaryota; kingdom Metazoa; phylum Chordata; class Mammalia; order Perissodactyla; family Equidae; genus Equus; species Equus asinus. Next base: position 110,626,320 of record NC_091791.1, on the reverse strand, counting down.
GCTATGATGTGTGTGTGTGCGTGTGCGTGCACGTCCGCTGGGGGCTGGGGAATTCAGCATCCTGTCAGGGCCTCCAGATGTCTGTTTGGGTGTGAACGGCCGCACTTGCCCACACTCATGTCGGTTTAACGCCGTGGCGCTCGCTCTGCAGTGTGCATTTTGCCGCCCAGCATCTTGATTTCTCAGCCACTTGGTTTCAAACTTGGAAAAGCTGTGTTTGATGTTGAAAGCTAAGTTCACACCATGCAGGGTATTTTAAAACCCGGCATCTGATGCCTGAAGTGTGAAAAAACATCTTTTTAATCCTTTTTGTGCTTATTGAAAGCTGGGCAAGTTTTTCTGAACTTACCAGGGAACGTAAAGCATTGACAGAGGACGAGGGCTTCGTTCCGGGAAGCACTTCGGAACGATCCCTGGCATTTCAGCCATAAAACAGTTTCAGTAAATACTGGTTTGGTGGAAAAACGGTCTAAGTGTTCAATGATCGGGATGATTTTTCAAGAAAAGTTTGCTCAAATTCAATAAATAAAAATGGATTTATTTATGTGAATTTTCAAAAAAGTTATGCAGCTACACATGTAGGTTTTGAGGCTTACAAAACAAACGTAGTAATACAAGAGGCAGTTGAAGAAATCAGGGCCAAAAGAAGTGAGGGCAGCACAGTTATAAAGACAGGAGCGGGGCAGCTCCTTTCCCTGAAGGGTCCCTGTATACTCCACCTGGTCTGAGCTGTCTGCTGGGCTGGCCGCGCTTCCTGGAGCTGCGGATCCGGGGCTCTTCCCTCCCAGTTCTCCTTCCTTCCTTCCAGCCTTCTCTTCCAGCCGTCAGATCTACATTGCAAACCAAAGTCCCTGACTCCTGCTCCTGATCCCACTTCCCTTTATGAATCTCTCGCACTTCTAACTCCCAGAGGAGCCAACTGGCAAATGTGCTTGGCGATCACCTGCCTGTGATTCCCACTTTCTCACCAGCTCCCAGGTGACCCTGCTGCTGCAGGTCCCTGGACCACACACGGAGTAGTTAGATGCCCATTTGCTGCCCTGGTGGCATTTTGTATCACAAACTTTCTTTTATGTGTATATTTCCTATCAGAGTCTAGCTATAAGGAGAAAAGGATTCCTGTCTGGCTCATTTTTGTTTGTCTCCAAGTGTCCTTTGTGGAATTGTGTCTTTCTCGTGGAAGGAGCTGAAAGGTGGCAGTTTACAGAAGGAAGTTGGAGGAAGGCTGTCTTGGTCAAAATATCTTACAGGAAATAAATTCTGTGTTTGCAGGAGTCAAATTTGGTCCTATAATGGGCTTCAACTCTAAAGGTGATTTTTTAGAGTTAGGGTTGCTCAGAAAATAAATTATTGAAATTAAGCATTCTAAATCCTGGAGTCCCCAGTTGAGTGTGTGTGTTGGGGGGCATTATCTACAGTATCAGCTGAGGCCTTGTTTTGAGTGCCACAGAGAGATGGGGAACCTCACAGAGACCTCCTCCAGTCCTCAAACCTCTAGGTTCCAGCCATCACCGGAAGCTAGACAGTGAGAAAGGAGAGGTGCCTCGGTGCCAAGACTTGTGGCCTCCTTGCTCTCTTTTGTTCCTCTGTAACAGAAGCTGACAAACTTTGTCTACGAAGGGCCAGGTAGTAAATATTTTAGGTTTTGAGGGCCATAAGGTCTCCATCACAACTTCTCAACTCTGCCATTGTACTGAGAAAGCAGCTATAACAATCAACGAATGAGCATGGCTGTGTTCCAATAAAACTTTATTTACAAAACCAAGTGGTGGGCCAGATTTGGCCCTCGGGCTATGGTTCACTGACTGCTGCTCTAGAACTATTTGTGACAATAGGAGAGCCAAGTAGGGAACATATTCCTGAAGGTCTCTTCTGAGAAGGGTGCTTTCCTACTGAGCTTTCATTCAATGCTCCAAGGAGGGAGGTGGCTTTGCCCCATTTGGTAGATGAGAACACTGAGCCTCCACAGCGTCAGCCGACTCGCCCATGATAACACAGCTGGTAAGGGGTGCAGGTGGCATTTATATCCAGATCTACTGAGTTAGAATCCAGTGTTCTTTCGACACTGATTTCCTTGATCTTGCCTTGGGGTATGGGCTACTAGCTCATAACACCCACTGTGCCAGTGTAGGGTCACCCCACCCAGCTCTCCTGGAACTAAAACCCATCCCACACTAACATACATGGCAGGAAACCATCTCTTACCCAACTCTTCTGCTTGCTAATAGGCAAAGTATAGATGACAGTGCGTTACTTCGAAACATGTAGAAACTGGGCTGGGGTTTCTACAACAGGCCTTTGTGCACAAGCCGGTGAGCACCAATAGAAAAAGAAATAACCTTATCGCAAATTAAAAGAACAATCTTTAGAAAGTAGCTGAAATGTAAGGTTAATTGGAGCCAGAAATGTCAAATTAATGCAACAATGCACTGGGGAGCCCGCCCTGGCCTTTGTGCACAGAATCAGTGCACACGACGAAGGGAGGCAGGGAACGACATAATAGGGTTTTTGGGAGTCCCCTGTCATATTAAACAGGCTTTGCAATTAATTTCTTGCTGCAATGTTATTTTCATTGGCCTATATTTTCTTTGACCTCTCACATTTTTTAAGCTACCAACACAGGGCAAGTGGGATTTAGGATTGAAAATTTAAAAACCCACAAAACTGTCTTGACTTAAAATCAGTAGAAATGTGATAGAACTGGAGCGGGGTGAGTGAGTAGCCGGAGCGCTCTTGGGGTGTGTTGGGGTCCACAGGTCCTTCAGTGGAAGACGCTGACCTGGGAACAGGGGGCCTGCTCTGCTCGGTGACTTACCTCCTTATTTTAGCCCCTTTCGGAATCACCCCCCAGGTCCCACCTTGCAGGAAAGGCTTGGGGTGCCCAGAAGGAGGGCAGCGGCCGTACAGGCCACGGTCTTGCATTCACGGAGCACGAAACACAGGCCAGGCACCTTTGAAAAACGTCACCTTATTTAATCTTCATCAAAACCCTGAGAGGTATGCTCTATAATTATTGCCATTTTCAGGTGGAGAAATGGAGGCACAGAACAGTTAAGTGCCTGGTTGAAGCCACACAGGAAACCCCCCAGGCTGGGATTTGAATCTAGGTCTTCGTGATTCCGGGGGCTTTGTGTTTAACTGCTGCTCCTCAGATGGCAATCAAGGTTCACCTGGAATGCCTGCAGGCCACATAGTCATCATCAGTTTTATTTCTATTTTTGTTTTATTTTCAATTGTGGTAAAATCTACATAATGTAAAGTTTACCGTCTTAACCAGCTTTGGGTGCGTGATTCAGCAGTGCTAAGGGCGTTTATGTTGTTGTACGACCAATCCGCCACGCTTTCTCATTGTAGAACTGAACCTCAGGCCCCATTAAACAACCCCTCGTTCTCCCTCCCCTCCGCCCTGGCAGCCTCCATTCTGCTTTCCGACTCGATGGATTTGACTGCTCGAGGCAGCTCATATGAGTGGAATCCTGCAGTGTTCGTCCTTTTGTGATTGGCTTGTATCATTTAGCATAATGTCCTCAAAATTCATCCACGTGTACCCTGTGTCAGAATTTCCTTCCTTTTTAAGGCTGAATAATACTCTATTATACAATGGAATATTATATATGGAGTATATATTACTTAATAATATAGACTATTATACACATATACCCCATTTTGGTTATCCATTCGTCTGTCAATGGACATTTGGGTTGCTTCCACTTTTCGTCTGTTATGAATTATGCTCCTATGTACCACAATCAGTTTTAAAAGCTGGCATTAGGGTGTGACCATAAAGGGGTTATAGGAGGAGTTCCCGTGTGGTGATGGAACGTTCTGTCTTATGATGGTGGCAGTGGCTACAGAATCTATTTATGGGATCAAACTGCCAACAAACACAGACAGACAGACAGACCACGAATGCCTGTAAAAACTGGCGAAAACTGACTAAGGTCCGTAGTCTGGTTAACAGCATTGTCCCAAAGTCAAGGTCAGTTTCCTGGTTTTGATACTGTACTTCGGTTCCATATGAGGTCACTGCTGGGGGGAGCTGGGCAGGGACCTCCAGGACTCTGTGCTAATTTTGCAACTTCTTTTGAATATATAATTATTTCAAAATAAAAAGTGAAAAATTACACACACACTAAAAAGAAGCTAGGAATTGGTTTTGCTGCATCAGCTCAGCCACCAAAAGGTTGTCATGTTGTGAGAGATCAGGTGAGGATGTCACCAGAAAATCTTCCAAGGTTTCCTGAACTATCTAAACCACTCAGGAATGTTTTAGAAGGAAGTTCCAAAGAGGATTTTTGTTCACAGGAAACTGATCTACTGTCAGTAACGGCAGTGAGGGGGGTGAGGAGAGCCCCTCATTCTATTTGTGCCGGAGGGAGGATTTGGCGCTTTGTGCTTCTGAGACACGGGACCTCCTGGGCCTCTGTTTCCATGGCATCCAGCACACAGTGGGGCACAGCGATCCTGAGGCAGAGATATTATTGATTTCTGTGGATGAGGAAATCCAGGCTGCGAAGGGGTAAGTGACCGTCCAGTGTCATGTAGTTAGCAAGCCAGCCAGATAGGGCTCACTTGTCTAATGGCCAAATCCTTGTCCCTTCATCCACACCCTTCTGCTTCCCAAGTGAGTCAGCGCTGCAAGGAGCAGAGGGTGCGGACACGAGCAGTGTCTGCTTCGTCTGGTGTTGGCTATGAAATAAAACGGTGTGAACTCTCAGGTTCTCAGCTTGAAGATACCAACAGTTGTCTCTGTTGAGACTTTTGAGGATCACACTCTTTTGCAAAATGGCCGAGCAAATGATAAAAAGACAAAGTACATTCTAGTATTGAGATGAATCTTCGCAAGGCACAGAAGCATTTAAATAAGAGATTCCTGTGTAAGTTTCTACTTTGGACCTCATGAGAAAGGATATATGTATTTGAAAATTCTTTGGGTGGACTTGGGGTAGGAAATTTGAAGGGTTTGCTAGATTTAAAAGCTAGAAGCTCGAAATATGGGTATCATGGCTAAAATATGACATAAATTTCTTGAAAAGTGTTGGTTCTTGGAATTGTTAGAATGTCTATAACATAGCCCTGGAGTAGTTCATGTTACTGGGTCCAGCCTCACTGTATATCACACTGTGTCAAAGCATTCATCCATTGTCAGGCTAATTTGGAATAAAATGTCCTATTAATTTAGAAATGTGTCTCAGGACACACGTGTGGCTTTTGAAGGACAGCTCCCAACAACATGCTCTAGAAACACAGAGAAAACTTCCTGCATTGTGAACAAGTCTCTTGGAAGACCAGAGGCGCTGGTCAAGCGTGGATTGCAGGGCTGGCTTCCCTTATTCTCAGGAAGAAAGGAGGAAAGTGAGCATTTGGCTTCTGCTATTTCAATTCTCACCACGACCTTCTAAGATAGGTACTGTTTTCTCCACTTTGCCGCTGAGGAAACTGAGGCTCAGAGGGGTTAGCTCACACACTAGTGAACAAAATAGCCAGGCTAGACCTGCCATTGTGATTCGAAGTCCGTTTTCTTGCTCCTGCACGATATGCTGAATCTGCCGTCATCTGGTTCTCGAGAACAAGTGGTCAAATCAGGGACTGGAAAATCTTGGCTTCCTCACACATTTCCATAGATTTATCTTCCACATTCATGTGTGTGTGTGTGTTTATACACACATTAGTGCTCACTATGTAATATATACGATGAAAGTGGATCTTCCATATGCTAATTAACTTTTTGAAAATGTTCATTTCTTACTTGAAACATGCAATTGTTGAATATCCACCCAAACTGAAGAATGAGTTCCAGTGTGTTTAGTCAACTCAGTGACTCATGATCTCTTAGTGACATATAGGTAAGTGTATACAGCTGGCATGTTTCCAGCCCTTTGGACTCCACTGAGAATTAGAATTCAGAGGTATGTTTCAACCTTTCTTGCCTTCCCACCACGACTAGCCCAGTTGTTTGTATTCCCAGAATGCTGCAAAGGTGGGAGAATTTTAAAAGGTGGGGAAGATTTTGTTGTAATATGGGCAAATCCTTAATTGGCCCTGCTAACCAGGTGGCTAATTGATGGACCACTGGATTTCAATGGTATAAGCAGCAACTTATAGTTAAATATTTGCACGTGTATCTAATTGCCTATGCAAAATTGTTCCTGCCAAATAGAAGTCTGATGGAGCCTTCAAAATAACTTGGCATTCAACATGCATTAATATTTCAAACCGTCACTAACACTTGCTGTAGATCCAATTTTACTAATGTGTGTTTTTTTTAAACACCTCCCACTGCAGTGTGTAATTTTTGAATATCTGTAGCATGCTTAGAATACTATCCTAAGGTCCCGGGAACCAAGAATACTGATTGTGAATTCACAGTGCCCACATAACCAGCAGGAAAAAAACCCCCAAATTTGTTAAACAACCAGTTGGTTTTTTTTTTCTAAATGATGTAAAAATCCCGAGTTAACTTCGTGCTACTTCCTTGGAGCATGGAGAGCGTCGGTCACTCGGCGCAATGTCATGTGGCTGAGGGCGCGGCAGCCGTGATTCGGGCTTTGAGCCATGAATGAAGACCTTCAGGGAAGACGTGCGTTCCCTGCTCTGTGGAGCAGAGCGTTGCCAGCGCTTGCAGTGATGCAGCAGGTGGGGGTTTGGGAGAGTTATTTCCCCCGCCCCAGGAAGGGTGGTGAGCTCAGAGCCCAGCGCTGAACCATCCAAAGGCATCCTGCAGGGTGGCAAGGGGCCAAGATGGTCCAGGCAGAAGGAGGGAGGACAGAGCAGGCTTGGGGGACGCTAGGAGATGGGCTTGGTGTCTGGCAAGTGCGGGGTCCATGGGAGGTGCTAGGGAGCGAGGTTGGTGAAGACACAGGGACTTGAGATCATGGAAGAACTTGCAAGACACACTAAGGACTGTGGACTTTAGCCTGAGGGATTCAGCGGGCGACCCATGCACTTGAACCACCAGGACGCTGTCTCTGAGATGAGCAACTCGTGGGCTGTAGCACTGACACTGGGAGAACTTCATTAACTCTGCCCAGAGCCTGGTGAGCGCCCGGCGATCCATGGACCACGAGGAGTAAATCACCCTGCCCCTCGACCCTGGGGTCTTACCTCTGCAGAGATTGTGAGGTTAAACGGATTGGGAAACATGATTGGAAATTAGAATTCGAAAGCAATATTGGTGCAGCTATACCCTCAGACACGGCGGTGGCCACTCATTTATTTCATTTAACAAAATTTATTTTGTTCGGTGGTTTCTCAACTAGACAAAGTGTCTGGAGACATTTTTGGTCATCAAAACCGGAGTGGGGGTGCTACTGGCATTGCATCTACTGGGTAGAGACCAGGAGTGCTGCTCAGCATCCTGCAGGGCACAGGGCAGCCCCCCAACAATTATCCGGCCCCAAATGTCAATAATGCTGAGCCTGGGAAACCTTGATTCAGGGCCTGGTAGCTTCTGGACATCGTGCCAATTCCTGGGAATATTGAGGGAAATTGGACTTAACTGGTGATCTTGAAGAGCTTGTGAGCTACAGCAAGGACAGAGTTGCGTACACACAGCTAGAGGTCACTGAAGAGCTGCGGGCTTGAGTTTCTAGAAACAGGAGCACCTCCCCTTGAGCCCATGCATGGACTAGGGTGTTTGCTTTGCCTTTTCTCACGTGAAAAAACAAGCCACGTCCTTCCTGCCTCGCTGGGCCAGCTCCTCTTTCAGCCTGCATGAAGGGAGACCAGCGAGGGCAAGTTGGAACGGGAAAAAAAATTCCAGGGGAAAACAGCCAAGAAAAGAGAGGCCGAATTTAGAGTGCTGTAGCTGTCCTTTAACTTGATTTCTAAATCACATTTTATCTGGAGAGGCAGGCAAGGACATTGACTTAGTTTTTTGCAACCCATGAGTTCTAGGTTAAAGCTGACACATAGGAGGGGCTTGATAATCATTTGTTGAGTTAGTTTGCAATCTGGTCTTGCATGAACTCTCCTACTCTCTCTGCTTGGTGCCCTCTCAGGGGGAATATTTTTACCATGTCCAAGGTTTCCAGATGGTGGTGTACCTCATCCTACAGGGAGCATGCCATCACCATCGAGAAGCATCCTCTGATGCTCTCAGCAACGCATCCTCACGCTCCCTTTGGCCTGCTGTTGCCGTCAGGCTAGTTACTGAAGTCCCTGCTTCCTGCTGACTTTGTCGTGCTGTGGAGAGCGGGCTGCAGCTGCACTGCCAGCCGGGACCCTGACAGCTTCCCAGATGTCTGTGCTCCAAGGACCAGGGTCCCTCCGAGGCTTGAATGCCCCACTGCAAGGGCTCCTGCAAACTCAAGTCTGCAGCCACCTGTCTGAGACCACACTGGTTTCAGAGTCATTTGCTGGCACTGAGTCACAGTGGCAGGTAGAGTGACAAGATGGGGGAAGTGCAGTTGGACCCGGGGCCCAAACTGAGGCAAAAGAGTGACATGAATGGGGAAGAAGATGTAAAAATTCCTGCACGCTGGAGAAAGATTATGCTGGCGGACCCGCTGGGTTCCCACTGAGCACAGTTGTAATTGGAATGTACTCTGCAAAGTTTATTGGGTCCTGGAGCGACTTGTTACTGAACTGGTCAATTAATCTATTTTTTTGTTTTTTAATGAGTTAGGGGATTTCCTTTAGCAGAAAATCACCAGGAAGCATGACCGAATGCCCAGAGCTCAGGGAAAGGCTGGCCTTTCCTTCTAGAAAACTCTATTCGACAATTAAAGCAGGAAATGGACTCCTCCTGCTACAGGTGGCGATTGGACTGGGCTGGGAACCAAAGAGCAAGGATCAATCCTGCACAGAGGTGAGCATGGGCTCCCCAGGAGCTGATTCCTCAAGCGGCGGCCTGAGTGTTCGGAAATAAAGCCGTTGGTCTCCCTGCTGAGAGACAAATGATTTCTATTTAAAAACCTGCTTGTTCCACGCAGCAACTCCCAGTGTAGCAATAATTAATGATATAGGAAGGTTAAGAAAGACCTTCTGCTGGAATCCCTCTGCTCCAGGCATGAAATTGGATTAAAGTGAAGATAAACTTAGACATGAAATCTGTTGAGGAAATCAGTAATTATGTGGACACGCGCACATTTGGAGCTATTTGAGTAAGTCAGGTGGATGAAGTGTCCGTAGTGCTGTCCCAGGCTTCGCTGTGGCCCAGCCCTTTGGGCCTCAGTGGCGATGAACTGTCAGAGAAGATGCTAACCAGGGCCTTGTACCCACCTTCGTCCCAACTCTGGATTTAATTTTTTTCCCAAAATGAAGTTCCGTGGGCCTTTTGGATACACTCTATGCTGGCTGCCTGCCTAATATCCATTTCTCTTCTTCTTTGCTAACAGATTTTTTTTTCAGGGGGACAATGTACAGACCAAAAAGTCATTTTCCAGGCAGTCTGGCTGTTGGGGGCAGCTGTGTGACATGGTTCTGGCCAAAGAAACTTAAGTGGAAGCCTATTGGGTGGGGCTTCTGGAAACATTATTTGTTTCCCCTGATATGAAGGGACAGAGTCAAATGACTGGCACGTGCCTTTTGCCCTTGGCCTTTTGCCCTCCCCTACTGCTCTTTTCCCTGCCTGGAACAGCAATGGAAGAGCTGGAGGTTGGGCAGCCATTTTGTAACCATAAGGATAAAATTTCTGTCCTAAGGATAGTGGAGATGGCAGCGAGAAAGAGCCTGGCTCCGTTGTGGTTCCTTTGGGTAAAGAGGAAAGAGAAGGCCCAGCCATTAGGCATCTTAACTGATCAAGCCCCAAGCCATGAAGTTTAGATTTAGAATTAAATCTCTTTTTTGACTTCAGGCATAGAACAAAAGAAAATCCAATCGCCTGCAGCATGGTGATCCCATCTGGACGACTCTGAGGCTTCCCGGGCCTTCCTTGAGGAAGAAGATGTGTGTCACCTATCTGGCCACTGAGAGCATGAGCTGGGTGAGCTGTGGTGCATTCTGTGTGCCAGGGAAGGGTGGAGGAGGAGGTGTTGATGGCTTTCTCTAGTGTGCGGCTGAGGCACGTGGCTCATTTGGTCCTCTCTGGGCCTCCTCAGTCACCCTCAGTGAGTCACATGTCTGCTGCTAGGGGCCCATTGGTTCCCTTTGCTCTGGATTCTGAGTTGAACAGGAGGCATCCTTGTATCAATGCTTTTAGAACTAATAGAAGAAAAGTCTTCAGTCCCTCGCCTTGCGCATGTCCCAACATCACTGTCTAGACAGAGAGGACTGGGTTTCTGCACCAGTTCTCCTTGCCCTTAGAAAGCTGCTGTTGGATCCAGGCACAGCTGAACCAGAGGATGTCTCCCTCCTTTGAGGCCCCTCTGTGAAGGCCCCACCATAGTTTCTCACAGGCTTGGGCTACCTTCTCAGGGAGCTACACCTCTCTTTGCCTCTTGGGCTGGCTCTGGGGCCAGGTGAGGGAGGCTGAGGTGTGGGGCCATGTGCTGAGCAGGCTCTTCTGGGTTTGGGTAGGGAACAGCTTTCAGGCCAGGATCCTCCTGAGAAACCTATCTCCACCAGAAGAAATCATCAGCCGTCTCACACTTCCTGGACATGGTCAAAGCCCTGCCTTGGCCAAGGGGTCCAGTAATTGGTCTTTAATCATTTAAAGCCAACACTTCCATGCATTGCTTTAATTCATCCTTGAAACAACCCGTGAGCTCACACGAGGAAACTGAGGCTGTAAGAGCTCCCATATTTGGGCCAAGATGACAAAGTTGGTCCTCGGCAGAGCTGGGACCGAGTTCAGTGGAGCCTCCTTCCTTCTCCCCCTGCTGCCTCCACATCAGCTCCCCTCTCCTCTCCAGACATCCCCTCCTGTGGTCACAGGGACTGTTGGCAGAGCTGCTGGCACTCACATATCCAGTTTTCCACTCCTTCCTGGACACACAACGAAACGACTCTTTCCCAGGCCTCCCTTGTAGCAGATGGTGCAATGAGTTCAGGCCAATGATGTGGGCAGACATGACTTTTGCTACTTTTAGTCTTGGCCACTAAAATGTCCTATGTAATGTGGACTCTGAAAATGGAGGATCCAGAGGGACTTTGAGAAGGCCCAGTGGCAGAGCCACAAGATAAAAGTGTCTGAGAAGATAAAGGTGCTTAGAATAGAGCTGCCCAGCGTACACTGGTCTGTCACACCAGTGAGAAATTTGGGAGCTGTTTGTTACAGCAGCAAGTGTTAATAATCCTGACTAATAAAGGCTACTTGGGTTGCTGACGCACAAATGTCTGTACTGGATCTTGTAAAAGTTATGACTGGTTCGTGGGAAGGCACCATGTCCCAGATATTCTGTGATGGGTGTAAGTTTTTTATGGAGACATTCTCGTGCAATTTGAGATTCCTATGACCACATGTCTCTGAAGACAGTTGACAAGCTCTATGGCTTTAGAGACGGAGCCACTAAAGCATGGACACAGCCTGCAGCCCCCAGTTATCAGGTCTGTCTGTCTTTCGTTTCCTAGAGTTTTCCGCTAATGTTACCTTTAAGCCCCAAACTGAATTCCTCCGTGGGTTTTTCATGAATTTCTTGCAGCCACTTCCTGAATCCAGCTTGCAGGGAATCATTCTCAAGTCGTGGAAGTCGCTCTAGCACCTTCGTCACCTCCTGCCACCCTCCCCATCACACACACATACACACACAGGCGCACACTCACAGAGTTCAAGGTTGCATATTGTTTTGTTTTGATCCCCAATAGTGGTGTGTTTGAGACTGTGTGTTTATATCAGAGAGCAAGTTAGTTCACTTCCGAAATCCAGTCTCTTCATGTGGAAAGTGCAGATAAAACTACCCCCCGCCCCGGGTTGTCGTGAGGATGGAATGTGATAATGTATACGTATGCAAAAGCACTGGGCGCTGAACGTATGGGCTACGCAGGCAGGAGAGCTGATGTTGAAGTGCATAGACTCATCTACACCACTGAGTCAGAGGGCAGGGCAAATCCAGAGACCCTTAACTCGCTTAACAGCAGCTTGATAAGTAAGTGTGTAATGAGAAAAGATATAATCTGAGAGGAACTGCAGCTGACGATCTGCTCCCATCAGCCTATTTTTTAAAAAGAGAATTTTAATGTTTATTAAAGAATTAACATTTTATGGGGATTGCAGGACTTTTCTCCTATCTTTTGCTTTACCTTTTATTCTCTGTTTCAGTTAAAATCTACTTTCTATCATTTCCTCCCAGGCAGGTTAGTATATACTATGTGGCTTGTTTTAAGTGAAAAGTCCCGTAAATTGGAACACATTTATTATTTATGGCAGTAGAAGGCTTCCCTTCGCACGCTCTAGCAGTACCCTGATGACACAAGATCGGAAGCTGAATTTAGAATAAACGTTCCTCTCCGTGCCTGCAGCCACGACCTGCTGTCCTTTTGGGATGTTCCATGTGGAGTGTTGCTTGACGGAACCTCGGGTCTTCCTTTTCATTGCATTTTAACTTTGCTGCTTCTAGAATCAGTGGAAGTGGCCAGACCTGAAAGCTCTTACATTATGTATCCAAAGAAAGATTTTGGGGACCTACTAATTCTCAACCACTTCAGCGGGCAAGAGGAGAGCCTGGAAACAAATGGGTTTGGCGAGCGGCCAGGCTGTGAAGCCAGGATGCCGTTCATTGGCGAGGACCTGCATCTTGTGCCCTGATGCGGTTCTACTTTGTGGACAATTTCTGTATCTGACTTTGGATGGCTTCGGGATCCTAGGGGTTATTATTCTGTTCACTCGAGCAGTGACTCAGAGACACTGAGTAATGTATAACCGGGAGGCAACGCTGGGGGTCCTTCTTGTAGGGTCTTGATTCTCCCTGCACGTTGTTTCTATTCCTGACTCTTGAGGTTTGCATTTCAATCCCATAAGTGAGGAAATATGAACGCAGAAAAATACCTATCTCTTTCTTTTGGAGCAGAAATCACACTCTGGCACGTGTCGTGTGAATTTCTTGTCTCTGAGTGCAGAGTCTTGGGCTTCTTAGCTGCTCCATCATTCTTCTCTGGTCCACACTTCCCTCCCAGCCACCATCTTGTTCCCTGCTCAGGGCTCCTGTTGTCAAGGAGAGAAGTGGGGGGAAGTTTCTGGGTGTTCTGTCTCTCCCCCTTGTCCTTGCTTTTTCCTTCTTCTGGAGAATAACTTTTATTTTCTTAATACAAAAATATTACATGCTTCTGCACTCGGAGAGGATTCCCTGGCAGAGTTTAAACTGGGATGGAGACATGGCAGTGCCTGATCAACAGGTGGGACCATGCGCCTGCCTCTCACTGGCAGCCCTGCCCGGCCCCCTGCCACACCTCTGTCGATCTATTTGTGTGAATTTCCTATTAATTAGGAGGCTTGCAAGGGGAGAGGAGATACCTTAAACCAGAGCATTGAATTACAAGAGCTGCCAAAACTCACCTGGCCTTCCTCCGTGCCATCCTGTTTTGGAATTGCATCTACTTTCCCAGACCATCTTCCAAATGAGCAGTTTGGAAAGGGTGGTCCGAGGACCCCTGGGGATCCCCAAGACTCTTTCTCCCTTTTCCAAGAATGTATCTGTGTGAGGCTGGATTTTCTTCGTATACTTCAACCAAACAAGACATTGCAACAGATTAAATGCAAAAGCAGGCTCGATGATACAGCTGTCTTTTACAAAGCCAGATGTTTAGGAGATGAGCAGAATGTAAAACAATGCTCCCTTCTCATTTTTTGTTTTGTTTTGGGAAATATAGTTGTTTCTTTAATAAAAATATGTTACTTATGTTAACATGTAATGAGTTTACTATTGTTATTTTAAATGAGATAATAAATATATTAACATTTCTCAGTTTTCATTTCTAATACAGTAAATATCGATAGATACAACCTACATAAACAAAATTGCTTCGGAGTCCTCAATAAGTTTTAAGTGTGTAAAGGGATCTTGAGACAAGAAAGCTTGAGAATAAGTATCCTAATTATTTCTTCCAGTGCACCAACAAGTATTTCTGTGCCTTAAAATCAACAGTTGTTTGGGAGCATCCTAAATGTCCATCAACTATAATGGATAATAAATGATGATATATTTATGAAATGGAATACTATACAGCAATGAACATGAATAAACTGCGGCTGGTATGTATTGAGTGAAAGAACTCAGGCACAGAAGAATACATATTTTAGGTTTAAAAATGGTACAAATTAACTATAGTGTTTAGGGATGCATATATAGGTGGGAAAAGTAGAAAGAAAAGCACGGAGGTGATGCTTTAAAAGTTAGGACTGTGGTTGCCTTCGTGGGGCAGAGGGAGGGCTGTGAATGGGAAGGGGTGTGGAGGAACTTCTTGGAATCGGCAGTGCATAACTTCTGTACAATGAGGTTTTACGCGTTTCTCTATATGTGGGTCTGCTGGTTATTAACCTATTGTTTTTGAGCTCTAAACCTACCCTTTTTACACCTTTTTCAGTGCTAGGGATGGCACCCTGGAACCACACTCTCCTTTGCCAAATGGCTCAGTTACACATTGTCTCTGGAGAGAGGCTGGAGGGCTGGCAGATGAAGGAGGGACTTTGTCCTTCCAACATCCCCGCAGCCACGCTTCCTCACCTGCCAGGTCCGTCCAGCTGATTCCAGCAGCAGCTGATTCCAATCTGCAGCCTTTTAGGCTGCTGGAACCTGCCTCCTTGTCCCTCCTCAGAAGTCACAGCACCGGCCAGCAAGGCTCCCAGTCCAAATGGAGCAGTGGCCTGCCCTCGAAGGCCTGATTGCCAGCTCTGCAGGACCCCTCCTTCCAGCTTCTAAATTTTCACAATCCCAGCCTCTTTCTTTTGTCCCTGCAGCCCTAGGGCTAGTAACTGCTTCCTACATGTAGCTGCTTTCTATGGAAAACACTTATAAGTTATTATTAACTGAAGTTATTAAATGGTATTGGGTCCTGTTGTTGTCATTTACATTTTATTACCAAACTTTAGAGCTTGGAGGAAATGCTTAGGAATCTCATTTGGGAGATGTTCTAGGTATTACTTCTGTGAAAACTGACGTCCACCTTTTTTTTTTTCATTCTCAATAATCAAGAAAAAGAAAACGAATTTAGTTAGCATCACTATTTTTTTTTTTTTTAAAGATCGGCACCTGAGCTAACATCTGTTGCCAATCTTCTTTTTTTTTCTTCTTCTTCTCTCCAAAGCCCCCCAGTACATAGTTATATATTCTAGTTGTAGGTCCTTCTGGCTCTGCTATGTGGGATGCCACCTCAGCATGGCTTGGTGAGCAATTCTATGTCCACACCCAGGATCCAAACCAGCGAAATCCTGGGCTGCCAACGTGGAGCACGTGAACTTAACCACTTGACCACGGGGTGGCCCCATAGTTAACATTACTTTATATTAAAATAATTGGGGCCAGCCCTGTGGTGTAGTGCTCAAGTTCAGCACACTCTGCTTTCACTGCCTGGGTTTGCAGCTTTGGTTCCTGGGCACAGATCTACACCACTCATCAACCATGCTGTGGTGGTGACCCACATATAAATTGGAGGAAGATTGCCACAGATGTTAGCTCAAGGCTAATCTTGCTCAAGCGAAAAAGAGGAAGATTGGCAACAGATGGTAGCTCAGGGCTAATCTTCCTCAGCAAAAAAAAATAAATAAATAAAATTAAAAAAATTGATGTGGTTCCTGTCTCCTGACTAAATCTTTGAAATGATACAGAAAATGTTTCCGGGATTGACCTCAGGAAAGAGATCCTCACAGATGGGATTTGGGGCGTGATTTGATTGTGTCCTTAGACTTGAATTCAGCACTGCACTCCTTGCTGTGGCGTGTAGTGGTGTCATGAGTCATCAGAGTATCCCCTGCAGTGGCTTGTAATGAGATGCTTCCTGAAGCAAAGGCCGTGGGGATCAAGTGGCTGCTACACTTGCTGTTTGTCAGTCAGGATGACGGCAAGGACTGCAGAGCATGGGACGGCTGTTTCTCAATGTGCTGGAGCACTTACAGGAAGGAGAACAACACACTCAGGTCTTTAAACTCTCAGTTCAAGTCTTGGTCAGAGAACCAGAGAGCTTCTAGAATGACTCTCTCTTTTTCTTGTAGACCCTGGGCTGACCTTGCTGAAAATCAGACAGAGTATTTAATTGTGCAGGATGCAGAATCACAACCTAAAATGAATTCAAAGCTATGGCAAGTGTCTCATGTGAAATTTAAGATGTTCTTTGGGAATGAGTGGGACCCTGAGGCCCGGTATGGGGACATCCGGATGGATTCAGATGAAGCTGATAATATTGAAGTCCTGAGACACTTTGATCCTTCCTTGTTGGTGGAAGAAGCTTGTCATCCGTGTCTGAGGAGACCAGGCTCTTATTGCTGCAGACACTGTAATAATCTCACACAGGGAAGTGGCCCGGCGAGGGAGGCTACCTGCCCTCCCTAAAACCTAACCAACCACCTCTCGTTGCTCAGCATGCTCCAGAGAGCAAGTACAAAGCCTGCACAGGAGGAAACAGCCTATGTTTCAAAGGAATTGCAAGGTTTTGATAATTTATATTACCAGAAACCTGGGGAGTTTGGGTAGAAATGTATTTTAAGTATTTAATGTATTTAAAGAAGACAGGGTGTGACACTGGAGGACCAAATTTCTTTTTATGGTTGCACTTACAAGAGAGCCAGGAAATTGTCTGCAACTAGAATTGGCTCTCATGGTTTGTCTGCTTGGATGACTAAAGCTTAGACCCAGTGGTGGCCCACACTTAATGGCAGTGAGAAGCCGGAACTTCCTTGGCATAACGTTGAGGAAGGGATCCTAAGTCTTAGGGAGATGGGAATGTTGCAGTGGACTTATTTTGTGAAAACTTCTCCCTCCTGTCCCCACTACATCCCTTAAGAGAGCCCAGGGCACCTTCCCCTGTTAGGGGTCTGAGAAATGCAGGGGTGAGGGGAGCACTAGCGTTGATGATGGGAGCCGTTTGATGACAGGACATGCTGCCGCTCAGGGGGGCTCCCGGGCTTCCCTGGCGACAATGGGACTCCAGAACAGCAGAGGTCAAGTGCAACCCTTACCTCCAGAGACAAGGTGGGCTGTGCTGGAACAGATGGCATGCCCCCACCGGGGTCTTCAGCGGCGGCTAATGATCACATGGCATCCTTAAGAATGAAATAGATGGGCAGCCTACTAAAATGTATCTGTGTTATGGGGGACACTCCAGGTCTGCTGGCCACAGGTGCCAGAGTAGAGAGTCTGGTCTCTCACTCCAATCCTGGGCCTAAGCCAGCGCTCAGATCTGGAGCCCCCGGATTGAGGGGAGGTAGGGTTCCCTTGAGGACAGTTTCACTGTCACAAGTATAGCCTGTAAATCTTCCTCCAAGCCTTCTCTAAAGGGACATGGGGTCATTGCCAAGGGTGATGCCACACTGAGGGAAGAGAAGTACATAGGCCCTTCAGGATTTCCTGACTCTGAATTGATGCCAATTCCCAGGGACCCAAAATGCCACTGGGATCCCCTTGTCAAAGTAGGGGCTTATGGTGTTCAGTTTATAAATGGAGAACTGAGCCAAGTTCCAATCACAGGGGTCCCAGGAGGTCTGTGAACTCATGCTGCGGTTGTCTCTCCAGTTCCGGAAGATAAAATCAGGACATAGGTACTCAGCAGTGGGCAGAATTCATAAATGAACTCTTTATGCTGGGAAATCTCTGGAACTTCCCCTTCCCACTTCAGTAGTAAACCAAAAGCTATACTGCAGTCCTGACTCTGATCTGACACGAGTGCCACCCCAGAAGACTTGAAGATGTAAGCGATGCTTGCTACGTACTTGCTACAGTCCCACGTAACTCACTTTTTGGTCTGTGCATGTGGTGGCTGGATTCTGGAGAAGGAGTGTGAACAATCCTGTATTTAATCGAGTGGCGACTTCAAGCGCAGCTGCTGTTCCAGATGTGGCGTTTTATTTTGGAGCAAATCAACACAGCTCCTGATACTGGTATGTGGCTGTTGACCAGATAAAGGCTTTTTCTCTAGGCCTATTTGCAAAGGCAATCAGAAGATTGCTTTTACCTCACGGGGCCAAATCATACCTGACTGATACAGTGTGTTATAGTTCACCTTGAAAGTTTTTAAAAATAAAAATAATACAACTCCTACCTCTACAAATAAAATCACGATTCTCTGTGTTGTTAATGCCTCATGAGAAACTGGCTGGAGAGATTTTCATTGGAATCAGAAGGTGTGTTTGAGATGGTTTAACTTCAAAGATGGGTGGCATAGAATGACAACATTTACTTCGGGGGCCAGGGAGCATGTCACTAAGGTAGGTGCCTTCAATTATGATACACTAAGAGGCCTGCCCACTGCCATCCAGGACACACAGCTGTGTATTCATGGGCCGTCGGTGGGGAAAACAAACCGCGTGTCTGCGTACAGGCCCTTGTGCAGAGCATCCGAATTTCGGGCTCTGGGTCAGGATCAAGCTGCTGCTCACAACCACATCCCAGCGCTGGGTGCTCCAGAGCCAGGCGCGTAGGGCTTCATTTCATGATGGCGCTTGACGCTGGAGCAGCTCTGGGCAGCCTTGGCTTGCGAGTGACTTGGTCAAAGCTTTCGAGAGTTAGGCAGGGGCCAGCAGCATGCTGTTTTAATTACACACCGTCTGGACTAACCAGAACAAACAAACATGCCTATCAGAGCCCATTAGAGACTGTCCTGTGCAGGATGTGCTCTCCTTTTTGATGGAGCCAGTGGAAGAGTTAGAGGCTGGGAAACAGCTCTCAAGCAGTTAGACTGACCTCATACCCAAAGCAGGAGTAAGCCTGCAAAATGCAAAACTGTGCACATAACCACCAGTGAGAAAGGATGGGAGGCAGCTTCATCTCCTCACCTTTGGATCTGAAAGCGATTCCTTTGACTCCCATATCCCTTAGGGGTTCCCTGCATCTTAGTTCCTACCACACTGTTCTGTCTTTATATTGGGGCCGGTCCTGTGGCACAGCGGTTAAGTTTGCATGTTCCGCTTCAGCGGCTTGGGGTTCGCTGGTTCGGATCCCGGGTGTGGACATGGCACCTCTTGTCAAGCCATGTTGTGGTAGGCGTCCCACATATAAAGCATATAAAGTAGAGGAATATGGGCACAGATGTTAGCTCAGGGCCAGTTTTCCTCAGCAAAAAGAGGAGGATTGGAAAGTTTCTGGGCTGCTCTGGTGCCAGACTGTGAGCTAGCAGAGGGAGGTGCCCTCTTTCCATTCCCAGGCCCTGGCCACAGTCTGTGCTCACTCAACACTTTCCCAATGGAAATGTTTTATTTCGCTTGTATCTTCTCTTTCTGCACCGACAGCCTCTTACTCTATAGACAGAGAGATTCTCTCTCTTTTAAGA
Source organism: Equus asinus (assembly GCF_041296235.1). Taxonomy (NCBI): domain Eukaryota; kingdom Metazoa; phylum Chordata; class Mammalia; order Perissodactyla; family Equidae; genus Equus; species Equus asinus. The sequence goes on along the minus strand of NC_091791.1, from coordinate 110,607,027 downwards.
TGATTGGGATAGAGGAAAACAGTTTAGAATTATGTTTTTCTGTTCTAGTTCTACAATGCATCTCTAAAGAATTGCCAATAATCTCTCCAATGGCTAAAAAAAGATTGTAAGTCCTTTGGATTTTAAAAGGTAGAACCAATGGGATTTTTATTTTGTTTATTTTATTTTTATTTTTATTTTGTTTCTGAGGGAGGACACTGGGCAGGATATGTCAATACAAAGTTAGGTCCCCTCAGCAGACACTAAGGGATCTGCATCTGGTAAGTGACCAAGTGAGAGGGACTCTGGTTTCCATTGCTAACACTACCCAGAGTCAGGGTTTCAGTGATACTCCGAGGGACTCTGACGTTTCGGGGTTGAGCGCCATCACAGAGAACTTTGCAGGCTTCCTCACATGCCCCTCCTTGGAGAGGTTCCGGTGGGAAATGCAGCCTACAGGGTTGCAGATCTTTTGTTTAAGTAAAGCTCCCCCCTAAATGAGTAAAAATCCTGCACCATTGCTGTCTTTTCTGTTGTCGTGCCTCCATTTTTTGTGCCCTTAATTTGTTAGCTCATCTAATTCTCAGAAGGTTCCACGTGGTGAGCAGTATTTACCCCAACCTTGAAGGTGAGGGACTGAGGCTCAGAAGGGGTACAAAAACTTCCCCAGCGTCACCCAGAAAGGAGGCGGCTGAGCGGATTCCACCAGGGCGTCTGACTCCTCCTCCCGTGGTCCTGCTGCTTCTCCACCAGCTCTTAGAGAAGAGCTTGGGCACCCTCAGGACAGTGGCTCTGGGTGGGAGGAGGGTCCCAGGCACGGGCTGGAAGAACACGGCAGCTCCGTGGAGGTTGTTCCACATCCTGTGGAAAGATGAGGATGGCCTTCATTCTCTGTGGCCACTCCATGGCTCTCAAGAACTGGAGTGTCCTGCTCAGGCAACTTGGGACATTCGCTTAGTCATCTGGGCTTCAGTTTCCTTCCTGACCATAAATGAGGATAAATGGTGCCTCCTCTAGGCATGCTGAGGGATTAAATGAAACGACGAATTTAAAAAACTCACTAAAGAGATGCTTTCAAAAGATGGCAGGAGTCATAGTTTATGATCATTTAGTTGGCGACTCTCTCTCTAACTGAGAATGTGCGGCACCCAAGTCTCCATTTCTTTTTTGTTTTTTTATTGAGATAAGATTGGTATATAACATTGTATAAGTTTCAGGTGTACAACATTATAAGTTAACATCTGTATACACACCAGCGTGCTCACCACCAAAAGTCTGGTTACCATCCATCCCCACGCAAATGACCCCTTTCACTCATTTTGCCCTCCCCCCAACCTCCCTCCCCTCTGGTAACTACCAATATGTTCTGTGTATCTAAGAGTTTGCTTTTGTTTCCATTTTATTTGCTCGTTTGTGTTGTTTTATACATTCTGCATGAGTGAAATCACTGTATTTGTCTTTGTTCATCTGACTTATTTCACTTAGCATAATGCCCTCACGGTTCATCCATGTTGTCACAAATGGCAAGATTTCATTCACAAATGGCAAGATTTCATTCTTTACGGCTGAGTAGTATTCCATTGTTATACATATACCACATCTTCTTTATCCATTCATCCATTGGTGGTCACTTAGGTTGTTTCCATATCTTGCCTATTGTGAATAATGCTGCAATGAGCGTAGTGGTGCATATATCTTTTCAAATTAGTGTTTTCATGTTCTTTGGATAGATACCAGAAGTGAGATAGCTGGATCATATGGTAGTTCTGTTCTTAATATTTTGAGGAATCTCCAAAATGTTTTCCATAGTGGCTGCACGAATTTACATTCCCACCAGCAGTGTATGAGGGTGACATTTTTTTCTCCATCCTTGCCAACACTTGTTATTTCTTGTCTTTTTAATAGTAAGCAAGGCTCCGTTTCACTGTGGACTAGTTGATTTCTTCAAGAGAGGGCATTTGGGAGCAATGGAGTTGCCTCTGTGGTAGTGTCTAATGGTTTAAATCGAGTGTCTCTGTATGTCTTGAAACCATGACTTTGAGATATTGTCAGAAACAGTCTATTTTAGTCAATCACCAAGTTTTAAACTTTTTTAAAGTTTCAAAAGGGAAAGATTTTTTTCCCCTTGGGGTTTTATATCCTATCTTTGTACTGACATGAGTGTCATAAATATGGAAATGTTTATCTGGACTTACATCCATATAGATATAAGATAGATAAAACACTTGGCAGAATGGGCTTTTTCCACCCTTGCATCCCTTTTCTTTTCTCTGCCCTGCTTCTTTACCTAAAACATACATATTTTGGCAAGAGTTAGAAAGAGGCTATATCACTATCGTTTATCTAAGCTCTGTTATAAGAGCCAGCCAAGGTTGTCAGGAGAAATGATGGTGGTCCTGCAGACATTTCATTCTGAAGGAATGTCCTCCTGGACACCCCTCCAAGCAAGGATGGGAAAGATAAAGAACTGAATTTGGTGTGTGGCCATGATTATCCAATGGTGAGATCTTTCTGGAAAAGGACTGTACCTACAAGCACTTTTAGGCCTTGCTCACACAACTTAGAGGCGACAAATACAACCTTAATATCTGTCACCAATTATTTAAAAAATGGATCCAAGTGGGTTTCTCTTTTATCTGTCACAAGTAGGCATAGCATATTCAAGTCAGTTAAATTTTACAATTGGGAGTAGCAGATAAACTATACACCCTTCAATAATTTTAAAGATATCGACTGCATGAGCATACACTTCACATTCACATGTCATAGGATGAAATGTCTTTCTGTGGCTGAGGATTCAGAAATCTTAGGGCCTCTGGGTCACGTAGGGACACCAGCTTTCACAGCCTGGGAGAGCACAAGGCTCATAGCCATCGTTTAGTTCAGGAAGTTTTGGGTTCCTCTCTGTGGGATTCTATAAAAAATGGAAGATTTAAACTGGGCATTTATGCTGTATTAGTTTGCTAGGGCCACCATAACAAGGTACTACACTGGGGTGGCAGAGAACAATAGAAATTTATTGTCTCACAGTTCTGGAGGCTGGAAGTCCAAAATCAAGATTTTGGTGAGGCCATGCTCCCTCTGAAGGGGCTGCGGGATGAGGGATTAAGGGGAAGACATGTTTGTGGCCTTTCTCCCAGCTCTGGTAGCCTCAGGCTTGATGAGATCATGTCTCTTCACATTGTCTTCCCTTTGTCTGTGTCTCTGGGTCCAAATTTCCCCTTTTTAAAAGGACACCAGTGATGTTGAATTAGGGCCCACCCTAATGACCTCATTTTAACTTGATTATCTCTGTAAAGACCCTATCTCCAAATAAGGTCACATTCTGAGGTCCTAGAGGTTAGGACTCAACATATCTCTTTTGGGGGGTACACTATGGAGTCCATAACAGATGCTTTTAATAGATTGGAGCTCTGGATAAGATTTCTTTAAAAAGGAAGCTCAGCGCTAAGTATTTTGAAAGTCTGCTATCTGAAAGGTGAGGAAACTAAGGCCTATCGAGGTAAACGACCTGTTCACGTTATACAGTTTATGTGGCAGATTTGGGATTCCAGTCCCGGGCCTGGGCCGGCTCAGCGTGCTGTCCACGCACAGCAGGAGCTGACAAGCTAGTTAATAGAAAGTTCTGATTGCTAGCATAGCTGCGAAACCAACTTCATTCTTTAAAGTTTTTATTAGTCTTTTTCAAAAATGTCCCTTTTAATTGGAGAATTTGACATCGACATCCTGTTGGCTGGAAAGAGCCTAAGGCAACGTAAAGTAATTGTCTTTCATTAGAAGAGTTCAGAAGTACATTTGATCATCTCTGTCAGCTGCCAAAAAACGTTCATTCCTTACTGGAATAATTTTGAAGTGAAAAGGCGGAAAACAATCCAACGGTTAATGACGTACAATCAATACCGAATAGAAAGAACATAATATTGTTGTGGGGCTTCTTCTTTTGTTTCTTTATTCCCATTCCACTTCCTTTTTTTCATTATATGACAAGACTCATCGACAGATGCTAATTGGTGGGATTCAGAACTTCTGGGAGAATGGAAGCCAGTGTGGAAGTCCTGTGTTGTTTTGATTCTTTTGTGACAGTTTGCGAATGTGGAGACCCATGGAATGAAAGTAATCAGCTGGTGAGATTTCTCTTGTTAAGCTAAGATCTGTGTTGTACTGTTTGGCATAAAGGACAGCCTGAGATCTGTCCTGGAGGCCAATTCTTTGGCATGTGGGGTGATGGATGACATTTGTCCTGAGTGACCCCTGACATTCTCTCCATATCCCCTCCTGCTGTTGGTCGTTAGGCACCCGGGGCTCTCCTTGTTCACTTCCTGGATCACGCCCGGGGCACTCTGGGAAGATGGCAGCTTGCATGCACATCTCTGAGGTCCTCTTTCTCTTTTGAGTAAAACAAGGACTGACGACCAATGCAGGCATGGTCGTGAGTTTGTCTGAGCTCCCTGTGGAAGATGGAGGTGGAGGGGGGCATTCTCCAGGTCATAGGGTGAACCAGGAGGGCCCAGTGCAGAGCGGAAGGCCCTCCTCTCCCAGCAGCTCAGAGGGAAGACTGCGGACACTGTGCCAGCTGAGAAGGCCTGGTCAGCAGAGGCCTGGGCCCTCCCTAGGGATCCCCCTGAACCTTCTGCTCTGAGGAGAGCTGACCCTCAGATAACTACCTGTGGGCTTCTGGGTTGGGAGACAACTTACTGGTTGAGTTGGAATAAACCTAAGAGTAGTGAGCTTCCTTCGGTGTTCCTCAGCTGAGAAGTGAGTCAGCTTGGATGTTCCAAGAAGAAGCTGCCAAGATGCATTTAGAAGTGCAAGATATTTGGGGGTTAATGCTTGTGAAAGACAAAGAGGAGAAAGAGCAGGACTAGGCAGGGAAAGCCTTCAGACCCTGATGGGGGCTGCTTTCTGTGGCAGAAGATGGGAAGGAAGAAGGATTGAGATGCAGCTCCGAGAAAGTCAGCCAACCCAGTGTGGAGCTTCAGTGCAAAGATTGCCTGTAGTGTCTGGATGGGACAGAAATGGCCAGGCCTAGTACCCCCACTGGGCTCGGTCACTGACTGGGAGCTGCCTGAGGAGAATATGACCTCAGCATGAACACTGCGGCAGGTCCTAAAGGCACTGCAGCTGAAGGCTGTCAGCTAATTGCACTCCTGGTGGAAAATTCTTAGTGAAGAATCTTGAATGAATGAACAGAGACAGGAGACAGAGAAAGGGAGACAGAGATGAACATGGGTATACATACATATATATTTCTCCTCTCTCTTTCATGTATCTGTATCTATGTTTATATCTACATAGATAATTTCAATGGCATGCACTTGAACAAAAGAAGGGTTTCTAGAATTTAAAACCAAAATGTTCAATTGCAAAAATATTCTATATTTATGTGCCTATGTAAGATATATTGTATGTTATATATAAAATATACACATATACACAAATATATAAATATACATGTATATACTCATGCACAGATAGTCTCATATGTATATTACAAGTAATGTGTGTGTGTAGACATTTATATTTGCATAGACACGGTGAAAGGTGTGCAAAGACCAGTGCATATGTGAGAGTGTGCTCATCTCAGGGGTGAGAACAAAGGGAGGGTTTGTGTGCATGTTAATTATTAATATTTTCTTTTACAACTTTGAGTTGTATGCTTGTTACAACAAAGTATTTGTGCATTAAAATTTTAATTTTATTGAAATAAAACGTGCTCATTGTTAAAAATCTAATAGTACCAAACAGATTTGTAATGAAAAAAGGGGCCCTGCTCTGCTCTTTCCCGCTGGCCCATCCGTCATCCCACAGGCAATCACTTTTAATTACTTGAGCTGTCTCTTTCGGTTGCCACTTCCGTATTTCTAAATAATGTGCTTGTGCTTCCTTGATGCTTCCTGTTTTAGGCGTTTGTTGTCCGTGTCTTCCTGGGGTGGTGGAGGAGCATTTATCTCCCCAGCTCTGCCCCATCCCACCTCACCCCGCCTGGTCCCTCCTCTCTTTTGTCTTTCCCACGTAGTTGTATGGTATCACAATTGTTAGTGACATCCATGAAAAGCATCTATCTCATTACGGCTGTAGGATTATGGTTTCCGAAAGAGCCAAATCTCTGACTATGATTGCATTTCTTTTATTACATAGGGTATTTTGTGTGTTTCCAGTGAAAAATATCTTCCCACCATTGATAGCTCCTCACAATCAGATTCCCTCTACAGAGCGGTGCGCATTTCTCATGCATCCTTCTAGAGAAATTTTATGCACATGCGAGCACATATGTATATATTTTCCTTTCCCTCCCTAGAAATAATAGCGTATTATACACACTATCCCTCACTTGGTTGGTTTTTTAAAAAAATAATACATCTTAGATATTGTTCTATATCTACATATAAACATGCCTCGTTCTATATAGTGAGCAGCTGCATAGTATTCTATTGTATGAATACACCAAAATTTATTTAACTGGTGCTGTATTGATGGAAATTTAAGTTATCATCAGATCTGGAATGCATATTCTATACACATGTCATTTCACATGTGTGTTTATTATCTATCCAAAGGATAAATTCCTATATGTAGAATTTCTGGGTGAAATAATGTAGGCATTTTCAGTTTGGATAACACAGTGAAGTGGTCCTTCAAGGAGGTTGTAACAATTTACATTTCCGCCAATATAATTTGTTTCTCTAGCCTTTTGCCAGTAGAGAATATTGTTAAATAATTTCCTCTTTGCCCAAACTGACAAAGAACTACGAGATATGATCACAGTTTGATTTTGCATTTCTTTTACTATGAATGAATTTGAGTATATTTTAATACATTTAAGAGCCATTTATAACTTCTTTTATGTGAATTATCTAATAGTGTATTTGCCAATTTTTCTATTGGATTGTATGTCCTATTGATTTGTTCAAACTATTTATGTATTAAGAGAACGAGCTTTTTGTTGAGTTCTGTCTTGCAGATTACTTTCTTCAGTTTGGGGTTTATCTTTTGACTTTATAGTGTTTCTTTCATGCAGAAAACTTTAATTTTTATCTAATCACATTTTGCAATTGGATAGCCTCTCCACTTATGAGAAGATGTCAGACAAATCCAAATTGAGGAACGTTTCACAAAATAATACTTTTCAAAAGTGTCCAGGTCATGAAGACTTAGTAAGTGTTACAGACTGCAGGAGACTAAGGAGAAATAACAACCAAATACAACATAATATCCCAGATGGGATCCTGGAACTGAAAAAGGACTTTGGTGGAAAAATTGGTGAAATTGGAATAGGTCTTTAGTATTGTGCCAATATGAATTTCTTGGTCCTGATAACTGTACTTAAGTAATGTAAGATGTTGACATTAGCAGAAGCAGTGGGTGTGTGTTTGGGGGGGAGCTATAAAAAATCTCTGCTCTATTCTTGCAAATTTTCTGTGTCTATAAGTTAGTTTAAAAAGTTAAAAAAATGTATAATTTTAGCAGATGCTGCCAATTATCTACCCAATATTTATTTTACCTTCCTTCCTTATTAACAGAACCTTGGGCAGTGTTCCTGTTTCTTTGCAGATAAGGGTGGCCAATGAGAAGAAAGCAAAATTTGTCAAGCGAGTCTTCTGTGAAAGCCAGTTTTCCATTCTCTTTCCAGTTTCCTGGGAAGCAGAAAACATGGCTGGAGCTCCAGCAGCCATCTTTGGTTCATGAATGAAGGGACAAAAGAATTTCAAAGACCTTACACTTGGCATCATTGCTATCCTGAACCATCAGCAGCAATGGCCTATCCTTTTGTAATTAAGTCTCTGTATACCTGAAATGCAATTTCTAGCTGATAGCAGCGTAGTTCTTGGCCTTCCTCACTTCAACAACTTAAAAAAAAGGACTCCATTTTCCTTCGGAAGTGACTTTAGTTTCAATTTTATATTAAAAAATGTTCATCTATCTGGAGTTACTTTCATTTAGTCTAAGGACTGAGATAGAGATCTGACTTAATTTTCCCCCCAATACCTACTCAGTTGCTCAACACCATTAACGTATTGAATTTCTCCCCACTGATATTCAATGTCATTTTAATAATCTGCTAGATTTTAATAGATATTGGGTCTGCTTCCAGGATTTCTATTTGGTTGCATTGATCTGATTATTCACGTGCCACTTCCATAATGTCTTCACTCTAGTTTTATAGTGTATTTTAATATCTAGTAGGACAAGTGTTTCCTCTTTAACTTTTTTTCAATTTTTTTCCTGGCTTTTTGTATATTTCCATATGAACTTTAGAATCAGATTGTGTTGTAAAATTTTTTTGCTTGGTATCTTTACTGAGATTCCATTAAATTTGTGTATTAATTTAGGAAAATTTGATATCCTTTTAATATTGAGTCTTCCTATCTCATCAAATAGAGTATGCCTTTTAATTTATTCAAGTGTGTTCTTTAGAAGCATCAGAACATTTTATTCAGATGGGTCTCAAGCACATTTCTTGTTAATTTTACTCTCATGTATTCAGCCTTTTCTGTTGTTATTTTAGGAGAGTTGTTTTCTTCTATTATATTTCCTAATCTGTATATAGGGAATATAATAATTTTTCATATTAATTTTGTAATCAGACAAGTTAATAAATTTTCATATTGTTTGTAGTAGTGTTTTCAGTTGATTCTTTTTTAGGTTTCTCAGTTATATATCATTTCACCTGCCTACTATGATACTTTGGCTTTACACTATTTCTTTACATGCTCTATTAATGATACTTTTACTTAATGATACTTTCTTTATATACTCTCATTTCTTTCCCTTGTCTGATTGCATCAGATACTTAAATAGATGGTGGAGAAGAAGTCAGAATCCTGACACAAAACAGATAGCATGTTAAAACTGGGTAATATGAAAAAAGTTTAATAAACGAGCTGCTTCCAAAGTGTGAACAAAGTGTAGTGAAGCCACCAGGCATGGCACAGTACTCTGGCCAGTAACAGTGGGTACCTCTTACCACCTCTAGGCCTGACGGGGTGAAGGGAGGGAGAAGCTATTGGAGCCTGGAGCCAGAGAGAGCTGTGTGCAGAGGGTCATCACACAAGTGGGGTGGCCTTTAGTTGAGAAACACAGCCAACCGCTATGACAGGGAGAGAGTGGAGGAATGGTGCTCAACCATGCTCCTCCCCTGTATCTGCCAGCGCACCCCACTGGCAGAATCCAGGGAGTAGCCAGAGATAAGGCATCCTGTTGATGCACTCTCCACAGGTGAGCTTTCCCAGCAAGAGCAAGGCCTGGAAGGATAGAGCAGACCCAGAGGGGCAAAGAGGAGAGAGCCAGCACAGAGTGCATCCTTGTCTTGTTCTTGACATTAGTAGGAAAACCTCTGGTATTTACCAGTAAGCATACATGTTTGTATGTACATACACATATGGAGCTACATATAGGTATGTGTGTATCTATCAATCTGTCATCTACCTATCTGTAAATCTTTACATCTGTATATATGTATATGTTTAAAAAGTAAACCATGTTTAAAAAGGAAACATCAAATTCTTTTTTAATTAAAAAGTTCTAAGATTGATGTTGAATATTATATCAGAATCTTTGTAGTATTTAAAGAGATGATCATATGATTTTTTCTTTTTATATAGAAATAGTAAATATTTTAATACATATTCAGTGATTATATCATCTCTGAAGTACTGATATGAAAACATCAGCCACAATGTGTCTTTTTTAAATATGCTACTGGATTTTGTTTGCTAATACTTTACTTAGGATTTTTGCACTGATTTTCACCGAGGAGGTTTTTCCGCACAGTTTGAGTGTTTTTGTTAAATTTTATGTCAATGTTATACTGCCTTCATACAAAGAATTTGATAGCTTTGCTTCGTTTTTTCTGTGCTCTGTTAACAGTTTAAATAGCATCGATGTTATCAGTTTCTTAAATGATTGGTAGAATTTACCTGGGAAACTGATCATGTGTATACACGTGTCTCTTTTTGATGACTTTTTCCATATAAATGGAAATTTGTCCCTTTAGGTTTTTTTGCTCCAAACTTGATGAATTTATGTAACTTATATTTTCCCAGAAAATCATCTATTTTATTGAAGTTACAGATTTATCTACATAGAGTTGACAAATTAGTCTCATGTTTCCTTAAATTTCTTCTGTATCTATAGTTGTCTCATTCAAAAAGTTTTTTTGCATATATGTATGTTTTCTCTGTTTTTTTCTTGACTCATTAGTAGTAATTTTTAAAAATTATTTTTTCTAGAAAACAGCTCTCAGATTTATTTCTACCACTGTCTGTTTCCCAAATCATTTATTTCTGCTTTTTATTAATTCCTTCCTCTGATTTACTTATTTTAATTTTTTATTTTTCTTTTATTTTTTAAGATTGGTACCTGAGCTAACAACCTGCCAATCTCTCTTTTTTTTTTTTTTGCTTTTTATCCCCCAATCCCTCCCAGTAGATAGTTGTATACTTTTAGTTGTGGGTCCATCTAGTTGTGGCATGTGGGATGCTGCCTCAACATGGCCTGACGAGCAGTGCCACGTCCTCGCCCAGGATCTGAACCAGCAAAACCCTGGGCCGCAGAAGTGGAGCGCGCGAACTTAACCACTCAGCCACGGGGCTGGCCCCTTTTGTTACATTTCTAACTTCTAGAGTTGGACTCAAATCATTTATTGTCATTCTCTGTTATTTCTTATATTAGTATTTAAAGGTATGATTTTTCTGATGGGACCACTTTAATTGTAACCCATGCGTTCTATAATGTAGTTTTGTTATTATTTTTTCCAATTCTTCAGTTTCAATGTTGTCCTCCTCTGACTCAAGTGTTAAAGAAAGTTTTAAATTTTTCAGATGTAGGCTTTCATACAGCCATTTTCTTCTTTTTTTAAAAAATAGACTTTATTTTTTTTGGGTTAGTTTTAGGTTCACAGCAAAATTGAGCAGAAGGTACAGAGATTTCCCATATGCCCACTTTCCCCCCAAACGAACCTCCTTCACTGTTGACATCCTGCATCACCGTGGTACATTTTTTACAGTTGATGAACCTACACTGAAACATTGTTATCACCCAAAGTCCACAGTTTACATTAGAGTTTACTCTTGGTGTACATTCTATGGGTTTAGACAAACGTCTAAGGACACGTGTCCACCTTGAGAGTATATAGAATAGTTTCACTGCCCTAAAAATCTTGTGTTCAGCCCATTTATCCCTCCCTTGCCTCTAACCCCAGGCAACCAATGATCTTTTTATTGTCTCTGTAGTTTTGCTTTTTACAGAATGTCATACTCGGAATCTTACAGATTTGCTCCTTTCACTTAATAATATGCATTTCCTTCATGTCTTCTAGTGTCTTGATAACTCATTTCTTTTTATGCTGAATAATTTTCCATTGTATGGAGGTACCACAGTTTAACCATTCATCTCTTGAAGGACATTTTGGTTTCTTCCAAGTTTTGGAAATGATTAATAAAGCTTCTATAAGCATCTGTGTGCAGGTTATTGTGTGAACAAAAGTTTTTCAACTCCTTTGGGTAAATACCAAGGAGTGCAATTGCTCGTAAGAGTATGTTCAGTTTTGCAAGAAAGTGCCAAGTTATCTTCCAAAGTGACTGTATCGTTTTGCATTACCTCCAGCAGTGAATGAGAGTTTCTGTTGCTCCACATCCTCCAAAGCATTTGGTGTGTCAGTGTTTTTGATTTTTGCCATTCTAATAGATGTATAATGGTATCTCATTGTTGCTTTAATTTTCAATTCCCTAATGATATATGATATTGAGCATGTTTTCACATGCTCATTTGCCATCTGTTATATTCTTTGGTGAGGTGTCTGTACAGGTCTTTGCTCATTTTTTAATTGGATTGTTCATTTTCTTATTGTTGAATTTAAAAGTTTCTTGTATATTTTGGATAGTAGTCCTTTATCAGATATCTTTTGCAAATATTTTCTCCCATTATATGGCTTGTCTTGTCATTCTCTTGACTGTCTTTTGCAGAGCAGATATTTTTAATCTTAATGAAGCCCAACTTATCAATTATTTTTTTAGTGAGCTATGCCTTTGGTGTTGCATCTAAAATGTCATTGCCGTACCCAGGGTCATCTAGATTTTCTCCTATGTTATCTTACTTCTTTGTTTTTTCACTTGCATAGTTTGCTAATTATTTCTTCTTATTTTTCCTAAATACTCCACCATATGACTTATTCTATAGAGTTCTCACTTTTTCATGGTCCCTCTCCCCCGAGTTATCACTTCTCCTGCTTTAATGTGGAATGGTTGGTCTCTGATGCTGTGGCTTAGGCCTGATAAAGTGCATTGGAACAGTGTATGGAGCCAGTCATGTGGATATCTGGAGAAAACGTACTCCAGGCAGAAGGAATTGAAGACAACACTTTTCATTTTAGAGTTCTATACCCAGCCAAACTAACACTCAAATGTAAATGTAAAGATAGAATAAAGACTTTTTTTTGAATGTCCAAGGACTCAGAATATTTACATACAAACACTCTTTCTCAGGAAACTATTGTAAGCCATGGTCCAACAAAGTTAAACAGTGTAAAGGCACTAAGGCAGAGATGCATTTGGGATGTTAAAGTATGGCAAGGAGGCCAGCATGGCCGGAGCAGAGTGAGGGCAAGGGACAGCAGTACGAGATGAGTCAATGAGGGGGAGGTCAGGAGGTTAAGCATGGAGGACTTTGTAGACCATTGTAAAGACTTTGGTCCTTACTCTTTGTGAGATGAAAAACCAATGGAGGGTTTTACCGAGAGGACATATATTTCAAAGGATCACTTTGGCTGTTCAATGGAGAATAGACACAGGTGGAAGCAAGGAGACTAGCTCTCCTGTGTTAGAGCCTGTGTTTTGGACCACATGCATTCCTTTTCTTATTTTTTTTTGTTTGCTCTTTCATTCTGCTGGAGCACATCTCTTAGTAGTTTCCTAATGAAGAGTGTTTTATAAATAAATACTGCTCGTCTTTGTTTATCTAAAAAGGGCTTCATTCTCTCTTACATTTGAATAGTAGTTGGACTGGGTATGAAATTCTAGGTTGAGAATTACTTTCCTTCAGAATTTTACAAACCCCATTGTTTTCTAGCTCCCAGTGTTGAGAAGTCTCATACTTCTTATTCCTGATCCTTTGCATGTGACTATTCTTTTTCTTTTTGGAAGCTTTTAGGCTATTCTCTTTATTTTTGAAGTTCTATAATGTGGTGTATTTTTGATCATGTGTAGAGTTTTCTCATTTTACTAAGCACTTAGTGTGCACCTCTGTATTCTTCAGTTCTGGGTATTATTTTTGAATTTCTTCTCTTTATTCTTCTGTTCTCACTACTATTTGTTACATTTTAGACCCTGTAGATGATCCTTGGGATTTCTTATCCTTTCTCTTACATGTTTCAGCTTTATGTCATTTTGTGCTATCTACTTCTTGAGACATTTCCTCAATATTATCTATGAACATTTCTGTTGATTTTTTGTCTTTGCAATTATGTTTTTAATTTCCAAGAGCATCATTTTATAAAACAACATTGTGTTTTAGTTGGGTGAAAGCAAAATATATTTTCATTTCTCAAAGGATTCTAAAAATGGAGTTTTTAAATATTCCTTGCATGATCTCTTTCTTCTGGGTTCATTAGTTTTTAAAATTTGTTTATCTCTCTTTTTCATATCAGATGGCTTGCTGCAATTTCTGATGGTTCTTCCTTAACTTTGGGTAGTTTCAGTGGGGATCTGACATTTATCTGGGTGGTTCCAAAATGCCAGAATATGGTGGCCTTTTCTGTGAGTTGTTCAATTTCTCCATATGAATAATCTTTCTCCTGGAGGAATAGACCCTTGGCTGCCAGCATTTTCTATATAGGGTGTGAAATTGAAGCTAAGAGTCAAGATCACTTCATATTTGGTCCTTCAATTACACCACCCCATCCTAAGATTAGATCTAACATGTCTTTGAGTCCTGTGCCATTTCTTTTTGATTTCTCCAGAATGCAGAGTTCCATTTTCTTGCATGAGGATGCCAACCTGCAGCTGGCATTCTGTATGGGAGTGGAACGGGGGAGAGGGTAGGGGTAGGCATTTCTGTGTGTGACTTTAACCACTGCATTAAATCCCAGGCCCCTGACTCTGGATTTTGGGCATTTTGGGGCAGGGGTAGCTGGACTCTCCTCTTGTCCATGTACTTCTGTGCAGACACTCTGGGCTATTGGTTCCTCCAGTTCACTCCATCAGTGACCACTGCCCCATCTGCCTTGTGTTTCCTAAAAATATGTCAAAATCTCTCGTCCACCGATGTCCTCTCCTCTGTCGCCCTTGCTTTGTGGGCTACACAGTTCTCCCCTTCACTATGATTTCAGAGAGGGTTCAGATGGAACGGAACATTTACTCAATCTACCATCTTTTGATAATTGAAAACTCCAATAAAGAAGATTTGAAAGAGAGAACAATAATTCTGTCTGCAGAAGAGTCATTTTCACTTCAGGATTGACTTAAGCTCACTATGTCCCCTCCCTTACTGTATCTTTCATTGTAAAAAGTCATTGTCATCCTCAAAAGACTTTCAGGAACAGAAAACGAGAGAGAGTTTCTGAAGGAGAGCAGGAGTGAGGTCCCCAAATAGCTCGTGTAAGTGCCTGGCCCCTGGGAGGTCATGCTAGATCCCCGCGAACATCTTGGAACAGACCATCCTGCATCCCAGCTCCCGGCTCCCCTCTATGCTGGAAACCAGAGGGGATGTTTGGTGGAGCCTGGATGCTGAGGAGGAAGGTAGAACAAGGCCTAAGTGGCTGAGGACAGAGGCTTCTGCTGCACATGACCTTGGTGAATCTGGGTCCCAGAGAGCCCTCTGACTTACAGTCCGAGGACCCTCGGGGCAGGCAGCACAGCAAAGACACCAGTGCTATGGCATTTCTCCAGGCTTAACCACATGCATGAGCTTCAGAGGTCACTTTTAAGAGGGTTCACTCTCTGTCGGGCACCATGCTGGACATGCGACAGGCATAATCTCATTGAATTCTCAGAACAAACATGAGAGATAAGGGTTTTTACCCGTTTATCGCCATTTTACCAAGGAAGAAACTGAAACTCAAGAAATTAGGGACCAGAACTTGAATCCAGGTCTCCTCAGCTTCTCTTCTGAGCAAGGTCTGAGGTGGACGTAGGCCAGAGGTCTCATCAGTGGTCCCTGGGCCAAGTTTCACTGTAGACATGTATTGCTTGGCCCATACACTGTAAGCTCACACAGTGTTCTGAAAGTATTTTGAATTAGTTGGCAATGTTGGTAAACTCAGGAAAATTTATGTAATCATCCAGAATTGCAGCTTTTCTTGAAATGTCAGCAGACCTGACAACACTGGGTCCACAATTCTTGTGTGGTAGCAATACCTTAGATCCAGGGAAGTCACACCCTTAAACGGCAGGGATGTGTCTTATAGCCTTCCATGTGACCCCAGAATAGCCCATGTGAGCATCTGGCTCCTGGAGAGTATGAAGTTATTCTATGTAAATGTAGACAAACTCCACAGATACCTTAGAATCAGATGGGGCATTGGATAGCCAGTTTGCCACTGTCCCCACCACTCCCTATTACTCTCCTGGTTCCTGGTGTTGGTGTCTCTTACTGAGCTTGTGCTATAGTTTTTCTTACAGTAATAGCTATAGAAATGAGTTTATTTAAGAAACAGATTTATTGAATGAGCTGGACTTAGAAGGGAGAGGAAGTCCAGCTGTTCCATGCGTCATCATTCTCCATTAAACTCTCTTCATGGGGTAATTCTTTTTTGTCCTTGGATGCATCTTGGTGCATCTAGATGATAAGTTTACTTCAGTCTCATAATCACGTCGCTTCAACCTTCTCCCCCTCCCACTCTCCTGCATCTTGGCCAGCAGCCTGCAGGAGGACAGCAAGGCTGGTTGGCTGGCTTACCTGACCTCTCCTAGCTGCATTTGCCCCCATGGCTGGCTGTGGCTTTCAGCCACTCCAAGTCACCAGTGGGGACTGGTGGACTGGACATAGTCCAATGCAGCTGCAATGACTGGGAACTGTCATATGCTGGTGTCTTCCGTTGAGCTGACCCTTTTGGGGTTCCTAGCTGGGATTTCTGCCTGCAGTCCAACTGCCTTCCTTTTTTTTTTTCAATTTTCATCTAATTTCTATGAGTCTATTTTTCATAGAAATGGCCTATTGATAAAATACATATTTCTTTAGATAAATTATATATTTATTTGGCAGCATATATTTAAATATTATTTAAGCAGAACTGTTTATTTTTTAAGTAATGGAATTCAAAATTTATGTGAATTGGTGCGTATATTATGGGTTAAGTTTTTCAAAGCAGTAATGAAACTTTTTGTTAATATGTAACATAATTAAAAAGGCACATATAGTCATGTGTTGCATAACGATGTTTTTATCAACAATGTACCACATATACGACGGTGGCCCCATAAGATTAGTACCACGTAGCCTAGCTGTATAATAGGCTACAGTAGGCACACTATTACTAGTGTGTTGCAGGCATCTGGGTTTGTGTAAGTACACTCAGTTTGTTTGCACAATGATGAAATTGCCCAACAACACATTTCTCAGAAAGTAACCCCATTGTTAAGCGAAGCATGACTGTAATTGTACATTTATAGCATTTCAGTGTAAAATTTCTTAATTGGAATACTCTTTCCCTTGGCTAATTAATTAGTGAAAGTATTTATTCCTCAAATTAACACTATATAGTGTGAAGCAATTTTTCCATAGTGTAAACTTGTTTGTGATATTTTGATTTCACTTTAAAACTTTCAGTTTGCTTCTTATACATATAGCTCATACTCAGTATAATGACGAGTGCAGACACACGTGAAGGAAATACATGTCAACAGTCTGGTTTTACAAATGATCATTAAAACATCATATCTTACTACTTTGACGGCTTTTGCCTCCCTGGGCTCCTCTGGGGTCTCAGCCGCCTCCAAATGGTACTCTTGGGCCCTCTTTTTGGATGACTGTAGCCTATCTTGCTTCTGTGGGGTCCACATGTGGTCTTCTGGGAAACTCACAGCTTTCTGTACACTTTGTGTTTAACCACCTCCAGATATCAAATTCTTTCTGTTAAATATAACTGGTGTGGTTCTCTTTCCCCGTCTGGACCTCAGACAGAAGAACTCTAGTGTCTATTTTCTCGGTGCTCCAATTGAGACACTAATTACCTCCAAAAGGTATTGATTAACCTCTGGCTGGGTTTGACAAATCGTTTTTTCACTTGAGTCCTCTTTTTTTCTCCTCATAGTCATACCTTTCTCATCTCTTGGATTTTCTCTTTTTCCTGTGCAGAAAATGGAGTACATTTGCCAACTGGTTAGCTCAAAGTATCTACAGTAATGGCTCATTTAGTCAAAGTTGCTAGTGGAAAGATGGGGTCGGGTATACATCTATGGGAGAATTCTGAATCATGATCCTTTTATAAATATCATTTCTACTTGACAGTGTTTGTTAGCCAAGAAAAATAAACAAGGGAGGAAGGATTCACTTGGAAACCTGATTTATACTACATATAGGACAGGTTAAATGATTGAATGGATTCTTAACTTTGGATCTCTCCACTCATAGAGTCTATACTGTGATTTTTATCCTATCAACCTTTGGTACAGGTCCGGCTCTATTGTTCTTACAGAGCTAAACTGAAGAAATGTGTGGTGTTCAAGAAAATGGTTACATCATTAGTGTGAATAGAATTATGAGGCCGAAAAGACTTTGAGAGGTTCTTTGGTTTATCTCCTTGTCTTTAGGCAAGTCAACTTCCAAACCAATTTAGATAGAAAATATTCAAAGAACTCCCCTCATTTATTTTATTAGCTTAATTCCAATGTTAAAAATAGTTTCATCCAGAAAACTCTTCTTTGATCTTATTCTGAATTAATTTAGTCCCTCCATCTCTCACTCATTCATTAGACACATTCTCTTTGAGTTCCACTAGGTGCCAGGGACTGTTAGGAAGTGAGACAGTCTCCATATAGCCCAAAATGTTTGTCCCAGGAACCATGAGGGAAACAGATGTTGCAGGAAGGCAGAGCTCCGCTCAGCGAAGAGTTTTCCAAGAGTGGTAAGTGCCCAAGATGGACTGGGCTCAAACACAGCCTCAGGTCACTTGGCCAGAAGTAGGGAGGAGGTGAGTAGCTGCTGGAGGCTTAGAATAGATGACCGAGAGATTCATTTCAGCTCTAGGATCCGTGTCTCATCTGATTTCTTTTTTCCTTTTTTTTTGAAGATTAGCCCTGAGCTAACCTCTGCCAGTCTTCCTCTTTTTGCTGAGGAAGCCTGGCCCTGAGCTAACATCCGTGCCCATCTTCCTCTACTTTATATGTGGGACGCCTACCACAGCATGGTGTGCCAAGTGGTGCCATGTCCACACCCAGGATCCGAACTGGCGAACCCCAGGCCACCAAAAAGTGGAACGTTCGCACTTAACTGCTGCGCCACCGGGCTGGCCCTCATCTGATTTCTTTAATGTTGCCACTTTCTTCCCATTTGATTTTCAGGGAATTCATTCTTTGACTATTTATCCTGGGCTGGTAGGAAGCCTGGTCTTGTTGACAACTGACCAGTCATTAGTTGGTAGTTGCTTAGTCATTAATATCAGAGAAATGACACATTCTCCTGATTCCCCTTAAAAATATGCTCCCTCACTCCCCTCCCTCCTTCCAATCTTACTACCCAGGTGATGTCCCCGGTTACATTCTCTACCACACCAAACTCTTCCCTTCACTGTATTCATCACAAATACGATTTTACTCTTATTTGTGTGATCTTTATAGAATATATATATATATATATATATATATATATATATATATATATTTTCCACTACATTCCAGCTTCACCATGCCTGGAACAACATCAAGCACATACTAGGTGTTTAATATTCTGTGTGTATATGTATGTGAGATATATGTATACATATGTGTATGTAACGTGTACATATATTTTGAAATGACTGAATGAATAAGTCTCTAGTCATTGACTTGATTTGTATAAAACAACACAATGACATTGTATTAGCTGGGATTCTCCAGAGAAACAGAACTAATGATACATATAAAAGGAACTGGAATACATGATTTTGGGGTCCGGTAAGTACAAAATCTGTCGGGCAAGCCAGTATACTGGAAATTTAGGCGAGAGTTGATGTTGCAGTCTTGAGTCTGAATTCCGCAGGGCAGCAGGCTGAAAACTCATGCAGAGTTTCTATATTATAGTCTCGAGACAGAATTGCTTCTTCAGGATATCAATCTTTACTCCTAAGGCCTTTGACTGATTAGAGGAGGCCCACCCACATCATAGAGGTTAATCTACTTTACTCAAAATCTGATTGTAGATATTAATTACATTAAAAAAATACCTTCACAACAACATCTATACTGGTGTTTGATCAAACAACTGGGCTCCATAGCCTAGCTAAGCTGACACATAAAATTACCCATCACACACATAAAAATAAAACTTACCTTTGGGCACACCGTAGGTTTGGGCTCTGCATTAGGCACTGTGGTAGACAGACCCTGGGGTGACCTGCAATAACTCCTGCCTCCTGGTGTCTATGCTTTTGTGTGATCATCTCCGCTTGAGTGTGGGCAGGACCTGTGACTTGCTTCTAACTAACAGAATATGGCAAAGGCAATGGGATGTCACTCCCGTGACTACACGACATTATACAAAACTGTGTTAGCAGACTGGCATGAATGGCTCTCCTCCTGGCCTGGAAGACGCAAGTGGCTCTGATGTGGTCTGACTATGGAGAGGCCCACATGGCAGGAAACTGCTGGTGGCCTCCAGGAGCTAAGGGCCTCAGTCCTACACCCACAAGGAACTGACTTCTGCCAACAACCAGTTTGGAAGAGGGCCCTGAGCTTCAGGTGGGACCACAGCCTCAGCCTTGGTTGCAGACCCAGCGCAGAGAACTCCACTAAGCTGTGCGTGGACTCCTGACCCAGGGAAGGTGTGAGAGAGGAAACGTGGCTGTTTAACCCACTGAGTTTGTGGTAATTTGCTATGCAGCAAAAGCAAGCTAACACAGCTTTTTGTACACACCCCACAATAACGCAAAAGGTCCGTGTCAGTGCCAGACGAGGCACGGGGGCTCGGAGGAGTCAAATATCTTGCCCCATCAGGGCTACTTTGGAGCAGAGCTGGGACTCCGGGTCCCCGCGGGTCTGACCCACAGCCACGTTTTCTCCTCAGTGAAGTGTGGGAGAACAGACACTGAGCTCCAGGGAAAGCGAGGACGGCCAGAAGACTCTGTGGTATGTATGTAAACGGAGAGTTGAGGGGTGAGACTTAAATTTCTTTCTTCACCTGAGAAAGCCGCCAGGAAGCTGGGTCCCTTTCTCTGAGGGGCCAGCAGAGTCTCCAGACCTCCCTCTAAGGGTAACCTTAAAATGCCTGAGGGATTCTTAATTAGGAAGGAAGGGTTTAAACACTGTCTGAACTGGTCTTCCTTTCTACCCGTGTGTCTTTTAATGGACTTTGATGCAGACCAGAGAGGTAAGAGGGGAGCAGGATGCCATGATGCAGGTGAAGGAGGGGCAGGGGATTCGTGGCTGCTCTTGTCCAGGGCTGAGCTGAGGCAGTCCGAAGGTGCCAGAAGCCTGCTTGACAATTGCCTTCCACTCTCACCACAATAAATTAGCTCCTGGTAGATGGCGTGGCCTCCTGTTATCTGCAGGTGCGAGGATTTTTTATTATCCCTCTTCTGTCTTTACTTCATACAGGAGACAGGACTAGGACAGCATTTAGGGCCCTGGCCCTATTTTCATGCAATAGCTCTGCCTTGGGGGATGCACAAATTTAATGTGGTCATGAGATGAAAAGATCTGGGGCCAGACTGATGTGGCATGGTGTCATGTCCTTGTCCCACTCCCCAGGGGGGGCTCTCAGAGACAAGGAGGTCCGTCTGTGGGTCTTGTGTGGTCCCATGAGTGGCAAACTGATTCTTCCTGGAAAGGGATCCTTGGTGACGTTCTTTCCTTTTCTCTAAAAATGAGCAGTTTATTGTTCCTTCTGAGTCTCATCTCACCTTCTAAGAAGCTTCCCCAGCTTAATTCTATGGGAACCTGGCTCGTCCATCATAAAACTTCAGAGATCAAGCTGCTCATCCGTCTCAGTCTGTGCTTTAGTTTATGTCCTCTGTTCTATGATGTGTGACATGCTCCATGAGCTGACCCTGCCCACAGCTCTCTGGCTTTTCCTCCTGTCACCTCCCCCACCGAACCTGAAGTTCCACCAGCATCGCCAGGGATGCGCCTGACTGCTCGTCCTTACTTTCATCCTTTGCAGAGGCTGTTCCTTCCCCTAGAATGCCCTCCGCTGCCTCCTGGTCCACTCCCTGCTGCTCTCCGAGCACAGCTTAAGTGCACTTTCCCTGCCAAGCTCTGCCAGCTCCCCCATGTTTTCTCACAGTATATCTCTTATATCCCGGCTCTTGATTACCGGCTGTGAAGCTTTAGGCCAGTTGATTTGCTGCTCTATAGTTTTCTAGTGCACAAAGTAAATCTCATAATAATACCTACTTTATATGATTGTTGTAAGGTGTAAATGAGAAATCATGAATAGAGCTTAGCATAATGCCTGATGCATACTAAGTGGTCAAAAAGTTAAATCTAATCTCACACTGGCTTTATTTGATTAAATATTTCTCTGCTCTCCAAATCTGTGAACACCTTGAGGACAGGAACTGTGTCTCAGTCATCAGTGTGGATCAGTGGCCTCACTGTGGCATGCTGTATTCTCCATGAATGGCTGCAGCATGCTCTTCTTGCAATGTGACCTTGACACTCTTCCCAATGGGAAGCAGAGTCTATGTCCCTTCCCTTTGAATGTTGCTGGGCTCGTAACTATGGTGAGAGTGATGCCATGTGACGTCTGAGGCTAGGACACATATGGTGACATAGCTTCCAGTCTCTGTGCTGTGAGGACATCTGAGCAGCCCATGTACAGGCCCATGTGAAGAGGAAATGAGGCCCTGAGCCCACAGCGCTGGCTGGGCTTCCAGCTGAGGTCCAGCATTAACATGGCTGCCATGCCAGTAAGCCATCCTGAAAGCACATCCTTCATCCACAGGTCATGTCGTCGCATGGAACAGAGACAAGACAACCCAGCTGACTCCTTCCTAAATTGCAGATTTGTGAGCAAAATAAGTGATTATTGGGATTTTAAGCTACTAAGTTTTGGGTGAGTTTGTTACTCAGCAATAATAACCAGAACATCCGCTTTGGCCCCTGACTTAGAAGATCGCCAATGAGACCGCATTACATAAATAAATGAGGTGGGGGTATAAGTCTGTCTCTCCCAGAAGTGACCCCTCTCAAGGCGGGAGGAACACTCCACCTCTCCGACTCCTCTCACAATGCTTTCCACAGCGGAGCCTCTGTAAATGTTGGCCGAGTTGAACAGAAATCGTGAAGAGACTCAGTTGAACAAGTATTTGTAGAGTGGTATTGCATGCCTAAAATTCTGCCAAGGGAAGCATAGGATAAGCTTCTGTCCTCAGGGAGCGTAGAATCTGTCAGGAGGAGGAAACACACAAAGGAAACAATTGGAACGTAACAGAAGAAGCTACATGTTCAAAAGTCAGTCAGCGTCAGGAGTGGTCGGAAAGGAGCAAGTCACCAGGAAGAAGCTGGAGCTGAGGGAGGCTGGAAGCGCTGGGAGGACCAGGCATGATGAGGGGAGGGGAGAGGGCATCCGGGTAGAGAGGAGAGAATAAGAGGGGTGGGCAGCAGGGGCAGCAGAAGCAGACAATGCTGGGTGCTGGGAGGGAGCAGAGCATGTGGGCCCTTAAGCATCAGGATAAGGACAGGAGTTTGATCCTTCTCAGGCACTTTATATGATCCACTACTGAATCCATTCTAGATTCTGGAACAAGGGAGTGACTTGATAAGCAGGTGTATTGCAATGACTCCTTAGGCAGCAGTATCTAAGGTGGATTGGGATGGAGAGAGCCAGGAGGCTGGGGAGGGTGACTGGAGGTCTCAAAAGTTACCCAGGGGACAGGGGATGTTTCATTGCCCAGAAGACCTTTTCCTGGTCAGTGGTCCATGGATGCTGCCCAAGCCTGTCTTGGATGCTCCTTGTTCTGTTGCTGGATTGCCTACACGTCTTCTGGTGGTACGGCCTTCCTGTTGGTGAGGTGGGATGTACACCCAGGTGATGCTTTAATCTTGGCTCCATCTCTTATTAGCCTATGTATTCTTGGGCAAGTTAATTAACTTCTTTTGCCTCAATTTCCTCACTTGAGAAGCGGGAATAATAACAATACAGGGCTTTGTGAGATTTTGAATTGGTTTGTACAGAGAGAAAATACTCAGTTAATATTCACATTATTTTACGTCACATTTTAACACATTTCCACAGCTGGACTCTGGCTACAGGCGTGAACAGATCTTTCATTTGGGACTCTGGGGACGTCCCAAACAGCCATTAATCACCAACTTACAGTTTACCCTTCAGACAGAGCTACCTAAGAGACGCCTGAAGTCATCAGCATATCCTAATTTAATCAGATGCCAGG
Source organism: Equus asinus (assembly GCF_041296235.1). Lineage (NCBI taxonomy): Eukaryota > Metazoa > Chordata > Mammalia > Perissodactyla > Equidae > Equus > Equus asinus. The sequence goes on along the minus strand of NC_091791.1, from coordinate 110,583,527 downwards.
GTATCTCACTGTTTCCCCTCTATGTGGTTCTTCACTCATAAACAACTGGCAAAGTCCACACGCTCTCTATCTATAAAATGGAACAAAATCATTTTTCTCCAAGGAGGGTTCAAGCCAGACAAATAACACCAAAACATCCTAAGTGACTTTTGGCTCTTGGGACAAATGGCACCAGAAAGATGACATCTCCCAGAATTGAGGCTCATCTGGGGGTGACATAAGTCCTACTGAAGATGGCCCAAATCTGGAGCCTGGGGTTAGGAAAGAGTTTGGAACAGATTTCAGCAGCAAGAAATTCTCTCTCATTCTCTGTTGTTACATCCATCCATCCATCCATCCATCCATTCATCCATCCATCAATCCATCCATCCATTCATCCATTCTTCTTGCATGCTGACAGATCTTTTTCATCTATAAAGTAAGTTAGAGTTGATTCGTTAACTTTATTAGTGCTTCAATGGAATTCACCAAGTCAATCAATTCTTTTAGTTATAGGGACCCAGCTAAACTACTAACACATTGTCCCAATTGAACAAAAGATTTGAGCAGAGTCGGTCTTTGTTTTTCGTTCCATTTTTGACACTAGATTCACCCTTAACATTTATTATCATGAATAGGTGCTTGTTATTAATAAAGGTAGAGCTTTTGTGATATTTGAAGCTCCAATGGCTCCTTGATAACTGTCCTTGTCCGTGTGCCTGTAGGCATTCATGATTGATTTTTTTTCCCCAAGGCCAAGAAGGACGAGAAGCTTCCTTTGGTGTTGATTGGAACCATTAAATGGAGGGCAAGGGAAAGCACATTGCTCCGATTACTATCTTTGCTAAATTGGATATAGAATCTTTTTATTTCATAGGGCCTTCAGCACTGATTTTTTAACAAAATTCTTTTCTCTTTCATTTATGGATGGTGCCTCAGGCATCCATTATATGATAGGTGCTTAGTAAATAATAATAACAGTTATTATTATGGAGCAGAAATCTGCTGATCCTTTCACATGAATGGAACCTTGAGACCTCTTTTCTATTATGGAGGAGGGTATATTTGTTTTAACACCACATTATTGTGGCTTTTTAATTCAATGCATCAGCATTTCATTTATCCACATGCTTCAGGATTTATGGTTATTACTGTGTCTGTTTTTCTGTCTCCTCCATATTCTCAAGCTTCGAATTCTTTTCTTGCTAAATTCCAAGAGTTCAGATAGCAACACAAAATGCATAATGAATTTATGCCTCAGTAAATAATACAGGAAGTGAATGAAGCTTTGCATGTTATTAGATTCATTTTGTCTGTATTTTTCTCACTTAAAAAATTTTGATCAGTTTATTCTTTATCACTTTGGGAAATGATATAAAATGTGATTAGAGGCCTACATAATCTGGGCTGTGTTCCCAGAACTGTTTTTATTTAGTGTTGCTGTATTTGGGTGATGAAATGTTTATGCCACAGCAATAGAGTTTGCAAGTGACCCTATGTCCAGTAGAGTTAATGCATTTAAACCTCTTATTGTCCATTTTGGTGTGATTGGGGGCAGGGAGTGATGTTGCTCAAAACCTCATACAAAGGATGGTATTGGATGGAAACTATTTTAATAAGGATAACACATTTCTCACCATTTCATAAAATGCGTACAATTTCATCTTTGCTTCATGACTCGAAGTCGTTATGATCCTAAGCTGTGGAGCGTTGCAAGTTCTTCAGGAATTATCAAGAGGTTTTCACACTAGATGTTCCCAGGCTGCTTTCTGGAACTTCTACTTCACTGGTTCTCTCTCCTCCTGCATTATCAGGCTGTTAATTTTTTTCTTTTTGCTGCTGTTTCTGCCTAGCGTTCCCCTCTCTTCCACCCTATAGCCATCATGTGAACTCTGAGATAGGAAAATAGATGATCAGTACTGTGGGCGTTGTATGAGAAATAAGAATCAGTAAGCTAGGAATAGGTCCGCGTGGGAACTCACGTGTGTGGACTAAAACTCTGCACTACGAACCGCTGGTGTGACCTCGGCAATAATCTCTCAGGACGTCAGTTTCCCCTACCCGAAAATGATGAAGTTAGGTTACAAGATCCCCGGTCTTAAAGAGACTTTCTTGCTACTAAAAATCTGCTCTATTTATGAGTCTACCAAAGGCAGCCTTTAGTCTCCGTACTTTATGATGAATATGTTGAGTTCTTGGATGCCATTTTTGTATACTTCAGGGGTTTTGCTGTATTCTCAGGGTGATCTGCTGGATGCTTTCCCCTTAGAGGAGGGGAGCATTAACCTAGTCATTACTTAGCTCTGCCCTCAGTGTCGATCTCTAATCGCTCCCCTGTAAACCAGCAGAATGCAAATCTTCATCTCAGAGGCACTTCAGGAAAACCTCACGTGTTACAGAGCTGTTCGAGAAAGATTCGTGCGCTTGACTGTATACGCTGTACTGAAAAGAAATTAGCAAAATAATGTATTAAAAAATGTAAGAGCACATGGTAGGATGAATAATGGCTCGAAAAATTTCCACCTCCTAGTACCTGGAATCTGTGAGTATATTACCTTATATGGTAAAAGGGCCGTTGCAGGTGCAGCTACATTAAGGATGTTGAGATGGGGAGATTATCTTGGATTATCAGGTGGGTCCAATGGAACCACAAGAGTCCTTATAAGAGGGAGGCAGGAAGCTGGCTTTGGAAATGGGGGAATGGGTCACTAGCTAAGGAATGTGGGTGGCCCCCCCAAGCTGGAAAAGTCAAAAGAAACAGATTTTCCCCTAGAAGCTCCAAAAAGCAAAACAACCTTGCTGCCATGTTGATGGTAGCTCCGTAAGACTTCTTTTGGACTTCTGACTTCCAGAACTAAAAGAGAATAACGTTGTGTTGTTTTAGGCCACAAAGCTTGTGGTTCTTTGTTACCGCAGCCACGGCAGAGCTGCTGTTTTTCTCATTGTACATGACTTGTTCTCTGTTCTCCCCCTCCTCCATAAAAGCCAGCTGAGTAAAGGGCTCCAGAAAGGATGCTGGAGCCATTTTCTCCGATGGAACCCAAAACTGCAGTGGAGGACACCTGGGCCCGGTTGCCTAGCTCCTTTATCCTGTCTGTCATCGAGTGTGGACTCCCTTGGCAGGCCCTGGTTCCTGGGGCAGTGGGAGGCACCCTGGCAGGGGGCATGGTGAACTGCCCCCTGGCTGACAGTGAGAGCCAAAACTTCCATCTCTGGCCCCTGTGCACTCTAGTTGCTGCCCGTGCTTGCAGGACGCAGGCCCTCCTCGCGGTTTCCTTAGGCTCCACCCGTCCGATCCTCTGATGCTTGCTTTCATTAGCTTCTTTCCTCCTCTGCTGATCTTCATCTGCCAGAGCCCTCGCTGCAGGTATTTTGGCCCTTGCTGCTCCCCGTACTCTCGTCCCATGAGGTTCCCTGCTTGTCCTGGGCATCCTGTTGCCCTACACCCGGGCCTCTGTGACGTCACTGAAGTACAGTTCAATCTCAGAGACATTCGGGCTTGGGTGTCAGTCAGAACTCTCCAGCCTGAGCACTTTTCATCTTAACCTGCATAGTTTTTCATCATTCAGTGCACACATTCCAGAAGAGTGAAGAGGGAAAGGGACAATTGAAAGGTAGAGTCATAACACAGAAGAGCACAGGGGGCCATTTTCCTTAGTTTGTATTGATGTACCTTCCTTCCACTTTCCCCTAACATATACCTTATGCTACAAATTGCTCCAAAAAGAAGCATTTGGGCTGACTGGGGGCCTGGTTGTGATCAATAAGAAACTATCCTTGCCATATGGACGGGCATTTCCATTTCAGACAGCTGAAAATGCCAAGTCATTTTCCTCCTTCATTATGGGGAAGTTTCCGGAGTCCTTTGGATTAACTTTATGTGTTGAGGGAGCTCTGTGTTCTCCGTTTATAGAATTTGTTCTGTCGGAAAGGAGGTGTTAATTACACCTCCGTAAATTGCGCTCTGTGCCCTGCACAGGCTATGACAGCGTGTTAACTGGGGGCTCCCTGTCGCCTGGTCACAGTCAGCCCTGCCTTGGCGGCCCAAGCCCATTGACGCAGCCGCTGAAATGAACGTGCAAGGCACAGAATCAGCCAATTACCCATTCTCATCTGAAAACTTTGCCTAGACAGGGTTGTATTTGCATCAGTTCTCTACCAGATGTGTTGGGAATGGTCAGAAGTTCAAATACAATCAGCCTTGTCTCATTTATTACTTGTTTGGTTACTGTGAACTGGAGGGGAGGAGGGGATGACTGGAAGGAAAATGCAACTTCATGTAGTGCATCAGAGCCAGACAGAGCTGGGTTGGAATCTCAGCTCCACCGTTTTCCAAAGGTAAGATTTGGAAAACCAACAACCCAATTAAAAAATGGGCAAAAGATCTGGACAGAGATTTCTCCAAAGAAGATATATGGATGGCCAACAGTCATATGAAAAGATGTTCAACATCATTAGCTATCAGGGAAATGCAAATCAAAACTACAATGAGATATCATCTCGCTCCCTTCAGAATGGCTGTAATTAACAAGACAGGAAACAAGTGTTGGAGAGGATGTGGAGAGAAGGGAACTCTCATACACTGCTGGTGGGAGTGCAAACTGGTCCAGCCACTATGGAAAGCAGTATGGAGTATCCTCAGAAAATTAAAAATAGATCTACCATGTGATCCAGCTATCCCACTGCTGGGTATTTATCCAAAGAACTTGAAATCACAAATACGTAAAGATACATGCACCCCATGTTCACTGCAGCATTATTCACAATAGCCAAGACTTGGAAGCAACCTAGGTGCCCATCAAAGGACGAATGGATAAAGATGTGGTATATGTACACAATGGAATACTACTCAGCCATAAGAAATGATGAAATCTGGCCATTTTTGACAACGTGGATGGTCCTTGAGGGTATTATGCTAAGTGAAATAAGTCAGAGGGAGAAAGGCAAATACCATATGATCTCACTCATAAGTAGAAGATAAAAACAATGACAAACACATAGCAATGGAGATTGGATTGGTGGTTACCATAGGGGGAGGAGGGATGGGGAGGACAAAAGGGGTGATTAGGCTCACATGTGAGGGGATGGACTATAATTAGTTTTTGGATGGTGAACATGATGTAATCTACACAGAATTAGAAATATATTACAACGTACATCTGATAACTATATAATGTTTTAATCCAACGTTACTGCAATGAAAAGAAAAGATTTGGGCTGAGCTCTCAGTTACCTTATCCGTAAAACGGGTGATAATATCAACCTTTCAGGATTGTTGGTGAATTAAATACATGATACAAAGCGCCTGGTTTAGTACCCGGTGGATGGCAAGGGCCAATAAGATGTTAATTTCCTTCCCTCACATTAGATAGTCTGTAATCACACTAGACTTCTAAAGATCTGAGTTGCAGGCACTACCCAAGCTTGCCATTGTTGTGTGTGGAATAGTTTTCTTATTCTGTATTCTGTAATATTTTATTCTGTAATTCTTGGCTTCATGCCCATAGAGCAATGGGTGTCAGGTGTTCCAGAGAATTGTGGGTGTTTACTAGAATGAGTCATTGCTTAGCTTTGACCTTCAGATTAGGTTTTGTTTTTATGCTATTGGCATCACCAAAGGAAGAAGGATTTTCCAGATTCTTTAATGGAAACAGAACAAAGCTTAGAGGCATCCGATCACATAGTTTTTCTATAATGTCCTTCACCTATGAGGCTAGACTGTGAGGCTCATTGGCTACAACAAAGGAGGATAGCCTTTGGAAGTGGAGAGGTTCAAGCCTGCCTCTTCTGGCTTAGTGGAGTATGGGATAAAGATGGGACAGAGTCGTAGAATGGAGGCCTGCACCTTGAGGTGGGTGAGTGGTGCTTTAGAAACATCCAGATATGTATGAGGGAGGCTCTCCCAAGGAGATAGAGCTAATGGCATGCTTGCCCGGCTTATCCTCTAAGGAGTGGCCCATCCTCTGTCCCTTCCAACATGACACAGTTGGTAGTGTAGCAGTATTGGTGGGAGGGGGCTAGATTAGTGAACTTCAGGTTGGCCTGAACAAGGCAGAGCCTGAAATGCAGAGGTCCCCGTGCCCTAGTGACGGGATGTACAGGAGGGATGGGGCCCAGAGGCTGGGCATTTGAGACTGGTGGTTACTGGCCCTAGTCGTGACTCTAGACGGGAGGTTCATCACACGGAGGACAAAAAGTCACATGAGACCACTGATACTTTGGTGATCAACTGTCCAGCCCCTTGGTGGTGGGGACCAAGGAAGACCCAGAGGACACTGTAGATCCAAAGACCTTCTTTCCTTCCCTACCCCATGCCCACGAAGACACAGTGAGCTCCGCTCACATCTGCAGGCCCACCTTAGGGAAGAGGATGAGCATCTGCCTGATGAGACGGAGTCAACAAAAAAGGCTCTTGACCTGAGAGTTGAACTTTGCATAGATTGGCTGTTTAAACCAAGAGGAGATTATTCATACCTGGAGAGATAGGAGAGTGGTTAATTGACACACGTAAATTTTTCTGCTACCCAGGGAGAAAATATAGTAAGTGCATTTTCAATGCACATCTGAGTGTAGCGTGAGTAAATTTGCAAGCCCGCTAGGTAGTAAAGCTTGATATGTAAAACATTACTATCTAACTTTAATTAAGAGATCTGTTAGATATAATTCACTTCAGTGGAATTTTGAGTTTCTCTTTGGTTCTCATACTGCTGTTGAAATTTCTAAAAATATTTGTGTCCACATGTCAGAGGTTGCCTCTGAGTCTTTCAAGATTTTTCTCTTCGTCTTTGGTTTTCTGCAGTTTGAATAGATATGCCTAGGTGTAGTTATTTTGGTATTTATCCTGCTTGGTGTTCCCTGAGCTTCCTGAGTCTGTGGCTTGGTGTCTGTCATTAATTATGCAAAGTTCTCAGCCATTATTACTTAAAATATTCCTTCTACTCTATTCTCTCTTTTGCCTCCTTCTGGTATTCTGATTATTCATGTTACACCTTTTGAAATTGTCACACAGTTCTTTGATGTTGTGGAGTTTTTTTTTCATTCTTTTTTCTCTTTGCATTTCAGTTTGAGAAGTTTCTATTGATATTTTTTCAAGCTCACCGATTCCTTGGGGGTGTCCAGCCTACTGATAAACTTATCAAAGACATTCTTGATTTTTGTTACAGTGTTTTTGATTTTTAACATTTCCTTTCAATTCTTTCTTAGAGTTTCCATCTCTCTGGCTTATATTAGCCAACTCTTCTTACAAGTTGTCCACATTTCCCTTTAGAACTCTTATCATATTAATCATACTTATTGTAAATTCCTGGTCTGATAAGTTCACAATCTCTGCCGTAGCTGAGCCTGGTTCTGAAGCTTGCTCTGTTTCTTCAGTATGTGTTTTTCTTGTCTTTTGGTGTGTCCAGTAATTGTTGGAAGCTGGACATGTTGTATTGGGTAATAGGCCTATGGTGTGAGATTTTACGTTAATCTGGCTAGGAGTTGGGCTGTGTTTAATGTTAGCTGTAGGTGTAGATGCCAGAGGCTTTATTTTATTTATTTTCTAATGGTATATAACATTATTTTCATTGTATTCAGTTTTAAATAACCAGAGAATTTAAATTCTTCCAGTGTCCTTATTTTTGTGTCCACTATTGACTTCGGGCTTCCTGAAGTACTGGTCCTCAGAGACTCTGTATCTTGCAGCTCTTTTGCTGTAATTCCCTGTTGTTATCCTGGAGCCCAGTTGGTGTGGTATAAAGTGTGGGGGAGGGGAAGTGGTCTCCAATCTTATGAGTAAACCTCAGTCTTTTAGTGGCCCGTGTCTCTGGGCTGTGACCTTCACAAGTGTTTCTCCAGTGGTGTAGCTTCTCCACCCTGACCTCCCACCACTTGGGATGAGATGGGAAGTCTAGAGGGGCTGGAGTGGGAGGAGTGCCCTTCCCCCAGCTGGGGTGAGACTCTGGCAAAGCCGTTCCCCTTGGAGAGTAGGACTTCATTATCTGCAACCATTGGGGGTATTTCACAGTGATTATTCTTCCCTTGCTTCTGCCAGAGTCATGAGGGTTCCTTTCTCAGATTCACACTGTGAGAACCTGGTGGCAAAACCCATAAAAGTGTGGAGGCCCCCACAGAGTGCAGCCCCGGGAATTTCTCACTCTTCCACCGTGACACTAAGCCTCCAGCAATTCCTAAACACTGCCATTCGAGTGTTCCACCCAGTTTATGGCTCCAGGAGCTTCTGCTCCAGATGAGCAGATCTCGACTGTGACTCTGGATTCACCTGTCTTTCTAGAGCTCAGTTCTCTGATGGGTCCAAGAAAAGGCGTTGATTTCAGTTTGGTCAGCCTTTTCTTGTAAGAAGGGGAGAGGGAGCTTCCAAGTCCTTTGAATGTCAGAGCAGATACCAGAAGGCTGTTCGAGTCTAACCTGTCTTCAATTATGAGTGGATGGAGTCCAGAGACGGGTCCCTCAGCACACTGTCTAGAGTAGCCCGTGGTCAACATACATGACCCAATCCATTTGATGGTTTTCAATCTCGATGACTAAGCTTAATCACTTGTGGAGCTTTTAAAATCCGTAGCTGCCCAGCCTGACTCCTGAAGATTCTGAGTGGATCTGATGTAAGACCCAGGCATCCGTGTGTTTAAAAAACTCCCAAGGCCGTTCTGATAGACACGCTGTAGAGGACTCCAGATGATGGCTATAAATCCAACACGTCTCATGAAGAAATAGGAAAATATTTAGGTGTCTTTCCCCTTGTTCAGTCCCCCGACCAGCCCCAAGCAAATGACATCACCTAGGGCTGGGAACAACATTGGAGAACCAAGGAGGTACCTTATAGAACTTATAAATGAAATAAAGATGGTTGTGTAACAGTCAGAGCTCAGTCAAGAAAACAGAGACGCAGAAACCATGGTAGGTATTTCACTAGGGTTAATTTAATATGGAATTAAACAAATGTGGGAGGACTCAAAGAGCCAAACACAAACTCTTTAGTAGCACAAGGATCCCAACTGCCAGACGCAACTACCAGAATCTAGGGTCATCCAAACTAGGAGCTCAGAGCTGGGGCCCGGTAGAGTTGGGACTCAGATCTTGGAGAAGGAGGTGTAGTTGACTGCTGACGCCATGTAGGAAAAGTGCCCTGGAGCTGGGACTCAGACCTTCAAAGAGGGATTGTGTGCTGCTGGTTCTGGGAAGATTCAAAAAGCTGGAGATTGGAACCGATTGCTGCTGCCGGGGTGAAGTGCCAGGACTGGGGCATCATTGATGGGAACAGTGAAGGTGCCAGTCCTTTATTCTGCCTCCAACCCTCCAGTGTCCCTCTATCGCCCCCTATTGGCAGAGCCTAACAGGGGCAGCTGCCAAAGGAGGAATGGGGTTTGCACAGTCCTGGCCCCAGCATCACAGAGCAGCGTATAGAAGGGCGAGTTTGGAGCTAAGCAGCAAAAGTTCCATCACCAGCACAAGTTGCATTCAAAGAGTTAAAACTGTGAATCCAACATACAATGGCTGAGACAGAGACCCACGAAATCACCTTAAAGAAAGTGAGTAAGCATAGTCAGACTGGACTGGAAGTTGATTTGAACGCACTTACTTATCTTAAGGGGGACGAGTCACTACTGGAGGTTTAGAGAAAGGGGCTGCTTAGAAGGCAGATGTTGGCTGGTCCCGTTTGACATCATCATAACTTTATTTGATTGCAAGACAGAAACCTACTTGAACAAAAAGGAGAGATTTCCTGTAAAGGTAAGAGGGAAACGGAAGGATTATGTGTACTGCGGGGAGGGAAGCCGTTCTCAGGGTGGTGAGGCTGTGGGCTGGGCAGCAGGAGTTTAGGGTGACGACCATTGGCAAGGTTCTTCCCAAGATGGAGAAGAGTGCCTCAGGCACTTCAGCTGAGCACTGCTCTTCACATCTGGTACCTGTCTTGGTTCTGATTTCATGTTCCTCAAGTCCCTTTATGATTGTAATTTGATTTTCTATTCTGTAATTTGATTTTCTCCTGGCCATGCCCAAGAAAATAGTTGAGTCATGAGAAAGCTTTTAATCCGGAGACATTGGGCTTATACATCAGTCTCTGCTCATTTGACTATGGTGAGTCTGCCCTTGGGAGACAAATTTTTCTGTGGGCTGACAAAACCAGGGCTCTAAGCCTTTAAGCCTCATGGGTATGATATGGCTCTGTGGTGAATTCTTCATTTGATATGTCACTCCATTTTTCTCCTGGAAACAGTCCAAATGCACAATGTGTCTTTCCAGTTAAGCAACAAAGATTTTTGTAGATTTAATTAATTATAGAAGTCTATGAAAGAAGAAGTTCTTAAATATTTCTTTTGTTGTCCTGGGCAGGCCTAATTTTTTTTTTAATGTGTGTAATCCCAGGTTTGGGTTTTATTCATGCCTGGTGTCTTAAGACAAGAGGAATAATGTTATAATATTCTGTGAGCTGCCTGGCTCCCCAGGGCTCCTTCTTAGTTAAATGGGGTAACATTAACTGTGGTGTTTTCAAAGCAGAAGTGCTCATTTAGGATGCTGCTGTTGTTAGGTATGTAAGGACCAGCATCCTGAGCAAGAAGGATGCCTATGTGAGTACCAAGTTTGGTCTTGAAGTTTTTCCGAGGAGACCAAGAGTCCGTGTTGCAGCCGTCACACGTTCTTGGGCCACTGGGTGCTGCCTGGTGCCTTGACTGCACTGCCTCGATTTGGGGAGGATGCAGCTGTCTGTTACGCAGTCTTTGGTTTTATTCGGACCCGACTGAATAAAGTTGTGTTATGCACAGTGGAATCATGTTGGATGAACAGCTGGCTTACTCATACTCAACTCCATGAGCCCCTTACAGAGGAAAATGGCAATTTCAGTGGCATTATTGGGGAAGAGAACGACTCATCACTGGAAGCTACACGGGACTCATCTTCCTTCCCCACAGGTCATCAGACGTTAGATTTTTATGCAAAGACAATAGTGCACTGGGGAGTATACACCAAGCCACGTGTACTGAGAGGCGATAAAGCAAGGGGTTAGTCTGAGGCCTCTGGAGCCAGACTTCAGTGTTCGAATCCTGGCTCCAAACCTTGGTGGCTCTGTGACCTTGGACGAATGTAACTTAATTGCTCTGTGCCTCAGTTTCCCAAATCTATAAAGGGGAACTCATCATCCCACCTGCCTCTTAAGGTTAAGGTAGTGCTGGCACTGAGTAAGTCCCCACTGGGTCTAGGTATCATCAGGATTCTTCTTACTCCACTCAATGAGCTGCTTAAGGGATGTTCAAGCGCAGCCTTGACTCCATATACCTTTGCCATTACTTGCTGATTTTATAAATTTCATGGGGCTTTCCTACAGAAAGCAGGACCTGTAGGACATCTGTGCCAGGAGCATCTCCAAAGTTAAGTCCTCTCAGGGGGCCCTAGAGGAATGATCTTCTTCCAGCTCCGTAGGAAGGAAGGCCACACCACTGCCCAGGTCCCTTACCCTCCACGTTGCTAAGCTAACCTTGATGGAAACTTCCAGCGAAGCGTTTCTGCAGAGCGATCCATTAAACAAGACCTAGAGCTATTTTAAACCTACAAAAATCAACCTCCAACAGTGAGAAACAGTTTTATATGATAAAGCAGTGATTACATTTTCTAATGATTGCTCAAAGTATTTTGTAATCTATAGGGAATACATTTCACAGCTCCCGGGAGCCCTCCCAGCTCCGCTATTTGTCATTCCACACTTTAAGTAGAGCATAGAATACGAGGAGAGCAATCTAGGCATATATTATCCTTTGGGGCACTCAATGTATGCAATATCCATGCAATTAACCTGTGTCTAGCTGACCTGCTCATGATGATGCTATTCTGTCCTCAGCAGCAAAGATGAAATGAATGAATCGCACATCGGGCCCCCTATCCCCACCCCAAATTTCCTCTTTAAAAAATAGGATCATATTTTTCACACTCCAAGTGAAGTGCTAGCATTTTCTATTTTCCTGTAAGAAAGTTTTCTTTCCTTAAAAAGTTTAGATCTGCAGACCCTTTGCAAAGTCTTTAGAAGGTTTATGATGATGTGTGGGGGACCCTGAACTACCGTTCTTCATAAAAGCAGTTTCCCGATCAGAGGCCAGTTAGCTATTTTTCCTGTTCATTTGTTGAACCTGCCTGGGGTTTCTAAGGCAAGCATTCCTGGCTTGAGGTTTGTACCCCACCCACACAGTTTTTCTGAAGAGAGAAAATGTGCCACTGCTGATCGTGAAGAAAACGCTGGGTCTAGATTCTAATAGGGCCTGGAAAGACAAGAAAAGATGGAAGTGCAGAATTTAGTACCTTCTTCAGCACTGGATTTGTGTTGGGCTGGAAAGTGGCTTTGTTGTTGCAATGCAAGAATCACTGGCTGCTATTGAGAATGAGTCCGTAAAGGTTATTTTCTCATTTGAAAATATGCACTGGATCCCAAAGATTTCTATTCAAAATATAAGCTAGAATGAATATGCTAATGTAGGACATAAAATATTAAGCTGGAAGGGATTGAAATAAACTAAAAAATGTATATACACAGTACATGTCTATATATGTATGTTTGCATGCATATATACACACGTGTGTGTGATGCCCCAGTGTTAAACTCGATGCTGCGTGTGTGTGTTTCATTAAAGGAGCACAGATTTGGAGCCTGGGCTATTATTTCCAGTGACTTGCAGCCTTGAGGGCAGCAGTGAAATGGAAAAGAGCAGGGCAGCCTGCTCTCCCAGCGATGTTCACTGCATCTGAAAGGTCATGTCATGTTTCCTGGCAATTGACTCAATGGGTTTGGATTCTACAACATAAGGTCAGGCTGTTTCCACTCTGCCTGTGTTTCCTGGGGAATGTGCCTTCCAGTTGTTTTCACGTTGACCTCATTATCCAGCCCTGGCGATGAGCTTGGCACGGACTCGCTGCGGCTGCCCAGGCTGGGACTGCCCTGCCTCCGAGACCCTGTACCTCTGGCCTGGGGAACGTGGGTGGGTGTTGATGCCTCTCTCTCATGGCTTAGGAAGGCCTGATCTCTCTCCCAGTCAAGACCAGCTGTGTGTCACTGAACAAGGACTGCGGGAGTGTAAGGACACGGTGGAGGGTGTGGGGACTCTCTGTCCTCCTCATGGGCGGGCTGGCAATGGAAGGAAGAGGAGACAAGCAACACGCAGGCCCCTGGTCTCAGATCTTCAACGCATGAACAGAGGGACCCAATTGAGACCAATATAAAATTTCCCAACTCCTCAGATCAGTTCTGGAAGCTCGTCTTGAGCAACGAGAATGAAATTTGCTTGAATCCAATGCCTCCATGTATCTCCAGCCTGCAAAAGGTTCTTCTGGGTTACTTTCAAGGGAATTACAATACTTGTACAAACAAGACTGTTCTAGTCCCGGGGAGTGGACTCTGTCAAAGCTAAAATACCATTGAATTCAAAGTTTTATCTGCCCAAACTATGGAGGAACTGGAGCACGGGTCAGTGGCCGCAGGGCTTCTATCAACAGAATAGCGGAAGCCAATTGGGGTCTCAGTCATGGTTTCATCGCTTGTGTTGTGGCCCCAGCCCAACTGTTTGAAATCTCAGAGCCTGTCAAGTGCAGATGATGTTCCACACCCCCGATATGACAATTAAATGAGATCAGATCCAGGGAGACTTTATTAAAGGCTAATTTAAGTTATTTAAGGCCGTATTTCTGACTTTTACTGTGGGACGATTTCATTCAGCAGAGTCTGACCAGTTATCTGCTGAAGTTAGAAGAAGGAGAACAGGAGTCTGACACGAGGAAAGAACGTTCTGAATCACGAAGGTCAATCAGGCCGTAGAAGAATTTTGCTCGGGAAGCTGTCAAGACACCAGAACTGGAGTTATTCAGGGGAAAATTGGCTGTAATACTTGGGGAAATAGAATGGGAAGACTCTTTGCCCTTGTGTTCGATGTCTGAAGGAGATGACCCAGCAGCCAATCTATAAATAAAATGCTTTTTCGTTGTCTAAGATTTTGGTGCTTTGGGAATGTGTTCGGGCACTTTGAAAAGTGACAGTACAAAAAGCGTGACAGTAAAATGAAAGCCTGATGCTTCTCTTCATCACAAAAACTGTATTTGAAATGTGAAGTCCATTCTAAAATGCAGATCTGGCCGTGTCACTCACTCTCTGCATTAGATCAGTCTACTCTGTAGGAACATGTAGAATGGCCCTGCACCATTGAACTGTAGTTTTTGCTCTACTGTCTGAGGCAGCTGCTCCTGGCTGGTGGGGAGCTTTCTTCCACACAGTGATTCAGGAACCCAAGTTCCTTTTGTCTTCCACCGTGCCCTACACTCTGGCCATCCTTTGCACGAACTGGTGCAAAGAGAAAGGATGTGTGGGAGGGACAGCTACTTCTTAAAAGCCTTGGCCAGAACAGGCACCATCTTCCTTTTCATATTCCATTGGCTAGGACCCAGCCACGTGGCCACACCTGCCAGCAAGGGAGGCTGGGAAATGGGGTTGGCAGGATGCCCAGGGAGAGGTGGGGATGGCTTATGCTCCCTTTCTTAAAGTCCTTCAACAGATCCCCACTGCTCTGAGATTGGAGCATTTACACCAGGCAGAGCACAGTCATAGTCTTGAGAAGTAAATTAAAGCGATGGAACCTCCCCCCATCCTTATACCCATAGCCAATTCTGCCTACAGTTTTAGGGAGTGTTCCCAGAGGCCATTAACAGGATCCCTGATGTAGAGGGGCAGAGAAATTGTTCTCTGATAATGGTCCAGTCTATGAAGTAGCTTTTTCATGAGAAACTAGTGCACCTTCAGAAGGCCTGGATGGATAGGAAGGTTGAAAGGGCCTAAATTTAATGCCATCATCTTTAGGATGGCTTGCCTGAGGAATACGTGGATGGAAAATGCTAGCCCTGCACATGGGCACATGGTGAGCTGAGCTGTTTTCTGCAAAGGTGCAGCTAACAAGGCCCTGTTTGATTGCCACCTTCTGCCATGTGAGACATCATGGCTTCCCACCCCAGAGGCGAGGCTGATGTGTATACACAAGGTGGCCAGTCCCAGAGGACCAATTGCGTAGCAACTTGTGCAGGTGTCATAATTAGCCATTTCCTGACGAAACCCCACAAATAAGCTACAATCCTCAAGACACAACCCTCTGGAACCTTTTACAGAATTGTTTTCAGACCAAATAATATTCATCTGTAACCTGTTTAATTACCCAAGCCGTATATTTAACTGCCTTAGACTTGCTGGTATGAATTTTACAGCGAATCGGATATGAGGTGCTTAGCAGCTGGTGGGGCTGTAGCCACCGTGCAGAGCTGAACAAACCTGAGACCGAGGCTGCTCTGCCAACAGACAAGTCAGATGGGTACGAGGTTACAGTTTCCTGTTCTATTCCTTGCCTATCAAGACCAATAAACAAGTCATGAAGTGACCAGAAAGGTGTGAAGTCGGGAAGTCAGACACCGACACTGAGCACAGTGTTGCAGTGACCTGAGCAGGTTCCCCTGGCCCCAGGAGGGGAAGTTAAGGTGCTAGATTGTTTAAGGTGCAAAATCTCCTTAAATACCCTGCTTTCTGCCTCCAGGTATTCACTGAAAAATCCCAGCAAATATATGAACTGAATGAACATTTTCCTTCCTAGGAGAAAATCAAATTCCATGTTCAAGTCTAAATGATGTTTATTTGGGCTACGCTGGCTAATGGCATCGCTGTTCCCTTTCTCCCCCAGCAGGAAGGCGTGGGGGAGCTACTGTGCACTTTACACAGCCAGAGACGTGGCTCGTGGGACGCGCTCACGTGGCCTGCCTCCAACACGGTCAGGGGCTGAGTGGTTGGGTCAGCAATTGCTCAGGCTGTCTGGAATTTCCTGCAAATATGTTTTCATCACACAATTCATTTGTCAGTGTGTAGACATTGCTGCCACCTGTCCGTTTTGAGGATCATGGTTCTCGTGTGGTGGTGGAGCCCCTGTTAGCCTTCTCAGGCTGGGGGCTACGCAGACTGTTGTCTGGTGAATGCAAACTTAACTCCATGGGTAGATGAGAAAGTATTGAATGAAATGCAATGCCTTCCTCTTCATGAATATTGGGTGCTACAGTCATTTGAACAAAGCTGTCTCTGTTTTATTTATTTGTAATAAATCTGTATCGTTTCCTTTGCTAATTATTGTAAATAATGCTTCAATGAACATCTTCCTGCAAATGACCTCTTTTCTTCTTCTAAATTATTTCCTCAAGAATAAATTTTACACATGGGAATATTTGGTTAAAGGATATGGAATTTTTTTAAAGAAATGTATATCATCAACTTACTTTTCCAGAAGAATTATGCTAATTTATATTGTCACCAGCAAATAATGAGTTTAACAGTTACACTTTGATTTTACCAGTCTTGGATTTTGCCTCATTCATTTGTACATTGACTAGGTCAGAAATGGCACTCATTATTATTTCAATTTGCCTTGTTAAAAAAATTTATAGCAATGATATTTTCCCATGTGCTCGCTTAGTCTTTGTATTTTCTTGGTGAATATTCAAATATTTTGCTGTATAGTGATGTTTTCCCATTTGAATGAGCTCTTTATAATACATGAGCACTATCCCTTTAAACAAAGTGAAGTCTAGCAATGTAATTATGTTTATATCTATAAAATGTGAGTAATCATTCATTCCCTGAGCTATTGAGCATAGAATTTTGATAATGCATTTGAAAATGCTTTGGAAAATCCTAAGCATTATATATATGCATGATGATCTTACTGTAAATTTTAACGTAAAAATTATATTTAGTTACAAGTATAAGTATAAATATACTTTGGGAATAAATAGTTTGATGGGAATTCATGTGCCAAAGATCTGGGTATCAGCTGACCACACACTCAATAAGGGACAATGGTGGGATCCAAGTGATGAGAGATTAACATGAGACACAATTTATGCCTGAATTCATGGTGAATTTTTTCTCCTAAAATTATCCATCTGAGGAAAAACCCACCCTATAGTCAAGTTCTAACAAAGTCTCTCATATTATAGGAAACAATAATATATCATATTAGGAAGACATATTAGCCTAAAAATACCTCAGTCAATGCTAGTTTTGACACTTTCCAGAAGCTCCTTGATAGAAACAGTTAAAAAAGGAGGCAAATAAATTTAACATCAACTTAGTGATTATTTCCAGGTGCATGACCCCACAATTTTAAATGTTGAATGTTGATTTACACACTTTTCCTTGATCTTTTAGAGATCGCTGGACAAAGCTCCATCAGTAGGGAGTTATCTTGTGGGAATCCCACAGGTAAACCTATGAGATGAATTTAAAAATCCCAGTTGTCCAATATTATGCAAATGGCCACTGTGGTTTGGGAGCCAATTTTAAGTAAATGCACCACACACAGATTTAAACAGTGCAGAATTCCTTGAATATAACTACAATATGAAACAATCTGGATGAATATCCCAGACACAGTATTAACCAAAAGGAGCGAGACACAAAAAGGCACTTACACAAAATTCCCAAGCAGGCATCTCTGGTGGACTGTGTTAGGAGTCAGGATGGTGGTTCCCTTCCGAAAGGGGGACGGAGGGGGCTTCCAGGGTGCTGATCACATGTTGGGTGCAAGGATCACTTCATTTTGGGCAAAGCCAATGAGCCAAACAGCAATGATTTGTGCACTGTTCTGTGTGTGCCTGTTGTTCTTCAAGGGAACAATGGAAAAGAACACACTCTGAACAACTTAGAACTGAAGATGATGTGCTCAGGAAAACCGTTTCACGTGATTCCAGCAGAGGCTCTAGTGACGGCAAAGATGACGTCAAAGATGCAAAGGAAGGGTGAATGATTTTTGTGCTGAAGTGTGTGGGAAAGAAAAGCCACACTTCTAAATGAACCTATTGTATCAGAATACGGGATTCAGCATAAGCATGTAATTAAATTCTTAAGTTACAAAATTAAAATTTTAGAATAGACATTTGACTCTTTCACTGTAATCCGTCAGTTACATATCCATGTTGGCTGCACAGTGGGTGTAGAATTTTCTCATTGGGAAACTGTAGCATGGCCTTATGTGGAGGGCCTTTTTATTTGGAGGGGCAGTTTGAACACACCTCCTGCATATTTAGTTCTAGGAGCTTTGTTTTAAGAGGGAGACTAATATCACGAAGCTGGCCCGGAGAGGGTGACTAGAGTACTGAGGAATTCTGAGAGCATTTGTGTGAGGAAAGGCTAAGGTGCTAAGCTGAGGTAAGAGAAGACCCGGGGCATGAGATGTCTACGAATATTGGAAGGCTGTCATGGGTCTCCAGAGAACAGAACTAGGACCAGTGAGTGGAGGACACATTTCAAGCCAGTGTTAGGAAGAATTTTCATAACAATTGGAGCTCTTTAGAAGTGAAATGGGCTGCCTTCAAATTAGAACCCCTAGAAGATTCAGGAAGAAGCTGGGTAATTATTTGTTAGAAATATTTGTAGCAGCGATTCCTTTAATAAATTAGTTCATGTTTTAAGATTTCTCCCAAGCCCAGAGCTACTGACTTTATGGTTCCTTTCTTAGCTGTCTCTCTGGTCAGCTCAGTGTCTGCAACGTTTGGGGAGTAGAGAGGTGAGGTGTCTGTGAGGTGATCCTCTCCACAGACGCAGGCCATTTTGGCGCCAATCCTGGGCCAGGATTATCCAGTTTGATTCTTCACAGGGATCACATGAACAAAAATAACTGTTGTTCTCTTTGTTAACTTTTCTAGATCAAAATTCTGAACTACCAATGTGTTTTGTTTAGCTTACAGAGTTAAAAAAAATGAATTTGTTGCCAACATTTAAAAACCGGAAATTTCCACAGAAAACTCCAGGTTTCCGGGTTTTTCTTGACAAGCCTGTAGGCAGGCACTGGTGTACTCAGTTCCCACAGGCGTGGACCACAGGTCCAGGTGGTCTTTGCTCCCTGTAGATGGGGCTGGTGTTCCTGGGTTCACCCGGGCCCCACCCAGCTGCTTCACTCACTCATTCACATTATGTGCCCGACCCCTGAATCTTTCGAGTATGCAATCTCTGTTCTAAGAAGACAGGAGTTTTTTTCCTTTAGTTTTACACATAATTTCAGTTGCCTTTAAAAAGCAATTAAGTTTACAATGATCAATCCACCATGATGAAAATTCAAAGCCTGATGCTTGTCAATCAATTTTACATTCTAAGTAAAGATGATCCCACCAAGAATTGGTATAGGATCTGCTAACTTACTTTGTAATGTGAACTTAGAATGTTATTTTTCTTGCCAACTTAGTCTCTCTATTCCTCAGTTTTCTCCTCTTTGAAATAGGGTTAATACAGTAATAATAGCTACCTCATGGAGTAATTTTTGTGGATTGCATGTAGTCATGCTGGAAAACACTTATGTTCATGCTTGGCAGACGGAATCTCTCAGTAAATATGTATTGTAATGGGGGACCATGATGGGAATACTCGAAACTCCAAGTTGTCTAAAATCTCAAGATATTTGCTGTGATATTGAATTGGCAAGCATTTCAATAATTTCATTGTATTTGGTGGGATGGAGAAGGTTCATATCATTCTCATGTTCGCTTTCCAGGTCTCCTGCTCTGACTCCAGAGTCACCATGGCCCTGGAGGCTCCATCAGGTTGAGGGCAGTCACTCGATGGGACCAGGATCTTCTAAAGAATAGCAACAGTTCCCCAACCTTCCTATCTAGGACATCTCTTGAGGAAATTATCTTCCAAAACAGAAACAAAATCCAAACCCAAACAAGCAAACAAGACAATCTCTTTTGTAATATATAGAATGGCAGAAATCTCTTAGGTACTACCTAGAGTTAGCCAGACTCAGGAGAAGGCTGCAGTCTTCCAAGACTGCCAAGTCTGCCCAAGACTTCTGACCCCAGCTTTAAGTGTGGGAGTCCCCAGGGCCACCCTCAAATGAGAGCAGTTAGTTATAAAATTGTGGATCCCCATGGACTCCCTCAGGTTTCGTACTTTGCTAGAATGACTCACAGAATTCAGGAAAGTACTGAACTTACAGTTCCAGTTTTATAGCAAAAGGTTGCAAATCAGAATCAGCCAAAGGAAGAGACACATAGGGTAGAGTCCGGGACTAGAAGGGTCCCAAATGCAAAGCTTCGGTGTTCTCAGGGACATGTTACCTTCCTGTCCTCAATTTGAGACAATACACATGGAGTAATACCAACCTGGAAAGCTCACCAAACTTCAGTGTCCAGGGTTTTTATTGGGATTTCATTACATAGGCATGATTGATTTAATCCTTGGCTAGGTGACTCAATCTCCAGACTCCCTCCCCTCCCTGAGAGGCCAGGTGATATCACATGGCTCAAAGCCCTAACCCTTTAATCATCTTTAATATAGTTGGTCTTTCTGTCATTGCCAGTCCCCATCCTGAGTCACCCTGTTAGCACAAACTATCCAGGAAGCTACCATGAATAGCAAATACAGTAGGATCACTTGGGAAACTCCAAGGTTTAGTGGTTACCTCCCAGGAGCTGGGACAGAAGCCAGACCTCTCTTTGGGTAAAGTTAATTCTTCACTACACAGGTGTGTGCCTGTGGCAGGCAGCCTCTGAGATGACCTCCAATGATCCCAGCTCCTGGTATTCATACCTCCTGTAATCTACTCTCTTTGGATGAGGTCTAGACCTAGTGACTCATTTCTAGTAAATAGAATTCTGAAAAAGTGATGGCATTAGGTCATAGAAAGACTCTGGCTTCCCTGTTGTTCTTTTGCTTCATGAATTGTGAATGGATGAGACCAACTGCTATGTTGTGAGCTGCCCTGTGGAGAGGCTCATGTGGAAGGAAGTGAGGGAGGCCTGTGGCCAACAGCCAGCAGGCAACTGAGGCCTTCAGTCCAACAGCCTGTGAGGAACTCAATCCTGCCAACAACCACGTGAGCAAGTTTGAGAATAAACCCATCCCCAGTTGAGCCTTGAGACGTGACTCACACCCTGTCCACACCTTCAATGAACCTTGTGAGAGACCCTGGGTTTGCTCAAGACACCAAGCTATGCCACATCTGGATTCTTGACCCACAGAAACTATGAGAAAATACATGCTTGCTGTTCAAATCTGCTAAGTTTTGGGATAAATTTTTATGCAGCAACAGATAAAATATCACATTATCCTATCTTTCGCTCTTTTCTCTAGGAAATCTGCTTGCCAACACGTTACAAAAATATCTTTCAGATTATAGGCTGAAAGATGGATTTAGATGCAATATTTAAATTTAGATATGTCCTTTATGGCTCTTCATATGAGCTTTGATGCATAAAATGGTAACGTTTTGTTTTCCTTTAAGACATTCTTACTTACTTAACTCATTATTTCCTTGCAACAAGTTAGTATAAAATTAATGTTTGTAGGTTTTCAATTTTCTTAATTCTTTTAAACAAACCACATAACATGTACCCATCTTATTTAAAGGATAAGTTTCTCAATAAGAGACATTTGTGGAAACGTTGTTTAGGTTCATCTTCATTACACATTATGTCCATTTCCTGCCAATTGAGTAGACATCAAACTAACAGGGGATTGAACTGTTAAAATGTTACTTTTGGAGAATCTTTTTTAAAAGAAAATATGACCACTCAATCCTAAAGGTGTGTTTTTGTTGAAAGTTATTATTTTGGAATTTGAATTTTCCTGGAGCTACGTCGTAAGGCCTCCACCTGTGAATTTGCTCTCTAGAAGACACTTTCATTCAGTGACCAATTGTTTCTCAGTGGATAAATTCAATTATAAATTACAATAGAATTGACTTTTTCATAGCATCCCGCACTCTCCAAGTATCTGAAAGTCCTCTGTGGGTATAAAGTAATTACAGTGCTCAAAGGACGGCTTAGTAATTGTGGACTTGAACACAGACTCTCTATATTTGAGAAGGACTACTTCCCAGCTGGGAACATTAAGTTGGATTTTACTGAGACTGAAGCCAGACAGCTGGGTGATCCCCTGTGCTATTTTGAAAAGTATCTTGGGATCTTTAATTTCCACCTGGATGGTCAGGGAGGTGAGAGAATGACCCTCATTGGGTGTGACCTTGAGTTCTTGAACCAGGCAACCTCCCACCCCAGAGGTGAGATGTGCAATCTGGGCAAATTATACGACCTCTTAATTATTTGTGCTGAATCCCAACTGTATTCCCACGGTTGGTTCTCTCCCAGGTGAGTTCAGATGGTGGCTGAGAAGAATGTTGGAAAGTTTTCAGACAGCTGTTTCCTGAGAATGCTTTCATTGGTCTATATGTGATGTTATGTTGTTGTTCTAGCCTTTTAACACCATTGTTTCTTCTTTCTGTGATGCCATTCGTGTACTACAGACCTGATAAACACTCAAGGTTCTTTGGTTGTCTGCCGCGGTCTTCCTTTGGCACATCTAAGACGGAGCCTGTGGGTCTTTCTCCCTTTATTCCTCTTCATCTGTTGCCTTGGAATTGCTGGCTGAGTGATTAAATGATGCTTACGTCTTTTGCACCTCACCTTGACAGGCCATGGTATGAAAGGTGCTATTTAAGCTGTAGCTGTTGGCCCTGTTGTCTAGATGGGCTCCAGGACACGAAAGACCTGGGTTAGCTTGTGTGTGTGTGTTCGTTTTCAGCTTTGTGAAGACTTGTTACCAGTGAGAATTGATTTAGAGCTTATTAACACAACACATTCTTCAAACTACCTGTGGGGTTGACTCAAAGGCAATTCAAAGGTATAGTTTAGCAATTCAACTAAATGCCATTCAGTTTGTGGTAATCACAACTCCACATAAACTGAATTTGAATAGTTTCTGAATCTAAGGAGAAATATGTGCCTTCTAAAAACAGTTGTTATCTTCCTCCCTCACCTCGCCCTGTAGTAGTAGGAATGGTGATGAACAAGTGTAGGTGCAGGATGAAGTGCTATTTCATCAGCAAAACGTGAAGTCAGTCTGTGCCACTGCCTGGACCTGGGGGCTCACGCGCTGGGTGTGCTAACCACGGCATTCTCCCGGGAACTGGTTCTGAGGCACTGACTGCGTTTCTTCTGAAGCTAAAGTACTTAGCTTTGCTTCCAAGGCTTTTAATATAATTTGTTGGCTTCAGCAGATTTCTAAAGCACACCACTTGAGATCTTTCACAGCTCAAGGGAAATTCTATACTATAAATTTACAGGATCTTTTCTTTTACCTGGGGTGAGAATGCACCTTTTTCTAGCACTATTTTTCTGAGATACCTTTCATCCGTTTACATGATGTTTTTTCCTTGCTGTGATTTAAAAAAAAAAAATTGCCAAAGCTGTCTACATAACGTGAAACTTTTGTTTGTGTTTTTTGAAGTTAGGAGAGACTGGAATGTTTTTATCTCTGTATCCTGAATGCCTCTCACATTTCTTGGCACCAAGTGGACTCTCAACAAGCAGTTACTGAGAAGCAGAGAGTTGAATGGTGGTTACCAGGGGCAAGGGAGTGGGGGAAAGAGGAGATGTTGGTCAAACGGTACAAAGTTGAATTTATGTAAGATGAGTAAGTCTAGGAATCTAATGTACAGCATGATAGCTATAATTAACAATAGTGTTTGGAATGCTGGAAATTTGCTAAGAGAGATTTCAGGTGCTTTCGCTGCAAAAAATGAAAAAAAAGGTAACTATGTGAGGAGATGGAGATGTTAATTATCTGTATTGTAGTAATCATTTCACTATGCATATCAAATCATCACGTTGTATACCTTAAATATTTACAATTTCTTGTTGAAAAACCAGTTCTTGAATGATGCAATGATGCATCAGTTCGGTCAATAGATTGAATTATTTTTATGTACTTAATTCATTGGTTGACTGAATTAAGCTACTTAAGAGCTGTTTAGGCCATGAGGGATATTTATATGTTTCTGGAGAATGTACAATCACCTTGGTTAACGATGTTTGTTGGAGGCATTTGATTGTAAGGGGCCCAAAGAACCGTGGTTGAATTCTGCTTGAGCATAACGCCATTTTCTACAGGAAAGTGGATTAGAACTTTTTGATAACTGATGTGAAAATTTCAGCTCTGAATGACTTCCAGAAAATCTCCTTTTGCAGTAAACAAACAAAACGTTCTCAAGAGATCTGAGAGGAGGCTTGAGCTTTTATCTCTGCCCTAGAGCAGGAGAATTCTCCAAGTCTCTTGGGAGAGAGTGGTCTCATTAGGAAATGGTGGAAGACCAAAGCATCAACCAACTGTTCATGCTAGGAGACAGAGAGTGAACTTCGAGCTTAGGGAGGACTGATGGCAATAATGAATGACAGCTGAAATAAAAAAAGATGTCATCCACGCTACTTTTTTACAGAAACCATAACATCCTTGTGAAAGGTAAAGAAAAAGAACAAATGCATTCTTTGAAATGGAGCGGGTAATGGAGGACAGGAGGTGGAGACATACAGAGTGGTTGATGTCTAGTTGGAACCTTTCAACATAGCCCCTAAGGCTTTTTCCTAACCCTGTCACTGTCCCAACACCTTCTCGGGGCTGACAGTCTTGGTAATTGATGGGTTGGTGGGGGCTGTTTTCTGCAAGCACATTAAAGCAGGAGGGAATACTCCGGCCCTGCCTCCCCGCCTGGCACGGGGGACCCAGAGGTGCGCAGATCCAGGGCCTGGCGATGTTGGACAGAAGAAGGGATCGATTCTGTCAATCAGGCTACCCAGCTACTGTCAGGCTCCGGGACCTTTCACCTGCTCCTCGGAGTCATTAGAACTCCCAAATCTCTTTGCAGGCTTTTTCTATTAGACACATACTCCCATGTTTTGATTTTTTCTCCTAAAGTCATTTTTTTTTATAATTACCTGCATTGAACCACACTTACCATCTGTGGGCTGAAAGCGGGCAAATGATTTATTAGTCTTGGTTTCTAACGGTGCGGAGCGGTGGACGATTGATTTGGCTGGTGACACACAGCGGACGTGCCGATGGCTGGGGGTCAGTGTCAGAATGATGCTTCTGGTGCAGCTGATGCGCACAGAGGGACCTGGGGTTTGGTGTTTAGTCGGCAGACTGTGACATTGCAAAAGTGGAGCCTCAAATCGGTGTGGGCAACGTCAGGCGGGAAAAGCATTGAGGGGCAGCACGGGACGTTTCTTTTCAAGTAGAAAGTAAAACTGTGTGTGAAAAGAGGAGACAGTGTGTACAACTCAAATCGTTTCTGATGAGGCTCTGGATTTCTTTTGTCCATATCATCTGCCTCGTACCCAAGGGTTTGACTGTGCAGTGGCCAGTTATGATGGGGGGGGGGTGGTCCCTGACCACTTGTCTTGGCATTTGTGTACCTAGATTTGGACCTAAATCAAGGTACCCATCAACATAGCCATTTCCCATTGATAGATACTATGCTTTTCTCATGATTGATGATCAAATTGCAGTGTGGCCCATTGAATGCATCTTCTTGGAGAATCCCCTGTCCTCCCACAAAAGATGCTAACTATAAAACACCAGCGTGCTGCGTGCTGCTTGGCTCATGGGCAGTATTCAAGCTTCCTTCCTTCCTTCTTATTCCCTCCTGCCTGGAACAGGAAGATGGAGCCTGACCAAAGACGCTTGGAACATGGAGAAGATGATGGAGCGAGAAGAGTAGGAACCCAGTGTGACTTCTGTGGGCTCCAGGCATTTTTGCCTTCACGGGCCCCTTTTACCATAAAACTGTATTTTATTACATGTTGATATAAAGGTGACATTATTAATATTGTATATGAAAACTTTTTCTTCCACCTAAAAGTTTGTGTTTGTTTTCTTCTGGTTTTAAAAGAAATTAAAACATTTTCATGGCCCTTAGAAGTATTAGGGGCCCTGGGCCCTGTGCCTGCTGGAGAAGAGATGGCAGTGACATCAACGTCAAGCAGAAGAAGTAAAATGACAGGCTCTTTTGCCGATGGTTAGACTAAGTAAGGCACAGAAAGCGCGTTTTGTTTTCTTCTTCGATGATCTCTGTGGTCTCTCAGTTATGACTGTTGGCTCCTTTGGATTTAGAGGTAGAGTAGAGCCCATCTATGTTGACTCTAAGACTTTCTTTGAAGTTTGGACTTTTTGATGAGTCCCTGATAAAAATTAATTTTTTCTCCTAAATTTCCAACTTGTGTGTCGTTAGACCGTGGTCAGTTACAGTGCTATTTCACAACTGTTTACTATTCAAACAAACCAGGAAACTTTGAGATGCAGGGGACTTTACAATAAGTCCTCTTACAAAATAACAGTAAGAATAAATGCCCTCGGCCCCATGGAAAGGAGCCTGCTGTAAAGCAAATAACACTTTTTAATGTACTTGCTTGTCACCTAGGTTTTTCAACTACTGAAAACTGTTAAAGTGGATGCACCCCCTCCTTTCTAGCCTGGTGAGTCCTGAGAGATTGGGCCATCGCTCTGATTCTTTCTGTTTTTGTCTTTGCTACCCTAACAAATGTTGCCCTATTACCTGAGAGCGAGTATGGGGGAGTGGTCACAGCCTGGGCCACAGAAGCACCTGAGTGGGGTTCAAACCTTGGCTCTACCACTTGCTCTGGATGCTCTTGGACAAGTCACTGAAATGCTCTGTGCTTTAGTTTCTTCCACTATAAACAGAGGAGAAAAATGCAAGTATCCCTCAGTATCCAAAACCAATTTGCGCCTGAAATCATGTAAGATAGTGAACATTCACAAAGCAGAAACCTATATCCCATTATTTTAAATGGGAAAAATGGTGAGTACATTTCTAGCTCATCCTAGGATCCCAATTGACTCTCCAAAATCACTGAAACTCAAACACTTCATAACAACCCACTGATTTCTACATAACGGACGAGTATTTAAAACTATCTCATTTTTTAATCAGTTAACTCATTGTGGGTGTGTTTGCATGTACAGAAGCTATAAGAATTATTTTCTTTCTGGACTTCATCACACGTATACTCTAATATAAAAGAACAATGAGGCAATATGTTAAAAATATAAAAAACCCCAAAACACATAGTGAAATAAAATAAACAAGGCAAATTAAAACCTGATTGCTTACTGATTGAAGACATACAGACTGAAGGTGAGAGTGGGAGGTGAGAGAAGAGATGGAGGCTGTGGTCACTGTTGTGTGTGGGATGTCTTGAAGATATGATGACTCTTTGGTCCATAAGCTGTAAAAGTGACTTGGACATTATCTTCATGATCAACAGCACTAGAAGGAGCATTCTCTATCGATAAAAGAGTGTCGATCGCAAAATTTCATTCTTTAGATAATCTTTGGTGGATGGTAACAGAAAGCTTGTGACGGAATCATTGCCACAGGCCTTATAATTCAAATGCCACATGACAGCCCACGCATTCCTTCTCTTCAACTGGCTCTAAATGGCACTGAAGTTGTTGGAAGAAGACACCGATCGGTTTTAGCCTAACACCTTCTTTATAATTTCCTCCAAAAATTAGTGCCAGCCTCTATTTAAAGGCTTTATGTCGTGGCACATTTTCTTATTTTCTGAAATGCACATATAAAATGGCATCCTTAAAAAAAAATGGCCTAGTTTCATCCACGTAAACAATGTCTTTTGCAGTAAAGCACCTTCCTTCAGGGTTTTCTGCCGTTCTCAGGGGAGGGTGCTTGCAGCCTCACCATCAGCGGCAGCTGCTGTGATCCTGAAAATATCTGTTCTTGCGTATTTCATTCTTCCTTAAATCTTTCCAACCATCCAGGCCCTGGTTTAGGATTCAACTTCTCCACTGAATTCTCTCTCTCCTTCTTCTGATCTTTGAGATGATTAGCTCCTTTTGTCGTTGCAACAAGATGGTCAGCGACATCCCGCAGTGGCCATCAAGCCCCTTTCTAGGTGTTCTCCCAGTTTTTCATGACTATTATGCTTTCCTGAGTAACACTGTGGAGCCTTCCACAACCCACCACACTTCCATAACTTTTAAATTTTTCCATGCATAAAAAAACAATCAAGTCATTATGGACTTGTACTTGACTAAAGTTATGTCTTTATGTGTCCATTTCTCTCACTTTCACGTTTTTGTCGAATGTATGTGTTTTTCTAGGCCTCTTAGTCTCCCAGGACTTTCCACTTTCTTAGCAGGCATTTTCACTTAGTAATGTAGGGAAGATGATAGCAATAAGGCACATCACATTTAAGCAATGTTTAAATTAAATCGCTGCTGAGCGTGACTCGGTCCGTGACTGCAGAGCAGCTTCATATGTCCTCGCATCAGATAGCGAATTTGGGGTAAACCTTTTTGCAAAGCTTTCTCACAAATCTACTCGTGATACTCAGGTAAGGCATACTTGGAGTACCTGCCTCATAGGGCAGTTACAGGATGAATATGGAATGCAAGGGCAGGAGGTTGTATAGGGGGCCAAATTTGTGGGGTGCATTGACACTGCATGGGGCCTCTGTGATCAGGAGCCCGCTGGCCCAGTCATGTGGGACATCACTCATGAACAGCTTCTATAACCTGCCTCTCCTATGTGCAACTGTGCTCAAAGCAGCTTGAACGGTTGCAATCAGCGCTCCCTTCTGTTATCCTCGTTCCATAGATGGGAAACTACCATGGGGAGAAGCCTGCCCCACTGAGGACTGTTAGAAAGAGAGGACCCAAGGGAGCTTGGAAGTGGCTAATGGGAGATAAAGAAAAGAGGTAGAGGGACTGGCCAGGTGGTGTAGTGGCTGAGTTCTCACGCTCTGCTTCGGCGGCTGGGGGTTCGCAGGTTCAGATCCCAGGTGTGGACCTACATACTCCTCATCAAGCCATGCTGTAGCAGCATCCCATATACAAAGTAGAGGAAGGTTGGCACGGATGTCGGCTCAGGGATTATCTTCCTCAAGCAAAAAGAGGAAAATTGGCAACAGATATTAGCTCAGGGCCAATCTTCCTCACCAAAAAAAAAAAAGAAAGAAAGAAAGAAAGAAAAAAAAGAGAGAAAAGAGGTAGAGAAAGAATGATAAAAACAAAAACAAGGTTCCTTTTTTAGGAAGTTGGGTGGGTTCTGCCCTGGCTTTCTGGTCTTGTAGTGTGCAGAGAGGCTGGGACACAGCTGAAAGGTCTCTGTGTGGCCTTTAAGAGTTCAGGGAGACAGGAAGTGGAAAAGGTCCCCGGGTGGACACTAGGAGGGTGGACAGAGAAACTCGCAGGAAGCACCTTGTTTACATGGTTGGGAAACCCGACAGGGAGAGCAGAGCAGAGAATCACCAGCATCCGCTGCCCGTTTCTGGGTCACCACGAACACAGCATTTCTGCAGGCTGGCTTTGCTAATATTGGATCTGAGTTAGCGATGTTCACAAGACATGAGAGTTTTTTCTCCACAGAATGCTGGAAGGATAGGGCTAATTTTTTTATTTTGTTTCATATTTTTTTCAGTGAGCTGGTAAATGTTGAATTGAAAACTACATTATTTTGGGTCTGTTTTATGTGGGATAACAATGAACATTTCACTGGACTAAAGGAACCAGGGGGACGGCGCTCCATGGCTCATTACCTCTGGCTTTGTAACGTTCTTGCTTCTCCAGGGGATTACTTCTGCAAATGGCCTGGGGAGAGTCAAAGATTTGGAACACAGATTCTGAGTGAATAGAGAGAAACAAACATAAGCGGGGAGAGCACATATAAGCCAAATAGAACTTTGGTACAAAAACAGACGTGATTTAAAGACTATTTCGCATTAGGAATGACGTCAGGATTTTGAATTCTTGATTTAAAATGACTATCGCGCCACCGCCACCTGCTGGCCAGAAAAGGTATCAGGTTAAGGCACCATCAGTAAAGGGTCTGGTCTTGATGAGGTAGAGTACGTGAAATATTTCCCATGGTTATTTTCATCTTTCTCTGAAAAAATATGTTAAAAATTTTTTTATGTCTAGAAAATGTTTTATTATTCTAAAATTAGCATTTCTTATTTATAAAAAATCATTGTAGAAAATTTGGAAAATACAGAAAAGCATAAGGATTATATCTTATATATTTTCTTGCCATGAAAATATTCTGCAAAAATCCTCAAAACTGCGATTGTGATATATATGTCGCTTTGTTTTATTCAGTTATTGAATTAATTTTTATCAGGAAATATTTTAAACATACTCCAAAATATAGACTATAACATATACCCACGAACCCCTCATCTAGACTTAACCCATTTTAACATTTTGCCATATATTTGCTCCAGAATTAAAAAAAAAAAATACAACTTTACAGGTGCAGATGAAATTCACATCTGTCCCACCCTCATCATTAAACTCCCATCCATATATCCATAAACAACCCATCAGTATTGTTTAACACATTTAAAATTGTGCACAATTGCTTGATACTCTATTTCTTTTCAATTTGCTTTTTGCACTAAAATTGTATTTATGAGATTTGTTAATGTTTTTATATGTAAATTGAGTAGATTCATTTTTACACATAACTGAATTAAAAAATCCAATCTGGGGGCCAGCCTGGTGGTGCAGTGGTTAAGTTCGCATGTTCCATTTTGGCGGCCTGGCATTCACTGGATCGGATCTGGGGTGTGGACCTATGTACCACTTGTCAAGCCATGCTGTGGCAGGCATCCCACATATAAAGTAGAGGAAGATGGGCACGGATGTTAATTCAGGGCCAGTCTTCCTCAGCAAAAAGAGGAGGATTGGCAGCAGATGTTAGCTCAGGGCTAATCTTCCTCAAAAAAAAAAAAAATCCAATCTGGAAAAATTGATCTTTAACTGGAGAGTTTAGTCCATTTACATTTATTGTGAATATGTTTAGATGTATTTCTACCACATTTTTTGTTATATATTTACAATGTCTTGTTTTTTTTTTAAAGATTTTATTTTTCCTTTTTCTCCCCAAAGCCCCCCAGGACATAGCTGTGTATTTTCAGTTGTGAGTTATAATGTCTTGTTTTTTTTTTTTTTTTAAAGATTTTTTTATTTTTTCCTTTTTCTCCCCAAAGCCCCCGGTACATAGTTGTATATTCTTAGTTGTGGGTTCTTCTAGTTGTGGCATGTGGGACGCTGCCTCAACGTGGTTTGATGAGCAGTGCCATGTCCGCGCCCAGGATTCGAACCAACGAAACACTGGGCCGCCTGCAGCGCAGCGCGCGAACTTAACCACTCGGCCACGGGGCCAGCCCCTATAATGCCTTGTTTTAAACATCTTTTTGTCTTTTATTAGAGGCTGAGTATTCTCAAAAATGCTTTTTCCTCATCTACTTGTTTTGAAGTTATATACTCTATTTCTTTTCTATCCTTAAATTCACACTGTGCCTATTTGACTTAACAAGCCTAAGGTAATAATCGTTGCTTCCCTTCTCCTGAAGAGTACAAAGACCTCAGAATGTTTTAAATTTTTTTCACATTTCTCTCATCTTCCATGCTATGCTTTCTAGAATTTACTTTCATTTTAGAGTCCCCACATTGGCTGCCACATCACCATCTTCATCATCACCATCATTCCTATCACCATATATCAATTAATGCTTACTTAGATTTATCCACATGGCCAGTTGTTAAATTTTTTTGTGTGGCTTATTTTAGATTTTAATGTTTGTGTTCTATTCTATAATAGCAATATTTTTTGTGTGTGGGGGAGAGATTCTGTTTTGGAAAGGATGAGAGAATGAAGAGATAAAAGGATAGGGAACTGATGGGATCTAAATTGGGGGTGTGGCAAAAACTGAAAGGGAGAAGGAGATAAGAACCTAAAGAATAAGAAAGTATAAAGGTCCAAGACCAGGAGAGAATTTACCTAAAGCAATAAATAGGGTTTATTCCCTGTTGCTATCGCAAATATGAAAGGAACGTTTCTGGACACCAAGTTATAAACATGTGAACAAGATGGAAAAATAAATCTCCTCCTTGCTCTGACTGTGTGAGCATGTAACTGCGAGCTGCTCTCAGTTTCTGCACAGTGAGCATCTGTTAGTAAAATCCACAGCCCTGGAACTGGAAAACAGAATTGGATAAAACACCAGAGACAATCTCTTCAACTTGAACTACGCGTACTTTCTTCTTCCTTGACGATCTGAACTGATGGAACAGAATCCTAGGTCAAATTTACTCGTTTTGAGAAGCAAACAGATGAAGTGACAGAGTCAAAGTCCTATGTGATATTTAGAGATGCTCTTCATTATTTTTTTATTTTATTCTCTTTTATTCTGACATTGACTGTTGTTTGCTCTTGGTGGGAAAGCCCTCATCTTTGGATGATCACAGGCGTGGCCTGTTAGGATGGACATCTTATTTTTATTTTTATTTTTTTTGAGGAAGATTAGCCCTGAGCTAACTGCTGCCAATCCTCCTCTTTTTGCTGAGGACGACTGGCCTTGAGCTAGCATCCATGCCCATCTTCCTCCACTTTATATGTGGGACACCTACCACAGCATGGTGTGCCAAGCGGTGCCATGTCTGCTCCCAGGATCTGAACCGGTGAACTCCGGGCCAACCAGAAGTGGAACGTGCACACTTAACCTTTGCGACACCAGGTCAGCCCCAGGATGGACATCTTAAATTGCTCTGTTTCCTGGAAGTTGCTTCAGTAGTAGAGGGCCAATGGGGATTGTATTTTTATAGCTTCATTTTGGAGCAGGCAGCCCCTCCGACGAGCTGAGGCAATCTGAGTAGGATGTTGTAGTCCCATCAGCTTCTCCGCTGGTTGCTCCTGACAGAAGGAATCTCCTTTGAAACACTCACAGTAGACACATTTAGATCATAGAATCACAGTAGTTTAGCGCGGAAAGCTCTTTAGAAATGGATTCATTCAGCCCTGCAACTTTCCAGAGGAGGAAATGGGAGTTTGGAGCGGGAGGTGATCTGCAGTGCAGTACTTGTGAGCTTGCCCTCCAGACATGGCTAATTCGGAGTTTTGGAACACTGGAAATGCCTCTGTGAACTCAAAGATAACCCCCACACACTCATAATGGCATCTCTCATCAGAATCATGGGCTCTACCTTGTGGTCTGGGGACCACTGAATAGGTGTTACCCAGGCCCCAAGTCCCATAAGATATTAATCACAACCAGCTCAGAACAAGCCTAACATATTACCTTTAGCTTACAGGACACCACAAAGGAAGGAAGAAGAAGATGGCTGAGACATAGGTCAAAACCAGTTAAAACTGGTTGAAGGTAACATGGTGGTCTGGCTTGACCTGACATAGACGCCGCAGCTCATTATGCATCCACTGTACTACGTTACCATCCTAAATAACACAGCCACCTGCAGCCCTGTCAGGAAACACCAGCCCAGATAAGGGGGGGAAAGAGGTGGCACCCTGTTCCCCAGAAAAGTCTGCCCATTTCCCCAAATAACTATGAATGTTCCTCCCCTTCATTACACTGACCCCTTGTAACTGTTGCTTGATGGCCCCAAAAGCTGAGAAGTTGACTTATGAACTTTGTTCCCACTTCTCCATTCTTTGGCCATTGAACAAAGCTTGTTCAAAACTCATCTTCCGTCTTGTTTCAAAGTTGTGGCATCGAACAGAGAAAGAATCTTCTGAGGAGGCAGCTCAGCAGGTAGCTCTGGGACTCAGGAGACTGGGGTTCCAGTCCCGCACAGCCGTCCCCAGCTGGTGACCAGGAACTTCATCTATGACACGAGGCAGTGGGGAGCTGACCCCTGCTTCCTGCCGGCTCCGAAGTCCTCATTTGTCTCAGTTCCTGCCTGGGGGGACAGGCGTAGTTTGCCGAGCAGAGTCTAGAGGTGGCTGCCTCCTCTCCTGGGACGTTATCCACGGGTCTTTGCTAAAGAATGGATTATATAAATGGACAATGAATATATAAATGGACAATGGCCAGACAGTATATAAAAATAGAACTCTAACCCACAACCTGTAGCACCTGCCCAGAAAACCAACCCTTTATCTATCATAACAGGCCCGGGAAGCCAGCCTACTATAAGCCAGCCTTGTAGGAAGCCGTACTGTGGTGTCCAGAAATAATCCAGGACAACAGACCCCAAACGGCCAGGATTAGATTAATAACTGACACCTTCCCCGATCTTTGTCCTTGCTTCCAATTTAGGACTAACTGGAGAGAACTAAATATGCTCCCCTAACCACTCACACCGGACGCCCCACTTCTAGTTAGCCATCTTCAGTTTCCCCATTAACAATCTTCAGTCCACACTCCCAGCGCTCCACCAAAATGCAAGTGTCAGTGACAGACTCACTTGCTCAGCGAGCTCGGAGATGACTTTGCCTCTTCTCGTTGGGGTGGTCTTCGTTTATTTCCACACAGCAGTAGCACCAGGAACGAGAACCAGAACACTGGGTTCCCTCTTCCTCCACCTTCCTCATGGCTGCTGAGGGTTCTAGCAAGGAGGGCAGAAGCCAGGGATGCCTGGGGGAGCAAAGGACCCTCCCCCACTCCAGGCACACCCATTCCTGTCCTTTTTGAGTCCTGTTTTGTGGCATTTCGCCTGTGGCTGACCTCAATGTTAGTGATAATGACAGAATAAGGGAGCTTACATGAGGTATACAATCCATGTAACTTCCGTCTGGGTCTCACTGCTGGCAGTGTATTTAGATCCACATTTCCGGTCAGTTTTGTCACCTGTGAGCTGGAAAACTGCAGCTCTGAGTTAGGTCATTGGAGTTGGGTCAAAACTCTCTGAGAGCAACTGAGTATGAAACCCAGTCCTTTTTGCTCAGACCTGGGCAACCTTTCTTCAACTTGCTTTTGACAATGATAAATATTTTAGTATTTTAGAGCAGAGGAATGTGGAAATTTAAAAAAAAAAAAAGATGTGTGGGCCGGCCCGGTGGTGCAGTGGTCAAGTGCGCACGTTCTGCTTCAGCAGCCCGGGGTTCGCCGGTTCAGATCCCGGGTGCCAACATGGCACCGCTTGGCACACCATGCTGTGGTAGGCATCCCACGTATAAAGTAGAGGAAGATGGGCACAGATGTTAGCTCAGGGCCAGTCTTCCTCAGCAAAAAGAGGAGGATTGGCAGTGATGTTAGCTCACGGCTGATCTTCCTCAAAAAAAAAAAAAAAAACTGTGTTAAAGAAAAAGGAAGACTTGGGGCTGGCCTGGTTGTGTAATGGTTCAATTAGTGTCCTCTGCTTTGGTGGCCCCGGGTTTGCAGGTTTGGATCCTGGGCGCGGGCCTACCACCACTTGTCAAGCCATGCTGTGGCAGCATCCCACATAAAACAGAGGAAGATTGGCACTGGTGTTAGCTCAGGGCCAATCTTCCTCACAAAAAAAAAAAAAAAGAAAGAAAGGAAGACTCATCTGTTCGGTAGTTATTGAACACCTATGGTTTGCCAGGCTCATGACTTACTATCAAAACATATTTTCATCATTTCTATGAAAGCGCCAACTAATGCAGTCACTTGCTTCGTCGTTACGACTTGCTGTTACTTTCTCTTTTCCATACTTTACAAATTTGTTGATTGACAGAATGTTGGAGGAGAAAAAGGTGGAACCTCCTGTTTTGTTGTGTGAGGTTGTCTGGCCACCAGCATCTGCACTTTCAGAAATGCTCATTATAAAAACGCAGTTGGCCAGCCTCATCTAGACCTACCGAATCAGAAATTCTGGGGGTGAAATCTACATTTTTGGCTGGCTTCTCAAGCGAGCTTAGGATCACTAATGTCTAGGTCATGTGGCTTCTGCATTATTGGATGGAGACGGATTTTGTTATGTATGAAGCAACTCAGCAAAGGAGGTTAAGTGGCCTGCTAAAGGTCACAAAATCGGTTAGTGGGCGGCTGTAACACACCGAACCCAAGCTGTTGAATGATAAAGTGATTTGAATCTGTGCGTCTCTTGGAGGCTTCAGGTCAAGTGCCCACTATTTGCAACTCATAAAAAGAAATCACTTAATAAATTGCCACACTGTTCTCAGTCAAAAGTTCATTGGCTGGGGTGGAGAATCCCGTGCTATGTCTGGAGTCTTAGTTTCTCTGCGTGTGGCTCCGGGGCAGCTGGGCCTCAGAGTCTGGGAGACCAGGGCCCCAACCCAGCCCTTGGCTCACAGCAGGTTCCTTAACCCTCCAGTGGAAGAACTGGGAGCGCCAGTTCCCATTTGTGAAGCTGTGACGACAGGGCACCTCCCTCTCAGGAAGAGACAAGGCCATCATAGCATCTTCAAATGGAAGGTTCACCAACCTCAGTTTCCCCTGTGGTCTGGGGAATTCTGGGGAGGTTTAAGCCAAAGTTAAAAAAATCGTTTCCACTTTTTTGAATAACCTAATCAGGAAGACTTTTCATTGCCCCACTCCTTCTTTTCGTTTATTTTACCTTCCTTTATTTTCTCTTCCTGCAATCACTTTGCCGGCTGAGGATCTCCTCTGGGGGTGGGCTGCATTCCGAGCTGAGGCTTTGCCACCTTCTGGAGCAGCCAGCAGCCGCTGCAGCGTCACAGCGCTCCTGTGGCCCCCTGCCGTTAAGGGTCGGTCCCAGGCTGGACTGGTCTCTGGAACCCCTCTCGTCCCACACTGCCGTTCAAATGAACACAATGGCCAAATCTATGCCTTTCCGGAAATAGAAAATCAGGTTAAATGAGCACTGCCCTTGCGTAGAACCTGCGCTTTATTTAACAAAAATGGTTTCGGAAAGCATAGTGTGCCTGAAGAGAAAAAATTTTTGCTGAAGCAACAGATCCTAAGGGGGCCTTCCGGACTGCTTTACTTATTCTGGCTTCAAACCCGCGTCTGCCAAAATCAGGCGGGTCTGCTGATCCGCTTGCAACCATCCAACACATTTGGTGCCCAGGTACCGCAGGCCGCGCGCACTGTGCCATCGGATCCTGATGGAAGCGTTGGCCCCTCCTCCCTGAGCCGCTGCTGACATCCTTCCCAAGGGGCGGGGCTCATCCTGCCCGGGTCTGTGCGTTCCCCTCCTTGGGTTTCGGGCTGTTCTGGGCTGAGGCAGGCGCCCACGGGCTGGATTGGTTCTTGAGTAAGTCTGTGCTTAAACTCGCCCAAAGTCCCAAGTCTGGCGTCTTTTTGTGAGACTTACAAGGAGGCATGACTTTCTTCCAAAGCGCTCTGACCAGTGCCGGCCCCTAATTACTTATTAATAACCCGCCCTGCACTTCAGCTCCGTGCCTGACCCCTTGTCTGCCAGGTCAGCGTTTTGGCTCCTGGAGTTGTCTGCTGCGCTGGGATAGAGGCAGGGGGAAGGCAAAGCAGAGAAACAGAGCCAGCCACGATTCCTTTACTCATGAAAGGAATCATAAAAGCACACAATTGTAAACTATAAAATAACATAGACATAAATAAAAGTAGGATACTTAATTAAAAAATACACATGAGCTAGCAGGAGAGCAGGCTCTTCTATGGTCTGGCAGCAGAAATAGAAACATCAGCATTTTGGTCCACACAACATGCTGATTCTGCCATCTGATAATCTGCCTTTTACACTTGACATGGCATCTTAAGCACGTTTTCAGATCATTCGCTTATTTTTCAATATTTTTGGATTATTTTAAATTTCTTAAGGCTTTGTATTTTTGGGAATTACTGTTTCGGTACCAATATCTTTTTTTCTCTCTCATTTTTTTAAAATGATAAGTTAGTACATCATTGTATGTAAGGTCTGTATATGCCTGACTTCTATTGGACAACATAGGTTGTTCCAAAATTTTTGCTATTACGGACAATATTGGGGTGAGCGCCCTGTGGCTACCTGTTTGCACCGTCCTGGATTATGGGAAAGCTATTTTCAGTGTCTTTTTGGCTGGATTAGGTCTAAGCTGAAGAAGGATTTCTCACTGGGCAGAAGTGACGACGTCAGGCTGTTCCCTGGGCGCAGGAAGTGTCTTCCTCGCTGCCACAGCTCAGAGGTGTCCTGCCACACCCTCTCCAGCTCACCGTCCAGGGCGGCGTGGTCCCATTCTTAGTGTTTCCTTGCCACACATGAGTAGGGAGGTGGGAGGGGAACCAGCTTTGTTTCGTGGAGGAGGGAGCAGACCCACGTGCCAGCCAAGGAGTCCTCAGGGTTCCCCATCCAGGCATGCGTGGCTCTTGGCTTCAGATTTGTCTTTCTCTTCTAAGCGAATCCCCGTTCTAATTTGTGACCCAAGTTCAAGGCCAAGGATGCTCTGCGTTCCCACTGCCATCCCTCCCCTTGGAGTGGTAAGGAAGAGGATCATCGTTCTCTCGTGCCTATTGTTCTTTTATTGTTTTGTGAGCCCCTCCACCTCTCAGCACCACAGGCACTGATGACTCAAGTGGAAGCCAAGTGACCACCCATCTCTCAAATGCATTTTGGGATAAAATGGGTTACAAGCAACACTGTGGGCAATGGGTCTTCGGGGGCCTCTTTTGGGGTTCCTAGGTGACCGGTGGGCTCTTTAGGAGTCAGGGGACTTCTCTGTACATTGGGAGTTGGAGTTTTATTCTTTACTTACTTATAAATGCTTCGATTCCTTTCCAAAACCAAGTCCAGATTAGCAACTACACTCTGGCACCAGGAGACAATTTTAGCATCCATCAGACACAACAGAGACTCCTCACACGTTTTTGGCCGACACTCGCTCCTGCAGTTTCGGTTTTAAAATTTCCAAGTCAGTGGTGAAATTCTGTGCAGGAAACAATTTCAGTGATGATTCAGCTCCAAGTTCTCTGTTTACCAGAGGAACTTGCCTGGGCGCTTCAGAGTCAGAAAGGAGGGTCCACACGGTTGTTCGGGTCCACTTGTCAGAGTCCACGTATGTCCTGTGTTTATCACCCGTATTTTAAGAGCAGGTGTGTGTTACTAAGATGGCCTCCTCAACAATAAAAAATAAGGCATTTCAAAATTTTTGATGCCTTTTGTTCCAGCAATTCTATGTCTAGGAATCTGCTATTAAGGAGTTAATCAGAGATTGCCAAATAAGGATTTTCAAGGATGTTCAGGGTAGAGCTGCAATACTGTTATGAAGAGGGAGAGGAAAAAACTAAGAGGAAACAACTGAAATGTACAGCTGAAGGGGATTAAGAAAATCAAGGTAAACCAGGGTAACTGTGAATACCCGTGAAGGAAAGGTCCCTATGTACCTGGGGAAATGTTCAGAATCTAACGCTGAGGGGAACAGCAGGAGACAAGATGGCAAGGATCATTTGATACAATCCTGCTGTAGGTATAGAATTGATGGACACTTACCAAGATGTTTACATTAAATGGAACTGACTGGGGGCATTTTTTGTCCCTTTCTATTCTTTTGGGGGGGCGGGTTTTTAGTTATTGTGGTTAGCAAGACCCCAAAAATAATGCTTATGTGAATACATTCACAGAATAATGGTGGTGCCTTAGCCAGCATTTTTAACTTATGGGCTAGAGATGGATTACTCCCCGTTTTTTCTAACCAGAGCGGAGAGCTGGCTGATGTCTCATACTTTTGTAGCATTTTAAACTTTTCCGTAGTGCACACGTCTTTGTTACTGCACTTTGTCCTTGCAACCTCACTCTTCCTGGGAGAAACGGAGAGACAAATGATCCACTAAAGTCTGAAGTGACGATATTTCTTGAGCCCGTAGTTTGGGCATATGGTCTTTGGGGTCTCAGAGCGCTTATGTGGAATATGAGTCAGTGTGTTTGAAATCAAGACGTGTCCAGGAAAAGCAGTAGAGCCGTCACCCACAGAAGTGCTCGCATTTCCCTCTAGACACTCAAGGAGGATGATGCTGGAAACCAGCCCTGGGGACCCATCTCCTGCTGCTTCCATGGAAAGTCTGGCTGAAAAGTCTCATCCCCATAGTAGAACCATTTTAAAAAAGGGAGGGTGCCAGTGGCAGAGACAGCTGGGAAGAAGCTGTTTGAACAGAAGTTTCCTTCTGAAACCCTTCCTGCAGCATACACGCACACACACACACAGCTCTGTGTATGTGGGGAGTGAGGTTGGATGAGGTGCAGTGGGATGGGAACAGCCTAGACAGGAAGTCCCCCCAGGAAGGAGGGAGGCACACGGTGAACAGGAGGGAGTAGCATGAAGCTGTGAAACAGACAATGGAAAGCTGGTGAGGAGGAGGTAAATTTCCTGCAAAGATATTTCGATAAAACTGCATCTTCCCTACTTTAACTGGGAGCATCAGGGGTTGCTTGGTGGAGAGTGAGGAGAAGTGTCACTCTGGAGACGTTTTTAAAGGGGTTTCTCAGGTGGAAACTCCACTGAGAGAGCCGAGGGAGAGCAGTATCAGTGGGCCCAGCAGGAGGGCCCAGGGACCCCGTGGGAATACAGCAGGAGGGAGGCAGTGCCGAGCTGCTGGGATGCTGAGGAGGGGCCGTCAACGAAGGGGCAGAGTCTGGTGGGCGAGCAGGACTCAGGGCCCCTTGGAGGCAGCATAGGGGAAACAGAGGCATGAGAAGGATCTTGAGGAAGGGGCCTCACCCGCAGTGGAGGTAAGAGCTCTTCACACCTCAGAAGCGCAGGGCCTGTCGTGGGAGCCAGCGATGGGGAATGCCCGGGCACCATGAAAGCCTATTAAGCATGTCTTTCTATCTGCTGTTTTGACATCTGGGCACTTCCTGACCCTGGGGAGCCTGACTCTCCCAAGACTAGCCAGTTCTTGAGATAGCGGAGGACTCACTTGTGAGTGCTCCTTTCATATGCAAACCAACCAATCCAGAGCCCCATATCCCCACCTCCTTTATGGGACTTTCACACTCTGGGCCTCTATCTCCCTCCCTAATCACCCAGGGCCAGGTACCAGACAAATATGCTCTTTGTCCCTTCCCTTCATTTGGAATCAATTGCAACGTTGTTAGTCTCTTGGGTCACTCTGGGACCAGCATTTTCTCTCTGACTTTGTAGCAGAGGTGGAACGGGGTGCAGGTGGGTTGCGGGGAGTAGGGGCCACTGTAACCATTTGCTATCAGACAGGGCCACCCAGAGGAGTGGGTTCCCCCTGGAGGGAGTGTGCAGGGGGATTCCAGTTGAACTGGACAAGCGCTGGGCTGGAGAGGCATGTGGCATGGGGGGCAAATGTGAGTGTCCACAGGAGCCACCCAGGGCTGGGAGTGAAGTGGACCCAGGAGGGGGAGGAGTGAAGCTGAGTGTGTGCCCGCATTGAAGGGCGGCCTCCGCCCTGTGTCTGCCATTGCCCAGTGGACAGGATCGTAGGCGGGGTTCACCAGAGAGGTTGATTTTCCAAGGGACTCCAGAGAGCTGCATTTTTCCAAAAGATCTTTCATTTAGAAGATATAGTTGATCAATTAAAAGCAAAATAGTACTGTGTACAGCACGCGTTCTGGGCCACATGCTTCTGACTTCTGCTGGAGGCGAGAACCTGAGAGCGTGCGGTCCAGGCTGGCCTGGTTACGGGGCAGGGCGTCCCTTTAATCACCCACCGAGCCCCTGACTAGGTCGGGAGCGGGGGTGTCCACATGCATGGAGCAGGAGAGATGGCATCACACACAGGATTGCATGCCAGGCTCTCCATCTGCTCCCCTCCCTTTGGGATCGAGTGTCCACTTTACAGTCGAGAAAAAGGGAAGCTCAGAGAGGCAGGCAGTCGGCAGTCAGCAGCAGGGTGCTCCAGCTCTTTCTGCTAGCCAAGGCCTCTTCTCACTGCTGCCAGCTTTGGTGCGGTGGAGAACGGCTTGGCAGAGTCAATGTTATCTCCCCTGCGGACAAGGATGTGGTGGAGCAAAACGTCTCTGGAAGGCACCGTCGTTATTCCCAGAGGCTGCACCTGGGAATTCCCAGCTTTTCCATTCCGGTTGGGGATGTTTGACAGGCCCATAAGCAGGGCTGGGCTGGGACCGTGAGTTAGGAGATGTGCGTGGTTCCTCTAGTCAGCACTGGCAGTGATCTGTAATGTGCATTTCATTCATTCACTCATTCATTCAGCAAACAACTACTGAGCGCCTACTCTGTTCTAGGCACTTGGGATCCAGCAGTGACTTAATGGACAAAGGTGGTGCCTACATTCCAGTGGGGAAGCAAACAATAGGTGATGCACGTGGCAAGGAAATCACATGGTTGATTGGTTAGGCGGTGATAAGTGCTATTCCGGAAATACAAAAGGGGGAGATGGAACGTGTTGGGTGGGATGAAGCCCCCAATTTTAAATGGTTTGCTGAGGGTGTGTCTCATTGAGAGGGTGGCATTTGTGCCAGGTTTAAAGGAGGTGATGACTGAGCTATGTAATATCTGAGGGAAGAGCATTGCAAGAGAGGGAACAGCCTAGGCCTGTGGTAGGAGTAAGCCCAGGGTGAGGCGCAGCAAGGGAGCCGAGCAGCTGCAGCGCAACAAGCCAGGGGTGTGGAGGTTGGTGGGAACAGCCCCTCCCACCCCGGGCTGGGGGGCTGTTACGATCATCTCTTCATCTCTCTGAGTCTCGGGCTCCTCACCTGTCACTGCGACTGATCGCCTTTGCGTCGCCTGGCCCTGCCTCCTAGATGCTGGGAGGACCCGTTGTGAAAGGCATTTTTAGCTTTTACTTTTGTAGGTGGGGTCACCCTGTGAAAAACAGTATCAGTCGTGTTTTCATTCCTCCCAGACCAGGTGGCCTCCTTGAAGCCTCCTCCTGCTGCCCTGCCCACTGGGACTTCCTACTCTGCTTCCATTTGCAGAGGCACACAGGGTCCCCTGCAGCCATGGCAGCCACGAGGCCAGCTCCCCTACCCTCTCACACAGCCCTAGCAGGGCTGGCTTTATGGGCATGTGACCTGTGCAGTCACACAGGGACCCACGCTCAGAAGGGCCCCAGCTTGGTTTCATGCTCTGCTGTTGCCATCTTGAAATACTTGGTAATTTTGTCTTCGCGTTTGTGTTCTGTTAGTGAGGTCCGATGGGACGATGGAGCATCCTGTGAACAGAGGAGATACAGGCCATGTACGTCATTCACATGTAGTGTTTGTCATGCCCCACGAGCCCAGAATTCTGATGAACCTACGATGAGTCCGGCAGGACTCGAAGTGAGTGCAAGGTAGGCGTGTTGCGTGTGACTGAGTGAGCGGGCACTGCAGCTCCGAGCAGCCATGCTTTCCGTTTGAACCAGAACTTGCTTTGAACACAGAAAGAAGGTGACAGTGTCCTAGGAAAGACCAGCCCCCAAGGAACCCTAAAATACCCTTTCTTACCCTTATTTCCCTGTATGAGCCAACCACTTGTGCTGAGAGTTATGAGCTAGAAGGAAATCAGCTGTTCTTTTGGTCCTCCCTAACTCCTCAAAGGCCGAGGGGGTTGGCGGCACGCCCGCAGATCAAGAAGAGAAATGAGAAGAGTTCTGTTTGTGCAGCATGTCCAGTAAAGATCCGCTTACGATGCCAGAGGGGTCGGGGCGATTCCGTGACTGTGGCGCCACAGGGTTCTGTCCCCTGCACTTGGATGAAAACAAGGCACAGATAAGCTATGAAACACGAGGTCTGTAATTTGGGCTCTTCCACATTTGAGCTGAATGCTCTTACGTTTGCATTTTAAGCTGGCCTTGCATGCTGTAAAGGTGAATGGTAAAATTTAAAAAAATTTGATTTTAATTTTTATTTATTTGGAATGTATTATTAAGTAGCAAATAAGAACACCACACCGAGTCAAGAGAGAGCGCACAGAAGAAAGAAAAGGTCTGTATATTTTAGTGCCCCGCTATTTGAAGATGGGGCCCGCATTTGCCTTTTGCGCTGGGCCCTGCAATTCT
The DNA here is from genome assembly GCF_041296235.1 of Equus asinus. Lineage (NCBI taxonomy): Eukaryota > Metazoa > Chordata > Mammalia > Perissodactyla > Equidae > Equus > Equus asinus. Next base: position 110,540,075 of record NC_091791.1, on the reverse strand, counting down.
GTAGCCAACCCTGGCCAGCAGAACAGGTTTAGGGCACACACCGTGTCCTGCTCCTGCCGCTCCTGGTCCCATGGAAACCGAGCCTGACATGCCAGAGGTGAGTCACCACCGTGGACCCAGCCCTGTCCACCGTGCCACTCCCTGTGTTTACTTTCAATGAGCCAGGAGAAAGATTTTTGAAAACAATCCCCAAATGTCAGGTTCAGTTTGGGGTGAAAGCTGTGTCCATTCTCCTTAAGAAGGAATAATAAGGCTTTTAATTGTCTATAGGCCAGAGGGTATCACAAGGCACACATATTTTTAAAAATAAAATTTCACACAACCGCAACACATAATGAAAAGAAAAAAAATCAAAGATCTTTTCTGAACTATGCAAACACTTTGGAAATTTCCATGATGGGAGGTTTAGAACATTCTCTAAAGGTGACAAGTATAGAACAAAGAGATCGCATCTATATCTTATTACATTATGAATACGTCCTTTAATTTTTTGTGTTATCTTTGAAATAAATTCCTCCTCTTTTGACACTAGAGGTCACTCTGCGACCACATATGTGAAAGGAAGCACCCTGGGGCCCGGAAGGTCAGCGCAGCTAATCTGTATAAATTGCTGAGCCATGAGCCAAATTTGTACTTAATTATGAGTTGCTTTGATGCAGCCCCACTCCTATTAAAACTTTCCGTCTTTCCTGCAGAACGTGGGTGCTATGTTTCAGCTCTATTTCCCAGCTAAGCAGTCGCATTTCAGGCCCTGTACCCGAGAAACTTCGTCTCCCCATCCTCTAGATTTTTTGATGTTCACGTTCCAGAAGGAGAAAAGCATCTGTCACTTTGCTATCGAATGGTGATAACTTGGTTTATATTTTTTATGAGACTGAGGTAGAGACAGATTTAATACAGCCCTGCAGATAGGCGAGCGAAGACCACAGAAAGACCAAACTGTGGAAACTATTGTCCAGAATTTTCAGAGCTTCTCTTTCCTGTTTTTGGACATACCTAAGACTAGCTTTGTATCCAGCATATGGACTAGTGGTATTTGCATGTGATGTGGTTGAACTTTGGGGTCTGAACCTCAAAATGGCTTATGAATCAGAAATTAAAATCCTTATGTCAGCATCCTTAGAAAATTTCAATTTCCTTTGGTTTTTACCTTTTCAGAGTAATTAGCATTATTTCTGATTTGGATTCCTGAGACTTCGGATATTCGTCCATGCAGAAGTTTCATATATAATTGCAGGCAAAAACTTGCGTTTCCTTTTATTAATGGCTCCTCTTCATTGTTGTTCTGTCTGTGACTTAGCAGGGACCTTTGCAGTCTCCTCAGTCAGAGAGAGAGGAGTTCCTGAGCTGGGCAATCATCAGAGACCTGGATAACAGACTTTATGAGAAATAACGGGAATCGTGGAAGCTTGTCACTCTAGCGTAGCTCCGTGAGGTGTCAATGAGGATTTTGCAGGAGAGGCAGGTAACGCACAGGACATGCAAGGCTTTCTTCCCTGGAGGGCAGGCTCAGGTCCTTTACATGTCAGAGGTGTCTTGACATTGGCAGTCGCAGCTGGTGAGGGGGCGGTTTCCTTGCTGCTCTGCTAAGCCCCCAGCATGTGCACAGAGGGAAAGTTGATGTGGATAAAGTGGAGCCGATGTGCTGCCCCTAGTCTGCATCCTCACATCCTGCGATGGCCACGCTTAGAAAGACCTCAACCATGGCCATGCCAGACCCTCCCTCTGTGGATGCACCAGTGGCATAATCCCTCTGACCCTCTGTGTTGTACGCAGGCCTGGATTGGATTTGCAGTGTGTATTTTGCCTAGATTTAGAGCACTCAAGGGGGTTGAGATCATTATTCTCTGAAAGGAGATAACAAAAATCCTCTATGGTCACTTATCTCGGCACCTAACCCGTCGGCCAACCATCGATTTCCCGTGTCGGTTCGCAAGGTGCTGAATGGAGCCGATCGATTGAACAGCACTGATATGACTCAGTCATTCCATAATCTATATTATCATGGAGCTGCCTTCCTGCTGTCCTCACCTGACAGTGGCTTCTGGATCCAAGAAATGAAGAGGGGCTTTGGGAGGTCTTGCTGGGAGCGTGCCAGCCCTGGCCTTGCTGTTCCGGAGGGATGGGGGTACTTGTCATGTCCGCAACCCCCTCCTCATGCTTTTACTAATGTACACGCTTGCATCCTCCTCCTTGGATTTCAATTAAAAGCCCTAATTAGTCTCCTGTTTTCTAGCAGCCTGCAAAAACACCATTTAGGGAGGAACTGTTTAGAAAGCAGGTTTTTACTTAATAAACAGTGATCAATCGAATTGATTAACCATGAACGTGTTCCCGCAGAGTCTGTGGGTGGTGCTTGCTGTCGGTAATTGCAGTTCGCATGTACCAGACTATCACGGCCGCCTGTAGACTAGTTCCCAGCTCTGTCCCTCAATGGAACTGGGGTGGGGTGGGGGCAGGAATTGGGGATGCGAACCTCTGTTGACAGCACTCTTTGGGTTGGGACTGCCTGAGCCAGCCTTTGTCCCCAGCATGTCTTTGCAATATCTCTATCAATTGTGGCCATTTACTAGGCAGTCGCAGACATTTCTTTAAACCTCACATCTGTTTTTTTTTTTTTTTTTAACTAATTCACGTGGTAATTAGATCTTCTCCTGCTGGCTTTGTGGTTTTCGCAGGAGCCGCAAGTGGTTGGAGCTGCCTGTGTATCAGAATTAGTGCTGTGTACTGTGCAGGCTTATTACCACCCAGTTTCTCTCTGTTCGCTAAAAATACAGCTAGCAACTGGGGGGAAGAGCTTCTTGGCAGCGTTAGCGGAACGGGCTGCCTCTGAAGGGAGATGAGAATGATGTAAATGAAGGCACTTTGTGCAAGAAAGCCACCAGGGGCCCTGCTGCGGCTGCCTGGGGCTGCAGCTGGTGGGCACTCAGCGGCAGGAGCAGCAGGCACCGGAAGGCAGGCTGCCCAGGGCTCTGGGCCCTGCTCTGGCATGAGGGGACGGGCTGCACTCTGTGTGACAGAGGGGAGAGGCACCAAGGAGAGGACACCTGCCATTTGGAGCCCCTGCTGATGTTCCAGCCCATCAGGGGCAGGTTTCTGAACCTTTCGGGACTTAGTTTACCAACAAAGTACAAAACGGCAGTTCAGTGTATTCCGCGTGGCCAGGATTCAGTAAGACTTCTGAGCGGCTCTGGGGGATGGGTGCATCCTTGTAGGTTAGAATGCCTTTCATGCCTCTGGTGCTGTCCCTCCGTAAATGGGAAGCCCAGAGCCCTGGCTCACTGTCTGCTGCGGTCTCCCTGACGGAGGAGGATTCCTCAGGGCCAAGTCATCACTCGTGCCCTGTCGTGGCTCCCCCGGGTACTCTCCGTGGGTCCTAACCTAGTGGTCCTGAGCTTTTGCTGTGAGTTGCCATCATGAGGCCCCACTGTCAGGTTTCCTTAGTCTGAGAAGAGATCCAGGCGTTGATGCATTTTACAAGCTCCCTGGGTGATTCTAATGTGCAGCCAGGCTGGAGAACTGCTGTCCACCAAGGAAGGACAGAACCCCACGTGGTGGCTGGTAAACCATATATGTTTGGTTTTGAAATGTTTATTATCTAGGTGTTTACTTTTATTTTACTTAACATTGAGCGATTAGTTCTAATCTGAAAATGTCCAGTTCTCTGGGAAGTTTGCCTGGCCTGAGGGGCCAGTCCCAGCCATTGACCCCGTGTAGCACAGAGACTGAAGAAATGAAATAAGTATGTGATTTTCTGCTGTCTTTTAATGCAGTGGATGGTCATGTGACCCAGAGCTAGTCAATATAATGTAAAGAAGAGTCAACTATGGTGTTTCTGGGAAAGCTTTTTTCTTTTCCATTAAAAGAGACAGATGTGGAAGACCACCACCTGCTTCCTTCTTCTTCTTTTCTTGGATGTAGATGTGATGCCTGGAACTCATGCAGCTATTTTGCAACCATGAGGGTAAGGCTAAGAGAAAAGAAGAGTCCCTGGCTCAAACAGGATAAGTCAACCCCAGCAGCAACTTGCCTCCAGACTTTTTATTATAGGGGAAAAGTAAGCCCCTATTTGTGTAAGCCACTGGTAGTTTATCTGTCACTTGCATTCAAATAATTAAAAACAAACACACTTGCAAATGAAACATCATGATGAAAAGCTGACTAGAGGAGAGATGGCAAGAAAAATACATTTCTCTGGAGTGTCTATGATGGGCCAGACACTGGGCTTCCACATGCATTATTTCAAGCAGTATCAAAGGTAATGGTGTCATTACCACTTTTGGTTGAGAAAACCGAGCTTGAATAATTTCTCCTTGTTCAGACAATCAGTTTAGTGTGAAGAACGAAGTATCAGATGCAAGAATCAAATTTCCAGTGAGTTTTATCTGTCTCCTGAGCCCTTGCACCTTCTTAGGACTCTTTCCTGCTCTCTGTGGCTTGCCAAGAGGAGGTGCTGCAGCCCAGCATCATGGTGGGGGGTCGTTACCCCAGCTGGGTTGCTGCAGCCAGAGCGGGGTGCACAGGGAAGGCCACAGCGGCTCCAATGAGAGTGTGGTGTGTCCAAGACTCAGAGCGTTGAATGGCCTCCCCCATCCCCGTAGCACCAAGAACAACAATGGTGGGCCCGAGAGGACCCAGCTGGCCAACATGCAGGGCCAGCAGCCTCTTACGTCAGAGAGATGGACAGAGAGGCACAGCATCATGGAACCACGCTCAGGAGCAAACACCTGAGAAGGGAGATGAGCAAAGCTTCCAGAAAACCCTTCTTGAGGGGAATGTTGACCTTGGATGATGCAAAGACTGGAAATCCAGTAGCTTGGGATCTGAAATGAGAGCAACATCACCCCTCCAGTTCTGTGCCAAGAGCAGGGGATCTGTGTATTTGATGGAGAGGGATGGGCGGCTGACACCTGAAACTCACTGGAGATTGCACATTTTATTACATGTGTTATAGAAATTCATGTGTTATAATAGTGTGGACCTTCATCACAGATTATGGAGTCCATGATTCCCCATAAATCTTTTGTCTTCATACAGCACTAAATTAAAGACCGCCCCCCCCGCCGGGCACCATCCTTTGTGGGTCTGGGCCCGGATGGTCTCACAGAGGGGATTGAGGGGCCCAACCCAGAGACACAGGGCACACTCAGCCTTCAGTCCTAACCACACCAACTGGAGCCGCAGTGTCCACTCTCTCAAGTCGAGCCGCTGGCCTCGCCTCCACGTTCCCCATATCACTGGTTCATGCCTTCTCCGACTGGATAGATCATTAAGAGAATTGGTTTACAAGGCTCTTGCTGAGCTGTTGGCTGTGGGAGAGAAAGCAAACAGATGCTAGAGAGAGCTGTAACATATGATGTTATATCCAATGCTTAATGAGGCCAGTAAAAACGGGAAAGCAAGATCAGCTGCAGATAAATGAACGTGCCTTGTGTAGAATCGGGAGTTGACTGTATTTTATTTGATTTAGTTCTGTGAATAGCAGATGTTGTGTCAATTCTTGCAAAGTAGTTCTCACTAATCTCTTCATTGAATTCATGTCAGTGACTGAAATGGATTAAAAAATTATTTCATTTCCATGATTATAAGAGCCATACAGTTTCATGTAGGAAATATAAAGAAGGATGAAAGAGAGAATTGAAATCACCAGTAATCCCACCACTAATAATAATTCCTAATGATAGACAACATTTACAGGTGCTAACTGCATGCTGTGCTCTGTCTGGAACCATTGCTTTACTGGTACATGAGTTAAACTGTCCATGAAGTAGAAACGCCTAGCAACCACTGGCTTAATACGAGGAAGTTGAGGCACAGGGACGTTCAGTGACTTCTCCAGCATCCCACATTCAGAAGTAGTGCAGTCAGGACTCAACCCCAGCTGTCCGGCCCTGGTTAAGCTGTATTTTCAGCCACCAACTCTACTGCCTCTGAGGGAAACTACCGATACCATTTAGTTGTCATTTCTGCTCTGAAAATGCATATACATATATATTTACAAGTTTGGGACCATATTCCATATACCGGTTTGCAGTATGCTTTGTCATAATACTTTATATGCTGTTATTATAAATAAGTTTTTGACGACTGCATAGTGTCCCTTCCTGTGGAGGTGTACATGAATATTTTAAAATTCCTAATTCACACATTTATTCCTGTTTCCAGGTGCAGGCTGACTTTATAAATAATGCTGGGGTGCAAACCATTGCTATACGCATATCTCTGAGTGAATCCCTCATTATTTCCTCTAGGTACGTTCCACAAGAGAAGTTACTGGGCAAAAACTATGGGTGGTTTAATGATCTCAATACTTACACAGATTTAGTTCAATGATTAGTTTTGACCATGATCATGAAATCAATGGGTCGGTTTCAAATTTGTAGTTGTGATGGCAGTGCTAGCCTCAGCTATAGGATAAGAATGCATCTGACGGGTTGGAAAATGAGTCACACAGTGGCTCTAGTGAACCTCAAAAGTGCAGTGACGGACTGTCCTCCCTAGTCCCCTCCCAGCGCTGTATCACACCCCTCACTGTCTGTCTTCCCCTCTGGATTGTGAGCAGGAGGAGGGCCATTGACTGATCATGTGTTCACTGAGCATCCTCTGGGACCTGGCACAGTGTGGACAGGCCCATGTCCTCTCCTGCTGCCAAGCACTAGAGTAGAAGGGAACACTCTGGAGGCCCTTGCTGAGGGCTGCAGAAGGAACGCCCACTCCATCTTGTTTGGTGTGATGTCCTCATACTCAGCCTTCAAAACTCACCCCAGGTGCCTTCTCCTGGGATAGAAACAGCCATTTATGCAGACAAGTGTGACATTACATCCAACTCTCAGAAAATTCTCAAAAGGTACATTCTGCATTATTGATTTTGCAGACGCAGAAGCCGTGGCACTGAGAAGTCTCGTAACTTGTCCTGGGCCACACTTCTGGTAAGCAGCAGACATGGGATTTGAACTTGTATCTGCTTAATTCCCAAGGCTCTATTATTCCCACTTCCATCAGCTGGCATTCAGGAACGAAATTTGGTGATTCTGGTTAGGGTTCAGCACTTGTCCAAGTCCTACAGAGTTGGTGTGGCCCATCCCGAGCCACCTGGAGAGCAGAGACTAGTGCTCCTGGTTGTGCCTCTGGGTTCAGGCGATGGAGTCAGAAGGCCTCGTGGGGAGGACGGCGCTCCGTGGTGGCAGAACTACCAGGCCGAGATGAGTGTTTGGGACAATTCCCTCTGGTAGCACTTCACCCTGTTGCATCTGGTGGCAATAATCTCACCCTGCGGAGGCCAGCCCCATAACTGAGTGGTTAAGTTCTAGCATTCTGCTTTGGCAGCCCGAGGTTCCCGGATTCAGATCCTAGGCATGGACCTACACACGGCTCATCGAGCCATGCTGTGGCAGCGTCCCACATAGAAGAAGCAGAATGACTTACGACTAGGAGATGCAGCTAGGTACTGGGGCTTTGGGGAGAAAAAAAAAAGAGGAAGATTGGCAACAGATGTGAACTCAGGGCTAATCTTAAAAAAAAAAATCTCACCCCTCTTCTTCTAATTAAAAATGTGAATTTTGTTGTTGCTGCTGTTTTGAGCAAAATAGCTTCCAATACATTGTCAATTTCAAACAAGGAATCCAAGAGCTCTTTCGTTTGATCATTGATTCGTTTGGCTGCTTTTGAGCCCTTTCTGTGAGTCAGAACTTGTTCTCTGGCTCTGAGAATCCAGACAGGACTAGGAGAAAGCTTCTGCCTCAAGGATCTCCCTGTTTAGTGGAGAGACCCATTTGGAAATGACTCACTCATAGGCCACGCAGAACTGGATGCTGGCTCCGGGAGCAAAATGCTCTGGGCATGAGATGAAGAGACAATTGATCTTAAGAGAAATTATCTCAATCAGGTGCAGAGTAGCTGTGAGAAAGCTCTAGGGAGGATCCTTTTTGGAAAAACACACACACACACAAAACCAAAACACATTAGAAAGTTGTAAGCAGAAATGCATTATTATAAAGTGGGCTAAAGGCGTGATCAGGGTCAAGTCAGGCAAAGAAAAGAAAGCAATGAAGCCATGAATGGCAAGCAATCTACATCACCACTGAAAAATTTCAAAAAGTGGACTCATTTTAGTTTCCTTTTTGGCCAATTAGTGAAAAAGGAAAACAATAATAAAAAGAATTGATTTTTCCCTCTTTCATGCCAGCAGCATTTGCAAAACTTGACGTAGTTTGCCCTGATATTTTCCTGTGAAGTTCAAGTGCATCAGATAACACTTCATAACATAATTGTGTTCTTAACAGTCCTGTGCAGAGTAGGGGCTGGGATGCTGCACAGAGAACAGAGCCTCTGAGTTCTGGCATCCCCAGAGGACCCACAAGTGCCCCACTTGGGCAGAGAGGAGCAACGGCTTCTGCAGTGGGGTTCCCAGAGGCCGGTGGCTGAAGGAGGAGAGGACAGAGGCTGCCCACACATGGCCTTGTAAGCCCAGAAGCTGGTCTCGGGGCTGCGTTTTGTAGGGAGAAGAGTGGAAGCCCCTGAAGGCAACCAGCCCCATGCCCCAGGACACCAGGGGACCCTCACCCTGGGGCCACTTCCAAAGGCCTGGTATCGGGAGCCCCACAGCCCCAGGTCATGGCCACCTCCTCGGCCTGGCACAGAAGAACTGGCAGAAGTTAGAAGCTGCATTGCAAGGACAGCATTTTTGCCCGTTTGTGGGCACTAATGCATGCAATTATGCCCCTCCCAGGGTCCAGCAGCCGCCTGCAGGACAGGGCTGTCTGTGACACTGCTGTGCAGCTCTGAGGAGCTCAGGGGTCAATAATTTACAAATTAAGAGGGGTTTACATGATAAATGGTCATTGAAATAGTTTCAGAGAGAGACCCTGCAGTCTTTCAGATCAAAAGACTTTTAAAAGTGCTTCCCTTTTTCACACTACCTGCTCCAAGGGCTCTGGTGGGTCCAAAGCAATAATTGAAGCTTTAAAAATTCCTTGTCTACAGTGTATTTTTCAACATTACAGAGCTCTGTCGTAAATCACTTCCCTCCTGTGGCAACCTCTTCCTTCACTGACGAGAAGCCCCGGTTATAAATCAGGATCAAACCAGACACCCCTACAAACCAGGTACCCCGACTTTTAAGAAAGTTTATGAGACTTTTTAATTACAAGAAATAATCCTCCTCATAGACATTTTAAACAGCAAAGGTATAATGAATTTGTAAAAATCAACTATAATGCCGCCAATCAAAGGCAGCCCAACTTGAATTCCAATCCTTTCTTTTAAAAAACAGCATAGCTGTGGTTACAATATTCTTTATATGGAGTGAACAGGAAGGACCATGTCCTCCAGTGCCTTTTTTAGTTTTTTTCCCCTGGAGACAATTTTGACAGCTTACCGCCACTGACATACTGCAGGGGGCATATGGGGACAATGCAGACTTTTCCTTTCTTTGACGAACCTTCCTGAATCTGTCTATCTTATTGACTGTCAGTAGAAGGATTCTTCAGCTATGACCATCTCTGGGGGTGCGCACATCTCCACTGCCGTCCTTACTCACAGCTGGGAGAAGACAGGTGTAGTCCTGTAGAAAGGACCACCTCTCATCACTGAAAATCTCCCTGGCCCTGTTTTAGTCGTCTCCATCATTTATGAGATGAGTGAGAGATCATGGATCGCTCCCTGACATTTAGTTATCTATCCCTTGGGTGTGTCTGTGTGTACACTCCATGGGGCCGACACTTACTCACTGTCGTGTCCCCCAGCACCTAGTGCAGAGCCTGGCACGTAGTAGATGATCAAGTCAAATTTGTTGACCAAACAGATGTGTGCTGGGAATGTCACGAGAGCAGCGATTCAATCTTCAGTTTGAGAGAATGATGTCAGTGTCTTCGTCTGCTGGAGCTGCTATAACGTAATACTACTGGGGACTTAAACAACAGAAATTTACTTTCTCACAGTTCTGGAGGCTGGGAAGTCCAAGATCAAGGTGAAGGCCAATTCAGTTTCTGGTGGGCCCCTCTTCCTGGCTTGTAGATGGCCACCTTCTTGCTCTGTCCTCACATGGCTTTTCCTTGATGTATGCACGGAGAGAGAGAGCTCTCTGGTGTCTCTTCTTACAAGAACATTGATCCTATCAGATCAAGGCCCAACCTTTAGGGCCTCATTTACCCTTAATTACCTCCTATAGACTCTATCTCCAAATATATTCACATTGGGGTTAGAGTTTCAGCATGTGAATTTTGGGGGAACACAATTCAGTCTGTGGTAAATGAAGTGGCCATTGACATCAGTGGCATCCTGCTACAGTGACATCAACAATGCATCCTCTCTCGTCCTGAAGGTTGACTGGCGTGGACTCCATCACATGTGCCTTCAGCACCATTCAGAACAGATCCTAAAGGAAAATCAAGCATCTTTTCTTACTGGGTGACGTGCAAGTTGTGGAAGACTAGGCCAGTGGTTCTCAACTGGAGGCAATTTTGCTCCCAAGGAGCCTTTGGCAATGTCTGGAGACATTTTTTGGTTGTCACAACCGGAGAGGGAGTGCTACTGACATCTACTGGTAGAGGCCAGTGATGCTGCTAAATAGACTATAATGCACAGGACAGCCCCCAACAACAAGGGATGATCAGGCCCAACATGCCAATAACGCTGGAGTTGGAAAACTCTGTCCTAGCCCTTCTCTTCTCTTTACCAAAAGGAAACAAGCAAACAAAGAAGATTTCACATGGAAGGGAAAGGAAGAGAACTGACCTTATTGATTATCCATGTACCTGGCTCTGATTAGATTCTTCACAGATTAGTACATGTCACATTCTGTCTTCACAATGAAACTTTGAAGTGGATGTTATTATCCCCATTTTACAGATGGCAAACTGAGGCTCAGAGAGCTGGAGTAACTGGCCCAAAGTCCTACAGGTAGCACATTTGAGCTTAAATCTGCCTTGACTCAAAGGCCATGCCTTTCCCACTAGATACAGTGCATCCTACAGGTGGTAGGAGGTTGATATGCTTCCTAAGGAAGCGTATTAGATGAGATAAAATGTCTTCAGAAAGGACGTAACAAGCCTTTTATATTTTAAGACCTCATTAATCTTGAATCTGAAAATTTGACCAGGCTGAGGCTGAAGGTTCCCTTTGCCTCATCTACCAAGAAAAAATCTGCACTGTGTAAACAAATCTGTAGAGGGCATGGCGAACTCTTTCAGAGAACTGATATTCTTAGACCAATGACTGTGGCTTAGCAGGACCTCAGACGGGAACCACACTTCACTGTTACTTGGCTGTGTGACCTGGAAAGTCATAATGTCCCTAGCACTCCGCACTCAGGAAGAGGTAACTTCCCCATCTGAGTCAGCCAGTAACACCTTTAACCAACATTTACTGAGCGTGTGCTTTGTGGCTGATGTGAGATGTCCTGGGGACACCCTAATAAGATACGCTGGCCTGACAAAGTTTGTAGTCTATTTAAGGTTAGACTAAAATAAAGAGTTACGATACCCAGTCTGAAGTGCCACAGTCGAGGCCTGGACTGAGACATGGATATCACTTTGCAGGTGACAGGAGACTGCAGAATGGATAATAAGAATCCTGGTTGGGGAGTAAGAACAGGGACAGTATCCCCGAGGAATAAAGGTCGATCTGGGTTTTGAGTGGACATGGGAAATAAGGGCACGTCAGGCAGAGGAAGCAATGGGGGTGAAGGCCGTGGCGAGAGAGCATGTTGTTTTCAGGGCACGGTGAACACTTATTCATAGACAGACAAATGTTTGAGCCTCTACAGGACACTGGATACAGTAATGAATAACAGAAACAAATATGTAAGATATTGTCAGAGCATTATAAGTGCTGCAAAAAATAGAACAAGGTCATGTGATGGACATGAGGATCCAAGGGGGATGACGTTGGAATCAAGACCAAAGTGGCCAGAATGAGCCAGTTATGTGAGCTGAGTATTCCAGATCTAGATTTTTTTCCCTTCCCCTGCCCCAGGTCCCAGCCCAGGCATTTTAGATAGCAAATCCCCATTCTTGTTGCTAACTTCCCCGGGCCAAGGTACCCAGGACACAGGAAAGGATACTGGGAAGGAGCTTGGCCTCCGGCTTCTCCATGTCCTGTGTTGGTCATTTCAAGGAGGAGGGAGCCTGCCCTAGTGCTGACCAGCCCCTTGATGGCCCCCTGAGGCACTTCCCTGAAGGTGAGACCTGCTGAGCATCCTACAAGAGTCAAGCCACCTCTCTGATTAAGGCACTACTGAGAAGATCCCACCCTTGGGGGGGATGTTGCATCCCCAGGGTCACAGAAAATGTGGTGTCATTTAGAAGGCACAGACCCTCTCTGCACTGGACAAGATATTTCCTAAAGAGTAAGACTGGGCTCTCATGGGATAGACTATTGGGATGGGAGGGGAGGAGGCTGTGGATCCAGTTGGGCTTTGTTGGGAGGCAGGGTCATTACAGGGTCATTATAGCACTGTCTCCCATATCTAGGACCACCTTGTCGTTGGTGAAGGCACCAGATGGACCAGTCTGATGAGAGCTGAGCAAGGAGAGAGCACCAAAAGACCATTCAGGTAGTTTGGTTGAGAGGTGAGAGGTGAGAGGGCTGGAAATCGAGGTAGAGCCTTGTGAGAAGTCATGTCATAGACCTTGGGTTTCCTGCTGCACGTATCAGGAATCACCCAATGGTGTTGGGTGGTGAATGAGCTGGCTGATTTGTACTTTAGAAAATTTCCCTCTGCAGACAGTTAAGAGGATGAGTGGATTGATGAGGGACAGAAACAATGTGACAAGTCAGTAGATGATGTCAGAGGTGATGGGAGTCAGGGCCAAGTGGAATCCCAGGTTTCCAAAGTGAGACAAGAAAGAGGATGGCGCTTCTGTCATCAGATAGAGAATAAGGGGTCAGAAACAGGCTTGTCTAGGGCAAAGATCATGAGTTCAGTTTTGAAGATGCTGAGTGCACATAGCCAGGCAGCCTCTATACATCCAGGTCTGATGCTCTGGAGGCCTGTGACAGAGAACATGGCAGAGTAGATGAGTTGTGAGTGGTGGGTCAGCAACACCCTGGACATGGGAAGGCGAGAGGAGGCAGAGGACAGAATCCTGGCAGATCCCAACATTTAATGGGAAGACAAGAGGAAAGGATTGCATGGAAGTGATTGGGAAGGGAAGAGAAACGAGAGAATGGACCATGGACACTGACGAAAAATCATGACAAGCACCTGGGAGAAGAGTTTGTTCTTCGTCATGATGAAATTGAAGCTCAGAGGATTAAATGGTTCCCACATGTCATCCAGCTTGTCAGCGTTGGAGCGGGCTCCATCACGTCTCAGCAACCCCAGTCCGGGGATGGATCCATTAACCAAGACACTCAGGTTAGATACATTTGACAGGCTCACAAGAGTCACATTTCCAAGAGTTATGGGGTTTTTCTTTTTCATGCCAGATTAACATATATATTTTCCTTCGAAGAAATATAAATGCTTTGCAGAAAATTTGAAAAATTGAGGAAAGGAAAAATTATCAAGCATAATCCCTTCCTTTTAACCCAGTCACTGTTAATATTTTGGTGTGACTTTTGTGATTATGTTTTTTTCTGATTTATATTTTGAATTTTGAAACCTAATGTTATAACCAATTATTTAGATTTTGCACAATTTCTGTAACCATCCCTTTTAATGGTCACATAATAATCCGTCATGTGAATGCCACACATTAATTTTAACATTCTCCAATTTTGAACACTTGGGTTATTTTCTTCCTTCGTTGCTGCTGTGTTGTGTAATATTATTACACCGTATTGAACATTTTCCTGAATTTAAGAATATTTTCTCATGAAAATTTCACAGTCAATATTTTTATTGCTCTTAATACGTATTGCCAAATTGCTTCATGAGAGGGCTGTACAAGAAATCATCCAGCAAATGTGTGACTAGGATGTTTATTTTTTAATTCTGGATTTCTTCATTGGCATCACTCAGCCTAGTGAGATGGAAGTCAGAGGCAGGAAGAATGCCACCTTTGGGCTGCAGTGTGGCTTCAGGCCAGCTTAAGGCAAGTGGGAATTTACACAAGTCCAAGTTGATCTTTCAGTGAAAACTTCACTGTCAATTGGCAGAATTTGCAAAGGTATCAGAGACACCAAAGAGATCCGGGTGAGGGTGGGTGTGAGTGAGCAGGAGGTAGAAATCCTGACAGTGTGAAACTGATAAGGCAAGAGGGTGAAACAGTGGAGGAAAGAGACTCCTGTGGGAACCCCAAAAGTCACCTCTGCCTGTTCCTAAATTCTTCAGAGGATTTACCACTGGAAACCATGCCCTCTGGATTCTTGAGGGACTAATTTGTGGGACTAGTGGAGGATCCCACCACGTCCTCTGGGAACTGTGGAATTCTGAAGAGGCGCTCTCTGCCTCCGCACCTGGGGAGTGGGACCTGGCCAGCCGCGTGCACAGCTCCCATGAGGGCTGAGCCAGGCCAACTGCTAACCAGCCCTGTGTTAGTGTCTTAGATCCAAGGGACACATGCATGTTGGCAGCTAGAGTGGGGCTAACTCCCGCTCCTGGGTGGCACATTCTGATTTCTTTGGCCCCTCAGATTGCCTTAGAAAGATGATAGTAATAGAAGAGAGGGAAGAGATGTACACCAGTTTCAATTAGATACAATGTGGCAGAAAGATGTAAATCCTTTACAGCCAAGGAGAAAAGGGGAAGGTGATTTCCTGCTCCTTGTCCCTTACACGCTCACTGATGGACAAGAGCAGATCTGAGTGGGTGGGAAATCCTTTTAAGTCCACCTTGCCTTCTGTGTGTATCTAAATTCTGAAAGGTTCAGATCAGGACTCTGGGTTCCCACGGGAGCGAAGGAATAAACACCGCACAATTGCCGCTTTCTAGAGAAGCCTTAAGACAACAAAGCACTCATTAACGGAAGAAATATACCATGGCAGGCACCTTTATTTTTGTTTAGTCTTTTGACAGGGCTGGGATGGAAAGAGTTATGCGATAGGGAGAAAGCCCTACCTTCATTTAACTTGCTGTATGCTGCAATGGGGTATAATTACCTATAAGTGTAATTACAGGGAAGACAAATGGCATTTTTAGCTGTGGTCTTAAAGAGGGGAGTTAATTTCCGACTTTGACCAGAACTATGTTAATTAGCCTCATGCTCTCTCTTTCTCTGAATGGAGGTTCCTCGCCCAGGACGGAGTGGGGCTGCCTCTGCTGTACCTTTGAGTAATGAAAGGACACCGCGTGCCCGCCGAGTTCGGGCTGCTGTATTAATAAGGCTACTTTCCTGTCCATTTATCATCAATTAAAGGTGCGCCAGTTTGTAAAGTAACCGCACCTTCGGCCCAGCCGCCCAGAGCGGCCCCTCATTTATTTTCTGCCCGGTTTCGGTTGGAGTTAGACCTACCTTGCAGCTCAGAGGTGACAGGCGGTATGAAAAAGTACACTAATTGAGACATCTCCGGGGAGAAATAGAAGAAAACTGAAACGGTAATTAGAATGAGAGGGTTTCAAGCTGGGTAAGGAAAATCGAATAGAGGTGCATATTAGGGGCTGTTACAAATGGGGATGAAAGTATTGGAGGGGGACAAAGACAGAAATGGATCTTAGAGTGTGCCCTTTTAACACTGCAGAGAGAGAGAGGAGAGAGGAAGAAAATATCCTGGGTCGGGGTCCGGGCTTTTAGGAAGGGTGGCATGCGTGCGGGCTGTAGGCAAAGCTCATCAGGAACTGCCGGGCAGATCTCAAGGGTTTAAATGGAGGCTGATGTTTTGGGGAGAGGAAAATGTTGGATCTCTGGTAGGGAACATGGCTGTAAAGTTAAAATGTGATTTCTAGCGCTCCCAGGCTTTGGTGCAGAAGTGGTGAGGGAAGCTGCAGGGATGGTTCCCGTGATTTGAAAACGAGAGTGTTCTTACACTTCTGCCTAAGACTATCACTTGGACACCCTCAAACCTCTGTCCTCATAGGATTCCAAGGATGCTTCCGTGAGTGCAAACCTCCCGGGCCAGAAGGTAATGGACACGGAACAACTTCCCCTTTTGGGTCTCAACTTGCAAATGTCTGTTGAGCGTGGATAAATTTCTTGGTTAGAGATTTGATTCCAATTGATCATTTTCATCCTGAAATATTAACTCCCAGAAATCAAATACAAATGGGCCATTTTAAGAAATGTCCCATTCTTAGTGTGAGAACAGTTTTGAATGGCCAGTTCCTATTTCAGCTTACTAGATTGTAAGCCCCCCGTCAGTGCCAGCCAAATGCAGAAGCTCAGAGAACATGGTGGGGGGCTTGGTCCAACGTTGTTATCTAGCCAACAGAGCTTTGTGGTCCAGGATGGAATTCCTTAAGCAATGGAATGGTGATGCACGGACCCTCCAGGTTGGAAGAGAAAGAAAATATCTCATAGCCCAGCCGCCACTGGGAGGTCTGTCAAATTGCTGGGAGACTCAGGTTGAACCCCATCAGCAACAGGGAGCCCCCGGAGGCGTTATTCCATCCCCTCGTACCTGTACTTCTCTCTGCTGAGTAGACAGCCCCCATACACTTCTTTTAATGCATCTCAGGACCATCTTGGTTTCTTCAGCAGCTACATCACACTAAACATCATCATCCATTTCTACTCACTATTCGTTAAGTCCTGTGATGTGTGTGCTGGAATGCCCCTGCTCACATGGAGTTCATGGTGCGATGAGGAAGATCCACGTGGATGGAGGAACTGGTCGTGGTGTCAGGGAAGGAGAGGTCTGTGCATTCATGAAATTATAGGGCGTGGGCTCTGGTCTGGTTCGGTGGGAGTGGAAGCCCCTGAGGAACAGGTGTTCAAGCCAAGACCTATAGGCTGCATAGGTGCTGACTGGGTGAAGCAGGGGTGGGACTCGAGACGTGGTGAGTGTCCTAGAGAGGGACAGCACGTGCAAAGGTCCAGAGGTGAGGAAGAGTGAGGCATACCGCATACCAAATGAAAGGATAGGAGTCCTGGATAGAAGTGACTGGACCAAAGAGTGAGGGGGTACGAGGTTAGGATGAGGCCAGAGACTGGAGCCAGCCTGTCTTGGGAGGGCCTGGGAGTCCAGACATGAGCTCTGCCTTCTGCTAAAGCCAGAGGGGGCCCTTTTAAGCAGGAAATGGTGTGATTAGATTCTCAGCTCACTCACATCAGCAGCCCCTGAGTCTTTTTCATGTGTCCTCCTGGGAAACCCCGTTCCTACCTCCACTTCCCTTCCTATGATGATGCCCCAGCTTTTCACAACCCAGTGAAGATCTTTGAGTTTATCCACATATCAGACTTCATTGTATGCAATTATGACTGTCTATATGGACATTTATTTTTGGGGTTGCTTCTATCCCCTGATATATTTACTCTGCCTCCCAGCTCTGCTTGATTTTGCTCTGTGTGTCTCCTCTGATTGGTTGCAGGTTGATGAGAGTTTTGAACCAGATAGAGCCTGATGACACTTCACTGTCTTCCAGGCTGATCTAGACCCATTCGTGGGTACTCAGTGAGTCCTTGTCTAAACCTCCCTTGAATCCTAACTGTGCTAACATCAGCCTGTGGCTTCCTGTTTCCATCACCTGGGAGGGTGCAGGTGGGCGAGGGGACCCTCGGTCCTGCAGCCACCCCAAAGCTGGGCTCAGGCTGTGTGCTGGTGCAGCTCCCATGGCCTCCACACCGGAACTGCTTAGATCCCCTCACGGACCCTTCCCTGAGGAGCTTTTGGGAAGGCTTCTTTCCTCTAAAGCCCATCTGACTCTGGGCTGAGAGTGCAAGCAGCCCCAGTGACACCACTGCCACCGGCACTCGGAACATGAAGGAGGCTTGCAGTGGGAGTGCCTGCGGAACTGATGAGCCATCCCGAGAGGCCTTAATTTGGAACCCCTTCTGAAACGCATTCTGCTTTGGAGACATTAAGATATTGACTCAGTTGTCAGATGGTTCAAATGCTTATTTTTTTCAGCACCTGAAGCAATTGGAGGTTTTCTCATTATTACTCCAGAAAGCAGACTAAATCCCACCCAACAAATGTGGAGCCTGCAAGTGTTGGGTCCCTGAGTGCTTCCATGGGCTGGTTCTGTGGTCAGCTGTGTGGGCTGGTTCTGATATCAGCTGCAGGTCCCTCTTGAGCTCCCATCCGTGCTGGGGCTCCAGGTCTGTCCTGCTCCCATTGGGAGCTCTGGCTTTCATCAGCCTGTTAGATGTGTCTGTGGAGCCTCTTTTGGTCTTGCATGTTGTCACCTCTTGTGCATCTTGGAGTTTGAATGTGCTCTGCTTTCCTGCTGCTTTCAGTGCCTGGTGTGGGGACTCCTTAGTCCCTCTACCTGCAGCTATGCACCAATTGTCCCCAGAGTTGAGGTGCTGATGTACACTCCCGGAACATACTTGCTTTCCTCCAGCAAGCACTTGATGCAGACGCCTGTCCTCAGTGCCCATTGTCAGCTTCGTGGGCTTGCTCTTGGGTCTACCGTAGCACTGGGAGGACTTTGGTAAGACTGCAGCCAAGCTCCCTCCCAGGAAGCACACAACTCCCCCGGCAAGGACAGCAGAAGCTCCTGTGCTGCCGAGATGTCTAGCTCCAGTCGCCTCCCCCCACGGCCTGATCAGACTTCGTCCCTTGCGTCAGGACAGTGGCTCTCTTACCCTTCCCTGCCTGTTTTAAGAAGGCTACAGATTTCTGGATTGCAGCTGCCAATTAGCATGCTTTGCTGTTAATAACCATAGTAATGGCACAACTAATTTCACTGATCATGCAGAAATACTTATCAAGGCAGCATATTTGAGTGAGAATGGGTAATTTTATAAAGCCATGAAGACATGGACTTACGAAGGTTGAAAATTCAAAGCAAGTACGACTTGGATGGTGTGGAGTTGAATTAGCTAATTATAGTGTTTTATATCTGTGTTTGATCATTATTAAAAAAAGTTTCTCCTGCCCCCAACACACACACAAAAGCGGGCAAAATCCTATCAAACAAGTTTCTCTTTGAATTTAAAATTACTCTTGGGGACAGGGAGGTTTCTGAATCACAAATGATAATTTGGACATCAAAGAGATTTTCCCTCCTCCTTCTAAGGGAAAAAGAGCTTTTTCTTCCCAACTATATAAGAAAGCGGAAAAAAATACATAGATTTGAAAGTAAATTTTCACCAGGGCAATAACAGAGTGGGAAACACCAAGTTCTGTGTGC
Organism: Equus asinus; assembly: GCF_041296235.1. Lineage (NCBI taxonomy): Eukaryota > Metazoa > Chordata > Mammalia > Perissodactyla > Equidae > Equus > Equus asinus. The sequence goes on along the minus strand of NC_091791.1, from coordinate 110,520,901 downwards.
AGACAAGTGTGAATGTTGCTCTAATGAAATAAAATGTGGCCTTAAGAAAGGGGCTGATGACAAGGGACAGCATGCCGCGTGTTCAAATCGGGTCCAGGACTAAGTGACCATTTCTTCCTGAGCGGAGCCCACCCAGATGCTATATTTCTCATCACTGTCAATCAAGAGAAGGGAGCCTCGATATCCAAGAATAATTAACTCTGCATTGGCCTCAAAATTTATTCTTTAGAGAAGAAATGATGAAAAGTCACTTCTAAAAATTACAATATTCTTTGATAAATAAAGAAAGGTACTTGGCTCCGTGTAAAAGTATTCAGTTTCAAATGGATCATCAATTTTCAAAGGATGGTGGACCCACAAATGGAGGAAAAAGGTCCACTTCATTAATTAGTAAGAACAATAATTGTCTTCTATTCTCGATTTGTATTTTTGGGGGATATCATTTCTGCAATCGGATTTTCACGGGCTGGGGTACACTTTTCTTCTTTGTCTTGTTCCTTTGCTCTCTGGCATTTAATGAATGCCAATAAGTAACATAGAATAATCTATAGATTAGAAAGCGCTCTCATTGGGTCTCATAACAATCTTGTAAGGTAGGGAGATGATAGCTCCCACATTGGCAAACAGGAATCTCGCTAACTAAGAAAAACTGACAGCGAACATCATAATTATGAAGGGAACATGACAAGGATGTCTGCTCTCCCCACTCCTATTTAATTTGGGGAGAGCTCGTTAACAACCACGTACGGAGTTTCCACAGGATTCTGGGAACCTCAATACCTGCTTTACATTATGGTATTTTGTTTAATTCTCCCCCCAACACACTGTGTAGGGACTATTTCTCCCATTTTATAGATGAGGAAGTAACAGCTCAGAGAGGTTATGGTCTTGTCCAGAGTTGCACAGCGAGTGACTATCGGAGCAGACACTTGCCACCACAGCAGTATGTCCACTCCAAGGCAGGAGTGCTCTTCTCTGTCTGACACAAATTCCCCTCTGATGGTTTTAGAAAGACGAATGCTGAGAGGGGCCACAGCCAGCCTGCCTCAGGAGGCGGTGAGGCCAGGACACGAGTCCAAGCGTCGTGTGCTCTCCTCGGTTCCTTTGCATTTCTCAGTTGTAGACCAGACTAGTGGTAGACCTTTAAAGCTTTTGTAAATTTTGAAATACTGCGTGCTAAAAAAATACATAGCTAAGATTTTTCTTTCCTCTCCAGTGAAAAACAAATTCCAATTGGGAAGTTAAAGGAAAAAATCCAGTGTAGCACTTACATTTTAATGCCCTTTAAGTCTCTGAGGTCATTGTAATATATTGTCTGGTTTTTCTCATGAAAATATGTACCTCATTAAGCTAAATAGACTAGAATAGTTTAGTTCAGTGGGGTTTCACATTTTGTGATTGATTTTCATTTTCTTAGGTTATAAATTAAATTTTATGAGACATTGGCATGAAGTCGAGGGCAGAAGACCCCATTGAAGTGAAAGTAAAACAAAGTCGTGGTGAGCTGCAGCTAGGCTAGGCCTGCTCGCCTGTGCCGGACTCCACTGCACCCGAGTCAGGACACCACACGGGTGTGTCCCCACTGCGAGTCCAGCCTTGCTCTCCATCACCTTAGGTTCTTTCTCTGCCCACTCCCAGATGGTGGGGACAGGAGAGGAGAGAAGGGAGAAAAAGGGGGAGAGTGGTGGGCTTCTGTTTCTTCCCAACACCATTTCCATTTTTTCCTCCTCTTAAGCTCCCTCCCTGTGGCAGAAGGGGTCAGATGGGGAGGGAGGAGGAATCGCCCCCGCCCAGAGCTTTCAGGTAGAGCTGCTCCCTGCAGAAGTGGGGTCACTGTCTAAAGATTTCCAGCTCCTTCAGGCTGAGGGGACAAAGCCACTTAACATGAACGCATGGAATTCCAGCCAACTAGAAACTATTGTATTAGGAGAAAGTACGTCAGCTAGAAGTGTGTATAGAGGTTCTGCAACTCCCAACACAGTCTAAGAATGAATATTTCTGAGTTTTTCTGTTAAATTAATTGGCTGCTTGTTCTTTCATTTTATTATCTGCCCTTGTTAGCAAACAAGCATTAGCATCTGTCAAATGCTTAAGAACACTTTCTAGAGAAAAGCATGACGTCTAAAAAAATCATTAATGTTTTGGAGAGAGCCGAAAGAATCAGGCAATAAAGCTGTTTACAGCCTTTGTGTGTGTGTATGTGTGTGTGTGTTTCCCCTTTCCTTCCCATTTCTGGTTATAATAATGTTATTATTATTGATATAGTACAATACTCTAGCATGATAATAATTATAAATTAGTCACATGAAAAATGCAGAGTTCATTCCATTATCAAGAGGATGTCCCTCTACGAGGCTGAATGTCTAGCTTTTTTCCTTTTTAATTATGGCGGTCTCTGGAGATGATTGAGCTGTTCCCTGTCCCTCTTATCCAGCCCATTAGTGGCATGTCGTTGTTGCTCATTTCTAAATGGAAGTGTTGGGAAATGGCTCAGTCTTTGGAATAAAGAAATCAAAACATTTAGGGGGTTGTTCTTTTCACTTTCCCCTTGGATTTGGAAATATCTGGGCGAACCCAGATATTTTAAGGGGTGCACATAGGTATTTCATCAAACTCCAAAATACAAGATTTTGCTTTTAATGAGAAAATTGAGAGTTGTCATTTATCTTTGTGTTATTTCAGCTCGCTAGGAGACCAGATTGCCTTTTCTCAGCGAGTCCTCCTCTGATAAACTTGGGGAAGAAGAGTCCTGTCTTCTCAGGTTGGGAGTGAAGATGAAGGTCAGCTCACAAGTCCACGCTAAGTGGGAGATGAGTCAGGGAAACGCGAGGGGAGGAGAAGCGAGCAGTCATCACGTGTGTCACTGAGCCTGCTTCCCACAGCAACCCTGACAGGACCCAGAAGCTTTGAGGCCCTGGGGACTTCCGGGGCCGTGCCATTGGTTGGTGGAATGGCTGGGCTTCCCTTTGAAGAACATATGTTGTTCATATGAGGTAAAATATGTTGCTTTACCCAAGTACATTGGACACAAAGCAGTAATTTCAACGGACTCTGTGACATTAACAATCTTAGCTACAGCACGTATTCTGTCCCGTCAACACCAGTTCTGCTTTTTAATGAGCTCATACTCCGTAATTGCTAATGATATCAGCATTGTCAATTACTGTTTACTGGGCGTTTTCTTTTCAGCGTATAATATGTGCCAAGACTTGACATGAATCATGTCGTTTTATCCTTACAATTCTCAGAATTATATGCAACTCACAAATAAGGAAAAGAAGTTCCCAGAGGTTAAAATAACTTGCTTAAAGGGCACACAGTTGTGGCGGACCCAACTCCAGGCCTCTCAGGCTCCAAGTCTTACTCTTAATCATCATACTTCGCACCAAAGGCAAAGGGTCTTCCTCTTTCCTATAATGAAAAGAGGTTAGTGAATTAGCTTTTTAAGAAAATTTACTTTAATTAAAAAATTTTTTATGCTAAGATGGAGCATGTGCTTTTCCACCTGATGCCTGCTGAGATGGCAGGACTGGGTTGAAGTCCAAGCTCCCTTCGTGCTTTACTGCTTCGATGGGAATCTCAGCCTTTGCCAGGGGAGGGCTGGCTCTCTCCTCATGGGTCAGCTTCACGTCTCCAAAGCACGGGCTCCTTTCGGAGTCTGATGTTCCCTTCTTAGATCCTGCTCTCTGCCTCCGTGAGTATCTCTGGGAAACATGCTCTGGAAGGCTTGATGGATGTATATTTCCAGGACATTTTTCCCTTTTGCTCATTGCCTACTGTGATACATCATGGAACCCCTCCCGACCAGCTCATATGGATCTAATTTCTTTAAACTCTTTATTAAGAAAAATTTGAAACGTACATAAGAGGCAGAACAGTATATTGAGCCTCCACGTATCCATTGACCAGCTTCAACAATGATTACTAGCCAATTTTGCTTCACCTATACTTGTCCCCCCCCACCCCATTCCCAGTGATCATTTTGAAGCAAATCTCTGACATTATATCATTTCCTCTGTAAATACTTGGGTATATATCTCTAAAATATAAAGTCTCTTTAAAAAATGTGCTTATAATATCCTTATCACACTTGACAGATTAACAGTAGTTCTTTAATATCATCAAATAACTCTCATTTCCTCAATGGTCTCATAATTTTTTTTTGGTTTTAAATCAGGTTCCAAATAAGCACTGTATATTGCCATTTGTTGATATGTGTTTTAATTCTCGCTTAATTTATAGACTTCCTCTCTCAGTCTTTTTGCTTTTCTTTGCTCTTTATTTGCTGGAGAAACTGGGTTATTTGTCCTATAGGACAGTGTTTCTCAAACTATGTGTGGTGGAGGACCAGTTTTGTTTTTTTTTAATTGAGGTAACATTGGCTTATAACATTATATAAATTTCAGGTGTACATCATTGTATTTTGATTCCGGTGAAGACTACAGTGTGCTCACCAGCCAAAGTCTAATGGCCATTCATCACTGTACACGTATCCCTTTACCCCTTTTGCCTCCCCCACCCCCATTCCGCTCTGGTAACCACCAACCTATTCTCTGTGTCTATGTGTTTGTTTTAGTTTTAATCAATTGCAGACCAATACTGGGGTAATACTTAAGAACTGATTGCTTGAAAAACTGAATTAAAAAATGCAGAAAATACCACCCTCAGTTTTTTGTTATTAGATTCAAAAGACAAAAAATTACATTTCAAATAAACATAATCACAAAAATGTAACATAGACAACAAGAAAATAATTATACAAACTGTAGTCATTGTTCAATGAAAGTATGTATATTGTTGATTAATAAATTGTAATTACATCCACATATTTTGTCATTACGCAATTGTAACTAAACAAAACTAATGAATAAAATAGCAATTTCCCATATTAAACACTTATATGGACACTTTGGATATATGCAAACACCATATATATTACTATTTAAAGATTTTATGTAATGAAGAACTTGCTTCTTTCTTGTAAATGTAATTAATCTAGGTTGCATTGATGACAACATTACCTGCAGAGGATAATGTACATGTGGACTCCTTCTTGTTTTGTTTTAATAACAGTTATATTAGAGAAAGCAGAGGTATGTTGATGGGAATAGAATAAGAGATTTTAAAGCAATTTCAGTGAGCTCCAGATGTTCATTTTTAACTTTTATCCAAAATGAAGCAAAAAAAGCTGCATTTTTAAAATTTGTCCTTAATTCTTTACCAGTAGCCAGTTCCAACACTTTTTCCTTAAAGTTATAGTTAGATTTACATAATCTTATCCAATCTGACAATCTCTACCTTTTAATTGATATATTTAACCACTTACATTTAATATAATTATTGATATGGTTAACTTTAACTCTACCTCTTTCTAGTTGTTTTCTGTTTGTCTGACCCTTATTCATTTTTTCCTCTTTTCCTGCCTTCTTTTGGAATATTTGAGTACTTTCTATGAGTTCATTTTATCTCCATTATTGGCTTATTAGTTATACTTCTTTTTAATTTTTTTAGTGGTTGCTCTAGGGTCTATAATATATACCTTTAACTTATTATAATCTACATTAATAATATTATACCACTTTATATATAGTGTGAGAACCTTACAACAGTGAATTTTCAGTTCCTCCCTTCTATAAATTGTGCTATTGTTGTCATGTGGTTTCTTCCACATATATAAGTCCCACAATATATTGTTACTATTTTTGCTTTAGCCAATTATCTTTTAAAGAAATTAAAAATAAGGAAAATATGTTTTGTAATTACTTTCATTTTTACCATTTCCAGTGCTATTTATTTTTTTGCATAAATTTAAATTTGTAAGTACCTACCATATTTCTTTCACCTGAAGCGTTTCTTTAACATTTCATGTAGTGCATATCCTCTGGAAATGAATTATGTCAACTTTTATTTTTATGAAAAATATTTTGCCTTCATTTAAAAAAGATATTTTCTTTTAGTATGGACTTCTGGAATGATAGTTCATTTTCAGTACTTTAAAGATGTCACTCATTTTCTGGTTTGTAGGATTTCTGATGAGTAGTCTGCTATAATTCATATCTGTTTCCTCTATTCCTCAGTATGTAATATTTCTTTGTTCCCTCCTCTGGCCTCTGACTGCCTTTAAGATTTTCTTCTAAGTTTTGGTTTTCGGAAGTTTGACTATGGTATGTCTATGGGTGTGTGTGTGTGTGTGTGTGTGTGTGTGTGTGAGTGAGTATGTCTGCATTTTGTTTTTATCCTATTTGTGTTTCTCTGAGCTTCTTGGACCTGTAGTTTGATCTCTTATATTATCACTGAAAAATATTTAGCCATTGTCATTTCTAATATTTCTTCTGCTATGTTCTCTCTATCTTCTCTTTTAGGAGCTCTAATGATATAAATGTTAGACTTCTTTCTTAATATTATCCCACAGCTCTTGCGTGTACTGAGATTTTTTTCCAGGCTTTTCTTTATCTTTTTGTCTAAGTTCGGATAATTTCATTGATCTATTTTAAAAACCATCATGTCTTTCCTCAGCTTTGTATCTGGTCTATTAATAAGCCTGTTAAAGGAATTCTTTACCTCTGATAGCATGTGTTTTTATTTCTAGCATTTCCTTTTGATTTTCTTATAGTTTCTATCTCCTGATGAAATATACCATCTGTTTGTACATTTTTAATGGATCTACTAACATATTAATCATAGTTATTTTAAAATCCCTGTTCAGTAGTTTCAACATCTGGCCTATCAATTGCTTTGCCTCTTGACAATGGCTTGATTTACCTTACTTATTAGTATGTTGTGTAATTTTTGATTGAATGCTAGACATTATGTATAGAAGAACAGTAGATTCTGAGGTCTTGTATTTATGCCTGGAAACTGTTACATTAGGCTGTTAGTCTGTTAGTGTGAGGAGTTGAGCTGATAGAGTTTGATCTGGGTTTGAGTTTTGTTGCTGCTGTTGTTACCTTCAGTGCATCTAAGCCTTTAAATTTTTGTAGCAGTAAGTTGCTCTTACTTTGTGTTTAGAGTTGGGGTTTGAGTGTTCAAGCATTTTTCTCAGCTTCCTGCTTCCAAAATGGCTATAAGTTATCTCTGTACACCTGAAGCACAGTGAGAGGGTGGAAGGAGGTCTCCTAAACTATACTTTGTGTTCAGTGATGTACTGAGCTATCTCATACAGGTTCCTGAGAGCGATTGCGCTCCTCTCATTCCAACTCCATGCTGAGTGATAGTTTCAATAGGGGATAGTGGGAATATTTACGTCATGGAAATTGGTCAAATTTCCTGCAAATATACAGGCAAATTTCCTGAAGAATTGCAGATCTGGCCTTTTTAAACTGGAGAACCGTTAGTTAAACATTTACCAACATACAAACTTGTATTTATGGTTAGTCTGAGTGGGAAAGTATATTAATCCTTCCTCAGTGGTAAAAAACCACTCTGCTTTGTATCAGTGTAAGATCCTGAGCCCAGGATTGTTTCCTGCCCCTCCTCAGGAGTAGAAAGTTCGATTCTACCCTTTCTAAACCAGCAAAGGATTTTTACCTGTGCACTGGAAAAGAGTTTTCTATCCCTTCCCCAAAGGCAGACAAATTTTTCTTCCATTTATCTTCCAGAAACTGTGGATCTTTGTTGTGCTATTGTAGGTCAAAGGACTTACTGCTCCTACCCTAGTGGTTGAAGTCTTTTGATTCATAGGAGGGAAGGGTGTAAAATGAAGGAGAGGTTTTGTGCCTGTCTTCTTGCTTCCATTGATCACTTCCTGATGCCTGCATGCCTGCATGCCCACTAAGGGAATCTTCCTCCAATCTCCTGACCTGTCTCCACTGTTTCTCATGAGATGCCTTTGGAGAAGATCTTGTGAGAAACTGTGAATTTCCTTTATGTCTGGAGCGCCAAGCTACTCCACAGTGAGATGCTAGTGCACACTTGGCCTTTACAAATTCATTAAAATTTATCTGATTCCTTCTTTCAGGCTTGTATAGTGTCCACCTCTTTCTTCCAGGCTCTTCTAAATATCAACAGCTCATGTGTCTCCTATCTCCTTGGAAGGGCTAGTCACTCACGGAAAATTGTTCACTTGGTTATCTAGGGACCACAGCTTTCTGATGGGTTCAAGAAAAGTTATGCTTCTGTAGAGTATTCAGCTTTTTTCTTGTTGTTAATGTGGGAGTGACGTTCTCTGCAGTTTTCTAAATCTTAAACAGAAGGAGATATCCCTAAACTTTTTGCTTTTTCTTTTTAAAAGATGTTTACAGCTTTTTGAGGCATAATTTGTGTACAATAAACTGCACATATTTAAGGAATACAATTTGATGAGTTTGACATATGTATACACCTGTGAAATACTCTCCATAGTCAACATAATGACCATATTAATCAATGTCTAGAGTCTCCTCATGCCCTCTGTATGTTATCTCCCTCTATCCTCACCCTAATACTCACACCTTGGCAGCAACTGATCTCTTTTCTCATCCTAAATTATCTTTTGGTGAAAGAAATAGTTTCCAGACTTCATATACTTTTAGGTCACAGTTGACCAGTTATACTTAAACTAAGATAAATTGTAACATAGTCTTATTGCTCTTGACTAACAAATAGTTCACAGTACATATGATTCATCACATGAGTTAGATATGAGTTTGAGTGACCTAAACAGGTCTATACTCTATTCAATGAGATGGTCCACTGATAAGGGGTTTGGATGTCAAATTGCAATGTTAAATTGCTACCAACATTTCTAAATGCTTACTCTCAATTTCTATAATTATCTCACCATGGGTCAGTAATAAACAGTTTGTGGATTACATTGTCAAGCATTGCTGTAGAATTTCAAGTCTGGATTTTGTTGATTACAATCTTGTGGTGTCATTAAAAGTCTTTTGCAAAGTGATTCTAAGAAGGAAGTTTATAGAAATTCAGGCCTACCTCAACAAGCAAGAAAAATCCCAAATAAACAATGTAACAGTGCACCTAAAGGAATGGGAAAAATAAGAACAAACGAAGCCCAAAATCAGAAGAATGGAGGAAATAATAAAAATCAGAGTAGAAATAAATGAAATAGGGACTAAAAAAAATAGAAAAAAACAATGAAACCAAGAGCTGGTTCTTTGAAAAGATAAGAAAAATTGACAAACTTTTAGCTAGACTCACCAAGAAAAAAAGAGAGAAGTCTCAACTAAATAAAATCAGAAATTAAAGAGGAGAAATTACAACAGACAGCTCCGAAATACAAAAGATTATGAGAGAATACTGTGAAAAGTTATATGTCAACAAATTAGATAATCTAGAAGAAATGGGTAAATTCTCAGAATCAAACAACCTTCTAATACTGAATCAAGAAGAAATAGAGAATTTGAATAGATCAATCACCAGTAAGGAGATCAAAACAGTAACCAAAAACCTCCCCAAAAATAAAAGTCCAGGAACAGCTGGCTTCCTTGGTGAATTCTACCACACATTCAAAGAAGACTTAATACCTATCCTTCTCAAACTCTTCCAAAAAAATGGAAGAGGATGGAAGCTTCCTGACTCATTCTACAAAGCCAACATTACCCTGATACCAAAAGGAGACAAGGACAATACACAAAAAAGAAAATTGCAGATGAATATCAGTGATGAACATTCATGCAAAAATCCTCAACAAAGTACTAGCAAATTGAATACAACAATACATTAAAAATATCATACACCATGATCAAGTGGGATTTATTCCAGGGTTGCAGGGATGGTTCAACATCTGCAAATCAATCAATGTGATACCACATCAACAAAATGAAGAACAGAAATCACATGATCCTCTCAATAGATATAGAGAAATCATTTGACAAGATACAGCATCCACTTATGATAAAAACTCTAAATAAAATGGATATAGAAGGAAAATACCTCAACATAATAAAGACCATATATGACAAACCCACAGCTAACATCATTCTCAATGGAGAAAAACTGACAGCTATCCCTCTAAGAACAGGAACCAGACAAGGATGCCCACTTTCACCACTCTTATTTAACATAGTATTGGAAGTCCTAGCCAGAGCAATCAGGCAAGAAAAAGAAATAAAAGGGATACAAATTGGAAAAGAAGAAGTGAAACTGTCACTATTTGCAGATGGCATGATTTTATATATAGAAAACCCTAAAGAACCCACTAAAAAGCTTTTAGAAATGATAAGTGAGTACAGTAAAGTTGCAGGATACAAAATCAACATATAAAAATAAGTTTTGTTTCTATACACTAACAACGAAGTAGCAGAAAGAGAAATTAAGAATACCATCCCATTTACAATTGCAACAAAAAGAATAAAATACCTAGGAATAAATTAGACCAAAGAAGTGAAAGAACTGTACACTGAAAACTATAAAATGTTGTTGAAAGAAACTGAAGAAGACACAAAGAAATGGAAAGATATCCTGTGCTCTTGGATTGCAAGTATTAGCAGAGTTAGAATGTCCATACTTCCTAAAGAAATCTATAGATTCAATTCAATCCCTATCAAAGTTGCAACAACATTTTTCACAGAAATAGAACAAAGAATCCTAAAATTTATATGGAACAACAAAAGACCCTGAATAGTCAAAGGAATCCTGAGAAAAAGAACAAAAGCTGGAGGTATCACACTCCCTGATTTCAAAATATACTACAAAGCCATAGTAACCAAAACAGCATGGTACTGTCAGAAAAACAGGCACGCAGATCAGTGGAACGTAATCAAGAGCCCAGAAATAAACCCACACATATATGGGCGATTAATTTTCAACAAGGGAGCCAAGAAGATACAATGGAGAGAGGAAAGTCTCTTCAATAAATGTTGTTGGGAAAACTGGACAGCTGCATACAAAAGAATGAAAGTGTAGACCATTATCTTATACCATACACAAAAATTAACTCAAAATGGATTAAATACTTGAATGTAAGACCTGAAACCATTAAACTTCTAGAAGAAAACATAGGCAGTATGCTCTTTGACATCGATCTTAGCAGCATGTTTTCAAATACCATGTCTGACTGGGCAAGGGAAACAATAGAAAAAAATAAACAAATGGGACTACATCAAACTAAAAAGCTTCTGAACAGTGAGGGAAACCATTAACAAAATGAAAAGATGACCTAACAATTTGGAGAAGATATTTGCAAATCGTATATCAGATAAGGGGTTAATATCCAAAATATACAAAGAGCTCATACATCTCAACAACAAAAGAACTAACAATGCAATTAAAAAAATGGGCAAAAGATCTGAATAGAGATTTCTCAAAAGAAGACATACAGATGGCCATGAGGCACATGAAAAGATGTTCAACATCATTTACTATCAGGGAAATGCAAACCAAATCTACACTGAGATATCACCTCACTCCTATCATAATGGCTATAATTAATAAGATAGGAAATGGTAAGTGTTGGAGAGGATGTGGAGAGAAGGGAACTCTCATATACTGCTGGTGGGAGTGCAAACTGGTGCAGCCACTATGGAAAACAGTATGGAGATGCCTCAAAAAATTAAGAATAGGTCTACCATATGATCTAGCTATTCCACTGCTGGATATTTATCCAAAAAACTTGAAAACACAAACATAGAAAGATAGATGCACCCCTGTGTTCACTGCAGCATTATTCACAATAGCCAAGACTTGGAGGCAATCTAGGTGCCCATCAAGGGACAAATGGATAAAGAAAATGTGGTATATATACACAATGGAATACTACTCAGCAATAAGAAATTATAAAATCTGGCCATTTGTGACAACATGGATGGACCTTGAGGGTATTATGCTAAGCGACGTAAGCCAGAAAGAGAAAGTCAAATACCGTATGATCTCATTCATAAGTAGAAGATAAAAACAACGACAAACAAAAACATAGCAACAGAGCTTGGATTGGTGCTTACCTGAGGGGAAGGGTGGAGGGAGGAGGGTGAAAGGGGTAATTAGGCACATGTGTGTGGTGACGGATTATAATTAGTCTTTGGGTGGCGAATGTGATGTAATCTATGCAGGATTTGAAATATGTAACGATGTACACCTGAAATTTATGTAATGTTATAAACTGATGTTACTGCAATTTAGAAAAAAAGTCTTTTGCAGTACTCACTTTTTCTGCAAACTGCTGGCTCTGGAGGCTTAATCTGATTCAGATTCAATTTTTTTAAAATTATTTTATCAGTGGTGATGTATATTCTAATTAGGTGGTATAGAATGCCTGGTTATCTCTTCTTTTGCAATTTTAGAAGCCTGTTGATGATTGTTACCTAGACCCCTAAGTTCATCAGGGGTTAAGAAATGATGTTGTTCTAATTTTATCATTTAAAAACTTTTTTTAGCAGCTTAAATATCTCTGTAAAAAGATACTTCCCCTCATCAACTATAGGTTTCCTTGAGGCACAGTTGGTATGGAAAGTCTGGATAAATACTTGATTCTTCCCTTTTATTTTCCAACTTTCAAAACAATGAGTAAATGACCCAGTAGCCTCCAAAGATGACCAATGAGTTTTAGAAAAATAATTATTGGGGCCTGCCTAGTGGCGAAGTGGTTAAATTTGTGCACGCCGCTTCGGTGGCCCGAGGTTTGCCGGTTTGGGTCCCGGGTGGGGGCATGGCCACCGCTTGGCACCCTATGCTGTGGTAGGCGTCCCACATATAAAGTGCAGGAAGATGGGCACGGATGTTAGCTCAGGGCGAGTCTTCCTCAGCAAAAAGAGGAGGATTGGCAGTAGTTAGCTCAGGGCTAATCTTCCTTAAAAAAATAAAATATTTATTACTATGAACTCATATAAATACATTGGGTAAGTTTCAATCCATTACAGTTATTATTCATATGCTCAAATTGTACCTTCTTTGCCTAGTGGAAGATCCCTCAAGCTGGTTTCTGTGTCTTTTGGACACAATTCTATTAGTGTTTGCATACTTTTTTACTTTCGGATACAAAATGTTCCAGATTCATTTTGTTCGTTTCCTTCTCCAGACCTGGAATTAGGAACCCTGGTTTAATTTTTAATGGGAAATGTATTTAGAGACCACAGTGCTAGAGAATCTAAATAATTTGAATGCCTGCCCAATATCCAAATTTATATCGAATTTAGTCAATCACTGTCCAACTGATGGGCAATGACTACTTTTCAACTTTTGACTAGAGTCTTTACGCATAACCCTTAGTTGCTGGAAGTCTGCTTTCAAATGTGATGTTAGCCATTCTGCAGAAGGAAGAGACCAGCAAAGTAACAAATAGTGCTCATTCCAGCCTAGAGATGCTCAGAAGGCCTCAGATGATGTTAACTGTTTAGTGGGTGGGGAGAGGTATGTGGTAGGAACTCAAACCAATAATCTGAATTCAGTCTCCAAAACTTGAATCTGGAAAGCGAGGACAAGAATAGATTCTTTTCAATATGAATTAATTACTGGAGTACTGATAAAATGTTTTTCTTTTTCAACTCCAAGATGAAACATTGTCTGCAGAAGACTAGTCTTGTGCAGCCAAGTCCGAAGGCTTTTCCAGATTTCATGAGATTTCCTGATCTGAGGAAGCCAAGCTCGGATCTGTCACTGACTTAATGAACATTACCGCTAAGCAAATACCATTCATTAATCATGCAGCCTTTGAAATCTCCATGGGCAAAGGGAAAACTGATTAATATTCCTTTAACAAAGTTTTGTTGTTCAAAGTGAAGTGCACAAACAGATCATAGCAACAAACTAAAAAAAGGAGGTGGCATAAGTAAAATTCCACCGAAGGCTGTTTTCTGTTGCTTTTTGGTGATGGGAGAGTGAATCAGCTGTCAGCACAGTAGTGGTTTGATGACAAATGTTCACAGGTGGTGTTAGAAAATCACATGACTGCCTATTCTTGTCTACGAATTTGGCATATTTGCATGAAGAAAGCTGTTTTTGTGGCCATGACAATAAATGAGAAAAATGATGTTTACTTTGCTGGAACGTTAGTGTTCTTTTCTCTGCAAAGTGCATTGTGAAAACCACTGTTAATTGCAATTTAAGAGGAAATGTTAAATAAAGAAGTAAGATAAAATAAAAGGAAATAAGAAATAAAAGTTAAAAAAATTAAAAAAAAAATCTGTATCTCCAGCCCAGAGAAATTTCATATCTTCATTTAGGGAATGCTTCACATATCCGAATATGTCGTTCTTACTGATGCACTGTTTCTTTCATCAGGTTGGACTTTCCCAGGTGCCAGACCTTGGTCCTCATCTCTTTCTACTGTACACTTCTTCAGTGTTATTATCCAGTCCTCTGGCTTTAAAGACCTTCTGTATGCTTGTAAATCTTAAATTTATATTTCCAACCTTGACCTGTCACCCCTGTCCTCCACATTAATATAGGCAACGGTCTACTCAACATTTTAACTGAGAATCTATGGGTATTTTTAAACTCTCAACTTTGTCTGTTAAATCTTCCCCACTCTAGTCTTCTCTGCAGCAAGAAATTGTAGCACTCTCAACCCAGTTGTTAGGCCAGAGGTCTTGAAGTCATTAACTCTTATCCTTTTCTTTTTTGTTTTTGAAGATTGGCACCTGAGCTAACATCTGTTACCAATCTTTTTCTTTTTCTTCTTCTTCTCTCCAAAGCCCCTCTAGTACATAGTCGGATGCTCTAGTTGTAGGACCTTCTGGTTGTGCTAGATGAGACACTGCCTCAGCATGGCTTGATGACGGTTGCCATGTCTGCACCCAGGATCCGAACCAGTGCAACCCTGGGCCACTGAAGCAGACTGCATGAACTTAACGACTTGGTCATGGGGCCAGCCCCTCTTATCCTTTTCTTATATCACACAGGACCTGTTAACAACTCCTGCTATTTCTCATCTCCTCCATCACCACTGTTGTCCAAACTACCATTACGTTTTAGCCAAGACTTCTGCAATAGTGTCTGAATCCATGTCACAGCCTTTTTCTTCATTATCATCTGCCATATTCAAGACATTGTGTATGGCAGGGGTCCCACTCTTGGGGATTCACTTCTAGTGGAGGAGACAGACATGAAAACGAAGGTACATTATTATGAGGGATGTGCTAAAGTGGATTTAGATGAGAAGTTGCTTTTGGAATATACTAAAAAGAAAGCAACTGACTGTGACCTTCCACTAAGAAATACTGAACTGTGTCCCCGAAGATGAGTATGAATTTGCTAAGTAGATATATGTGGGAGAGCTATTCTAGGCAGATTTATTGGGAAGCACAAGAATTGTAAAAGCACATGGTGTATTAGGCAGGAATCTTTAAATGAGTGTACGCATACTGCTGGCAGCTGAAGGTTTTCCAGGGAGTTCATATATATGAACAGTTTTAAGGGAATCCATTTCCAAGTCCTCAACTTTCAGGTGTGTGCTTTCCTAAAATGGCTCTGCTCGAGGAGTCCCTGTTCCCAAAAGCCCTTCTCCACTTTCCAGGAGAAAGGGACACCTCTCACTCCTTCCAAATCTCACTTTGATGCATTGCCCTTTGCTAGGACACGAAAACTCCTATGGTATCAGGTAAAACGATAGATTGAGATAATCAGGCTATGGTAACACACAGAACTCCCGGGTTTCACCTGTTTTATACTCGTTTCTGTTGAGGGTGTTAGAAACAGGATTTGAAAATGTTAGGATGCTCTCAATTTAGACAAGCAGAAGTTGTATATCAATGGTATTCTTCTAAAAATAACAGAAGCGTTCTGTGTACTACAAGAGTTTTCAAGATGCATTGGATAAAACCAAAGGGTATAAAATTTTCAGGATTACTTTTGGATTTAACGACCTTTATTCAATAAGGTAATTAAAACATATTTAGACATATAATTAAATAGATATTCCAATTCCAGTCCATCCTCTTCCTATGAACCATGTATGAGTGGTCTATGTGCAGAAATAGAAATTTAGCTAGTAGAAGAGAAACTGGGATTTGAATCAAGATCCACTTGACCATAAATGCCCTGCTCTTATCCATGTTAACATGACTTCTGTCAGGTCTGTGGACTCTTTTCCCATCTGTGGAATGTGCCTATGGCTAACAGCCAGCCAATGACTATATTGAAGAAGGTCCAATGCCCAGCACTCGGTGCCTGGCCCACAAAATTGATTCTGCATCTGCTGAAAGAGACTGGTGGGTCCATTATGTCTAGGTGTAATTTGAGGAGCAGACAGGATTTTGTCTGGAATAAAATAGCTCTCAGATAGTAATGATGATTTCAATGCTTGAAAAAGATAGTTTGCCCAAACTTTTCCCAATGGACTCCTGATTTGTGAATCGTTCTCCATTGGGAGGAACATTGGAAGCAAGACTATACACCTTTTAGGATGTTCAATAGTTTAGAAACTGATGTCTACACTCATGATTTCCTTTTCTTTGCATTTTGACAGTTGAACTCAAGTATTTTGAGCCCTAGGAAGGAAGGATGAAAAGCCCACTGGGAAACGTTCACCCAGGGGCCCAGGTTTGAGTAGCATCAGGGTTAAGTGCTGAGTGGCACCAAAGCCTGTGGTGCAATGCTGGCTCTTCCTTTTGCCTACTGCTTCTCCCATCCTTGTGAGGATGAAGCAGTGCATAAAGTTTCCCCTAAGGAAAGCGCTATGACTCCACCTGTGACAGTGATTGATGTCCTTCTAGACCCCAGAGGCTCTTGCAAGCATCCACTCTCATTTCAAAGCAGAAAAAAACGTATGTGCGTGTATGTGTGTAACTGTGTGAAAAAAACACTTTTCTTTATTTTGTCCGATGAGGAGGATGGAAAGGGGAAAATGTGGGAGTGAGTACTGGGCTTCTGTGATAAATAGAGTGCTTAGGTTTGAACAGTGAAGAAACTCTCCTGGGAGGATTACTTGTTTGGCCATTCATTCATTCATTCATTGAGCAGGTGTTGGGACCCTATTATACACTGGACTCTTTGGTGGCTTTGGAATAAACCAAGATGAATAAAATTGTGTGGTTCACAATCTTGCAGCAAATACATATGTTTGAACAAAAAATATTACAATGTCATTCGAGATGTGATGTGGAGGAGTTGGGAATACTACAGGAGTGAGGGACCCCTCCCTGGGCTGTTGAAAGGGGAACAGCTGGGCTTTATCAAGACAGTGACATTTGAGTCAAATCTTCAAAGACGTATTTAGCATCAGGGCCCGGGGCCCCAGCCTGGAGGAGGCTGTGTGGGTCTGGAGGCTAGCTTTGTGACTTTGGCTATGTCCACACTTGCAAACGAGCCTAACAGCACCATAAGGCTGTTGTGGGCATGAAATGAGATGGTATCCACAAACAAAATGCTTAACAGGGAGCTGTGCACAGAGCAAATTATCTATAAAAGCGTGATCTGTCATCATGGTCCTGGTTATTGTTTCTTGTTGTTGAAGGGTAAGTAGGAATTTGTCAATCACAGAGGAGGCAGAGTGAAGATGAACTGGTCATCCAGAGAAATGAAGGAGTTTCATAGGCTGAATGGAGGGTCCACAGATAAGGGCAGGGGGAGAAAAGTCCCTCTACGGAAAGGGATTGATCCTCTTTGATTTTGGTTTGTATTTACCAGAGGGGTGGGGGTGTGTTAAAAACTCCTGAGGACATTTAAAAAATTAAAGGGGAGATTATGTGGTCCAAGTTATTCTAGACCCATTCTCCAGAGGGTTATGCTGAAGGGCACATTACTTGTGGGTGTTCAGAGTTGATCTAACTTTACAGATGCTTTTCTTTTCCTGACGAAAATCAGGCGGGCTGGATGTCAGTTGAGCCAGAAGATTTCAGACACATGCCCATCATGGATCCTGGTGGAAGCAGTGTTTTTGTGCTTTGTTGGGATTCTAATGGAGTTGACTTGGAATCGCCTTTCATTATCTTTCCTTTAAGTCAGGATTCTATTAGACCATTGGTCCTCAGCCATGGTTGTACGTTAGAATCACCTGGAAGATTTTAAAAAGTATCAATGCCAGCACCACACCCCTAGAGACTCAGTTTCACGTGGTTGGGGGCATGCCCTGGGCCCTATTATTTTGCAAAATATGCCCCAGGTCATACTAAAGCACAGTCAGTGTTTGTAGTCATTGTCTTGGGGAGTCCAGGGCTCATTGTTGTTGTGGTTTAGAATGCCCTTGACTGTCCTTAGTAGCATTGGCCTTCTCTGTAGATATCCTGCTGCCTTGGTGATAATGTGCTAAGATTCTTCCTTTCCTGGAGAGTACATTTAACAGTGAAAAGGATGTTCTTAGTAAATATGTTACATAGTGAAGGCCGTTCTGGCTTGCCTGCACCAAATGTCTATTCTCATCCAATCTACCCCTGGAACTCAGCTTTGGCTATCAGTGAGAATAATTTCTGGTCCTTTGAGTCCTGCCTTTGGAGGCTGCATAGGATCCTCTGTTTTGCTCTTGGTCTTTCTCCCTGCTGTCTACCATCTTTGCCCAACTTCTCACCCAGGGGCTTTGCAATTCTGCCTTTTGAGCCTTGACCACTGAAGCCCTCCCAGTTTCACTTGGGGCCGCCCGGTGGGAATCACCTTGTTCTGCAGTTACATCTGGGCACTCTGAGCTGAACACCAAGCCCTTCCCAGCCCTGTTGGCAGATATCTCTTCTACCCCCAGGTCAGCACACACCCTACTGCCGGGTGGGATCATTGGCATCCAAAGGGCATAATCTCCTTAGAAGGTGCCTAAAGCAAGTCAGCTGTTGAATTTGTCCAAACAGGTTCCCTTGAGGAGCATTGAATAGTGCCTGCTCCTCAATAAATGTTAATTTGATATGAGTTACTTTTTGCCAAAAATAAGATGATTGGACTCACAGAGCGGAGTCAGGACCTTTGATCTTTTGCTGAGCACCCCATGGCAATTCTGACTTTTGGACTGAAGTCTGGGCAGGTTAGCTCAGATCACATGCAACGCAAGGCTGAGGGTTACAAGTGGTGTTCCAGCAGACTGCCAAGCCTCGGAGCTGGCTCTCTACCAGACGGGAACATTTGAAGCCTCAGCTCACAGTGATGGAGGGGAAACAAAAAAAGATCAAAAATAGAAGAGAGAATCCCAACATTAGAAGGACTGCAGATGTCTTCAAGTTACCCTGTAATCACCTGGAAAGGAAAGGATATGTTCTTTATCTATGAAGTGTCTTACTCATTTTTGGTATTCTAGCAAGGACTTTTAGCTCTTTCACCATCAATAGTGGAAAAAAAAAGCCCTAAAAACTTATGCTCTGATAATCACACTAATTATAGATTATTCTCTATGCCTGGTAGAGCATCTAAGTAATAAAAAACCTAAGCATGACTGAAATGGAATTTTTTTTAAGTTACATAAAAGTTCCATACACAGAGTTGGTGATTATATATGTAGGAGAGGTTTCTATTGAGGCAATGGCATGATTAATTCCAGTCAGGAAACGGTGGTAGCGAGCCCAGCCTTCCTCCAGCGCATGCTGGCTGTACATGAAAGCTTACATGACTGGTGCTATGGTAGAAAAGGTGTTGTACTTGTGCTCCTTCTGCCAGTAGCTGTTTAATAATGCAAGCCCATTAATCGAGGAGGAAGATGACACGGTGTTCCCTACTCCCTACAGCAAAACCATACACGTTGTTGCTTGAAAAGTGGGCGTAAACATGATTCCTTTGCAAAAGAATTGGGGCCATGAAAGTTTGTTTTTTCTTTCTTTTGGAAACATACATCCTTTAGAAGGGTTAGGATGATTGAGAAGTGGTTAAATAAACAGCACTTTCCTACCATAGTCAGTAGACTGTCTTGAAGTTTTAGCTGTTTATTTCACTGACATATTCTGAAGGGTCTACAGGGGGCTTTTTCAGAAGTCAGGACCTCAATGTAATATACAAGCATTGATTCTGATATTTCCCTTGATAACAGTGCTCAACCATATTGGGGTCATAAGTCAGTAAGGTTCACTGGCTGCCATAATGCTCACTGTCACCAGTAATAAGTACAAAGGACTTGCTCTAAAAGCTGGCTTATAAAACTTTAAGGAAACTTGGATCGCTTAAGCGAACTTGCAAGGCTCTGGGGGGGGGCAGGCGGGCCTTAGTTGTCTACTTATATTAATTTCACAGAGTTTAAAGGGTCAAGAAAGGCGGTCAGTGATGCTTATTAATTTATGAAAGATGGACTCTTGTCTGTCTTGCTATCTCGCTTTGACCATTGTGCCTTTCCTTTTAGAAAATTTAAATAAATTAAACCTTAGCAGACAAGAGTGCCCTAAAGCATTAAGTCTAAAGTTCACAGCTGGACTAAAAGGATCCAAAGATGCTGTGTCTTTTTGCTGGTACAATTTCATTTGAAGTGATGATCGAACAATAGAACCACATAGTAGATATAGAACATGAGAAGAAAAAAGCAATTAGAGGCATACTGCAGTTAGTCAAGGATTAGGATGTATTAAAAATATGAGATATGCTTGCTTCTAAGGATTTTTTTTCTTGTCTCACTAAGAAAAAATGGCTTGTAGCGGGAGCATCTTCTTGTCCTTAAGTGAGGACACGGTTCTTGTTAAGATGGGAATGTTTATGTGTCATTACGATGTCTCAAAACATGTCTGATGGCTGAAGCCAAACTGCTGAGGAAAAGGAAATGGAACATTGCCATAGAAACCAAAGCCAGTTTTACTGATGGAAATGCTCTTTCTTGGCTGATTTGCTTTAGAATAGTGAGAGAAGGCTACAATCATGGAATGGGAGTATTTAAAAATGCAGTACAGAATTTAGTCCTCACAAAGAGCTTGGGATGTTTTTCCCATTTAACAGATGCAGGCATTGAGGCTCAGAGAGGGTAATACATTTTCTGAGGTTGTACAGCTAATATTTGCCTGAGGAGTATTGAGAAATAAAGGGATCTGCTACTCCCCCACCCCTCAAACCAAGGGATCAGGTTGAGAATAACTACTGCCAAGCCAATCTTTTCTTCTAGGAAGACTTTTTTTTTTTTTTCTGAGGAAGATTAGCCATGAGCTAACATCTGTGCCAATCTTCCTCCACTTTATATGTGGGTTGACACCACGCTGTGGCTGATGAGTGGTGTAGGTTTGTGCCTGGGATCTGAACCTGCAGGCCTTGGCCGCTGAAGTGGAGCATGCCAAACTTACACCACGGGACCTCCCTCCTAGGAAGCACTTTTTGATCAGCACATCCAAGACAGGGAACAGCATCTATGCTAAGTCCTGGAGTGAGGGGTGGAAATCCAGCCAGCTTGGCTGCAGTGCAGTGGGCATAGGGAGTGAGGGAATGTAAGATTAAGTTAGGAAGGGCACAGGAGACATGTGGGGTAAAGTAGGCTGGTAACTTGATTTTTACTCCAGTTGCAATGGGAGACATTTGGAGGTTTGAAGCAGAGGAATACTCAGATTTATTGATCTATGAGTTTAAAAAGATTACACTGAGAGACCACTGCTTCCTTTTGGGAAAGAGTAACTAGTTGCAGATTGTGCTTATGTAGAGAATGACTTAAAAAAGCAGATAAAATATACAAATCATGTGTTAGAAGGCAGCAGAGAGCTGTTGAGGAAAAGAGAAAGAGAGTGACTGAGACTCTGAAGAAGTGAGCTGACCTCTGCAGCTGCTTTTAGACTGGGTTCCTTTGCTGGTCTAGATACAGGCAAGAGGCTGAATATCCTAGATTTGCACTAGTGGAAGCCTGGGGAAAAGAGAAAGTGGTAGAACTTCTGGAAGAGGATGGGGAAGCCATGCATGCAGCTAGTTTTTTCCCTCAATTGAATTCTGAGGCTATATGGAGTAGGAGGCAAAAAACCTACACAGGAGTCCTCTGGAAAAAATGCAGCCAAGGTTTCAACAGTGCTCACAGTTTCAAGAGACAAAGATTAAAATTCAGATTCATTGTGAGGAAGGGATCCAGTGAGCATGCTAGACTTTGAGATGAAAATCTGGGAAGGCTGTGCCTTAAATAAGGATGAACAGGAAATAGATTCAGCTTTACCTTGACTGCAGCACAGCCTTGAAACAGCATAGTTTCTGATTAGATTAAGGTGATCAGCTATTACTCTATCTGTCTAAATGAGGGAGGGATAAATGATCTATAGAGGAAAATAATATAATCTGGAATCTCTCTAAGTTTTATGAACAATATCCATTAAATCAATGATTACTAGACATACCAAAACACAGAACCACATGACTAAAAACCAAGAGAAAAACAGTTAAAGGAAATAGGCCCATAGGTGATCCAGACATAGGAGTTAGTTAACAAGACTTTTAAGTAACCAGATATATATGTTTAAGAACATGGAGAAAATAGCTGAAAATATAGAGGATATATCATAGATATGAATCTATAAAATCAAATCAAATGGGCAATTCTAGAACTGAATACACAATATCAGTTAACAGTAATCTGGACATAATAGTAAGTGGGATTAGTGAACTGGAAGAGAGGTCAACAGAAAATCTTTAAGCTGTAGCACACAGGGATAAAAGAACAGAAAATATAGAAAAGAGCATTATGGACATGTGGGACTCAGTGAATAAATCTAACATATAAATGGAATCCCAGAAGGAAATGATAGTGCATGGGGCAGGGGCAATATTTACAGAGATAATGGCTGAATATTTTCCAAAACTGATGAGTGGTATTAATCTATAGGTTCATAAAGCTCTGTGCTGTCAAGAAGTATAAATATGATATCACAGTATTGTATTACAAGTAAATATTATAATAAGACTGCTGAAAACCATAGACAAAAAAAAGCAAGGTGAATTACCTTCAAAGGACCAATAATAGGTTTGATAACTGACTTCTCACAGAAATAATGGAAGCCAGAGGACAGTGGAATATCTTTAAAGTACTGAGAAGAGTACTATGACTTCCAGTAAGGAGAATGGATTTTTGGGGTTAGAGGCAGCTAGAGAGAATATGGGAAGAGCAATTCACAGGTGTTACAGTCTTTCAGTGTCTTGCAAGAGGTGATCGTCGTGTGGACCAGGCTAGTGATGATGGAGATGGAGAGAAGTGAACTGCTTCAATAAATATTTAGGAGGTCAAAAATCCTGAAAATAAATAAAGAAAACCCACCAATCCACTGCACACCCCCATTCCCCAAAGACTCTGTCTCATCTCATGATTGTTTTCTTTCTTAGAGGTTTACTTAGTCATCTCATGGACCATCTGGTTGACTAAGATGAAAATTCCTCTTTCCCACAAGATAGTCTCTTTTATAACCCTATGCTGTCTCATTCTTGTATTCATATCTGATGCTCAGACAGTGACTGAGTGCCCTTCTGGTTCTCTGTGGAGAATTCCACTTGACACTATTAACAAAAACTTTGGTAGGGGGCTTCAGCTCCTGTCTTATCCAAGTATGTGGTGGTGAGATTGTAGGCTTACAGACAAGTGAATGTGATAATAGGCCAAGGGCTGTGTTGGGAAGAGGTAGTGCTTTCTTTGGGGTCCCTGACTTCAGAGAAATCTGGACATGGGGAGGCTAATTTCAAGTCTGACTTCACTGGATCCAAACACCACCTTTGCCAGCTACTTGTTGTGCAACCTTGGGGCTCTGTTTCTTTCATCTGGAAAATAGGATTGTTGGTAATATCATACAAGGTGGTGCCAGATACAGGACTCAGGGTCAGGGACATGTCAGATACTCAACAAATGCCATATTCTACTCCACTGACCTGCCTGCACCGAGCACAATGATCTAGCACAGACCATGTGCCAGGACGAGGCACTCGTAGCTATAGGCCATACTGGTTAGTCCTTTCAGCACATGCTGTAGTGATCTTTGAACACATTATTGTGTGTCCTTGGTCAGGAAGGGGTGGGGAAGCTCTAAGAGGGGAGAAAAATCAGGCCTATTTGAGCAAGATATAGTCATGGGGATTGAGAGGGGCAGCAGAACTAAAGAACAATCACTTTTCTGTAAGTTCAGCTTGGCTCTTGATAAAATCAGAGCTCTGCTAGTTTAGTATATGCTCATAAGAGGTAGCTGAAACCAAGTGATGAGTATTTGAAGGGCAGGGACTAATTAATTTATGTACTACTTTCCTATTGCTGCTGTAACAAACAAATTACCATGAACATAATGGCCTAAAACAACATAAATTTATTCTCTTACAGATCTGGAAGTCATAAATGTAAAATCAAGATGTTGGTGGGGCTGCATTCCTTCTAAAGTTTTCGGGGAAGAATGTTTCCATTGTCTTTTTCAATTTTTAGAGGCTATATGTCCCATAGTCCTTGGCTTGTGGGTCCTTCCTTGCATCAACACAACTCTTATTACCCTTATCACATTTCCTACTCCTGGCTCTAATTCTCCAGCCTTCTTCTTATAAGGACTCTAGTGATTATGTTGAGTCCACCAGGATAAATCAGGACAATCTCTCCACTTTACATTAATCACATCTGCAAAGTCCCTGTTACCAGGGAAATTATCAGAACCACAAAGTCCAGAGATTGGGACATGGACATCTTTAGGAGGGAGATTATTATTAAGCTTGCTACAATTTTATCTTTTCTTAAATTTGTGGTAAAATATGCATAACATAAAAATTTACCATTTTAACCATTTTAAGTGTACAGTTCTGTGGCATTAATCATACTCACATTGTTGTGCAACCATCACCAGCATCCGTCTCCAAAACTTTTTCATCTTCTTCAGCTGAAACTCTGTACCCATTAAACACTAACTCCCATTACCCCCACCCCCAGCTCCTGGAAAACACCATTTTACTTTCTTTCTCTATGAATTTTACTATTCTAGGTACCTCATAAAAGTGGAACCATACAGTATTTCTCCTCTTGTGACTGGCTTGCTTCGCTTAGCATAATGTCTTCAAGGATCATCCATGCTGTAACGTGTCAGAATTTCCTTCCCTTTTAAGATTGAATAATATTCCACTGTATGTATATACCACATTTTGAAAATCCGTTCATCTGTATAAGGACACTTGGGTTGCATTCATCTTTTGGATATTGCAAATAATGGTGCTATGAAAATAGGTACACAAATATCTGTTCAAGTCTTTACTTCCAGTTCTTTAGGAGGCATACCAAGAAGTGGAATTGCTGGATCATATGGTAATTCTATGTTTATTTTGAGGAAGTTTCATACCATTTTCCACAGTGGTTGCACCATTTTACATAATCACCAGCAAAGCACAATTGTTGCAATTTCTCCACATCCTTGCCAACACTCGTTATTTTCTGTTTTTCTTTTGATAATAGCCATCCTATGGGTGTGAGGTGGTATCCCATTGTGATTTTGATTTGCATTTCAGTAATGATTAGTAATGTTGAACATCTTTTCATGCACTTATTGGCCGTTTTTATATTTTCTTTGGAGAAATGCCTGTTCAAGTCATTTGTCCATTTTTAAATTAGGTTGTTTGAGTTTGTTTGTTTTTTGAAATATTGGAGTTCTTTATATATTCTGGACACCAAGCCCTTACCAAATATGTGATTTTCAGATACTTTCTCCCATCCTGTGGATTGCCTTTTCTCTGATGCACAAAAGTTTTTAATTTTGATGAAGTGCACCTTATATGTTTTTCCTTTTGTTGCCTGTCCTTATGGTGTCACATCCAAGAAGTCACTGCCAAATTTAATGCCATGAAGCTTTCCCCCTGTGTATTTTTCTCAGAGTTTTATGGGTTTTAGCTCTTGTGCTTAGGTCTTTGATCAATTTTGAGTGAATTTTTGTATACGGTGTTAGGTGAGGGTCCAACTTCATTCTTTTGCATGTGGATATCCAGTTTTCCCAGCACCATTTGTTGAAAAGACTGTACTTTTCCAATTTGATGGTCTTGGGGACCATTCAAAAATCATTGTCAAAAGTCACGTGACCATATAGGCAATGGTATATTTCTGGGCTCTCTATTCTATTCCCTTAGTCTATATGTCTATCTTTATGGCAGTACCACGCTGTTTTGCTTACTGTAGCTTTGTAATAAATTTTGAAATCAGGAAATGTGAGACCTCTATTGCTATGACTGGAGGTGATTATCAGGGCTAGAAATTTGAGATGTCCCTGTGATCACAGTGGATGAACAAATTAATAACTTTAAAAGTAAATGAAGCTGTGTGGTCACCAATAGTCAAAAATTGTCAGGTGTATGTCTTCTGCTTCTGCTTGAACCATGAAGAAAAAGAAAGATGATAAACATTAGAAAGATGAAGCATGATTTTAACTCCCCCTGAAATTGCTGGATAGATAAAGATAGAGACTTCTGAAGAGCACGCCTGAGCTCTGGCCTTCCTTTGTCATTTATGGCTGTCTTTGGATAAGGCAAAAGGAAGAGGGAGCAAAATATCTTCATCTAATTATAACTCATTTTTGAATTCTATTGTTCCTCTCTGCTTTAGTCCCGGCACACACTTTTAATCCCTTGTATAACTTATGATTAGGGTAGGCTGCATATAATAAAAAACAGAATAAAAATAAAAGTTTGCTTCTGCCTCACGCAAGGGAGTTGAGAGGCAGGCATCCCAGGGATGATGTGAAGTCACACAAACTTTTCAGGGACTTGGGTTACTTTCAGCTTTCTAGTCTGCATTCCCTGGATTGTAGCCCTCATTCTCCTATTCCAAGATGGAAACAGAATCTCCACTTATCATGTCACATCACATCACATCAAGTCATATCACATCATAGCACATCATATCATCATCTAATCACATTATATTATGTCAAATCCCAACGGTAGGAAAGGAAAAAAAAACCCAAACCCCTCCTTTTTAATGATACTTCCTGGAAGAAGCACACATTTCCACTTACCACTCATTGGCCAGAACCTACTTACGTGGCCACAGCTCTTTGCAAGGGAAGCTGGGAAATGTAGTCTTTTGAATGAGTTAACTGGGGAGTTCTATTAGCAAAGTAGGAGAAAATAGTCATTGAGAGGCAATTTGCAGTCGCTGCCACAGCTCTGAATACCTTCAATATAGAAGTCTGCATATGAACTCTTTAGACTCTTTATGCTATGTCCCACACTGATATTGATGCATATAGAAATAATACAAGATACAAATTCTGGATATTCATCACTCTAACAGCTTAGAGTATAAGTCCTTAAGAGGCTTTCTGGAGTGAGCATAAGTGGCTCTGGTGATGTTTCAGCTTTTTAACTCAACCAGATTTCAATCCCCTTGGGGATGGCCATCACTAATGTTGCAGTAGCAGGAGGGTGGTTGATTTTTAATTCTGCATGCTAGTTTGCCTTTGTGGGCACATTACTTTGTTAGGTAATTATGTGTGATCTCATGGCATGTGACCCACCAAAAGAGGGGCAAGCTTGGGCAAGGCATCATATGAGAACTGATGCAGCCTGCTTGGCCTGTCCCTCTGGCCACCAGAATCTCAACTGTAGTCATTCTTTGGAATCCACCAGCCTAGAGATCTATCTATAGAAAAATCTGAAGAGAATATTTAACCTGGAGCTAAAAGATTCAACAGAAGGGTTAAAAAGTGAAAATGAATACAAAGTTTACTATAGAGTTAAATTTAACAAAGACATGTGTATCTACATGCATACATTGTAGCTAATTCCTCTTCATGAAGAAATTTCTGAAATTCTTGGTCAGATGTGGCTAAGGAAACTCCCTCAGTCTCATTCCAGTTCAGATGCTTTCCTTTAATACTCACTTAATCTCTTTTCTTTCTGTCTAGTTTGTTCATTTCTTTTACCTTCCCTTTAGAATGTTTCTTCTTTGATTAGGGACTTTTAAATATTAATTGCAGAGATGTCTCAAAATTTCCTTTTGCAATGGCTCAGATTCACTCTTTCCTCCCAAATGATGATGAGTTATATTTTTTAGCTCCAGTGGCATTCAGCTCCATGCAATGCTGAAGCTTACTAAGGCTTCTTTTCCTTCAAAGTGAGGGCTGCCATATTAACTTCCGGGAATATAGCCTCTTCTCTGCTTCCCTCCATGCCTTCTGCTTTCCCTCACTGAACCCCTTTTTGATAATCAAGGACTCAGCTGTTAAGGAGTTCTCATGCACATAGAATGTGTTTCTGCCATGAGACGTCTAAAATCAGGTTGATAATAATGATCCTGGAATGTTCTTGGAGGTGGTCTTCCAAAGTACATCCAAGGACATCTGGAAGCATTTTTTCTTAAGTTTGGGAGCCAAATGTTTTACTTTTCCCAAAGTTTTCCAGTTGGATGAGCTGGGAGAAAAACTTTTCAGTCAAAGAACACCGTTAGGTGAGACATTTATTGACTATTGGACACCATGCATCATCAACACATGTTGACTGCACCCACTTCTCACCTCAGTGTGCTCTGCTTTCTCTAACTGTAAAGCAAATTAGTTTCTCTTTAATTAATCTGAACAGTTGAGAGAGTATTGGGAATGATAATGATTAAAGAGAAGTCCAGATAACCGAAAAGAACTTACATCAAAAGTCCCAGGTTCAAGAGTCAAATCCCTCGTTTGCGAAATGTGGATGGTAATAATATATTCACCCTATCCATCTCCCAGAATTTCAGGGAGAATCAGCTTAGACAATGGGTATGAGAGTGCTTTGTAGTCTATAAAACATAATAGAGATGTCAGTTGTTTCTACAACCTTCACGCCAATGTTTTCCTTGTGCTTCTTGGCTCAAACTAATGAAAAGATTTTAACTTTTAATTTCCTTACAGTTTTCTTTTGCTTTGTCCTCAAAGAGATTTGCTTTGTTTTATTTACAAGTGACAGAAATACAACTCAAAGTAACTTAAGCAAAAGCCAGAAGTTATTGCCTCATTTTACTGAGAAGTCAAAGCCTCCTTCGGGCATATTAAGATTCAAGAGCTCGAATAACATAATCAAGACTCTCTCTCCTTCCCTCAGTCTCTGGTTCTGCTTCCCTCTGTTTGTGGGCCATGTTCTCTCCTTTGGGCTTAAGTTTTATCCACGTGTCCAGGGAGGGTGGCTATTGACATCTCCGTGTA
This sequence comes from Equus asinus, assembly GCF_041296235.1. NCBI lineage: Eukaryota > Metazoa > Chordata > Mammalia > Perissodactyla > Equidae > Equus > Equus asinus. Next base: position 110,492,063 of record NC_091791.1, on the reverse strand, counting down.
ACTTAACAGAAAGAGAGCTTCTTTCCTCTAGTGTCCATACATTAGTTCCAGGGAAGTATACTCGGAATGGCCCTGGTTTGGGACTGCTTGGAGCAGGGAAATGGTTTCCTTGATTGAGTGGCCTGCTCACTGTGCTGATCCCTGTGGGCCAGGGAGGTGTTAGGAAAGGTTCCTGTGGCTGACTACCCAGTTAAAGCTGCAAGAGTGAGAGAACGGTGATTCTCCAAAGGAAGGCTTGTTGGGCAGAAGCAAACCCCATGTGCCTTTTGTAAAAGATAAGATCAGGCATTTCACAGAAGAGGAAACACATGAACATATGAATGCACACTCAACTTTATTAGTAGTTAAGGGAATTAAAAAGCAATGTAAGATACTATTTCATACCAACTAGGCAGGGAAAAATTAAAAAGTCAGAGAGGAACAATGAACTCTCTAATATACTGGGTGAAGGATAATCTGCTGCAACTGCTTTGGAAAATAACTCACTATTGTCATGAAGGTTGAATATTCATATATATTATGGCCTAGCAATTCCTTTCCTAATATAGACCCTAGAAACTCTACACAGTGCACCAGGAGACGTGTGTGAGAATGATCATAACCCACTTACTCTTAGCAGCAAAACGTTAGTAGCAAAATCAACTTAAATGTCCATCAGCAGAATAATGAACAAATAAATTGTGGCATGAGCATATGATAGAATACTATACAATAGTGAAAACAAATATCAGTTCACGAACAAACATAAATTAAGCTTAGAAATATAGTGTTAAGTAAGAAAGCAAGTAACAAAAGACTAACTACAGTATGATACTATTTTTATACAGCTCAAAAACAAGGAGAATGCAATGATATATTGTTTTGATAAATAACAAAGGCAAGAGAATGATAAACACAAAATTAAAAATAATAGTAGTTACTTCTGGAGTAGTTTGACTGTCTGGGCTATAAGACTGGTGTTGATGGTTCTTTTTTCCTTAACATGAGAATGAGTTTGAGGTATTTGTTGACTATGCTTCATAAAACACACACACAGACACATACGCAAAATATATGTGTATTTACATATATTATATATATTCTTTTACATTCTAAAATATTAAATAATAGAAGCATAGGAAAACAAAGCATATATTCCCTACAAGTTTCCCCAAATTAATTAGATTAAAAATGTTCATTTCAGTAGAATTAATCTGCATACAACTAAAGAAATTTAGGAGTCAAGGTACAGTTTATAGGCAATTGATATGGATTGGGACACACTAAATGTTGAGCTGGTCAAGTAACTAATGGAACATTTGATAAGTTACCAAACTTTGAAAGATACAAAGCAAACAACAAAGGGGGACATGCTTTTTTCTGCCTGACCAAATGGAACATTGGATTAACTGGAAAAAAGTGGGAGGCTGATTTAAGGAATTCTCTTTGAATATTTAGAGCAACATTCCCACCTCAGAGCCACTGGACCATGGAGTACTTACCCTGGGGTGGGAGGGGGGAGGCTTTCAAAAGACTCACTTATTGCATCAATACATGTTTGGTTGCATCAGTTCCTGGAGAATAAAAGCCAGCATTAGGTATTGACAACATGATTTTTAACTTACTTGGAAATTTTTAACTCATGTGGGAATAGTTTGAATTTGTATTCCTGTTAGGATTTTAGAGCCGGATTTTTCCATAGCTTGGCATTTTCCTCAAAGGAATTATGGATTAGGCAAGGAGCAAGGAGAATTATCTCTAACAAAGAAAGATGATAGAAAGAGGGATGACAGAATGAGGTGGAGGGAGGAAAGAGCGGGAGAATGGGGTGGTGAAGAGAGCAGGGTCTGGGGGAGGCGCCCACTGAGGCTGAGATCCTGCCTCTGTGACTTAGGGCTGTAGGACTCGTTCAAGTTCCTCACCCTCTCTGATCTTCACTGGGGTATCTATAAAGTGGGGACACCAGTACCCATCTCCTCGAGTTGTTCTTGGGATCGCACACCCTTCAGACACATGCAGCCTGACCCAGGAAGGATCAATGAAAAGATGCAGGGAAGATAAGCCCCACTCTTAACAATTTGCATGTTTGTAACGTGTGCTATGAAAGAATATGATTATGGTGAACGTGGCTGTGTGTGAATGACTAGGGTGAATAAACAACTCAAGAGTGGGTTTTGGAAGGGGTAGGGTTTACCCCGAAAGGAAGTAGGGGAGAGGATGGCTCGGGTGCCCCCCCCCCCCCGCCATGAATCAAAATAACTTTTTTTTGCCTGATGCCAGTCCAGAAGTTGAGCTATGGGCTGCCCACCTCTGTGTAATGCCGGTGGTGTGTCTGGTGTGCAGATGGAAGGTTAGTAAATGTATTTGTACCATGCAGTATATCACATTTGGTTGTTCTTTCCCAACATTAACTAATGCCACGCTGGTGACTGAAAAGGAAGATGAGGTGGTCCTGTGCCCATTGTTAGGGGTGAGTTAAGTGTGCGAGGGGTCTGTCTCAGACAACGAACAATTAGGAGGACACCACCTCCAATTACTCCTCTCTGTTTTGGGAAGCAATGGTGATGGGAGAAGGAACATTGGCTCTGGAGCCAGGCACACCTACTGTTAGTCCTGGTTCCTTCATTTACAGCTGTGTGACTTCAGGCAAGTTTCTTTACCTCTCAAAGTGGGAAACACCCTGCTTTCTTTTGGCTGCCTCCTTATCTTTGCTTTTTAAACTTGACTTTTGATATTTCCTTATAGACTTGACCATTGCCTTTGGCCTTCTTCACTGGAGATGGGGACCAAATCTGATAGACTGCACGCTTCATGATAGATCACTTCATGTCATCCATTCCCTATTCTCTCCCCCGCCAAATGGGAGGGCCTGAGCTTTCTTCATGACAATAACAATCATCACTATTGATAAGTTTCTGTCACCTGGGCATGTCATGATGATAGCTTCCTCCTGAGTGGTATTAAGGTCAGCACAGTTGCTCAGCAATTCTATGTAACGACAGAGACCCTTGCTCTTTCCTGCTCTAGTGATGTCCACACTAGTGCCTGTTTATTCTACTCCTTGACAGGTCACCACTTGTCCATGTTTTTTGTGAATGGGGCTTCTGCCCCTGATCCCTGACTTCCCTCCAACCCTGGATTAGAAGGCACAGAATGAGATCCCAAGGTTCTCTTTCAGTGCCTCCTTTAAGCTGGATGTGGGGCATCAGTCCCAACCACTAAGATTCTTTCTTGAGGTTGCCCTGGCCTCTCTTGGCTCTTCCAAGGACAAGGCTCTTCCCACAGAGAAAACAGTCCAACTCCAAGAGTCTTGGCAGCTCAAGTGCTACTTCCCTCCAAAGGACCCCAGATGGCTCACTTTGCAATCCCTTCACTCTTCCTGCAAGTATCTTTCACCACCATCGCTGTGGATTTTCCCTGAAGAAGAGGCAGGTGAGCTCAGGTCCATCCTGGATGCCTCTGGCCTATACTCCTCTTTGCTGTTGGCCCTCCCCTGTGAGTTGGATCTGGAGAGGGGAGGCTGGGGCACTCAGATCATGGGGGCATGAGTGCAGCCACAGGTACCAGAGGATGCTGTGATTTTCACGGTCCCATTTTTAGACCAGCTCACTCCGCTGGACTCAGCTCATATATCTAATAATAACGCTTGACGAAGGGAAGGACCAATACTTGTCAAGCACTAATGCCTGCCGGGGATTTTATGTTATCTCCTTAAGTTCTCACAACAACTGTTGATGTGAATTGTTATATCTGTATTGTTTCTAAACCACTTTTTTGAAGTATAATTGATATACAAAAGGCTATACATATTTAATCTACACAACTTGATGACTTCGGGGATAAATATACCTCTGTGACTATCACCACAATTTATGCCGTAGCCATATCCATCACCTCCAAAAGTTTCCTCTTGCCCTCTTTATTGATTATTATTATTACTTTTTGTGATAAGAGCTTAGAAGATCTATCCTCCTAGCACAGTTTTAAGGATAACATACAGTATTGTTAACTGTGAGCTCTGTGCTGCATAGTAGATCTCTAGGACCTATTCATCTTGTATAATAGAGACTTTGTACCATTTAACTCATACCTCCCTGTTTCTCCCTCCCCACAGCCCCTGGCAACCACCTCTCTACTCTCTGCTTCTATGAGTCTAGATTCCTAAGTGGTTTCTTCCAGATCACATATTGAAGCTCTGTATTCACCTTCAAGGACATCTGGCTGTAAGGCATGGGGTCTGCCTGCTAACCCACACTGTCTCTGGTTTAACAAAAACGCGCATATTATCCTACTCGGATGTTGACCCAAACCGCAAGCTCCAGAGGGAGTCATGGAAGGCATTTCACAGACAAGCAAGTGGAGGTTCCTTGGCTGTGAGGGTGAGAATGGGGCAGAGAACTGTGTCACTGTCTGGCCACTAGAGTGTCGCATGGAGGGAATAGTAAAGACATTTTCTTGTGTTATCCTACAGGCAGCATAGAACCATGGGGGAGGTTGTAGAGAGGCAGAGTTTTGGGTGAACAAACAGGAAGAATGAACTCCTAATAGAGGCTGTCCTCAAGGTCCACTGCTGCCCTGTGAGCTATGGGGAGGAAGTAAACAAAGAGACAGCATGGTCAGTTGTGGTGGGAAGTTGGCCAAGCCAACTCTAAGTGCTTATGACTCTTGTGGTTCCAGAAGCTTCTGGCTTCTTTTCACAGAATTATAGAGCATCTTCCACTAAAGCCAAGATCCAGAATCACTGCCTCAGAGTTCCAAGTGCCTCACCATTGCAAGCCTGGAGGATGGAGACCATAAATGATTCAATGACTGCTCTCTGGTGTGAATCACCCAAGAATCCTGAGCAATTTGCCTGTTGATTTTCTGTATTTGGCAAAAGCCTACCTGCTCAATGGGATATGATTTTAACTACAATGCTTATCAAAGGGAATCTAGTATTTTGTTTAAAAGGCTCATCAATTTTCTAAACTTGAAAAACCCTGCCTTGGAATGCACAATCCCCGACCCCCTAATGGCCTAAAGAAAAATGGATGTCACCATTAGCTGCTAATATTTCTCTTAAATCTACCCTGTTTCCTGCTCATGTGCATACAACTCAATGCTCTGAGACAAGGCGTGTGTTTTTCAAATGAAATTGCAGTTAATGGTACAAAATATTTACATTTATGCCCTGATCCAAAGAGCCACAAAACTTTATTTCTCCTTTTGTAGTTTCAATATTTAATTAGTGATGAAGCACCAGAAACCTGTAGGGAAAAAACACCCCATTATTTTTTAAGTTATAGTCTATTTACAACTCATTTCCACCTGCTCCCTTTGTCTCCACCTGTCTCCGCTGTACACAGATTCGTCTCAGCTGTCCCCTCAGGAATACAGCTGTGTCATCACATCCTGTGGCATCCTAATATTTCATACTAAGCTTTAAACCAATTAGGAATGACTACTGACTGTGCTGACTCATGGGAAGAGAAGGGGATAATGTGTCCTTCAGGTAATGAACTTCTTTGGGGACTTAACACATATTTCATTTTTTAGCACCGTCGTTTTTCCCTTGTCACATTTCCGTGGATGTGGCTTCGTTTTGCTTCATTGTGCTAGGAGGATTATGCAGGGATTAATATTTGAGAAGTAACGAAGCTTATATTAATAATGAAAGGGATGGGACTGATGCACGGTGGGATTATTGGCCAACCTCTGAGGCCTCAGAGACGTCCCGGAGATGGCAGAAAGTCAGGGGTGATGGGACCCACTTAAATGAGCAGCCTCAACTGAGCTCCAGCTGATTGTGATCCCTGGGAACCAGAACTTCTGGTTTTAAGAGTTGAGCCCCAAATCTAGGTGAAATTTCCCTACTTTAAAATGGAGGCTCTATTCAAATGAAATAAACCACCTTCCCGGTGATAGCTACACTTGGCCCTTATCTTGCCAGTTGCAGCCTCTGACCTACACAAATCTACCAACACTTTTTTTTTTTTTCAGAGGGTAGAAAGCTTTATTATAAATGCATAGATTTCTTTAGGGTTTCCTTCAATTTGCTACTTGCTCATCCTGGTCCAGTGCAGGACTCGGGTCTCAATTTCCTGTCTGGGTCCATGTGGTAAATGCCTAAGACACGGGGCTGGCCACCCGGGGACCTGCTGGACCAAAAGCCTAGGGGGCAAGTAGGAGGAGAGGGCGGTCAACACACAAATGACATAGCATGAATCTGACTCTCTTTGACGGCAGAGAAGGATTTTAGCCCAAGGTGGTGGTTGGATCTGGAGCAATTTCAGTGTTTATGACAAGGCAGCAGTAGATTTCTATAGAGCAGGCACCTGCAACACACAACAGAAGAGGAGCAAGGCCCGGGCAGCTTGGCTATATACCCTTCGAGGAGGACACTTGTCCTAGGAGCTTTCACATGCTGCATCTCATTTAATCCATCCAGCAACATGATGAAGTTGTTATTGCCATTTTACGAAGATGAAATTGAAGGTCTGAGAGTCGCAGTTGTCAGTGTTTGAGCTGGGACCCGAATCCAGATCATCTGATAGGAAGGCAAGTGACCTACCACCCTGGACTCAGGGTAATGCACCTCTGCCTCCTTGCTAGGAATATAGCATGACAAATGGCAAGAAAACTGTGGCTTTCACCTGTTTTTTATGAGCCCCAATTTTATAATGGGAATTTGGCCTTACATTTAGACATATTCCTACATAGCAAAAGCTCTGTTTTCTTGATTAGCATAAAAAAATGACCCCAGGAGAAGTTCATCCCCAGATCAAATAATGTGTATTGTAATAGGATGTTAACAGAACCCTCCTTTACCCTGCCTAGCCCACTCCTGGTCATTAACAGTCCTGAGTTTGAACAGGGCAGGCCCTAATTCTTCAACTGAGCTTTCTTTGCTCCACTAAGTTCAATCCATGTTGGAGCTATTAAAATGTCTTTTTAGTGCTTAGTCTGAAATTACCTCCTTTTACAAATTTTCCCATTACATAGATCTATAGCCCTTTGGAAAATGAATTGCTTTTCATGGCGGTGGCGGAGTGTCTGTGATTCTGATATTATTATATGGTGTGTCTTGATTAATCAATGTTTGAGAGCCATCCAACTCTAAGCTAGAGTACAAGTAAATACAAGTGGACTTTGTGCCAAACTCCTGCCTCCATAAAAAATCCCCTGAAATGCAGATGATAGGAGCAAGGAGATGGCAGTGTCTGAGCCCAAGAACGTGGAAGGTTTCAGCGAGGTACTTAATATTCATCTGGTATTCATTGCAATAACATCAATCTTACCAAATTCTCCTGGTATTAATGTGGATGTTCTGCATTTAATATATACTTCCAGTGGAATTTCTTTGTAATTGAGCACTAAATGATGTCCACTTATGGGAAAGTGGTTCCAGAATTTTTTGTCATAAATGGGTTTTAGTAGAATAGAAAAATCCCAGATTCATTGCCCAGTCTACATTAGTCTCTTTACGCTCTAATTGTCATTGACTGTCTTTACTGTATTATTTCCAGACAGTTCATAATTTCCCCAGCTGAACAAATGATGATTTGTGCATGAAGGAAGACACTGTCTGGATTATGTGGTGCCATTGATTTTTTTTAATTGTTCTTGTTTCACAAAATATCTTTCAAAATCATTCGAATCATCTCTGTTGGTGTCATTATTAATGGCTATGAAATGAGAAAGGGGGTGACTTGTGTAGTAACAATGATAGCAAAAATTTACTGAGTGCTTAATATGTACTAGAGACCCTCTAGAGGTAAATGCTTTACCTTCATTATCTCGTTGGAACCTCGCAACAATTTGACAGTTCTGATTACCCTTTGCATTTTAGTCCAGTAAGCTGGGCATCAGAGGTTAAGGAATTTGTAAGAGGTCATACAACTAGAAAGAAGCAGAGTTGGGGTTAATTCATACCTGCCTGGCTTCAGACCTCAAAATCTGTGTTTTTCACCAACATACCAGACAGCTTGCAGAATGGAATCGCGGTAGGGAGATGGAGTGAGCTATGGACTGGTGAGAAATTCCTATGTTTCTTTATCACAAGCAGATAGACTTATTAAGATAACTGGAAAGCCGTTTCTATTAAGAGAGAGGTTTTTTTTTCTTTCCTGAGGCTTGGAGATGGTGGGAACTGATGGTTAGGGGAAATATCTGCCTGCAAACTAGATGCATGGTTCCATGAAGCGAATGATCAATAAACCAAATAAATTGACTACTGTATTTGTTTGCATGGAAGCAGTTTTACCAGACATGCAACAGCGGCTAGTTAACCCCAGGGTTACAGCATGTGGCTGTTAGATCTGAGGTTGAAAGCTCTGCTTTGTTAATAATCCTCATGCTGCCCATGTTGGGTGTTCGGGGAGGCCCTGCAGGAGGGGTTGTCTTAGCCCTGACATTAACCAGCTGATGGTCTTGGAGAAGCATCTTAACTTTTCTCATCTGCAAAATGAAGGGATTGAGTTGAATCCAAGACTTTCAAATGTATTTAGATTTTGACATTGTAAGTATTTCTTCCAAAGAAGTGGAATGAAGAATCCTGCTATGCAGAACAGATGAGAGCAGAACACCTCTGGTTGAAGGAGGCGCTGCCCCCTCCGCACTCTAGGCTGGGAACTTGTCCTGGCCTAGACCTCCTGGGACCCCACTAGCTGTATCAAGACAAGTCTAGAAAACCTCTGGACTAGCTGCTCCAAAAACTCCTGCTGACTCGTACTTCCATACCCACTATATCTGGACATGGAGCACACCCAGAGCAACTGGTCCTCTTTAATTTTGTGAGCACTGGGAGTTGAGTCCCTGATAAGTCTTCCTTTGCTGTGGTGACTCCCATGGCAGTGGTTTACTTAGGGCAAGGCTATGGGATGCTAAGGCATGCATTTTGGATTAACTACATTTTATGTTCCCAACATTTCACTTTTCTTTGTCCTCTACTTCCACTGCACATAATTGGGAATTTTACATAATTCTGCAGGACACTTTACATCTTTCTTTTGATGTAAAAGTGGATTAGGAGGCTGGCCCAGGGGCGGAGTGGTTAAGTTCCTGTGCTCCACTTCGGTGGCCCAATGTTCATGGTTTTGATGGCTGCGGACATATATACCTCTCATCAAGTCATGCTTTGGCAGAATCCTACATACAAAGTAGACGAAGATTAGCCCAGATGTTAGCTCAGGGACAATCTTCCTCAAGCAAAGAGAGAAAGGTTAGCAATAGTTGGTAGCTCAGGGCGAATCTTCCTTAGCAATAAATAAATAAATAAATAAATAAATATATAAATAAATAGAATTAGGAAACCAGCCAATCAACAAACAAAAAACTTTCCCATATCCTCTCTTTTTTTCTTTGCAGAGAAAGATTCACACTGAGCTAACACCTGTTGCCAATCTTCCTCTTTTTTTTTTTTTCTCCCCAAAGCCCCGGTACATGGTTGTATATCCTAGGTATAAGTTCTTCCAGCTCTTCTATGTGAGTCACCACCACAGCATGGCAACTGACAGACAAGTGGTGTGGTTCTACAACTGGGAAGTGAACCAGGGTCACTGAAGCGGTGAAAGCACGAAACTTTAACCACTAGCTCCATCAGGCCTGGCTCCCCTATAGCTTTTCTGATTCCATGCACAAAATGTGTCATTAACTTCCACAAACTTTGCAGCTTGGAACTCAATGCCACTTCCTCAGGAAAGCTGCTCTGGTGGCTCCTATCCTTACACACATCAGCCGCCCCTGCTGTCACCCTCATTACACCTGTACACTTCCTTTATTGCACTTAGCACAGCTTATGATTACGAATTTGATTCAGCTCTGAGCTCACACTGGCCTGCAAGCTCCCCAAGGGCAAGGAGCACACCCACGGTGTTCACCATTTCATCCTAAGTACTTAACACATTTCCCAGCATGGGAAGATGTACAACAAACACTTGCTGTGTGAATCAGTGTTGAAATCCTCTTTGTTTTGGGGCAGTCTAAGCAGAAAGTCATTTATTTGTGGTGGAGCTCTGGAGTCAGGGTGCTTGGTTCAAATCCAAGCTCAACCAATTGCTTATTGTGTGTTCTTGGATAAGTCACTTAAATCTTTCAAGGCTCAGTTTCCTCATCTGTAAAAGAAGACTAATAATAGTATCTATTTTGTAGAGTTTGTGTAAGAAATAATGAGAAAATTTACATAGAATACTTAGTTCAGTGCCTGGCATGTAGTAAGCCTCAACAAATTCTAGTTTCCTATCATTATAATATTTATTTCCCTAGTGTAACTCAGCCCCATGCAGGAGACACATAAATTGAAAATTGCAATTTAACATGATAGGTCCAAAAATTTGGCTCAGTTTCACTGGGGTTCTTGTTGAAATCCAACGGAGGAAATGGAGAATGGAATGACTAATGAATACTAATTATTCACTTATTTATTCGTTCATTTTATGGCTAATTCTTTTACGACTAATTTATTAATTTATTCTAGCTCTGGGCTAGATACAGGGAAACATATGATATTGTTCTTACCATCGGGGAATTTATAAAATCTGGCTAGGGACAAAAAATATTAATAAATAAAATTGATGTTGTATAATATATACCTTAATCCCAGCAACATTAAAAACTTAGTGTCCTTAAACTCTGAAAAGATTATGCTTTCTCCCTCACCTTCCCTTCCCATAATAACTCTGAAGGAAATCAATATTAAATCACAAAATAAGTGTAAGAAAGGCCAACAAAATTCTGATTTTCCCTAGGATGACCACTATGAGATTCTGGGATACCATTCTTGACAAAATATCTTTGGGGCCCCTGCTTTCCTAGTGACTCACGCTGTTGCTGCATGTGCCCACTGGGTACCCAATGCAGAGTCTGGGTGTGAGTGCACAGCACCGGCCGTGGTGGGTGTGAGTTCCAAGCACCATGGGAATTCTGGAGCCTTCAGTGGCTCTGATGATCAAAGCCGAAGCCTCTGCATCTCTTCTGGGTGCTGCTCACCCTGTAACCTCCTGGTTTCTTGTCCATGGTGGACCCTCTGTGTGAGTCAGTGGTCTTGTTACTTCCTGGAGCATCACTCAGGTACTCCCTTTGCTGCCTCTTTCCTTGGGCCATTTCTTGCCTCTGGGCCAGCACCACACATGATACTAAAGTAGAAAAATTGTGCTTTGATAACTCGTGGGGTCTGCCTCTCTCTATCTATGAACACTGTTGTTCAAAACTTATTTTCTTGTTGCTTATTGGTTGTTTTAAACTTGCTTTGAGTGCATATACACACTTTCATCTTAGACAAAGGCTCTGGGGAGCAGCAACCATGTTGTTCACTTCCTCTGTGCCCTCAGCTCACTCCAGTCCAGCACACTGTGCCAGGTACTGGGTGTGAACGATAAATGAGACACTGAAGTCCCAACCACAAGGAGTTCATAGTCCTGTTGGCTGACACATGCTCTGATCCAAGGTGAACTGTCTGAGCAAAGTGAAGTAGGGGAAAGGAGGCAGTCACACTCCAACCTGGGCACTCAAGAAGTTTCCACGGGTTTCCAAATGAGGAGGAGCTCTCCATGCAGAGAAGGAGTTTGTATGTGAGTCTGTGTGGAAGAGAGAGTTTTGTGTGTGTGTGTGTGTGTATATATATTTGGCATTGTATGTGTGTCGTGGGGGGTTGTTTGTATGTGTGTATGTGTGCATGTAAGTTGTGTAAGTGAGTTTGGGAAGGTTATGTGTGTGTATTGTATATATGAAGGAGGTTGTGTATGTATGTGTGCGTGGAGTTGTGGGTGTGTGTTCTGAAGGTGTGTTAGGGGCTTGTATGTGTTTTCTGGGGTTTTGGGTATATGTGTACAGATTGTGGATACGTGTGGAAGAATTATGTGTGTATAGTGGGCTGTGTGTGTGTTGTTGTGGGGGATGTTCTGAAGAGATGTGTGTGAACGGCTATGTGTATGTGATTTTGTGTGGGGTTTTGGGGAGTTTGATGTGTGAGGGGCTGTGTGAGTGTGTGTGGGGTTGAGGGTGTGTGTGGGTGGCTGTTGGTAGGCATAGGTGGTTTCATTTAAGACTAAGAAAGTGGGGCCGGCTCCGTGGCCGAGTGGATAAGTTCGTGCGCTCTGCTGTGGCGGCCCAGGGTTCGGATCCTGGGCGCGGACATGGCATGGCTCGTCAGGCCACGTTGAGGCGGCGTCCCACATCCCACAACTAGAAGGACCAGCAGCAACTAAGATATACAACTGTGTACGGGGGAGTTTGGGGAGATACAGCAGAAAAAAAAAAAAAGACTAAGAAAGTACACGTGGCCAGAAAATGGAGCAATGAAAAGCACAGGTCGTTGGAGAATGGTGAAATTTTAGGAGAGGAAGCTGGAAAAGCTTGGCCTGGGGTCCAGTTGGATTGGGGCCATGCTGAAGTGTCCTCAGTCAGCCATTACTGAATGGTTGTAGGAAACAATTGAATCCCTGGAGACTTAGCAGGAGGCTGCCATTGCCACGTAAGTCTCCATGATGGGAAAAAGCAGTTCTTTATTGTTAATCCAACACCTCAGATAATATACTTTTTATCTCTGCTCATAATGGTCATGCAGATAAATTCCATAAATCAAGTCTCAGCAGTAAAAAGGTTAATAAGTTTACGCTGTATAATTGAAAGCCATATTGGTGATTAAAAGGATTTTATATATCAGTTTTCTGGGTCACCAACTAATTATTTTCAATGGCCAGTAATAAAACACAGCACCATGGCTGGCTAGACACTGGAATCTGTCAGATGTTAAATCGTGTAGAAAGGACTACAGCAGGTTACCTTAAGTTGGCTTGTCTTTCCCTTGGGGTGTAATGCTGTTGAGTCCCTGTTGTTTGTGCTGTGCCAAGCTTACTTGATGCTTTGGGGTCCTCTTCTACCCAAAGTCAGAAAGCCAGACAACTCCCTCAAACAGAAAGGATGCGTTAAGCTCTTGGAACTCCAGGATAGCTGTAGTCATTCATGTCCAATGCACTTGGCACTAGTCATACTAAGCAGTTTCTCTTACAAGACCAGGGCTGTAGTACGGCACAGCCGTCCTTGCTTAGGAGGGAGGATTTGGAAAGGAAGGAAAAAGCGTGTGACGTGGAGCTGATTAACATTTATTGATCCCCTAAAACGTGCTTGGAGCTGTGCTTTATGATTCATATCTAGTAGAGGCCACTCAGGTGTGCATTGTCAATCCAAGGCTAGTGACAGGAAAACTGGGACTCAGAAAGTATGGAAGGATTGCCCAAGGTCACAGCTATGAAGTGGTATAGCCAGTGTTCAGGCTTGGGTCTGTCTGACCCCACGCTCAAGTGGTTCTACTATTGAGTTCTGTATGTTTTACTTCTGGTGTTGTGGAGTGCCATCTGAAGGCACAAGGACAACCACAAAGGTAAAATCATGGGTTGGTTCTGAGCTTCATTTGGGATGCTGGAGGTTTGTGTAGCTAGGGGATGGTGGAAGCAAGGTCGCTGCATTTCATAAAACACACATTGTGTTCTAAGGAAATGATGCCCCCGGCATAGTACAAGGCAGGTAAGCGTCGAGAAGGTTGGTCTCCCCATTTTGGAGGCTGCATGAAGATAGATGGAAATGAGACAGGGAGGAGGCAGTGGGAGGGGAGGGCATTTGTTTCAACTCCTGGTATTGTTCCTTAAGAGTGGGCCTGATGCGTCACTTAGCCAAAATGCCATCACCTTTAGAGTTTGTTCAAAAGACGTATGCTTATAGGGTTTATATCAGTAAAGAAACATAGTTATTGTATATGAAAGTATGAATTACCAAGCTTAAACCCAGAAAAATTGCTAGAAACAGTGGTCAATATCTTTTCTCTGACACTTGAATCTGTCTGATTTTGCCCCATTATGAAAGAGAGAAATTAGAGCTGTAAACCTTCTTGTAATTGAAGTTTTTCTTTTGTTTCTCTAGCTCTTTTTCCAGTTCTAATATTATCTTGCAAAATAGGCACTGTGTTGTGTTGTGACTATGTGAGTATGTTTGTGTGTGTGTTTTTGCATGTGCATGGGAAGGGGTCGGGAAGATTTGCAGAATCATTCAGTTGGGGCCCTACAAGTTCAGCTAATAACAGATGGATCAGAAAGTTGTAACTACTCAGTTACTTTCTTCAAAGGCAAATGGTTTGCAGATGAAACAAAGAATGAAAATTGGAAGGTGAATGCCATTGTCTTGGCTGCAGAGTTTAGTTGTTTAAAGAATAGCCAAGAGCATCCCGGATTGTGATGATTTGTTTAAAAAATGTATTTGACAGATATGGTAATCAAACCACCAAGTAAAGGAGACAATCTGAAGGTGGCACGGAGACTAGACGTTCCCAGGACTCTCCTTGGGCTTGGTAATTAAACCCAGGTGCTTTCTTTTCTTGGCACCAGTGCTAGGAAAGACTGACTGATCAGTGACTTCCGGTTCCCATCTGCCATAAAGTGGTATGTGAAATGCGGGAGCAGCCTCAGTTCCTTCCTGGAGGAAGAAAGAGATTTGATTAACCCAATAACCTAGGGATAAGCCTCAGAAGTGTGCACAGAGAGAAGGCAAATGACTCTCCTTCAGGTCAGAGTGGAGCAATTCACCTTAGAGAGAAAAGTTGGGCTTCTCACCTTATAGGTGTGCTTCACATCCATTGTGGCAAGAGTGTTCCAAAGATGCAACTCCCTTAGCTGCTTGGCCTGTTTTAGAAGGGAATGTTGGGGTAGGGTAGGGAGTGGGAGGTGAGGAGGAAGAGCAGGAGGGGGAAGAGGGAGGAGCAGACTTGAAAGGGAAGAGAGAAAAGTGGGAGAGAATAGCAATACACTTCCATGAACATGAAAACAAATGGGCTTCAGATGGCTTGAGGCACAAGTGACATTTCTCTTTAATGGGAAGCATATTTTGAATAAAACCAAGCAAGCATCATCCATCATCTTTCCTCCTGAGATGCCCTAACAATCAATGTGTGAGAAGGCGTCTGGGACTCATCCAGGGATTGTGGGGGAAAGCGAAGTTGGGAGGAGAGGCTTGTCTGGGCCCCAGGAGAAGAGAGCTGGGCACCCAGAGGTGGCCGTGGATGAGGGAGGCCAACACCGCAACGTGCCATCAATGGTTTCCATGGTGGATGGCTTCTTACAGGGAAAATCTATCTCTGTCACGGGCATAGCATCACTGGCAGCTAGTTTTCATCCTTATAGGGGGCTGGTAGAAAGGAAGGTGGGAGGAGAGCTGGGGCTTTACTTATCCCCTGAAAAGTTAGTAAAAATGGTGTGCATTTGTTCTGGTCCATTCTCTCCCTCTAGGGCCCAGAGCTTTCCCTGACAGGCTTTTCCTATCTCCATCCGCTCCCTAATCAAAAGTTTTATGCACAGTTTCTCACTCTTGGCTCATCTGATGGACACAACTGGTCTGGCATGAAAATACCTACTAATGGATTCATCTGTTGTTATCAGGTGATGAGCTAAACTTCAACAGAGCCTAACAGGAAACAACACCCTCATCCAAGGATGGGCTTGAGTGGAGGAAGTTCAAACACCATTGTGGGCAGGGCAGGGATTAGGACGAGGGGAGTGAGGCATTCACTGTGGGCACAAAATTGAAGGAGAAGTAAAAAAAAAAAACCTCATGATTGAGATAAAGAAAATTTTTTACAGCATTTTAATAAATAAAAATTAGAGCAAAAATCCGTGGTGAACAAATTGTCAAAATTTTAAATACAGAACCCACGGCCCTGAGTAGTGGAAGCCAGCGATGTACTCGCTCTTAGGGTCATGCAAGTCTGGGGTGGGATCTGGTCTTTATTTAAAATGTTGATATTTTGTTCATGAGGCTTTGGGGCTGCTGAGGCCACGATGGGCCAGTGCCTGCTCCTCTGGCTGTAGCTCCAGCCCTGTCCTGCAACCCAGCTGTGATTTTCCTCTTGAATTCATGGAGTATCTTTGTAGCAACTTCCCTTTTTCTTAAGCTGGGTCGAGTGGGGTTCTGTTTCTGGGAACCAGTAATCCCGAAGACAGAAATGAACATTCATTTCTTTCCCTTTCAGCGTCACAGAGCCCTGCCAGAGAATCTTTTCTTCCAGATCCAGTCTTCTATTTCAAACCGTAAAGAGCAATTTTATAACAATAATGAAGGATTTCCTTTTTAAGTACATTACGTCTAATCCTATCAATCTAATACAATGGTTTTCATTTTTATGTATTCCTTTATAAGATTCAGTCATAATTTTGTATAGTCAATCATAGTGAACATATAATTTTGTATTCCGTTCTTTTTGGTGAACTTTGCATACCAAAGATTTTCCATGTTGTTGTATGTCAGTGGCTCTAGGCCATTCTATTGAGTTTGTGTTCTATATTTTACTTATTAAATCTCTTATTGTTAGACTTATAAATTGTCTCCAATTTTTTCCATATAGCAGATAATGTGAAAACGAATATCTTCATCTTCATGGATTTTGGTGTTTTCAGTTATTTGTTTAAATTATGGTCCCAGAATTCTGATTTCGGAGCCAAAGTCCCTCATTATGCTTCTTAATATATAATTTGTATTGCCATATAATTTTTAACAGCACTTAGAATTTACGGGGAAACCAGCAGACTTGGAACCAAAAGAAATCTTACACATAAGCTACCTCATTTCAAATTTAAGTGGGAGTGGGGGAAGTATTCATCTTTAAAATTGGATTTATTTATGATATTGTTCAGTTTTAAAATTGAGCCCCAGATAGACTTTTTTCCTTTCACTTGCAGTAAACCTTATGGTTGCACCAATTACTTTTTCTCTCTTTAGTTTATTTTGCAAACCAGAGGAGCAATCATATTTTATGGTTTCTTTACCAAGAAAACATTTTTGGCACCTCTGCTGATAACCAAATAGCCATAGAAGTTGAAAATTTAAATTGGCACTCTATATATATGTAGCAGATATCTGATGCCCAAATTTTAGTTTTTAAAAATAGCAATATTAGTTTTATACTTTCAAGAAGGAATTAAAATCTTTTGTTTCAACTGTGGGCATATGCAGCAATGTATAATATTGCCTCTACTACTCAGTGACTAAATATAAACAAATGAAAATCCAGGCCATATTTCACATTTCTGTGATTTACTTTCATTGAAGCATTTAAGACCATCTTTTAAAAAGACAAAAGAAGAATACAAGGCTCCAAAAACCTCTATTTTCTCAAATTGAGTCAATGACTGAACTAGTGTTTAAGTAAATACTCCTTATACATGGCCCATTGTCTCTCTGTAAGAGAATTCTATCAATATTTTCCCCCAAACCAACATTTTGAAACATTAAACTCATTCTTAACCTAGATAAATAAAAGGAAGGTAGAGAGCCGAAGTGTGACCCCTGAGAGATCAGCATCTTAGAAGCAAATCTGGTTTTGGCTACATCCACCAGCAGAAATACTTTCATAAGACATGGCATTAGGTCAATAACTTTAAATCCAAACTGTCTTCCAAAAGGAAAATTTTCTGAGATAAACATGGAAACGGGAAGCAGATGAAAGGAAGAAACTTGGTGCATCACAGAGATGAAGTCTCAAGTAGCTAGGGCTACCTAGGGAAAATCTAACTCCTAAAAGAATTAACACTGCAGATAAACAGTACCTTGAGACTAGTGTGTAAAATAATCCCCTTGTCTTATAGATGAACAGTCGAAGGCTCCATGGCTTGCCCCAAGTCAAATGGATAGATTGTTCCAACACCAAGTCTATGCTTCAATCTTTTGGAATTCCGTGCATGATCACTTCCTTTCATTACCCTATTGCTTATAATAATGTTCTTCTTGGTGACACACCTCCATTCCTGTCCCTCCTCCTCCTGTGTTACACAAGTCTCAGCCAGGGGAGTCCCCATTCTAGGTAGTGCCTGAGCTACGGGCTACTAATACTGAGCAACATCATAAAATTCTCTGCCTTCAAATTCTCTTCCTCTGTCTTGTCAGGCTGGGATCCCCACTACCATTCACCAATTCAGTCTCTCTTTCTCTTAGCTCCAGTTCTCCAGAAAATATTTAATGGGCTCCATCCAGCCTATGGATTCATTCTCTTTAGGTTAGGCTTCTATCCCCGTCCCTTCTGAAGGGGCTGAAGAGCAATTCCAAAGAAGGGGCAGCTGTCTGGACAGGTAGTCTAACACCATGTCTCCTACAATTTTGGGGCCCAGTATTTTGATACATACAAGATCCTGGAAGGAAACAGAACTCAGTCAGGTGTCTCCATGAAGAAATTTTCAAGAAAGGGCTACCTGCAGCGGGATGGATAATGGTAAGAGATATGTTGAGGCACCGAGAGACTAGCAACAGTGGGGAGCTGTTGCCACTTGGCTCTGAAGTGGAACATGGGGGAAATAGTGCTATAGGTCTAGGGAGAGACGCAGTCCTGGAGGAAGGGCCGCTTGACAAAGCTGCAACCCTGAGGATGCTGATGGTGTCAGAGATGCTGCACTGAAGCAGGGAGGGCAAGAGGAAGAAATCCTCCTGCCTCTCTCTCTTACCATCCTCCTTATCCTACTGGCCTCCCGTTGGGCAAAGCCAAAGGGAAGTCAGCCTTTGTCAGCTGTGGTTTGTTAGGGTCAGCCTCCCCTGGCACAGAGCCGAGCAAAGAATAGATTTGGGAAATAAAAGGAAAAATATCAGCAACTGTTTTTCTCTCTGTCTTCTCATATGATATTCCAAACAGCCCCATTGTATGGTTGAGGAAACTGAGATAATCTGACAAGGTGCTTTGAATCTTTCCTGAAATAAGAGAGCTTATCAATCAATAAACTTGTTCATGGTCACAGAGCTAGTGTGTCACTGGGACGTGAACATGTCTGTGACCTGAAAGATAGTAACAGTATCTAACACTATACAGTGTACAGGTAATATTCAGACACTGTGCTAAGATAGTCACAATCATCAGCTCACTTAATTCACACAACAGCTCTGGGTGCTGACTACCATCACTCTTTGACGGTGTCGAGCTTAGGGTGCTCCATCTTCAGGAGACTCCTGGTGGGTGTTAACAGTCATAAGATGTCTTCTTCTACGGAACAATAATGATTTGAAATGACGTTTTCCTCAATCCTTAGAATAAGCCCACAAGTGCTGTCCTCTCTTACAGAAGGTGTCATTCAGGTTCTGATCCATGTGTGGCTTGAGCAAGCTCACATGGTCCTGAGTCATAACCAGAATTTGAGTCACGCTGAGTCACCAACTGTGACATATGCCCTTTTCGATTTAATTCACACATCTTACTTTCTCACCCACCGTCAAATCAATGAAAAAACTTGAAAAGAAATCTAGTCATTAGTTCCTGAGAGTCAGCCTTGGATCGGATGTCGCCCCTATGGCAAGCCCCGTCTCCTCATCCAGACACAGAGAAGGAGACCTGCTTCTCTTTCTGCCCTCTGTCAGAACAGGGTATTTGGAAAAAGCGAATGAATGAATAAGTAAACAAGCATATGCGTTCTTATTCTGACTCAATGAAATCCATAGTTTAAACTTTTTATTGTGTCATTAAAACCCTGGGATAGGTAGTTATTCCTGTTTTACTGAAAATCAGGTCGCTGGCAGATGAAAGCTGCCTGATTTCAATTAAGTTCTCATTGTGCTTTGCAAGTTGCCTCCACCAGCTTTTCAGATGGTGGGGGCTGAAAAAGCCTGCAGCATATATTTAATAGACATGTTTATTTGGTGTGCTGGGTGCTGGACAGAACCCTTTGAGGGTTTATAACATGAGAAATGGGTGTTAAATCCTGTAAATTAATGGGGCCATGCAACTCGTCCAGGATCAAACGGCCGATGCATGTCACTTGAGATGCTGAGTCTTGCTTTTCTTCTTGACAGAAGAATGGGCCACTTTTTGGCAGGGAGGTCATCCTCTTAAATCTGGCATTTAGATTTGGGAGGGCTTATACAGAGTCATAAAGGAGGAACGGGAGATGTGCTCAGCTGACCACATCCCCTGAGCCAGTTCTGGTGACCAGGTGAGTGGCTGATGGGGACCTTTTGTCCCTTGGCAGGTATTATTAACAGAGTAGTGCTTCTTTAACTTAATGTGCATACGAATCACCTGGGGAGCTTATAAAAATGTAGATTTTGACTCACTAAATGTGGAGTGCAGTCTGAGTTTCTTCACTTCTAACAAACTTCCAAGAGGCGCTAACATTGCTGGCCCGAAGACTGCACCTTGAGTAGCAAGGTCTGAGGATTTATCTTATCTCTGTTGTGCTCTCATGGGTAGGTCAACGATTTATAAGGAGCTTTACCCAGGGCAGGGCTGATCTTACACAAGAGCATTTGATGTCATGGAAGTCATCATCTTCGTCACTGTACTTGTCTTGGAGTCATCATTGTAATTGCTACTATTTGTTGAGGATCTCAATCAGGACAAAATGCTTGCATGCACCAGAAACTCTCTCAAAGAGGCTCAAATAAAAGGAAAATTTATTGTTACATATAGATAAATCCCTTAGAATCTAATTGCAGCCTTGTGGGGACTAGGGCTAGAGAAAGAAATTTCGCTATCTTTGCTTCCTGCTGCACGTCTTCTCATTTAACTGCTTGCACACCAGTGGTGCTCTTAGTGACCGAGTCTACCTAACCTAGAAGTTCATCTACTCACAGATAACCAACTTTGCCTACAAAGTCCCAAATCTGAATTCCCAGGTGCCCATTGGTCTAGATTCAGTCTGGGATCCAGCCTGGGTCCAATGCCAGAGATGACGGATGTAAGTAGATGACAGATTTAGGTAGGTTGACATGGCCCAGATGCTGCCAGGACTGAGGGCTCAGAAAGAAGCTTGAGTAGGGAGGCATGATGGGTGTGCCTACTATAGGTAGGCCTTATTACTATTTTCCTTGTTTAACAGATAAGGCAGGGGAAGCTCTGAGATTTCCTGGCACACGTAACTGTTAAGCGGTTGAACTGGAATTCACACCCACATCTTTCTGATGTCCCACTCTAGAAACTTTCTGTTCTGTTACATTTCTCTTCATGATTTGTTGGGACTCAGCAACCTATTTCCTGTCCATACCCTTCTCTTAACAAATCCCGTTCTTTGGCTTAATACATCTCTCTTCAAGAGAATTGCAATTGGGGAGGTGGTAGTGGACCCTTCTTCCCAGGCTTCTCACAGCTAAGCTCCCACATGTCTACCCTGCCATTTTGGTTCCACGGCCAATCCTGAGCAGACAAAATGTTAGGATTAATCATTTTCTGGGTCCTAGTCCCAGGATGGTCTAACTCATAGCTACACAGATCCCACATGATCATCAAGCACCAGCTCTTGATGTCTTTCGAGTCACATCCTGGATACCCCTCTTTCACCTCTATTCTCCTTCTGCTTCCCCTCAGGGACTAACATTGGTTTTGTCCTGCATCCTCCCTGGCTTGGGCCTCTTCAGGCTGTGGGAAAATCTCCCAGAGACCATTTCTTCCTTACCAGCTGCCCAATGTCCAGTCTGCCTGGAGACCCATCACCACACTTGAGTGCCATTAGAAATCCAGGGATCAAAGTTACCCATTAGTCATGACCTTGCTGACCTGGCATGTCTGGTAATTCCAGGTCCTCTTGGAAATCTTGCCTTTGTCCCCAGTGTATGTACCACTCTGCTGGGCTAGTTAGGATGTCCGTAGCGTCCCAATGGCTTCCTGCTGCCTGGGCAAAATATCAAGACTTGCGCACAGTCACATTTGCCTTTCAGGGACAAAATGTGCAAGATGGGTAGGAGAGGAAAGGAGAGACAATCAGTTCCAAAGACAACATTCCCTGCATTTACAGTGTTGCCTAAGATCTTCTTGACCCAGGAGCACACTCTCAACCTCATGGCTCTTTCATGATCTAAATCTGAAAACCAAACTCTCTACCCCCAAGTTGATGAGGTTCTATCTGTTGAGGGGAGTAGGGCACCTGCTGTTACCTGTCAGGAGAGTAGCAGGCCTCCCTTAAGTTCGACTGTGGAGGATGCAGGGAGAATGGAGGACCCAGGAGAAGAGGGAAAGGCTGCTAAAGGGAGACTGATACCAGCCTGGGCCTGAGAGCTGTGGGAGGCTACTGTTGAGGGCTTGAGTTGCTGTGGCTCTGACTGCCAGGTGGTCAGCTCCACCTGGACAGGTGCCATGTCACTGTAAGGGCTGTTGGAAAGTCAGCTGGACAAGGCTCACTGTCAAATTCAGAAGCCTAGGAAGGATCTCCAACAAATGAGTTAAGGGAGATAGTGGTCCTGGGGGAACTGGCAACAAAGAAGCTGGCTGAGTGTGATGGGCCTGGAGAAGCTTTCTCATGTTTGTTCCCACTAGGCAGCTCAGAGTCTCTGCCAGGATGGTGAGGTGGCCTCCTTCCCACTCAGCCTGACCCAGGGGATGGACAACAGGGACTTCTCCTATGAAGACTAGACCTGGAACCTGTTCTGCCAGGATCTGTTCAGGTTGCCCCACTCCCACTGGTTATTTTTTATTGTTTTACCCTGTCCTTTTTCTTCATAGAACTCATCACACCTTTGACTCGATATTTAATTGGAGTGTTTACTGTCCATTTGTCCCACCAGGCTGCAAGTCCACTGAGGGTGGGGATTGGGTCTGTGCAATATCCCCAGGACCTACTGAGTGCCCAGCACACAGTAAATACTCACTGCGTGGAAGTCTGAATGGAAGTGGCAGTGTCTCTTGGATGGTGGGATTGGGCCTGACTGAGGAAAAGGGCACTTGGCCATCAGGTCAGTTTGGCCCCTGGGTGGGAAAAGGATGAGACAGTGATGCTTACCTGTGGATTTTGACAAAAAGATGGGAAGTGAAAAGATCACAAGGAACATGATGTGGAAATGAGCTGTCACCCGTGACCTGAACCTGATGGTCAAGACTCCAGACTTGGACCTCAGTAGGCATGGTCTGAACTCCGCCATGTTGCTCTCCTTCTCTCAGCATTCAAGTCCCCATCTGTACCGGGGAGGTGATAATGCCTGCTTGATAGAGACGTTGTAAAAATTAACTAAGATAAATGCCAAGCACAGTGTCTGGCACACAGATAAATATTTTTATTACTTTATTACTAAACTGAAAAACTGTGACAACAGTAAGTTTATTGTTATGGGGAGACAGTGCATTACAGTATAATAGTAAAGCCATGATATTTGGAATCTGAAAACTTTGGTTTTGGATCCCGGCTACGTACCTACAGCTACAGTTTAGGTATATCTCAACTTCCTTGAACCTCATTTAAAAAATCAATTCTCGGTCCATGGAGATGGGGAGGATTAGATGAGATAAGCGTGATAATGCATTAATTAAAAATGAAAAACACTAGTCCAGAGTAAGTTTTTCTGTCCTGTGAAGGCTGAGAAGATGGGATTGGTTTAGGCAAAAAGCGAAGAGAAAAGATTGCTGAAGAATCGAAAGATTGCAAGCCTTCAGCAACACGATTTCATTTAAAAAAAAAAAATAGAGACTTTGAAAAGGAGGGGAAGTTTTGGCTAACAATGGCCCCGATTTGCTTAGCAATTATCTTCATAAGTATAAATCCTGATGCCTCCAGCAAAACCTCCTACCCTTTGTTAATTGTAACTTGAGTGGTCTCCCGATGGGGCCTCTCCTCTCCTGTGCCCCCGTAAAACAGTGTGTATGCCTGTGGCTGTCTCTACATCCTTTGAAAAAGACTGTAAAGAAGACCCACAAAGGGAAAATTGAGCACCTTTCGACTTTTTTCCCACTTTCTACTTTTCAAGTTTCATTGAACATTAAAAGTTTTTATGGGTGGTGAGAAAAGGCATTTTGCCACTTGACGAGAAGGTGTGAATGAAATTACAGGATGGCAGAGTCCATTTCCAAAGTGGTGTTTAGCGAGTTTCACAGATCTCTTTTTTACAGGGCATTTCTACTGGAGCAGAGGGGCGGAAAAAGTGACAGCCTTAGAAGCTCTCCGGTAACTGCCCTACACCCCAAGCTCATTCACAGTGCAGCCTGGGTCATTCCTTCCTTCCATCCCTCACCTTCATGCCCTACTGAACAACTTCAGTACACTTTCTGTGAGTGGGATCCAGGCCACTTACCTCCAGAAGCTCCCAGGTAGATGCGTGTAGGTGACTGGGATAGGCGGGTGCCTCATGAACACGGTGTTTACGTTCAACTGTCTGTGGGGTCGCACATGAGGTCTTGGCATTTACACCATTTTAATCTAAGTATTGTCTTAGCGTTTTGTTCTACTTTGGGTGAAGAGGAACCACATACAGGGTGAAATACAGACTACTGTCTTAAATGCTCCGAAGACTTTGGTTGTGAAAGCAGCAGACAGCTTCTGTTTTCCAAAGGATAAGAACAAACAAACAGAATTGCTTCATTATTTAGCAGAAAGGGTATGCAGTACTACTGACACACGGATTAAATTAAGTAGGTCCCACAGATTGAAGGACGATGAACTAATTAATGCCGGCGGACGTGCAGTGAAAATGTGGGAACCTGCTCTCTCTTCTTGGAAGCCATGTCTTCTGCCTAGATGAGCGCAACCATCTAGCTGATCTGGTCAATAATTCAAAAGATGTTTTCTTTTTTTTAATGGGAGGGCTGGTTTATCTTGTTGGATTTTTTTTAATCATTTGTCAAATTAGCTAGATAATCACCTACTTGATCCTTTTCTCTTCACAAATAGACCCAACTTGAATGCAGCATGAATTAAAAAATGATTTCCCCTGCCAATTAGAAAAGAAAGCAGAGGTCAGCCCTGGGGGCCTAGGGGTTAAGTTCAATGCACTCTGCTTCAGCGGCTTGGGATCAGTTCCTGGGCGTGGACCTTCACTGCTCTGTTAGCAGCGACGCTGAACTGATGGCCCACATGCTAGAAAATAGAGGAAGATTGGCACAGATATTAGCTCAGGGACAATCTTCATCAGGAAAAAAAAACAAGAAAAGGGAAGAAAGAAAAGAAAGGAAAGCAGTCTCCACTCACCTATTGCTTAATCTACCGCGATCTATAAGCAGTGATCTGGAAAACGGGTAGTAGGGTGTTGCCTGATGAGAAAGTTTCTATTCTTTTTATATTTAGCATAAAATGATCTCCGTAGAGGCAGAATGGTCTGTTTCCTTCAACTACTATTAAAATACCTTAAAGAATTAATGATAAAATCTCTCCAAAGTCTATTTACACATATTTCCTACTGAACTAAAAGAACTGGGAGAAAAATTATTTTTTAAACTCACAAGAGAAACCTCTTCTCCCCTTAAAGTCAAGCAAATCTGAGTTGACTTCTCCCATAAATCCAAGAACAAAAAGTTATAAATTGAACAGATGAAGGACATTGCTGTTTTTGAAAGTGATGTTTCCTTGCTTTAATGGATTTAGCTATGGCAGGGAGTCAGAGTAAAGCTGTCTTAACTAAATCTTTGACTGATTATGCATTTTTTCCTTATTCATACAAGATAGATTCATCATCCCAATTTGTCAAGCTGGCGAAGTTCCAATTAATTACACCCAGCAAACCTCGGCTCGCGGGATGCCCGTGTCAGGCCTAATCTGGCGTCTCATTTGCCGGCAGCCCGATGAAGGGGTATCAGAGGTGCTGTTCCTCTGGTACTTACTGTGATGGATGCCCCTGGCGGTGCGGCCGGCGGCAGAGGCAGAGCAGTGGCCGCCTCTCTCCTCGAGCCCCGGGACTCGTGGCTCCTGCACTAATTTGAGGGCTCATCTGTATAGTGGATGTTGTCGTAAAGCCTATCCTTCATGGTCGGGCTGAAGGCTTTCCCTGTCGCCTGGGCTGTTTAAATATCTACACAGATTCTACGTTTCTGTCAGATTTGTCCTTGCAAAACAGAAAGAAGAAGGAAACGTGTCCTCAAGCTGAGTTTTGGAGCCCTTTAGTGGCTGATGTGTGTTGTAGGAGAAAACCACAGGCACTAGTGAGGTGTACCTAAGGCATTTATGAGCATATCTGTGTACGCTCTTGCATGTGTTTCCATGGCGTTTATAGGCAATGCCATGTTCCTTTGACTGTGGTGACTTCGCTTCACACTCTTAGCTTATCAGGCAATGACCTGCTAACAAATATTATTTATTAAGCAATGTGAGGCCCACTGGACTTTGTTATGTGTTCTTTGGTGCATGCAGGAACTAGTGTTTGATGAGTGATTAAGCCATGTGCTGTGCCAAGAGCTACGTTGGAATATCTCTTTAGATCAGTTGTTTTTATTCTCATTTAAGATGAGAAAACTTAATTGGGAGAGTTAAGTGACTTGCACCAAGTTGCACACTAGTAAGTGTGGAGATGGGGTTTGAGCCACCGTGCATCTGACTATAAGATCTGAGCTCTTTCCAGGACCCTAGCTTTTTTCTCTTAAGTAGCTACTCTTTCTTCTTCCTCCATTCACTCTGTTCTGGCCTATGACCCTCACCTTTCTGATGTGCAAATTTCAGCACAAGGCTGCAGCTCCTTGGCAGGGTTGCAGAGCTGCATGACTGCACCATTGCTGGGGCTGTGTCTCCACCGGTCCACGGGATCAGCAGGCACGAGGGTATAATGGGGCTAAAGTGTGGACGTGTTCCCAGATGATGACCTTAACTGCTTCCTTCTTTCTCTGTCTCTGAGTCTCCCACCCATATTCGTCACCCCTCCATCCTCAGCTTTGGATGAACGCCACCTGAAGGCCATGGGGTCTGGATCCCAGAGCGGCCTCTGGAGGGCTGAACGATGCAGCTCAGAAGAGCTGGGCAGTCAGCTCCACAGGAGGCGAGCTTTGCCCCATGGCGATGGGAGATGGGAGAGAGCCAAGCTGATACATATAGCCTCCCCTCTTGCTTTCGTGGACCACCCCGAGGCGTGGCTCCTCCTTGCTCCCTTTGCAGGGAAGTCAAGTCCCACATGCTAAGTGAACACGTTTCCTGAGCAGTGGGTTGTGTCTTCGTGGCTCACAGTGAGCCAGTGTCTGGTCAGTAACACATTGTACTGCATCACCTTACATCTTGGCCTTACTTCTTTTTTGATCCACCTGACTTTCAGAACAGTGTTGGCATCTTAATCCTTCCTCTGGACCTGAGACAGGGTTACAGAAGCACTAGGAGCAAAGCTGATGTCTCACCCTGCAGCCTATGCAGAAGAGATCCTGAAAGGGGTTGCCATGTTTTGGAAAAAATTAAGTCACATCAAAGATCAACTTTTAATTTAAAGATGACTTCAAGTGCATTAATATTCAGCATTTACATTCCTTCCTGGTTCTTAAATATAATGTGTTTTACAGTTATCAAAAACATATGCTGCTTTTCAGCAGCATTTTATATACAACTTGTTCAACAGAAGGTGCTGGCTTCCCAATATGTTTTGCTTAGTTTTGGCTTTAACCATTGTGATGAAAGAATTCAAGTGCAACAGTGTCATCTTTTTGAATGTAGATGGAGGTGTTGCCAAAGGATGCCTCATGCACCCAGAAAAAAGAAGGCGATTATTTACGATTTCTTTCATTGAACTAATTTTTATGATGTTTCTATTACAAGGAAGGCTCTGTACCAAGCTTGGTGAGAGCTACGGAGATGAGTCGATCCCAGATCTTGTTTTCAAGGAAATTTCAGGTAATAACATACCTTCTTGAAAAAGCTGATGTGGATTCTTCTTAAGGGAGTGAGAGCTAATCTGCTGCTGCTGTACCTATGGAGCCACATGGATTGTTATAATATTGAAATACTTTCATACCTCTTGGAAAATAAACATTGTCCTAAGCCGCTCCCCCCTAGCCTATCTGCTTCCACATCTTTGGTCCAGGCAAGCACAGCAATAATGCCTGGCAAGGCAGTGGGTTCCAAGACTTTCCCAGGCACTACAGCCAATGTCTGTTCTCACAGCTCAGAAACCAAGCCTCATCTGTTAAGTGTCTGGCACGTCGTTCCTGAATGGGGCGACGCTGTGCCATTATATCCAGACGATCTACACTCTTCCTGCTACAATCTCCAACTAAGATTGTGGACCTGTTTCAGCCTCCTTTTAGTTTTGGCAGTTTTTGCTTCATGTGCTTTGAGACTCTGTTATTAGGCGCATACTTATTTAGAATTGTTATATCTTCCTGAGGAATGGACTCATTTATCACTATGGAATGTCCCTCTCTACCTCCTTATCTTGAAGTTTATTTTGTCCGATCCTAGTACAGCCACACCTGCTTCCTTACGCTGAGCTTGCATGGTGTGTCTTTTCCCCTCTTTTTACTTTTAACCTATCGGTATCTTTACATTTAAAGTTCTTCTCTTATAGATGACATGTAGGTGGCTCTTGGTTTCTTAAAAAAATCATGTATATATATGTATATACTTTAAAGTATATACATATATATATATATATATATATATATACTTTAAATAGTCAGTTGCTTTTTAAGAGGAAAAAAATATAGGCTTTTGTTTTTGCCCCTCTTCACCATTTCCAGTGCTCTTCATCTTTCGTAAGACATTAGATGGAAAGTTTGAAATACCCTGTGCTTGTGCTCTTTTTTTTTTTTTTGTGAGGAAGATTGGCCCTGAGCTAACATCTGTGCCAATCTTCCTCTGTTTTATGTAGGATGCTGCCACATCGTGGCCTGATAAGCAGTGCAAGGTCCATGCCCAGTATCTGAACGTGAGAACTCCGGGCCACTGAAGTGGAGTGCATGAACTTAACCACTATGCCAGTGGTCCGGCCTATAAGACCAAATTAAATCTTCTTTGAAAGGAATGTGAATATGGAGAACTCTTAACATAGTGAAAAAAATCTCTTGAATACTTAGATGGAGACGCCAAGCCTGAATTAGTGGCATTAAATTTCTTTAGCTGGGTAAATTTATGCATATTGGATAAAGGACTTACATCTCCAAGATGTAGCAGAGGCCACACTTTCTGAATGTGTTTGCCATCGCTGAAGTAAACCTTAATCATAAAGGAATGGCTCAAAACACAGCATTTTCAGAGATGATAAGGCTTCAGATTGTCCTGGGAAAGATACAGGTGAAATGCAAAATAATCTTGCTGCCACAACGAGTGGATGCATTGGGAAACACTTTTGTCTCTTTTGCCCTCTTGGAATCACTTTTTCTTTTTTGATCATTACATTGAATTTCAGTGACTGTAGGATGACTTCAGACTCAGACACGTTGCTTCTGCAAACTGGATTCCAAGGCCCCGTCCAGGGGCCAGCACTGTGGTGCTGAATGTAAGTATAGGAACCAAAAAGAAGACACGGAGAAGAAGGTACCATAGACAAGGAGCGTGCTGGCGGCCAACGGGGAAGGATGGGAGTCACGACCTAGTATGTGACGAGGTTAAACTCATGCTCTGCACTTTGCAAGAAGAATCCAAGAAGAAGCTTCAAATGCAGCTGGCGTGCCACAAATAGCAATCTGTCCATGCGGACAGGTAGACAAATACCCTTAAGTTCATTTTATTCTCTTTGGAGCTTCATAAGGAAAAAAATAAACTTCCTCTGATGATAGAAAACTAGAAAAGACAAGAGGATTGAGATCTCTGCCCCAAATCCATCCTTTTAGATTAATGCTCCTCACTAATGGATATTAAAACTTGGTAGATTAATGAAAATGCGATAGACCATGCAGTTGAAAAAAACACTTTATTTTGACAGCCACGCAGTCAAGGGATGCTCAGGGACTAAAGAGAGATTCAGATTAAATTACCCTCTCCATTAGGACATCCTTTCCTTGGTAAATTGTGAGGTGGAGGAGAGGGGCAGAGATGCCATGATTGCCAGAGGTCATGTGTTCAAACTGTAGCTTATGAACATAGAAATAAGGGACTCATTAAGACTTTATATACTGGCAGTTAACCAAACATAGATAAACAGGAGGCTGGAGTGAGGGATGCTGGAAATTTGGATAAGCTATTGGAAACCACGAGGAGCTTGGATGGAGAGAAATAAAAGAGCTGGCCAGCTGTCAGTTGGCCAGCATTCTAGCAAAGGGCATTTTCATCATTGAATTGTTATTTGCACTCTGTAGTGGTTATGCACTGTGTGGATTTAGCTAAGGTGGATCTTTGCTTCCCAGAATTCCTTTCCCTGTCTGGTTCCTTGCTAGGATTGGTCACAGAAGATGTTTGTGTGAAATTTGGAAGACAGAAGTGAAGAGCTGCCAATTTTATGCTCTGAGGCTTGGGGTAGGGACAGCTCCAAGCACTGTGGCAGCCAACACACACTGTTCTGATGTGCTGCCTCACCTTGATGGTGTGGGACAGCACCTGGACCAATAGCTCCTTTGGCTCCCAAAGTTTCTCTCCTTTGTGCAGCTCTGTGGTAGAGGATGCCAGCTTTTTCTTCACGTCACCATGAGTTTCAGGTTAGAGGTGGTGAGAGACAGATGTGGGGGATCCAGGTTTTATCTGTGGGCTCCAGCTTATGTATGTGGGGTCCAGCTCTCCTTCACTCTCCTCAATACCACATAGAGCTTTCCTATAAGATCACCACATGGCTGACTTAACGCCAGACGGAGAGGCAGCAGCCTTGCATAGACTCTCCTCAACCCTTCAGGCCTAATTTTGGCAACATATCTCTCATTCTAAATGCCTCGTCATGGTTATGCTTCCTGGATCAAATCCCCACTGATACCCTGACTCTGCAAGTGAAATGCGGTGGATTGATTTCTGGGCTGCTGTTGCAAAGTTGTTGGGGGTCTCTTCCTTCATAAGTGCTAGCTTCCCTCTAGCTTCAGGCTCTAGGACAATCTAACTTAAACTATGATGCGCTATCTTTATCCTGTGCACAGAGACGAAGCCTGCCGAAATGGAAGATTCTAGAATTGCCCCACAGTGATGGAATACATTTCTGTTGTCTGCCAGTCACTGTCTTCAACACACATCCTCCAGAGTAAATGCAATCACTACACCCTTACGCCCATAATACTTGAAAGTTGAAGAGTTCATCCTCGTTTTTTTCCCTTTGCCTTGAAGAGTTAGCAGGGTAACCACTTTCCTAATGCAGAAAAAGAGGGGTTACTTGTACAGTTTTATGGAAATTTAGCTGTAATTCCCAGGTTGGAAACTAAATGAGTGCAAGCCATGAGGTTAGTTTTTAATGAGTTATTTTGAATTGCGGGCCTGAGAGCCATATATCTTTGCACCCAAGATCTTCTGGGTGAAAGAAAAAGACCAGCATTTGTTGACTACTTGCTCTGTCCCTGTGCTTCATGGGCATTTTCTGTATAACCACATTTAATCTTCAAATCATGCAATGAAATGCATATTAGTGGTCCTGCCTCATAGGTGAGAACATGGAGTCTTGGTAAGATTAAATTACTTGGCTAAGTTCTGTTAGTATGTGGGTAGCTGGGATTTGAATCTAGATCTTTCTAGTTCAAAAGCTCTTGATTTCATAATAATGCCTAATAGGGAATTTCAGTTTGCTTGTTTCCTCCACAAATCTTTATCAAGCAAGTGATTTAACAAACTTTTCCTTAAAGAACCTGAAGTGTGCATGTCAACAACTCAGGCAGAGCTAGAGAGACGATGGAATTTCCACTGGAAATAGCAGTTCACCCAACACAGCCCCCGACCTCTACCACTCCTCTCCTGTTAGGGGTTTCTTCTTAACCTCTCTGCTCTCTCCAGGCTCTGGGGAGGGAACCATCCCACCTTCTCATGGGCACTTTTGTGATTTCCTTGTAGAGGCTGTTACCATCCTTTTTGGCAACGTCCAGGGACAGTAGCCACCACTATGCGATTATTTCTCCAAGATTGTGTTACCTACATCCACTGACCTCTAAGTTTGGAGGGAACTTGGTTTATTTGCTTATTTTACACTTTTAAATATCTGCATGCTGTAAGCAATTCTGATCAAAGGTGAAGATAAGCTATTGTTGTCTCATCACTCTTAGCTAGTTGGGCTTGATGAAAGCCTGTCTTTGTTAATTTACATAGTGAAGAGTTAAGTTGAATGTGAAGTCTACAACATTGAGACTTATTCCAAACAAGTATTGTTATTAGGGTGTCATTGTTCTTTTCAATCCACATTCAACTTAATTTTCCTTGCTCTCACCATCATCATCCTCCTCACCGTCACCACTGAAAATACTTCTTGAGTCTCTGTGTGTGATTATGAGACACACGGATATAATATGAACATTTAAGGTGAGACACTGTGGTGCAGTGGAAAGAGAAATGACTGAGTCAAGGGATCAAGTTCTGATTCTAACTTTCCAGCTTAGCCTGATCTGTGTCCTGGAGCATCCATAATCTCAAAAGATTAATAAAAATAAACTTTTGGGGCTGGCCCAGTGGCACAGTGGTTGAGTTCACACACTTTGCTTTGGCAGCCTGGCATTCATGGATTCGAATCCCAGATGCAGACCAACACATCACTCATGAAGCCATGCTGAGAGGCTTCCCACATACAAAACAGAGGAAGATTGGCAACAGATGCTAGCTCAGGGCAAATCTTCCTCACCAAAAACCAAAAACAAATAAGAAAACTTTGTACTCAATGAATGGGAAGCCCCTTGGAAAACTAAAACAGAAGAGAAAAACTAATCATACGAAAGTTTTATTTTTATCGGATTCCTTTATTTTTATGCGCTTCCCTAGTTTCTTTTAGGATAGATATTCTCAAACTGTGTGCCAGCGTGCCCTCAGATGGCACCCTAGTGGTGGTGGTGGTGGGGATTCAGCCCCATTCACATCAGAAAAGCTCTATTTTTATCCATTCTTCATAACGAGATTTTTAAAAAATTTAAACAACTTTTTTAGAGCAGTTTAAAGTTCACAGCAAAATTGAGAGGAAGTTACAAAGATTTCCCATACACCTTCTGCTCCAATGCATGCATAGCACCCCCTCCCCCATTGTCAAGGTCCCCCACTGGAGTGGTATATTTGTTCCAACTGATGAATCTACATAGACACATCATAATCACCCAAAGCCTATCTTTTACATTAGGGTTCACTCTTGGGGTTGTACATTCTGCGGGTTTGGACAAATGTAGAATGATGTGTTTCCACCATGACGGTATCACACAAAGCATTTTCACTGCCCTGAAAATCCTCTGCACTCCCCTTATTCATCCCTCTCCCACTCCTTATAATGAGATTTTTATTTTGGGGAAAAGAATAAGTTTGATTAGAAATAAAAAACAAGAACAAGCGTCTGGTACTCAAGTTTGAAAGCCAGTGCTGTTGGATGAGGTTCTTGATGGCTTTGTGGTCAGAACAAACATGAGTTGAACAGGAAGATGTTTATGTCATGTACAAAAGTTGACGAATCTGTAGCAGGAGATAAATCTAGGTTTATAACTACTGTATATATTAGGGAAAGTAATTATGGAGACTCCAAATTCAGTTCTGATTTTGTGTGTTTGGCAGGGTGTTGTAAATAAATATGCAGCTCTTATCTGACTTCAAGAGGTGGGTTTGGGAGTGGCTCAGCAAGGAGGAATCAAAATGACAAGTGATATAAGTCCTAGAAAGAACAACGGATGGGAAGAATGGAGATGCGGCTCTAGCACAGTGGTTGCACATGTATGTGGTATTAACAAGTCACTTCTCCATGAAGATGCTCATTTGAGCATTCATAAAGGTTTATTAAGTATCTTTTTTGCACAGGTATTGAGGTCAAAGTAATGATATCATGAGTCTCTAGAAATACTCTAGTATTTTATGCTCAGTTGCTGCTGTTTAGGCTGAGGTAATGGGGAGAGTGATTCAGGAGTGGGGAGAGATGAATGAAGGAGGCACGAAGTGGGCAAAGGGACTAACGCCTGATTTTTCCTCTCCTATCGTTGCTTTCTTTTTTCTTTCCCCAGTAGTCAGACAGACGGTGGCAATTTTAGTGAGGTCCATTGCCTGGGTTAGTATTCACTAACTCCATGGCCTAAACACCCAAATGGCTCCATCCTTTGCTTGAGTGATTCCGGTAGCCAACAGAAGCCATCCACGGAATCAAGGCATTCTGCAGAGATCACTCTTTTCAGAACAGGGAAACAGCAACCCATCCAGCTGACCTGTGGTTTTGCCAACAAAAGGCATCGGAGAGCCAGCTGTCTTGTGGACAGCCATTTTTGGCTGCAATCTTAAGGACAGCAGTCATGGAGAGCTTTTTATGAGGATGCAGGGCATCCATAGACATAAAAAACAGAAGAAATGCTTGTTAGTTATGGGGAAGGTGAAAGGCTTAGAAAACTGATTAGCGTAGCAGTGTGGTCAGATGGAAATGAAAGCTCAGAAGCATAATCGTTAATTGGGTGCTTACCTACTAATTTGAGCTTGGATGTCAGCAGTACGGCACTTCATTTCAAACCCAGGGTCAGACTTTAATGCTACATCATAAATTACGTAAAGGCACAACACTAACAATTAGATAATTATGGAGACCCATGCTGTTGCAATTTAACTGGGCAAGTTCAGGGCAAACATGACAGGAATACTGCTTAACCCTCAGACTGCTGGCAGGTTTTTTCCCAAAGAGACACATGAATATATAAGATGATGTGGTTGGCTGTTTTTCAAAGCCTATGGGTTAAATAATTTCTTTCCAGTAGCTAGATTCATCAGATGACCGGAGTAGACTCAGAAGAAATATTGGAGAAGTGTTAATTATATCTTAGCAAAATCCAGTCTTTAAATCCAAAGCAGCTAAAACACCTGGGCGTGGGCTGGGTTCCAGCTAAACTTTAAGCTTAAACTTAAAATCAAAACTAATTTCTACCATTATGAGACTTTCTGTGGATGGGATGTGTGATCTTTCAATCCCAGGTCCCTCACATTAGTGTATGAATCAAAATATAATATTCAGGATCAATATTTTATTCTCATTGCGTTCTTGCTGGCAAACTAGCGGCTGATTCCGTGGATGAAGTGGTTTTCCCGACCAGCGTGAATCAGCAATGTTCATTCATTCATTGACTTGTTTACCAATACATATCAAGCACCTCTGTATGCCGAGTATGGGGGATACAGACATCATTAGATAGGCATTTAAACATCATTCTGATGTTCTGGTGGAGTCAGAAGATGTGTGGACGGTTGGCCCACGTGCCTGTAATAAGGGCATTATTTCTGGGAGAGTTTTGTCTTCCCTGTCAGAATGTGAGTTTGAGAAAGTCAAGAGCCATAGCTTGTTTCTTCTCTATCCTGCAGTTGCAGCACAGGCAGAGGGGCATATTTGACAAAGCAGACAGGTCTAAGAGCCTCGCTGAAGAAATGAATAGTTTTCGTTTGGAAAAGAAAGAGAAAAACGATGGATAATTTAACTGAAGTTTAGGTTTTGGGAAATCAAATTGTCTGACATATGAAACCATATTTTAACTTCCAAAGATAATACTGAAAAGCTGAATTCTAGCATGTAAACAGTTGTCTGTTTTATTTGTGCCCTCTTCTTCCAAAAAATGCACACAGTTGAGTTTATGAAGATCATGGGAGCGTGGAATCATGTGTAAGAGAGTGGGTTTTCCCCCTGAGACCTTGAGGTGTGGGACCTAGATTGGGAGGGATGTGGCTGAGGGCTATGACACAGAGATGGAGATAGAAGGGGGGCTGAGACTGAAAATCTTCCTAGGGCTCACCAACCTGGCATTGAAGACGTGCCACTAGGGGACATGTGTGCATGCACATGTGTGTGCATGTATGGGCTTACATATGTGTGCAAGTGTGTGTGCCAACAGAGTTGTACAATTCCAGAGCTGTGAAAGGGTAGGGGAAGGTAGAACCAAGCCTACTCCTGGGGAAGACACATGTCCTCTCCCACTCTATTCCACCTCTTGCTGGAGAGGGTTGGTGCTTGGGGAGCTGGCTTCAGGTGACAGGGTGCATCCACGGAGTTTGGTGGCAGCACATGACAGGTCATCACAGACCCTCCAGAGTGGACCAGAGCGGCACCAGCTGAAGAGAATGGGACTCCTTGACAGTCAGAGCTCCCTCTTCTGCAGCAATGTAGCTGAGACTGACTTTGCAAACCCAAAAACCTCTCCTGGATTTCTGAGATTGACGAGAGGAGGGAGGATGCCAGGGAGGGGAGAAAGACAGTGTTCTCTTCTGCTAAATGCGGTAGAGTCTGGGACTCATTTAACTCAGATATTGAAAGGATCATTTCATTTTATACCCCAAGCTACTTGAGTGGGAATATCATCTACAGAAGAAGAGGAAACTGAGGCCTGGAGAGGGTAGAGAGAACAAGGATGTTTCAGATTGTTGAAACTAAATGGAACCATCCTCTCAACAAATGTGATCATTTTTCTGGCATATGGTAGTAACACATAAAGTGAGAAAGAACAGCTCTCTACTGAAACAATTCTTACACAGAAAAACATGACATCTTGCAGAATACTATCTCATCATTTCCTTTGTCCAAAGGCCTTTTCATCGCCTCACCTTCTTGTCCTTCCAAGTTCTCCAAATGGATGGGCCAAGTCAGGATCAAAACTCAATAAGCCCAACACATTTCATAAACCGTCTTCAGCTAGAAAAGTCTTTGAAGTGTCTTGTGTGAGCACTGACGCTGATAGATGTGACTTGTTGGCAACAGGTCTGTTCAAAAAGGAACTCTTGGGAATTTTGCTCGTGGTTGGGATTTGATATGATTTTTTTGTCTTGCACACAAAGACCCCTGGTGGTCCAACTTTGAAAACTTCTTTAAAATTTAAATGATGGTCCATTTTCTTCTCCTCCTTTTTTTCCCAGGAAGTTTGTACCTTTCGACCACCTTCACCCATTTCCTGCCACCCCCTCCTCTGACCTCTGGCAACCACCAATCTGTTGTTCAGTTTCTATGAGCTCAATTTTTTTATATCACACATATAAGTGAGATCATACAGTATTTATTTTTCTCTGTCTGACTTATTTCAGTCAGCATAATGCCCTAAAGGTCCATCCATGTTGTCACAAATGATAGGATGTCCTTCCTTTTTACGGCTGCATAATATTCCATTATATACATTTGTGTGTGTGTGTGTATATATATACACACATTTTCTTTATCCATTTGTCTGTTGATGGACACTTAGGTTGTTTCTGGGCCTCGGCTTTTGTAAATTCTGCTGCAATGAACACGGTGGTACAGATATTTCTTTGAGATAGTGATTTCATTTCCTTTGTGTGTATACCCAGAAGTGGAATTGCTGAATCATATGGTGGTTCTATTTGTAATTTTTTGAGGAGCCTCCATACTATTTTCCACAGTGGCTGTAACAATTTACATTCCCCTCACCAGTGCACAAGCGTTCCCTTTTCTGCACATCCTTGTCCGCATTTGTTATCTATCTTCTTGATGATAGTTGTCTAACAGGTGTGAGGTGAGATCTCATTTGTGGTTTTTTCTTGCATTTCCTTGATGATTAGTGATGTTGAGCACCTTTTCATGTAACTGTTGGCCAAGAAGTAAAATTTCTTTCATTTATTTAAAGTTTAAGTGATGGCCCATTTTCAATGATGAACTGGTGTCAGGAAACTTATTTTCTAGCCAATATTATATAGATATAAATAATACCACACAGAATATTTTCTTAATTCTTTAGAACCTTACAAAACAAAGCTGCTGAAGATCAGCAGAGTGGCGTTTTTGAACCATCTAAGAAAGAGACTTGTAAGGAGTCGATTAAATATAAGTTTTGGTTTACTGTGCTTCGGAGGTTGACCCTAAGCTCCAACTGCAGGTTATCTCTGGGAAGTCAGCTCATGGGAGGGATCACTACTTTAATTCAAGGAAATAATCTTTTTCTAGCGAAGTGCTGTAGATTACTTAAATCAATTCACATCTCTTTTATTTTACGTCCCTCACTCCACTCATCAAGCGGGTTCTTCTGTCTTAACTCAGCTAATTCGATCCCATTTAATTAACAAAATGAACTAGATGCAGCAAAGTTACAGTTTTGAAAGGAGAACTAAACAGTTCTCTCTGATTTTGTGGTTCTCCCCTGATTGTCAAGGAAGCGTCCAAGTCACTCACTTGTCTTCCTTAGTCTAGTTTTGCTGCAAATGAGAGAGTAAGAGGAAGGCTAGAAGAAGGAATCAACATAGTAGGTTTTCTCTTCCTTAGGACACACATCTCCCTTGCTCCCTCTTTTTCCCTTCCTCTCCTTCTCTTGTCTTACCCTAGGGAGAATAAGCATGCACATGGTTCGATGTTTTGGTTTTTGCATTTAACGACATGCCTTACAGGCTGTTCCACTTAGGTATGTTGAGGATCACCTCATTCTTTCTGGCAGTGGCCTGGAATTCTATTGCGTGGATGGACCGTCATTTATGAACCTGTCCTCCAAAGATGGACATTTAAGGAGTTTTCAATCTTTTGCCTTTGAAAATAGTGCTACAATGTGAACATCCTTATTCACATGCCTTTGAGCTCATACGAGGATAAATTACTGGAAATGTACATTATTGGGTCGAAGGGCATGTGAATTTTAAATTTTGGTGGATATTGCCACATTACTCTCCAAAGATTTGGCAGCAATTTGAGAGCCTAACTAGCTATGGAATGCTAACCACTGTTCCAAAGACACCTTGAGGCAAAACTTGACCAGGTGGAGCTTGTCTAGACAATAAAGAGAAAGAGAGAAACACTGGACAAGAGGCTGCAGGAGGAGGAAGGCCAGGGGAGGCTGAAGGTCTGTCTGTGAGGTAGAGGAGGGAGGGGTTTGACTTGTCCTGGAGGACCCAAGGGCTCTGAACTGACAAGTAGATGAGACATATTAAGGCTCCGTATAAAAAAATACTTTCTAAAGGTGTTTGCTGAATGTGGGACTGAGTGTCTCAAAGGAAGTGAGATTGCTGGTACTAAATGTGTTCAGGTCAAGGCTGGTTGTCTTTGGCTGTGTGTGTATGTCTGTATGTGTGTGTTGGTGGGTGTGTATGTGTTTGTGTGTGAATGTGTGCATGTGTATGTGTGTGTGTCTGTGTGTGTTTATGTGTGTGTGTGTGTGTGTGTGCATGCACACGTACCAGGCAGTTGTGTAAAGGGGACGTACGCATCAGATGAGAAGTTGCTGTAGATGTCTTTAAAGCCCTGTCATTGTCTGAAACACTGATTTAATGAACAAGTCAAAGTATAGGAAATTATAATTTGGTTAAGATACACAATTTTGTTTGACTGAGTTGCCCAAATATAAATACCCCCAGGGAATACCTTGAGTGTAAGAATTATGCTGTTTGTTGATTATTTCAGTAAGCAAGTATTGAATGCCTTACTGCAAGGCAGACAGGGGATAGAGTGGACAGACAGACAAGGTCCCTACCCGCATGGAGCATCCGTACGGCTCAAAGGCAACACAGCATCAAGGCAAAGGATGGTAAGAAGCACATGCCTTAGCAGAGCACAGGCCACACCCTGTACAGGAGACTGGGTTAGACTGGAATCTGGAGGTTGAGTGAGAGCTCGCTCAGTACAGTGAGCTCCTTGGTGGACGTGTGCAGAGGATTTCAACCAGAGAGCTGAAAGTTCAAGGAACTCAAAGAATCTGGGTGTGGACGCTTAAAGTGTGGAGCCTAAAGGGAAGGTGAGCAAGAATGATTACAGATGAGGCTGAGAAGACAGGCTGGGGACTGAGGGTGAAGGACCTTGGGGGCTTTGTGCTAGCAGCAATGATATTTGAAGGGTTTTGAGCAAACGAGTTACAGGTTAAGGTTTGTGTTTCACAGAGCTCACCCTGGCACCTCGGCAGGGAGATGGTTTAAGGCAGGGTTTCTCAATCTCGGCCCTACTGACATTTTGGACTCAGGATTCTTTGCTGGGGGGCTGTCCTGTGCATTGTAGGATGTTTAGCAGCATCCCTGGCCTCCACCCACTAGCTGTCAGTAACACCATCCCATTCACCACTTGTGCCAACCAAAAACATCTCTGGACATTGCTAAATGGCTCCTGGTGTGTATGCCCATGTGTGAGGGATGTGAAATCACTCCTGGTTGAGAACCCCTGTGTCAGGGAACAAGATAACATGATGACCTGAACTGGATGGAAGATAATGGCAGAAATATGGGTCAGAAAGTAACAGGTAGAATTGGCAGGTCTTGGGTGTAGGTTGACTGTGGAGAGGGAGGGAGCACTGAAAGATGAAGCTCAGGTTTTGGGGTTTGGTGGGCGGTATGATTCCTGAGTTGTGGGACACAAGGGTGGTTTTCCAGAAAACAGGATAAATTCTATTTTGGAAAGTTTATGTTTAAAGTGCCTGGGGGTCTTCCATGTGGACACCCAATGGGAAGGAGTCTAGGATTCAGGTGAGTCTTGGAAAGATTCTGAGTTGGGGGATGGAATTTGAGAGCTGCTGTCCTGTGTAGCTGGCAGTTGAAATAATGCTCCTTGTGGCCCCGTTAATAACATTGTGGAATTGTGCGTGTTGCATGCCCAAGTGTTGTGGCACTTGCTAGCACTATATATAGGAATGTGTGGCCATTTCCAGATGCTCAAAGTTCCTGGGCTATTCACCAGGCCCAGCCCACCAGAAAAAGATCCACATGGCTTCCCGACTAAGGATGCTCAGCCCCTGCAAGGTTGACCTTTCCTGCTCCAGGCAGTTGAAGTGCTTCTTAAGTGATGGCTGAATGGTCGAAGCTATTACTCTAAGTGTAATTTGTAATGGCTCTCTAACGCTTTAGAGACAGCTGAGGTTCCTTGGGATGAAAGGTGACTTTTAAAAGTCAGTAATTATATTTCCAGTGAAAGTGTGTCTTTGGTACGGTGTTTAACTCACATACAGGGCACCCAAGAATTCACTCCTGGACAGGGTGTATATTAATCATGGTTTCAATGCTCAGAGAACATGTTCTCAGTAGTTAACCATCCTCTTCCCTCCTCCTTAAAATGGGGGCCTTGTAATCAAAAGAAAGACACACCCTTAACTATAGCAGGGCTGCCGTACTAAATAAAAAATTATAGTTATTATACACGAACTTCATACTGAGCAGGGTCAAGTAATAACACATCTGCTAACCTCCATTAAAGAACTGAGTTATGTTCAGCTTGTGTTTTAATTAGCCTGTGATAAACAAAGAATCAAAGGCCATTCTGCTCTGGTACTTTTTATATTTATGACTGCCTTCACCTGTGCTTAGATGCAGGTTTATGAAGTGTAAAAAAGCTAAGCGTTCTAGTCGCGCTGTCTAGACCATTTACTGTTATAGATTGGAACCAGCCAGATGTTTACAACAGCCTGCAGAGGTGGTCGGCTGCTTGGTTTCCAGAAATGTTTGGGGCAAACAGTGTACCCTCCCAAAAAAGGATTGGCACCCACACTTCCAGATCGCTCAGGTTTTCCTCATAGTTTGTGAACCGCGTTGGAATAGCGGAGTTTAGAAGAAGAATTTATCTTCTGACTTGAGACCTAAGTCTTCTTGAATGGTGAGAAAGGTCACAGGATCCTGTGAAAAACCATTTACATGAGGGAGGAAGTTGAGCCAAGAAAGCTGTGCTGCCCCAGCCCAGCTTGCCAGCCTCCCAGCTGACGTAACACTGAGCCACTTGATGGGAAAGGCTCTAAGAAACTCTGCTCTAAAATCTTCCTAACTTTAATGATCTCCCAGGTATGTTCCAGCTCTATGATTCTCAAGTAAACGATTCATTTAGGTATTGTGCTTTTAAGGTTAGTTGATCCTTTCACTGGTTAGGCCTGTGAAATTGGCCTGGAATAAGCA
Source organism: Equus asinus (assembly GCF_041296235.1). NCBI lineage: Eukaryota > Metazoa > Chordata > Mammalia > Perissodactyla > Equidae > Equus > Equus asinus. The sequence continues at coordinate 110,450,595 of NC_091791.1, read as the reverse complement.
TTCCGGAGTGACCTGTTCCTTTCTGGCTCCTTGGAAAGCTCCACCAGTTTCCTGTATGTTCTTGAAGGAGATTCTGTGTCATCTCCTGGGACAGGGCCTTGACGCACAAATTTAGCTCCACGTCTGTTTCGTTCCTTTCAACCACTTTTTAAAAAAGAAACCTTATATTTCGAAGTATAATATACTTGCAGAAAAATGCAAAAATACCAAAGTGAGTGTACTTTGTATCCCCACCTAGGTCAAGAAGTAGATATCAGCAGCACCCCAGAACTTCGCCTGTGGTCCCCCTCAATTACTTCCCTTCCTTTTTATCCCAAAAGTAGCTATTCTGACTTCCAAGAGAGACTAGTTTTGCCTCTCTTTGCAGTTTGTATAGACTTAAACAGAATGCGCTCTTTTGTGTCTGACTTCTTCCACTCCACACCTGTGAGATTCATCGATGTGGCTGCATACAGCTCTAGTTCCTTTTTTTTCAATTGCTGTGTAGCATTCCTTTGTATTAATATATACCTCAATTTATGTATTCATTTTCCTGTTGATGGAAATGTGCCCAGTTTGGCCCATTATGAATAAAGAAACGGATACTTTTGCACGTGTCATTTGATGCTCGTGTGCAAGCACTTCTCTTGTACCTGTCCAGCCGACTTAGGATTTGACCTCTGACAAATCATTCAGCTTCTTAGGACCTGTTTCCTTCTCTCTGAAAGTCGTTGATGAGGTAGTCCTTGATATACTCTCTCTTTACTGTTGCCACCACACTGTGGACTATTTTAAGTCGGCTTATCATCCATAATCTTACCATTCTTTCTCCTTGCTTCCTCTGTGTAAGCCTGTGCTCACAGTCCGCTCCCGGACATCAAGGGAGCGATGCCAAATTCTTCCTTCAGACCCGTAGTTCTCCAGCGTGGTCCCTGGATCTGCAGCATCCGCATCACCTGGGAACGTGTTAGGAATGCCCATTCTCAGGCCTCTCCCAGACCTACAGAATCAGAGACAGAGCTTGGAGCCCAGCACTCTGTGTCTTCACAAGCCCTCTGGGGAATTCTGATGCCCACTCAAGTTTGAGAACCGCTGTTTAGTCTCCTCTCCCATCCCCTTTCTCAGCTTCTACACAGTGGGAGGCACTTGATAGGAAATTTATTCATTTATTGACTATCTATTCATCCAACCATACTTGTTGGGCACCTGCTAAGTCCTGGATGACGCGGTGCTAAGCATCGGGGATAAGAAGATGCATTAGAGATGGTCCTCGCCCTTAGGGAGCTCAAGGTCAGCAAATGGGTATAATACAGTATGACAGACACACCGAGACATGAGAAAGGGAGTGATCAACTCTCCCGAGGAGGTCAGGGAATGTTCCACCTGGGAGCTGAGTCTTGGACTCAAATAAGTGTTGAACTAAGTGATTAAATGGCGTTCCTCCTAAGTGAGAACTAATTAATGCCGGCAAATTGCTAGCAGCCCCTTGGATGGGGAAGTGCTGTGTTATCACTTCTGAAACCCAAGTGATTGGAACATAGCAGACAGCCTTTAAATATGCACTGCATTTCTGAATAAAAAGCTAGCTTTTTCTATGCATTTTTTGGTCCTGTATTTCATTCATTCAACACGCATTTCTTGGGCACCTGCTATAGGATGGGAACTCCACTGTGTGCTGAGTTAATGAGGTGAGTGGAAATAGACCTAATGAGGGCAGCAGAAATAGATACAATTTCTACATTTCTCAAGACTAGTAGTCGAGGCCCCGAATGTGAAGTGTTTGAATGGCGGAGGTGTATAATGATGTTTACTTAGCAATGTTAGCTAGTTTCCAGCTAGCAATTTCAATGCTTCTAATTGGTCAGGAGAATCAAAATGATCACTAAAAAACACACAGGAATAGGCCTGTGTGTTTGATTTTTTTGTGTAAATAAATGGATCTATTCAGTTCTTCAGGGTGTTTTATAAGATTTAACGGGTTTTGCTTTTTTTTGATGGCAGGGCAAAGCATAGTGACACTCACATGGATGGAAGGGGCAGCTCTGTTACTTACAGCCCAGAGCGACAGAAGGCTGCCAGGCAGGGCTGCCGGGAACTTGCACTCGGGGCCAGGGTGACAGCAAGCTGGAGCTGTTGGGGCAGTTTATGAATGGCGAGTGAGTTGGGGTTAGCTTGGTTTTGTGTGGATTAACTAATTTGAATAATCTCGTAGGCTCTGGGGTGTAGACGCTGTTGCTAGTTATCTGGACCTGTCCCTGGGGCCAGGAGGGCAGGTGCACAGTGGCCCCAGTCTGGGAAGTGGTTGGTGAGTGGACTTAATCAGCTTCTCAAGAAGGGGAATTGACTGGCCTCTATCTATCCAGGCCTGGAAACCGAGTCAAGACAGCATTTCAAGAAAAAATTATATTTACATGGGGAAGGTTTGAGAAATGAGAAAATCCTCTTTTGCCGCAGTGAAGCACTTGCGCAGCTTTGGGGCGGCTGTCCCCTTCTCTCTGACTCCAACATTTCCATCTACATAGTGGACAGTTTTTTGGTTTTCATGTGGGAGTGGATTTAAGAACTCCGCAACAGCACAGGCGAGCGCGTGTTTTCAAACACATTATAGGTAGTATTTCTAGCCTGGTGAGAGGGATGATATTTAGACCTCATTTAGAGCTTCAAGTTGAAGTTATCTGTGCTGGAAGATAGTCCCTAAAATAGGGGGCGCCAAACCCTCCTCACTTATGTGGTCAGAAATCAGCCAAACACATCAAGGGTGCTTGTGGTTATAAAAGGCAGCTCCTACATAGAGCCTTCAAGCCCCTTCTCGAGAATGGTTATTGATGGTGAGGAACCACTTAAACTGTCTAAAAGATTCCAATTAATGCTATTGTGGCCTGTCAAGTGGTACATTTTTTTCTGGAGGGAACCAGAATAAAATCTAGTGAGGCATAAGAAAGGAGGAACGTCAGAAGCGAGCTGCCGCTCTTTTGGAGCCCAGTTTTTACTGGAGTTGTATGCATGGGCTAAAGAAGGGGGAGCTGGTCTCTCTGAGAAGCCCCTCTTGTGAGCTCTGTCATCCGGATGCAACTTCTTCACTTGAACTCTTCCGATGCCACAAGGATCTCTGCGTCTGCTGCCCTCGTGGCGGGCTGTGCAAGTGAATGCACACAAACGAAGCTAGATTGTTGGCGAGACACTTGGGAAGAGCAGTTAGGTCCGTCGAAGCCTCCAGACAACTTTCTTCCCCAGTAAAGCTTATGCTCGGCTGGAACTGCCCCAAGATGCAGATGCAAAGTTCATTAAGAGAGACTCAACTGCATCTCTATTTAAAGCATCGTTTGTCCCAGGATACAAAGGTAGAGTGGTGGGATGTTATTCTTGGTGGATTTGCTGTCTGAAAGCTCATGCATTTCCACCTCTTTCATACAATCCTGAGGCTGTAACTCATTGTTTGTTTTTTAAAAAAATTCAAGCTTCTTCTACATTAAAAAAATACCATCACCACGGTGCTTATTTTAGCAAGTTTCTTTTTTAAAAAGATAAAAATCAATATTCTCCCTTGCACAGCTGATGTCCTGGGGGACGAACTACAGGAATCATTGTTAAATTGCTGCTAGTCTGTCTGTTTGATAGCAAAGGTCAATATTTTTCTAGAAAGAAAGCCCTCTGCTTTCCTCTTGGGAGATGAGAGAATGCAGCAGTGGTAAATTACTGGATTTTGTGCCCAAGTGATTGTCAGGCATAACTCTACTCCTTGGAAGGAAATACCACGTCTTGCTACATTTGTTTCTTCTCACTTCTCCCGCTCTGCACTTAGAAAGGGTTTCCTCTGGTTGCTTGCTTATCCCTGCAGAACTGCCCAGCAACGACTGCCTCACCCTCCAAACTCAATAATGTCGGAGGTCAGTTCCAGAGGTTGGCTCTGAAAAGTTCAGATCTGAAATGCCACCATATCCGTCAGGATAGACTGGGTTACACTGAGGTAACAAAAAACCCCCAATCTCTGTTACTGAAAACCACCAGCGTTTAATTCCTGCTCACCCTACATGTCCACTGCAGGTCAGCAGGGGCCTCTGCTCATTGGAATTATTCAAAAACCCAAGCTGAAGGAGACCCATCCCAACATTTGCCTTGATGACCACTAAAGTGGTGGAGATGCAGCAAGGTGAGCTGTGTCTCACTTTTAAGCCTTTGCCTTAAGACACACTCATCACATCTGTTTACATTTCACTGACTAAAACAAGGCATTTGACACCTTCTGGTCAAATGGGTGCCCAGGAGGAGGAAAGTACTGGAATGTTTGTGTACAGCCTTAATGACCGTGGTGGCCATTAATCCAACATTTTGGAAAGTTGGAAAGGATCTAAGAGATCATCTTCTCCAGACTTCTTCCTAAGGGGGCATCTTTTCTTCAATTTGTTGACCCCCTTCCCCTGCTCAGCCTCTGCTGAAGCATTCCTGCTTCAGGAGGACCCTAGCACTTCCCAAGATGGCCATGCTTTGGGGCAGCCTTTGTATAGTTAAGGCCTATCAGAGCTGAGCGTCTAGAGCTTGGTCTCGTCTTCCATCCTCTGGCTATGTGACCCTGACTATGTAGCTCACCTTGCTGAGTCTGTTTCCCATTCTGTAAAATGAGAATATTATTACCCTTATTTAAAGTTGAATTGAGGATTAAAGAAATAAGGTCTATAAAGCCCGTATATGTTTGGCACATAATCAAAAACAAACAAAGGCTTGTTCCCTTCCTCTTGCTCCTACATAGCTGCTGTGGATTGAATGTGAAAATGTATATAAGAGGGCTCTGCTCATTGTAGATGGTAAAAAAAGAAAGTTTTAAGTCACTATAAGGATAATTTAAAAATATACCAATATTTGTTTTTGTTTTTTTTTTAAAGATTGGCACCTGAGCTAACAACTGTTGCCAATCTTTCTTTTTTTTCTTTTCTTTTCTGCTTTATCTCCCCAAACTCCCCTGTACATAGCTGTATATCTTAGTTGTGGGTCCTTCTAGTTGTGGTATGTGGGACGCTGCCTCAATGTGACCTGACGAGCAGTGCCATGTCAGCGCCCAGGATCTGAACCCTGGGCCACCACAGCGGAGCGTGCGAACTTAATCACTTGGCCACGGGGCCGGCCTCTATACAAATATTTGAGCCGAAGTGACCATGGAAAGTCTTGGAAGTCCAGTGGCATAGATGAATATTTATAAATTGCTCCATCATATCAGATATTTACTTGTTTAAAAATAGATGGATTTGGGGGCCAGCCACATGGTCTAGTGGTTAAAGTTCTGCGTGCTCCACTTTGGCAGCCTGGGTTCATGAGTTCAGATCCTGGGCACAGACCTACACCACTTGCCAGCCGTGATGTGGCAGCAGCCCACATACAAAATAGAGGAAGATTGGCACAGATGTTAGCTTAGGGCTAATCTTCCTTAGCAAAAAAAAACCCAAAAAACAAAAAAGGATGGATTTTTATTTTTCTCTTTTCTCTACTTCCAATGTGTTGCCTGGGATGCATCCTTCTCCTATCTTTTACTCTGAATTATTCTTCAAGTCTCAGTTTCTCTCCAGTGTTTACTGACAAAAATGGGCTGTATTTACCCAGATTGTAACATTTATCTCATGACATTGCTTATAACTTTAAGTACCTGGGGACTATTTTTGAATGCTATTGTGTCCACCCTTGCCTTTTGCATGAATGAATGGATAACATATACTCAGCATCTGTCACAGTCTTTAACACTTAGTAAGTTCCCAACACATGGTCATTCTTCTCCCTTCCCCTTGGGTAATCTTGGAGGGCAAATGGACCTCCAGTTCTCACTGTTTAAGCTCAATATGCTAAATGAAATTCAGAAACATGTTGCTTGCCAATGCCCTTCTTAAAATATTACCATCATTTCGGACAAATGGCTCAGAGGACATCTGGCTATTCCCTGTGAGTTATGATGATCTAGCAAAGAGTGGCTCTTTGAAGAATGGCTAAAGGCATTCAAGAACAGTGGGTAAGCAGAAACTACAGTGGGGTCAAGAGAATGCCACAAGGCAGGGGGCAAATATCTTTTTAATTTTTTAAAAATATGTAAGTTGATTTAACTCCTGCTTCCCATCAGAAATGCTTTGTTGAATGAATGCAAAATTTTACAACTTTACTAGTTAATTGGAGGATGAATTGGGAGAGCTACTCTGAATTACCACTTTGAAAAAGACAGGAGATACAAACTGAGTTCAATGAATTACCTTACAGTCTATTGTCAGCGCTGGGCGATACCTTATGGTTTCAACCCTCGCATTTTCAGACGAGAGGACTGGATTCCGGAGAAGTCACAAAAATTCAAACTTGGGAATAATGATTTAGGCATCAATTCAGATTCTCTCAATCCTTAGCGTTTCCTCTGAGGCTGGGTGAAGACCCTGGGGCCAGTTAGGAGGACACTGAAGAGTGACTTCCACAGGGCCTGACACTGGGCGAGTCAGGCTTCCTTCTACCAAGTTGTTGGATCAGGAAGCGGGGCTCCAGAAATCCTCTCTGGGAGAGATGGTAGTACTTTGGAGACAATGCCCTCCTGAGATTACCTCTAAACATGCTAGTTCATCTTTGTAATCTGCTTTAGCTCCAGACTGCCTTGTTCCATTCAGACTTAAAAACATCTTAGATCTGGGATTTTGATTAAGAGACACAAGTACAACGAATGGTCTTAACTCTTGGGCCAGTTGGTTTCAGGAGGAAGGAAAAATTCATGCTGAGTGTTCTTGTGTGAAACTGATGCCATGAAAATTGAATACGTTTGATGTAGAAATTATCACAATCTAGACTGATGTTCTCCTCGTCAGAGGGGGAGAACAAAGGTCACTCGTTTGTTCCTCTGTGGTCCATTTGCTTCTCCATCTTCCCCCATTTTTTGTAATTGCATTATGAAAGGACACCTTCTTCCCAATGGCTTCAAGTGAGAGCCTTCTCCGATTTCTCTTGCCCATCAAGTGGAAGGAATCTCTTACTCCCAGAACTCATGGGACATCTTATCAGTGTTCCCCTGTGGGAGTCTGTCGGTTTTTATTTTGCACAGTAGGTGACTGTGTCCATGCTGCCTTTCCCGTGGTAGAGTATGGACCTCTCGAGGGTGAGCCTTTGAATGATTTAGCCTTGAATCCCCCACAGTAAAGTACAGTGTATCCTCTGAGCAGTGGCTTAAAAAAAATTATTTGAAAAGCACTTAGCCATATGGTATTGTTAGGTTGCCCAAAATAAATGAGTGGGCTGCGCTGAAGCCCGTGCAAATCTCAGTACACAGCCTTCACCCCAGGGAGACTAGGGTGACACGCACATTGGAGACACTTTGAGTTCTTTCCTGGGACATCAGATCTTTCTATGGTGGTTATCATTACGATGGCTGCGGCTTAATTGAACAGCATCTGGTGCATGGTAAGGCATATATAGTAAGCGCTCGGCACACAGGTTGAGGGACTAACTTGCCAGAGAAAATGTATAGGAAACCAGTGTCTCAAGGTGAATCTGAATGAGGCACAGCAAACACAGGTTTCGTGAGGCAACATTAAAAATTGCCAGGACTACGGATTCGAACCAGTGGTATGATGGTAAGTGCTTAACAATAAGCTTTCTGTGGGTACCAAGATGCTCACTGCACGGTGTATAAGTGGTAAAGCTAGGATTCCTCACTCACTGCCTTTTCTGCTGCCCCTCTTTATGCCCGGGACTGACCTGTGCTGCCCCAGAAGGTGGAGATTGTCACAAAGCAGAGACCGCTTGGACCAAACTCTTCTTGGAACCAAAGCAACAAGTCTTCAAAGAAGACACTACACTCTTCAGCCTTGGATTGTCATCTGGGGATGTTTGGAGGTAGAATATATACAAGTTGCTCAGAGGGTCAATTAATAGTTACCAGTGGTGGTTGAGAATTAGTTAACGTTACTTTCTCTTTGAATTATACTTTTCTTCCAATTGTCCCACATTGCTCACAATATACACTCATGGGTTGTCTCTTTACAGCTCCAATACCTAATTTGATCACTGTGTTATTTAATCCTATTTGGAAAGTTTGTATTCACATCTACTATCCTACAGGAAAAATCAAATTAACCAAAAGCCTAATTAAAAGGCAACTCAAGCTTCACATAGTGGCTTCCCTCCAGAGTACGAAAAGGAATAAACACAACTTTGCAGTGTAGAAATCCGACCCATGCTCCTTCACAGTCAACATCATCAGTGATAACACTCATGTTGATAGTGTGTACCCTTGACATGACATGATGGGCACGGCACTTTACCTCTGTGGTCTTCCTCCCCCCAAACATATAACTGTAGTCTAATCAGGAGGAAAACGGCAGACAAACCACAAGTCAGGAACATTCTACAAAATACCTGGCCAGTACTGTCAAAACTGTCAAGGTCATCAAAAACAAGGAAAGTCTGAGAAATTGTCACAACCATAGGAGCCTAAGGAGACATGAGGACTAAATGCAGTGCAGGATCCTGGGTGAGATCCTGGAACAGAAAATGGACATTAGTTAGAAACTAAGAGAACTGGAATGAAGTACGGGTTTCAGTTAATATCAATGTATCAATTTGTTAATTGTGACAAATGTGCCATACATTAACATGGAAGATGTTCACAATACGAGAAACTAGGTGTGGGGTATACAGGAAATCTCTATATACTCTGCAATTTTTCTATAAATCAAGAGTTATTCTAAATATTAAAAATCATTAAAGGTAGGCAACTTAGCCTAGAGGCTTGCTTTACTCATTTATTCATTTATTCTTGAGAATAAAATTAAAAGTTATAATTGGGGATATAAAACTACTCAAGGAATAAAGAGTTTAAAATATCTCCTCATTAGATACTATTGACAATCCAGGGGAAGAGATGCAAACATGGAGAAAGCAGGAAAATGAAGAAAGAACTAGAGAGATGGCTGGAGTAGGAGACAGACCAATTCAGGGGCACAGAGGAGCAGAGTAGAGAGAAAGACCTGGTACAGACTGAAAATCCAGCCAGGCACAGAACAGAGGCTCAGACACCAATTCCCACATGAAGAAGAGAAACATAAAAAGCTATCAGGAAAATGAGACTTAGTGACAGCCACGTTTCCATCTCATGCCTACTCTGTTCTTGCTGCTCATACCTGTTGCCTTTTTGCAACTGTAGTCAAAGCTTTATTGGCCATGAGGCTGAGGGGTGTATCCCCCAGGAGTCATGAGTTCTACTTTACGGCATCACGTAAGCCCTTTCAAAATAATGCTTGATCAAAATAATAATTAAAAAATGAATTTGAATAAACGTGACTTGCAACAACTTTAAAATGAAAATAATAATACACTGGAATCTGAGCCGTTGCCTGACAAAATTTACGGGAAATAAGAAATGAGCATTCTAGTGCTGTAAAAATAGCCTACTCAAAACCCAAGCTTATGTACATAGCATTTTAAAGTTGGAAGGGACTTTAGCTATAATATTTAGCTTACAGTCTCAGTGATGTCAGGAACATACGCTAAAATTGAGCGCCACATGGCCGAGTTTTGCAATGCCTCTGAGCTACTTTCAGCTTTCATTTGGGAACAAAATACCACACTGTTCACTGCCTGCTAGGGCCTCAGCATGACTGCCAGAGCTAGTGGACGGACAAAAATACCAGCACAACTGCATTTGAATCTGTATTCCTGGGCAATGGTTTCAAATATTAATCATCAGACATGACTCTTGCTTATCTATGATACGTGCTCTCTTGAAATATTTTGTATTTGAGCTGTTCCTTTCATGTATTGTTTTTAGTTTACTGGAGTTTCTTTCTTTTTCTTTACTGAGAAAATAAACATATGCCCCTTCCAGCACATTTCTATTAACTTTCAGCTACTGAACCATATTGTTTAGTGGAATCACTTCACATTATTCTTACATTTTTCCAAGCGTGATATGACTTCCTTTCTCTTTGGATCAATTTCCAGCTTGTCACATGGCATGGATGCCAGGGGTTCATTTTATTTTAGCTTTAGTTTAGCTATTTTTTGGATCTTACATTTTCTTTCACTCTGTTTTTTCTTTTTCATTTTCCTGGAGTATATTTTCAAGTAATTTTTAAAGTTTTCATGGTTTTTACATGTCTAAAAAAGTCTTCGTTTTACCCATTCCTGATTATAGTTTTGGTGAATACTGAATTCAAGGTTTAAAATAAACTCCTAAGGCGGGTTTCCATTATCTCCTGGCAGCTAATTTTTCTGATGATAAGTCTGATGCCAATCAGATTCTTGTTTCATTGTAAATTATTTTCTTTATCTCTCTAGTAGCTTTTAAGACAATTTCCTTATTGTGGCATTCTGAGATTTCTTTACAATCTTCCATTTATCCTGCTTAACATTCAATGGAATGTTTCATTCACAAGGTTCATGTTTCTTTGGCAATTTTTAATTGTTTTGATTAATTTTCTCTTCTCCATTTTAAAAAGGAGTGTCTATCGAACTTCGTGGATTGATCTCCTATGTTGCTTATTTTCTCTCTAATATATTTCTTTATCTTTTTCAGTGATTTTAAAGAGATTTCTTTGACAATATTCCAGTGCTTTTTTGTTTTGTTAACTTCAGCCATGATATTTTTAATTTCTAAGAAATCACTTAATCTCTGAATGTTCTTACTTTTGTTTTATGGATTCAGTACGTTAGGACTTTTTTCCTTGGGATACAGACAGCTCTCTCCTATTTCCTGACATCTTCTTTCCTGGGGGTTTAAAAGTTATAATTGTTCACCTTGGTTTTCTCTTTCATGCTACTTGTTTTGTTCAAATATCCGCTGATTCTAGGCTGTTGGTTCATATTTGCAAATGAAAAAATATGTTGGTAAATATAGTCAGCTGGTGTGGCTTTCCTGGGATACTGGTCACTTCTGTGTCTCGACACAGGCCAGTGTAACTAAAGACCGGCTTCTCCTGGGGGTCTGTGGGCTGGAAGCAGACTGTTCCCCAGCTGACACCCTCTCCTCCATGTACCCTCCATGCTGCAATACAGGGGGCTTTACAGTGCAGACGCATCACCCTCCTTAGGAGCCCTCGTTCCCTCCCGGCCAAGTATTCCTTTGCTATTAGACTACAGTGCCCGGGTTTAGCCTGGAGCTAAGAAGCATTGCTTCCAGTGGCCTAGAAATTGGGCAGGAAGGTCACAGTGTTTGAGGAAGGGCACTGATCCACCAACCCCTTCCTCCCCACTTCCTTTTCCTCCTGCTCCTAGAGTTTCTCCATCTCCGGAAAACCTCTCCTCTGGTCGTATTTTGTGCTTATTATGGAAAATAGCACCTAATGCTGTTTTTTTTTTTTATCCATATCTAGTTTAACCAACCTAATTTCTGTCTCTCAGAATCTTTTTTAAAGTTTATATTTTGCCAATTGCCTTACCATTCTACCCTTATTTTCTCAACATAGTCTTGGATTTATTTCCTTTCATACATTGATATTGTACTTTCAGTGGAAGTTTCTGAGGAAGCGATTATAAATGGATACATTCAGTCTGCCCTATGGAGCCAGAAACCCTGTAATTCATGCTTAATAGTACAGGTGGGACGAAAGCATATGACTCTCCTTGGCTTATGACTAAGAAAATGGAAAGATGAGTTCATTGAACACTTTAATCAAGAGAAAATTCTTATTGTACAGTGGTTGAAAGAGTAGGTTTAATTCCAGGCCCACCCCTCCGTAAGCTGAGGGGCCTAGGGCACACTTGATAAAGGCTCTCTGCCTCTCTTTCCTCTTCCATATCATTGGGGACAACAACAGAACCTCACTCAAGGGGTGGTGTGAGGGTTGAAAGAAGGCCCCGTGCCTGATAAAGAGTAAATCCTCAACAAATACTCATTCTATGATAAGTGTCCTCTCCAATGGGAGTCTGCAATATTTTTGTTGAAAATATGCAGGGTTAAGTCTGATGTAAATGTCATTTATAATTTGATTTCAACAAAGAATCATACACTCTTGATCTGAAAAATGGTATAATAGGTGACAAAGCATAGAGTGAGCAAGGAAAGGGCTGGAAGGCACCTTTGAACTTGTCATATGCAACTAGCTCATTTCACAAATGAATAAACCATGGCCCAAAGGGTAGGAGTTGGTGACCAAGTGTCAGAGCCTTGATCCTCATCCAGGTCTCCAGATTGTCCATGAAAAAGGGGTGAAACGCACCTCGTGTTTGCTGGGCATTATTCAAGTCCTCTCATTTAGTCCTCTCAAGAGAAAGGCACTTTTACTAACTTTGCCTTATGGAAAGAAAATTGGGGCTTAGAGACTTGAACGTAATGGAGAAGCAGCTTAGGTGGGGCTGGGTCCCAAAGTCAACATGAAAAGTGACAACTCCATCCAGTCGAGACACCCTGAAATTCTTCCAGGCCATTGCTACATTGGAGACCCACATATTAGACTGTGCGTAAATCTACAAAACACGTTTTCCTTCCTGCCTTGCATTAAGCCACTATTTCTTCAACTGAACATCAGACAAAGAAGTTGGCCAGCAATTAGCAGTGCGTGATGTATGAAAAAAGTGAAGAATTTTATCACAGGAATCTCCTGGGTGTGAAGAAGAACCCGAGATGGCAGAGTTCTGTGGTCTATCTCCCGCTTTCTCTGGGACAAGCACTTACGGAGTGAGACAGTAGGTAGAATCTCATTTCATCTTTAAATTCCCTCTTTCTTTTTCACAAATTCCTGGAGGTGAACTTGTAAAGTTCAGCTGGCATAGGACATAACCTTAGTGTTATTTGAACAAGTCACAGAGCCACCGGGTGGGAGAGCTGGGTATACATACCCCACCTCTATGGCCCAAGCTCTTTTCATGGGCTCCTCCCTGCGGTCCCAACAGGGCCCACTGTTCTCCAGTTTATCGCGCCGGGCTAATTTAGTTCAGCTTGACATTCAACACACACGACTTCTGTTTTCTGCTATAAATCTCCAGACGTTTTATGGACCAATAATGTCCAACGTGTACATGGACTGTTCTCCTGCTTGGTAATTACCACTGACCTCTTTCCAGGACCCTTCTCCATAAAGAGGCCACCTCTTTGGGGCAGCTCTGCCATCCCCTTCTCTCCAAGGCTGTAGGTAGAACAACCAAGTCCTTAATTAGCCAGCCTGCACAGGGAAGCTTGCTGTCAGATTTCCAGCATTTGATGGAGGGGTAATCAGTGGAGGTGATGCATCGACTTGATTAAAGAGCTGTGATGAATCAAGATAAAATTGACATTTAATTTCTTTTAGATGAAACTAATGCTGTAGACCAAATTTAAAGGTGAATTGTCTTTCTTCTCTCTTGGTTTGTGGGGCAGAGGGAGTTACCCATCATGGAAATGATAACCCTAAAAAACATGTACTATAATTTCTTTCTCAAATTTCTGATATTTAGTCAAACATGGGCTCATGGAATGATTTAGTGGAGTTACAATTCCCCCCCACTTTTTTGTCCTAACAATATCCAGAAAATCCTCCCAGGACTCGAGAACACTCTAAGTCCATACACCACTGCTCCCATCCATGGAACCCGGCCCACGGTGGATCCTGAGCACCTCTTAAGCTCCTCATTTACTGCCATGCCCACCTCACTCCTTAAAACAGTGGGAACATGATCCTTTGTGGTTCAAAAAACAAAGACAAAAAACAAAAACCCCAAAACCAAATCAAAATGAAACAAAAATCCTAGAGTATAGTCATACATGTAGAGTAACAATGTGCTTTGAAAACTACCACAAAATGTGTGATTTTTTCCCTAATTAAATTGACATCTCTCAAAAAAAAAAAAAGAGGAAACAGTTTCAGGTGGTAATTGTCTTTTCTTTGAGTGTCAAAAGTGAAATAAATAATGGGAAAACAGTAACTCACCAGTCAGTAAACTAGAATACTGTTAATTATTCCCAGAACACACGCACACACACACAAACACATCCCGACGGGAAAATCCCTGAGGTGAAGTGACTTACAATAGCAGTGGGTCCTCAGGCTCTAGACTCCTGGACGTTGGAGAGGGCGGACAAGGAGCGTTCCTGGAGAAGTAGCAGCCTCTTAGCAGTAGATGGGAGTAGAGCAACACAGATGAATCCGGCCGGGCAGCCAAGCCTGAAACTTCCCCAAACCCGTGCTCACTGCTTCTTCTGCCTTTACTGCAGGGAAGAAGGGAAGACATACAGAAGCTGTGAATCAGATAAGACGGACTTTCAAATCCATGTCACACTTAGGACACGTGAACTAACGGGAGTAACGCAGGCAAATTTGGGAAACTGTATTTCCTGCCTAGCTGGAACTTTCATTTTGCACTTCTTTAATTTGGTTATGAAATGATAAAATTCCCATTTTTAGTTTCATTTCTCACTATCCTATTGTGTATTCTCTCTTTCTCCATTCCCTCTCTTCTCGGCTTGTTCTTTTCTTCTTTTCCGTATATGTACAGTTCCTTTTGTAGCCATCACATCCTTTTAGGAGTGGGGTGAAGTATAATGAAGGTTTTAGAAACAGCTGTAAATATGCCGGTGGAGTGTGTGATTATGATACTTTTTCTCTAAAGTATGGAGGGAAATGAAGTTATAAACTTTCAAGTGCAAATTGTCTATTTTCTTTGGAAGGAAATAAGGTGCAACTTAAATTACTGGTTTGGTATTAGTTAAAACATATCCCAGCATATACATTATGTAATAGAAGCAGGAAGAAAATATATAATAAATTCAGATAAAAGCCTTGATTGTGTGCCTCATCTCCTGGCATATTTGTCAACATCAGTAGTAAAAAGGTTCTTTTTAATTAATTAATTATTCATGTTTCCCCTTATCTGCATTCCTCACTTTCACGCCCTCCTACCACCCTTCCCTCATGAACAATCGTGCTAAGGCATTTTATGAATATCTGCTTGCTAGCATGTGTTCTTGGAAAATATGTATTGCTTATGGTAAGCATGTTTTCTAATTTACACAAATGGTGTTAAGTTATTGACCTCATTCTGTGCCTTTCTTTTTCCACTCAGTGCTGTGCTTTCAAGATCTATTCACGTTGCTACGTGTCCTGTCAGTCTCTTGCTTCCAGTTGCTGCAGAGGATTCTGTCCATCGCAGTATGCTTTTCTATTCCCCCATAACTGGACACCTATATTGCCTCTAACTCTCTCTGTCCCAAACAATGCTATGAGGAGCATTCTGACACATGTCTGCTTGTGGACTTGGGTGAGGTCCACAAGGAGCGACATAGCTTAAGTGCAACATTGCAGTGTCATAGGATGTAGCTACAGTTCATTTGATGGCTCTCCACACTGACCACACCATTTTATTCCTACCAACCGTGCCTGATCCGATATTTCTATATCTCTGATGTGGAGTTGTCTAGAGAGCAAAGAAGTTCTCTCCATTAATCAGATTTTCTTTTATACTCCTTTTTAGAGCTTAAAAATGTTCTTCACAGAAGTTTTGTATATTTCCTTAAGGAAGTTCCTAGATGTTTCATAGTTTTTGCAGTTATTGTGACTTTTTCTTAAAGTTGTATTTTCTAGTTGTTTATGAGTAGTGTAGAAAAATGCTATTAATTTTTTTGTAATTTTTTTTAACAATCTTCCTGAACGACTTAGTGATTCTAATAGCTTATCTGTTGGTTCTATAGTTTTTTTGGTAAGGAACATTTGCCTGCAAATAATGACAGTTTGTCTCTTTATCCTTACACCTATTACTTATATATCATTTCTTAGACACAGGGTGGGCCCTCCAGTACTATGCTGCGCAGTAGTATTACTACTAATAATTCTTGTGTTATTTCCAATCTCAAAGAAATGTCTGTAGTTTTTCCGCCAATCATAACGTTTGCTATAGGATTTTGGTATATACTTTTTATCAGTTTAAGGAAGTTCCTTTCAGTTTCCAGTGTGCTAAGATAATTTTCTGTATCTATCGAGATGATCATATGATTTTTCCCCTTTAGTCTATTAACATGGTATATTACATTGATAGATTTCTCAGGTGTGGAAACATCCGTACGTTCTTGGGAGGGATGTTGTTTTGGTGAGGGTGAAGCAGAAAGACTCTGAGTCAGAGGCTCAGTCGGGAGCTGTTTGGGATATAAAGCAAGTGGCATGGGAAATAGGAGCTGAATGAACCACTGTGCATATCAGTTGGGCTTCCACCCAGTTTTATGACCAATAGTGTATGGACCATGTGCTTGATTCATTAAGCCTTAAAAATTCCTGTGATCTACTTGTTTATTGCCAGTTACTTCAGTCATATCAACACAATTATAAACCAATTAGAATGATAAGCAAGCACTTGGCAAAATAAGTGTTTTAAAATCCCACCTGAAAATTATTGAAACAATAACTCAT
Organism: Equus asinus; assembly: GCF_041296235.1. Classification (NCBI taxonomy): domain Eukaryota; kingdom Metazoa; phylum Chordata; class Mammalia; order Perissodactyla; family Equidae; genus Equus; species Equus asinus. The sequence goes on along the minus strand of NC_091791.1, from coordinate 110,434,294 downwards.
TCTCAGCCAATTACTTTTTCTGAGAAAAAATATCTAAACTTAATACATATTATGCATTTGAGGGGAGAAAGCATACATCCTGAAAAAATTCCAACTTTGAATCTGAGTAATGAGCTGCACATGCAAACTGCACAGTAACCAAATGCACACACGGAAGTATTGGGTTGCATTGGTCAAGGGGGTCTCCATCCTGAAAATAGGTTTGGGAGGAAGTAACAACTTGGATACCTGTGATGAAGTAATTCGATTTTCTGATTTCCCCTCTCACCTAATTGGATGTGCAAATGATCTGTCTGCACAATGAGCTCATGCTCGTGGCTCTTCTCTCCTGCATTTGTATGCAGTGAGTGTGCGCACGTGTATGCATTTACACCAAATCATACAGGCTCTGTTTTCCTGCAGTGAGATCTCTGTACCCTCAGAACAAAAAGAAAAATGGTTTCTTAATCGTGATGATCTTTGTAACATTGCCTTACAGTTTTCTGGTAGTTTTATTTGACCTGTCATAAAAGTGGGGAACATGGATGAGGTGGTGCCTATTAAAGGGGGTTGTTAAAGGAGCTTTTGCTGTGCATCAGTGTATGAGTTACACTCAGCAGGGGCCACTTTATTATGTATAACTGTTATGCTTTGCCTGTGTGTGTCTCCTACACCCAGCATTTCAGACACTGATTTCATCTCAGCCACTCCCCCATGGTAAGGCCACTAAGTATGGGCTAGACTCTGATCCAATGAAAACATCTCTCTGTGGTCCAAAATCCTTTTAGGGATTAGCATCTCAACCAACACCATTCCACCTTTCCATATGAGATAAGCTAAACTACTGGATAAATTTGCCTTAATGATCTGTGTTTATTCTTTCCTTTTCCTGTTTACTATGGCTGAAGCTTTGGGAATACCTAATGTGCCCTGGAGGGCAGAGGTGGGGGGAGTCAGGAGAAGTTTCTGAAGAAGTAGCTTCAGAACTGAGTCTTGAAGGAGGAACCTAGTGAAGAAGGGGTAAGGGGGCTGCAGGCAGAGGAGAGGAAGGGCAAAGTCTTCAAGGGGTGAGGGCAGGTGGTCTTCGGGGAGGTGAGAGTAACAGAGACTGGTAGGAGGATGGGAAGCAGGAGAGTGTGGGGAAAATGGGGCAGGGTCACCATGAATTTAATCTCAGCTTTTAACCTCATTGCCTTGGGAGGCCATGGCTGTCCTGTAAGTCCTACCTCTTTGTATGCTCTTTGGCCCTGTGGCTTTCTTGTCCTGTGACTCTGTCTAGTTGACTCCTTTCTTTATGGCAGGTTAGCATAAGGTCAATTTCTCCAGAGTAAAAAATAAAGAAATGCATCTAAACTTGGGGCATTTTTCATGCTTTAGGTTGGAATCTTTCCTCCCTCATCTCATCTTTCTTAGGCACTCTCTTGCAATAGTAGACTTAATTGAAACTAATACAGAAATAAATGCCTAGGCTACAAATCTGTCAAGGGCACAGGACTCTAACATCCTCAGGCTGCTGATTTTCAGTTGCATTCCTAAAACCAGCAGTCAAGAGTCATGGTGATGACATCCATGTGAGGGTCAGGAAAAGAGTTAACCCTGGGGAAAACTCTGCTTCTGGCCAAGGTGGAATAACATGGCTTGGATTTACCCTCTCACTTAAAACAATTGGTTTTACCTTTGAACTCCATGCTAACTTAATTATTCTATCCCAGCACTCAGAGTATATATGACTTAGACTCACAGTGATGAGCCCAATCATGTATTTTGGCCTGTATGACTGTTTATGGTTTATAGAGGGAGGTAATACCATAGAAAGAGCATTGGCTCACAAAGAGCGTTGGGTTCCTGGGAAAGAGGTAGTAGGGACAAGTAAACCAATATGTATTGAACGCCTACTACAGGCACACCTTGTTTTATTGCACTTTGTAGATACTGCACTTTTTATGAGACCCTCCACCAGCAAAAAGATTATCACTCGCTGAAGACTCAGATGATGGTTAGCATTTTTTAGCAATAAAGTATTTTTTAATTGAGGTATGTACATTTTTTTAGACATAATTCTATAGCACAAAATAGCCTGCAGTATAGTGTAAACATAACTTTTACAGGCACTGGAAACCAAAAAAAACATGTGTGACTCACTTTTTTGCAGTATCTACTTTATTGTGGTGGTCTGGAACCAAAGTGGCAATATCTCCGAGGTATGCCTGTGTGTGCCTAGCACTGTGAGGAGCGCTTTCCATACATTATCTCAGTCAGTCTTTACTGCAATCTTATGAGGAATAAATGATCATTTCTGACTAAGAAAACTGAGAGTCAAAGGACTTGTTTAAAGTCAAACAATCATGAAGGGTCACATAATCTTATTCCAAAGTATACACTTGTTTTTATTGCACTAAGATGAATGGTAGTGGTGGTTTTCTTTCTGATTTGTTCCAGACCAGTTTTAAAAAAGACACACGTAAAATAAAACATTAAATGCTCATTGAGGGCTAGGATCTTGTCTTATTCATCTTTGACTCCCTAGAGACTAGGTTGGAACTTGTCATCTAGTGGCTAGGAATGTTTGCTGGATGTTTGAGAAGATCGAGGAGAGAGGAAAAGAAAAGGAGGAAAAAAAGAGAGGGAGGAAGGAACAGAGAGAGAAAAGGAGAAAAGTAGGAAAGGAGAGGAGTGAAAAAGAATAAAAGGGCAAGACCCAAGCAAGAGAGGGGTACACAATTAACTAAAAAGCACAAACTATAAGAAGACCACTGTAACTGAGCACAAAGCTTAGGGAGGCACTTGTTGTTGGCTGGTGGAACTGAAATCAGATGTCTGACTTCATCCCTGAGTTCAATCCAGGATATCAAGATCTCTGGCCAAGATTGGGTAACCTGGATTGGATTTACCCTCTCACTTGAGACAACTGAAAAAAATAGACAAAATATATGAAATAATGGTTTTCAAGATATAAGACATCAGGCAATGAATGGTGGTCCCTGAGAGAAGAGAAACAAACCAGGTACAGTTGCCCCCAGTTTACTGCCTGGAGAGTTTCCAGGCCGTGGTGCAGAGAGGAGAAATCCAAGTACTGTCTAGAAGTCTTCCTGAGTTGAGGAGGTGGAGATGGGGATCCAGAGAGGCCAAGGCATCTAGAGTTTACAGGGTTGCGTACTAGGCAGGAGAGAGCTTCATGGACAGGGAGAGAGACATATCTGCATATCTCTAGTGAGCCCTCCATGAGTCTTCAGTTGTGATTGATCAGCACGTGTGGCTGAGGAAATTACCTGAGGATTTGAAAAGAGAAACTTGGGGCCAGCTCCATAGCTGAGTGGTTAAGTTCACGCGCTCCTCTGTGGCGGCCCAGGGTTTGGATCCTGGGCGCGGACATGGCACTGCTTGTCAGGCTATGTTGAGGCGGCGTCTCACATCCCACAACTAGAAGGACATGCAACTAAGATATACAACTGTGTACAGGAGCAGGGTTGGGGAGATAAAGCAGAAAAAAAAAAATGATTGGCAACAGTTGTTAGCCCAGGTGCCAATCTTTTAAAAAAAAAAAAAAGAAAAGAGAAACTCAAAAGAATTAGTACAAATAATCCTCAAGACTCATACAGGGCCCAGAACTGTTCCTTTTACCACCAGCCAGAGTGGAAAACCTCATAATTCACCGGGCATAATATATAGTATTCAGAGTATTTTGTCTTGTTTAATATGTCAGAACTAAGTGGGGAAAAATTAGCCCTAAACTAAAAGCTTTTTTGAACTAACAAGGCTGAAAATCAAGACATGAAAGTATTAAACTATCTTTAAGTAACTTAACTGCATACCAGAACAGAATTCAAGAATATTTATAAAAAAACAAAAATATCCAGCACGCCATACAGTAAAAGTCATAATATCTGGCATCCACTCAACAATTACCAGCCATACAAAGAGACAGGAAAATATGAACATAATGAGAAGAGAAAAAGTCAGTCAATCAGAAATAGCAGGTGCAGAAATAGCACAGATGATAGAATTACTAGACAAGGGTATTTAAACAGTTATAACTGTATTCCACATGTTCAAAAAGCTAAGAGAAAGACTGAACATATTAAGTAAAGATATAGAATATATAAAAAGACCTACAATGTATGAGATGAAGAAATACACTAGATGGGATAACCAACAGATTGGACATCAAACTAAAAATTCCATGAACTTGAGGACAAAGCAATAGTAACTATTTAAAATGAAACAGAAAGAAAAAAGACTGAAAGAAAATAAATGTCAATTAACTTTGGGACAACTTCAAGTGGTAAAATATAAATGCAGTTGGGGGGGGTGGTGAGGCAAGAGATATAGGAAGAGAAAATGGCTTCCAAGTTTCTAAATTTGATAAAAATTCTAAACCCACAGATCCAAGACTCAGCAAACCCCAAGCAAAAGAAACATGAAGAAAATTACACCAAAGCACACCATAATCAAATTGCTCAAAACCAGTGATAAAGAGAAAATTCCAAAGCAGTCAGAACAAAAAGACACATTGTGTCCAAGGAAACAAAGATAAGGCTGACAGCTGATTTCTTGTCAGAAACAATGTAAGTCAGAAGACAATGGAGCAGGTGGAAATCTATCTACACAAAGGAACGAAGATGCTTGGAAGTAGCAACTACATGGATAAATATAAAAGATTTTCTTTTGCTTCTTATGGAAATATCTTTAAAAGATAGTTGACTGTTTAAGTTTTACTGGCTAGGACACTAGGTAAAGAATCATCTGCACTCACAAGTTGGCCTCATTCAAAAGCCATGTTTTCATTACCACTTTTAAGATCAAAGATGGTTTGTATTTCTGTTGCTGAAAGTGTTCCAAAGTCTGAGGGCACAGATTGAGACAAAAAGTGATAGGCTCAGATGGAAGAAAATGAAAAGTTTGTATAAGACCAAAGAAATCTTCCCGCTGAGAGAATTTATTAACTTTACAGTTCTTCCTCTTAATAATTGAGTTTACACTGAAAGTGTCTATTTAAGAAAAATTATTTCAGTGACGATAAATTCAAATTTTCAAAAAATAATACACTAAAGTCAAAAGTATGCTTCCAGTAGCATTATTAGTCTATAAAGCTTGTATGCACTCAAATGACAACTTTGATGGCACAAAATGGAAGTGTCTCATAGAGTTTCTATGTTTTCCCGTAATCTGTATAAAATTGCAACATTCAAAAACTAACTGCAATGTTCTTTAAAATAAATGCTTTGCATTTAAAAAAAAGAGTATTAATAATTTTGCTTTACAACAGCATTCAAGTTTAGAAGACTTTATACCCTCACATCAATAAAGGGTTAAATTTTCAAAAAAAAAAGATAACTGAATATTTAAATTAAAAAATAATATATTGCGGGATTTAACATGTATAGAAGTAAAATGTAGGATAACAACAGTACAAGTGGAGAAAAGGAAGTATTCTGTTGTAAAGTCCTTGTACTTTAGTGAAGCAAAAGGATGGGGAAAGATATACTGTGATAACACTGATTTAAAACGAAGAGGTGGAGTGGCTGTGATAATAACAGATAAAGTAGATTTCAGAGGAAAAAGATATATTATCAGGGATAAAGAGTCATTTCATAATGATAAAATGGTTAATTCATCAAAAGAACAACATTTCCAAATATTTACCTAATAACAGAGTTTTAAAATACATGAAGATCGGATGATTAGAGGACTGTTTCCAGGGGCCATGGGTGGAATTGCCCCTGAACTGCACTGTGGCGTAGCACGCCTTCCCCTTCTCGGAGGCCAGCATGAGAGACAACTCCTTGAACCTCACTGCTCAATTTCCTGTAAGGATGATGTTGAGAACTTTGTGCATTAACCAATATGTGATTGATCTTTTTGGAAAGGACCTAAAGAGTAAGTTCTCTCTGGCTCAGTGTCAGGAAATCCATGTGTTTTAAAACAACAGTAGCCAGCATTTCTTAAATACATACTTAAAGGAACCATCTTTAGTGCTGTATGTGTGTTATTTCACTTAATTCTCCCAAGTCCTGAGAAGTAGATGCCATCATTTCCCACATTTGATAGATGGGGTAGTTTTTCTCCTCCTTGGCGTGAGTCTTCTGATTTTGAGACTCCCTCATTACAAGAGCATAGAACTTCCTTGCCTATATTTTGCAAACTATACTCACTCTTGGCCCCAATTTTTCTTATTTTACCTTTACTTCATTGTTTTTATTCATATAAAGTTATTTTTATCTAGCTATACTGTATGCATCATCATAAGCTTCCCTAAATTCTTTTAAAATATTGAGTCAATATATAATATGAGTCAATACATAATAAGCAATGCTTTATTAGTCTGTTAAAAGAAGACACCAATTGAAAGACTAACTTCTTCTCCCATGAGTAGTTTTTATATTTACTAATGACTAAGGTTTGCAACAGCAGTTTGAAAGACATTTTTCTGACTTTACTCCTATGTCCTTGATAACTGCTGAGGACATAGGGCTAAAGTGGGCTTTTGGAAGGTGTGTCTGTCCCCTTGAAAGAGGCTGACATCTGATGGAAGTCCTGCCAGCCAGGGCCCAGGGGGCAGGGCACATTCACTGGCGGTGGGGGGGGGGGGGGGGGTTCACTCAGATTGCCTGAATGGCAACTTCATCCAGAATCTGAGCGGTGCATGCAGATCATCAAACTATCACAACTACGATAAATCAAGGGCCATGTGAAAGGATCCAGGGTTCAAAGCTCCAGGGGAAGGATCTAAGTCCTGAGATGTAGGAAATGGTGGAATTTTTGGAAGACAAAGTCAGGCACAAGTCAGGAAAAATAACTTAAGGTGGGATAGGGGGAAAAAAGAGTCTAGGGCATGGGCTATGGTCCAAGCAAAGGTGCTAGAGCTTGTTTTTCATGACGAGTAGAGCTGCGTGATGGCTGGGGGTGTAGGGTTGGGGTGGTGTGTGGGGAATGTTTACTTCTTTAAAGTGCAGAGGTAGGCATAGAGCAAGGTGACCCTGACACACAGCTTTCTGGGCTGTGTTCACCATATTCAAGCCAATTCAAAACCTATTGGCCCTACTTTCAAAATATACCCATAATCTGTTTTCTCTTCCCTACCTCCATCACTATCACCATCGTCAAGACTCATTGTCCGTTGTCCAAGGCAAATGTCCTTAGGGATGGGTCCCTCTGCCTTAAACTCCCTGGGTTATGCACACAGGATATTCTAGGTGCATAACACATGTTCACTCAAGGTGAACACCAAGTTGCAGACCTTGTGTCTGATAGCCAATGATGCACTAATGACCTTGGGAAATGCATGTCTAATAGGAAGGGTGGTAGTTAAATTAAGATAGTTAAGCTCCTAGTCTAAGAGCACTAAGTCTTGAGAGGAATGCAGCTGGGGTTGAGAGAGAGCAAGAAAAACTAACCATTATGCTTAGAGAACTGCATAGGAGCATCCAAACTTACAGACTCTAGAACTGTGTTGTCCAATTTGGTAATCACCAGCTACATATGACTACTTAAATCAAATAAAATTAAATGCAATTATAAATTCAGTCCCTCAGTCACACTAGTCACATTTCAAGTCTTCTGTTGGCTAGTGGCTACCATATTGGACAGCACAGATATAGAGCGTTTCTATCATAGTAGAAAGAGCTCTTGGACATCGCAGATCTAGAATCAAGAGACAAGGTCAAAACTGTATTTCCTGGCAAGGGCTTGATCTATGGAATGGAAAATGCCAGTCGGCAGGGATGTCTAGGTAATGGTCATATAGGTTCCAGAATCAAGACTAAGAGAGTATGAACTGACTCATATGGTGAGTAGCAGGCAAACCAGAATCAGTTCTGCCCTTGATAGGGGCATGCCACTGCTCTAATCACCAAGTCTAGGGCCTTGAAATGTGAGCCAGAAACCAGGGGAGCTAGTTGGTCACCTGAGGGGCTCCAATTTCACTCAGGCCTCTGGGAAAACAGATACCAGACTTAGGAGTAGGAGATTCCTTTTAAGAAATGGGGAAGACAGCATCACTGGTTTGGGCCCACTGGGAGCTGATCATCTTTATGGGGCTAGAACAAGAGACACCAACATGGTGTTTCCCAATCTGTTAAGGTACTTCCCTCTTAATCTCTACAAGGCCTCTCATTATTTGGGGCTAGATATTTACTATCACCTCACACATTATTTCCCCACAGATCCAATATTGGGATTCTGCTAGGACACACAAGATCCCACGTGGTTTGTTGATGCTCTATTGAGTTCCTCTTCCAGCTCCTCTTCATGCATTAACAATGTCCTGGCCTCAGCGACACTGGGAGGTAGGCATCCTCACTTCGCCGATGGGGAACGTGAAATTCAAAAGTGTGAGTGACTGACCCGAGGCCACAGAGTAGGACATGGTTGGAGCTGGGATTCATACTCTGACTGTGATTCCAAGTCCAGTCTTCATTCCATTAGATGGTAATTTCCCTCTGCTATAGACTGAATGTTTGTATCCCCCCCCAATTCATATATTGAAACCTAATCCCCAATGCATTGGTATTTGGAGGTAGGGCCTTTGGGTGGGAATTAGTGACCTTATAAAAGAGCCCCCAGAGAGCTCCACTCCACCATGTTAGGACACACAAGAAGACAGCCCTGTGAACCAGGAAGCGAGCTATCACCTGACACTAAATCTGCTGGTGCTTTGATCTTGGACTTCCAGCCTCCAGAACTGTGAGAAATAAATGTCTGCTGTTTATAAGCCACTCGGTCTGTGGTATCTTGTTAGAGCAGCCCCAACAGAGTAAGATACCCTCCGTGGTAAGTTCAAGGATCTGAGGGTTGATCAAGGAAGAGACAGGACCAGGAGATGCAGTAACACAACACGTTTTATTGGGTGGCACTTGGACAGGATTGCATGAGAGAGGAAGTTTCTCCCAGCAGGAGACCTTGCAGAGACTGATGGAGGTCACCACAGTGAAGGACAATAGAGCAAGGCACCTGCCAGGGGAGAGGAGAATGAGATAGGGGCCGTATGTGTCTAGCAGATGTTGCTCCCCAGCAAGGTGGGTAGTCTGTGGGTTAGAGAACTTGGAAACGCAGGAGTGGTTTGGGATCTTCAATGGCTACAAGGCTTATCTTACCTGTGGTTGGAATATGTTGGGTGCAGTTTTGTGGGATATGCAGAGTAGGTAGGCACTAAATGCCTAAAGATATGTTTATTTGGACTATATTTAAAGCAATTGGATGCGTAAGAACTTGAATTTGGTGCCTGTGAGCTTTGGGCTACCAGTTTTAGCCTGATTCAAAGAAGTAAACAGCATGAGGGCAATTTTAGGACAATATATGGGAGCTATCTCTGGCCCATTTATATAACACCTTCCAAGACAGTATGATCACTATTTGTGGTTCAACTTCTGTATCTGTCATCTTTTAAACACAGGAGATTTCATTTTAGTTACTCTTTTTTCTTTTTATGAGCAATTCTCCTAGTGGGGATGGGCTTCCCTTTACCCCTTCAAGAACATTCTAATATAATAAAGAATAAGAATACACTAAAATATCTTCCTGGAACTTTGCCAGCAACTCCTATAGAGCATATCTCACTTTCTAGTTTGAATTACGAATAATTTTCCTACAGCTCTTATTTCTGCTTCTGGACTTAAGGACAGATACCATGTCTTTCTCATCTCTGATTTCCCACAGGGCCCGGCATCAATGTTATTTGAAGTAGTGGAAAGAGGGAAGCTGCTGACTGCCTGCTGGCATCCAAGACCTCCCTTGTATACCTGTGTAGGTGGGTGGGCAAGACCACCTATAAAGCCCTCATGTACTCATAGAGCTAAATGAAAAAGAACAATCCACTTCGTTCTTGTTCAGAGGGACTTGTTCAGAGGATGTTCTAAATGGAACATTCCTTGGTGCCTTTGTTGTTTCTGGCTGTCACAGTGGTTGAGGGCTGACTACTGGATACAGCTGAAGGATTCAGTGTGGTAATTCATGTGGTCTCAATAACCTGCCCATGAGCAAGTGGTAGGTCCACGTATTTCGATAATTTTCAGTACCCTCCCCCCATCCAGACTCACTTTGCAACCTTTCATGTATGAGTTGTGTGTCACTTAGACTTGCTTTCAATAGAAAGATCTATGGCTTTGTTGGCCATTCAACATCTGACATATGCTGGGCACGTAAAACACTGGGGCCCACGCTACCTCATTTTAACTCTGGGAGGTACATTATTATGCCCTTTGTTTTAAGGAGAGACTGATGCTGTTTGCAGATGACATGATTTTATATATAGAAAACTCCAAAGAATCCATCCAAAAACTAGTAGAAACAATGAACAACTACAGCAAAGTTGCAGGGTACAGAATCAACTTACAAAAATCAGTTGCATTTCTATACTCTAATAATGAACCAACAGAAAGAGAACTCAAGAATACAATCCCATTTACAACTGCAACAAAAAAGAAATAGAATAGCTAGGAATAGATTTAACCAAGGAGGTGAAAGACCCGCACAATGAAAACTATAAGACATTACTGAAAGAAATTGATGATGACATAAAGAAATGAAAATATATTCCATGCACAAGGATTGGAAGAATATATGTAGTTAAAATGTCCATACTACCCAAAGCAATCTACAGGTTCAATGCAATCCCAATCAGAATCCCAATGACATTCTTCATGGAAATAGAACAAATAATCCTAAAATTCATATGGGGCAACAAAAGACCCTGAATAGCTAAAGAAATCCTGAGAAAAAAGAACAAAGCTGGAGGCATCACAATCCCTGACTTCAAAATATACTACAAAGCTACAGTAATCAAAACAGCATGGTACTGGCACAAACACACCCACACAGATCAATGGAACGGAATTGAAATCCCAGAAATAAAACCACACATCTACAGACAGCTAATCTTTGACAAAGGAGCTCAGAATATACAATGGAGAAAGGAAAGCCTCCTCAATAAATGGTGTTGGGAAAACTGGACAGCCACATGCAAAAGAATGAAAGTAGACCATTATCTTTCGCCATACACAAAAATTAAAGTGGATCAAAGACTTGACGGTAAGACATGAAACTGTAAAACTCCTAGAAGAAAATATAGGCAGTAGACTCTTTGACATTGGTCTTAGAAGGATCTTTTCAAATACCCTGTCTACTCGTGCAAGGGAAACAAAAGAAAAAATTAACAAGTGGGACCTTATCAGATTAAAGAGCTTCTGCAAGGCAAAGGAAACCAGGAACAAAATGAAAAAGCAACCCACTAACTGGGAGAAAATATTTGCAAGTCATATATCTCACAAGGGGTTAATCTCAAAAATATATAAAGAACTCACAGAACTCAACAAGAAAAATATAAATGACCCAATCAAAAAATGGGCAAAGAATATGAACAGACATTTTCCCAAAGAAGACATACAGATGGTCAATAGGCACATGAAAAGATGTTCAACATCACTAATCATCAGGGAAACACAAATCAAAATTACGCTAAGATATCAGCTTACACCCATTAGAATGGCTATAATCACCAAGACAAAAAATAACAAATGTTGGAGAGGATGTGGAAAAAAGGGAACCCTCATATACTGCTGGGGGGAATGCAAACTGGTACAGCCACTATGGAAAACAGTGTGGAGATTTCTCAAAAAATTAAAACCAAAAATACTGTATGACCTAGCAATCCCACTACTGGTATTTATCCAAAGAACTTGAAATCAATAATTCAAAGAGATTTATGCACCCCCATGTTCATTGTAGCATTATTCGCTAAAGCCAAGAAGTGGAAGCAACCCAATTTCCCATTGACTGATGAATGGATAAAGAAGATGTGGTATATATATATGTATATATATATATATACACCATGGAATACTACTCAGCCATAGAAAAATCATCCCATTCTCAACAACGTGGGTAGACCTTAAGGGTATCATGTTAAGTGAAATAAGCCAGATAGAGCAAGACAAACACCATGTGATTTCACTCATATGTGGAAGATAAACAAACACAAGGATAAAGAGAACAGGTTAATGGTTACTGGGGGGAAGAGGGTTGCGGGGGTGGTCATAAGGGGTAAAGGGGCCCATTTATATGGTGAATGACAAATAATAATGTACAACCAAAATTGCACAATGTTATAAACTATTATGACCTCAATAAAATAAAAAACAATAAAATTTAAAAAAAGAAGAGGAGATTGAGTTCAGATGGCTACTGAGTGGTAGAACAGGGACACAGATCCAGAGTTCTTGACTTTAAATTTCATATTCTAGTTGTGGCTATTTCGTTTTTAAAGTGCTCTATGTCCAGGGAATGAAGTCTGCTTGCATTTGTCCCAAGAGCAGATAAGGAATTATTACCTCTGTTCTACAGGTGAGCATCCTGAGGCTGAGCGAGGCAGGCCCAGTGATGTGCCCAAGGTCAAGAACTAGAATGTAGCACATCCAAGATGAGAACTTCTGTCTTTCTGAACCCAATTCCTATTCTTGCTCCACTCCACCACTCTAAGTGTGAATAAACCCTTTAACAAAAGATGGTCTTTCGAAGAAAGCATTTTAAGAAATCAGGGGCCTCTTGGAAGAAGCCAACACTGTTCAATGGTGACTTTCAGTTTTACGCACTGCTCCATGATATGTTGCTCCCCTGGCCCAGCCTTCAGTGACTTCCTCAGAGACACCTCACTTCTGCTCCATCGGTGGCCCCAAAGGCAATGCATTGGCTCTAGAATGTCACCCCTGGGGCTCTGGGGTAGGGGTTGCCAGGATCCTGGTGTCCCCTGGTTGGTGCCCTGGGGAATATAGTTCTGTTTCTGCCTCCAAGGAACAGAGAGACCTGGAGATCTCTTTTTACCTGGTTGCTGTCATTTTTCTCGCCCGTAAATCCAGGGGCCTGGCCAGATGAGCTTGAAGCTTTTCTCCTGCTTGGAGACAATCTGTAATAGTATTTACCAGCACCTCCGCCAGCACAGTATAACCACTCTTTGCATATCAAACTGCCATTTGCCTTTATTATCTGACTTCTTTCTGTGATCTCAATATCAGCTATTTCTTTAAGAGCAGCAGTAAAATCTCTGTGCGTGGCACTGTGTCAGTGAGCCCCGATGATGAGAGACTTATATTTTAAGCCAATTGCCCATCCCATTAAAAGAAAATGGTGTTGGGTATCCCCACATAAAATACTGATGAATCGGATTAACTGTCCAAAAGTGCTTCACAAACTCACTCCAGTGTAATCACCAAGCCGAGAGTGGAACTGCTGTAGCATTTACAAAGCGGGAGCTGACACCAGGCGTGTTTGAACACCACGAGATACGGTATCACCGGGGACAGAGTGAGTTTCGTTAATAATGAATGGCATATCCCATAAAATACCATTACACAGTGTTCAGGGCCCAAGAATGATGACATAATTATTAGGAGACTGGGAGATTAAGATATAATTTAAAAAAACATGACAGGGGAGGGTGTAATTGGGGAGACAAAATACACAGGAAGTTTGTAATTTACATGTCAAAATACCTTTTTCATGTTTTGATTGGATTAGACGCTGCCTTTCCACTCCATTTATCCTGGCTTCAATTAGACGCAGCCAAAATGACATCTCACGTTCATATTCTTGACACACGCTGCTCATGGGCACTTTCTAATTCTAACCGACAGGAGGGGGAAAGGGAAACTCGGTTTTGCCTCCGTCATGCACTTTTTACTTAACCTCTAATTTGTTTCTAAATGAGCCTGTCACTGTGGTTCAAGGGCTCCCTGCATGGGCTGCCGTCACCCCGCCGCGCCGCCTGGGTCTGGTGGAAGCTCCCGTCATAAGTTGAAGTGCTCCCACCCTCGCAGGCTTGTGGGGTGACCCTAAAACTGAGCAGGGGTGGAAGAAAAAGGAGAACTGTGGATTCCTTGGGTGAAGACACACGTTGAGGAGCCGTGGTGACATTATCAGCCTCATTTTTTTCCACCGCATCAAGCACAATCTCTCCACCCAGAGGACATGGGGTGGCAAACACCTCCTCATTGTCCTTTGTTCCTTTCTTACCTGGCTTTTACCTGGAGCCATCCTGCATGCGTTCAGTGGGGGTACATCCTAAGGTTTTGTTTTGTCTTAGCTCTCTGCTATCTCCTCTCAGAGACCCGACAGTCCAGGGCCCACCTGAAAACCATCAGTGAAATGTTTAGGTTCACTGTTTCACTTCTGAGAGTCACACATCTATCATTCTGAGGGCATGAGGTACCCAGCTGGCAATTATAATTACCCGCGAGATGAAAGCTGTTATTATATCCCCATCTATTTGATGGAAGGGCCTATGCTCTGCTTTTATTATCTTGATGTTTTCTTTACGTTGGATGCAAGGATGCTACTGCGTCCCGATACAATTCAGTATACACTGGCAAAAAGTGGCCTATTGAGACTTGGTCTATCGTGGGTGATTGGTGAACACAGCCTACTGACACTCCCCATCAAGTGTTTGGCTGCAGCTTTTAAGAGTGAGACTTGGCTAAAATAAACGACAGGCCACATAAATGCCATGTGGGAGAAGGGAGCTGTCCTTCCCCACCAGCTGCTCCCTCGGTTCCCATTACCTCTCCGGCTTACTGAGCCTCCATCACCAGTTTTAAATTGGACATTATTTATTTGGTTCATTGAGTAGTTGATTTGAGAAAACTCTTAAGATGATCAAAATAAACAGACCTTATAATGGGGAGGTGGTGCGGTATGCTGGCAAGGCAGCAGAGTGCAGAGGTTCAGACAGCCCTATTTCTCTCCTCTACTGCCATTTGTGCTACACTGGACTAGATACATCCACCCCACGCCTCAGTTTCCTCATCTGTAAGCTGGAGATAATAGAGTACCTACCTCACACTGTTTAGATGAGGACTAATTGAAATAAAGCATGTTAAATGCCTCTCAGGGAGCTTGATAGAAATTAGCTGTTACTTATTATTTGGTTTTCAGCCACATTCTCCGCCTGTTCCTGCTTGGCTGTTGCTCTGAACCTCCCATGGTTTCAATATTTTGTTTTTTTGGACTGGCACCTGAGCTAACATCTGTTGCCAATCCGCTTTTTTTTTTCTTGTTCTCGCCAAAGCCCCTGGGTACATAGTTGTATAGTCTAGTGGTAGGTCCTTCTGGTTGTGCTATGTGGGATGCCACCTCAGCATGGCCTGATAAACAGTGCCACATCTGCGCCCAGGATCCAAGCCAGTGAAACCCAGGGCTGCCAAAGCAGAGTGCGTGAACTTAACCTCTCGGCCACGGGGCTGGCCCCTGGTTTCAACCTTTTTACGGCTTCTGGTCCTGCCAGGAGAGCAAGTCAGTACCTACGTCAATGTGATGGTATAAGTAGATTCCCAGGAAATATGGCATCTATTGAGAAAATTGTAGCCATATTGCATTAAACCAGGCTTGGGAAACTTCTGGAATTCCTGTGCCTGGTTGAGGAGGAGCAGGGTTTGCAATACTTGGGATGTATTTATACCCAGGTGCCCCCAGAGAGTTCACACAACTCCTATGGCTGGTAGGAGAAAAGAGAGGTAACCTGAAAACGTGGTCCTGAAGGCCAGCCTTCTACCCCTCAGACTGTGAACCAGTCCTGAGCCCCCCTACCACTCTGGCTCCCTGCCCTAGAGCCTATGGAAAAGGGCCCAGTGCTTCAGCTTGATGAGATCTCTGAGATGGTATAATACTCTTGGTGGGTCCTTGTGTACAAAGATGAAAGAGCCAGTCTGAACCACCAGGCAGGGTACGAACAGAACGGGCTTTGCCTTTTCTGGAAGTCTGTATATTGCTTAATTAGTCAAGAGCAAGGAATCTGTTTCTGGAATTTTTGCTGAAATTAAACTACTAACCATTCTGTGCCAGGTCATCAACATAGTAGCTCGTATTAGTAAAATCCAGTACAAAGCACCTGAATACACTTATCCCATTGGATTCCCACAACAAAGCTGTCAGGAAGGTGACATGGAG
Organism: Equus asinus; assembly: GCF_041296235.1. Taxonomy (NCBI): domain Eukaryota; kingdom Metazoa; phylum Chordata; class Mammalia; order Perissodactyla; family Equidae; genus Equus; species Equus asinus. Next base: position 110,418,385 of record NC_091791.1, on the reverse strand, counting down.
ATTGTTATCCCTTCTTAGAGGTGGGGGGATGGAGGCTCAGGAGGGATGGTTGTCTTTTTGAAGCCATATGACTAAGAAGTGGAGAGGCAGCCTAAGATTCCTGATTCCAAATTCAGTAGTCTTTCTGTGAAATCACTTGCCTGGCCACCTAAGTCACCAGGCTTTTTCTGCTTCCCCAATGTCCCTCCTAGGCACCAGAGATTTCCTTAAAACTGGGCCATCAAGCTCCAAATTTGGCCCAAAGTAAAAAGTCCACTGGAGCCTGAATGCGTGCTTTGAGTGGGGTGTGATTCTCTTTGAAAACTGAACACAGGTTTAAGACCAACCAATGGGTTGTCTAATTGTGTGGGTATTTACTTTTTTTTTTTTTAACAAAATAGGTCATCCTACTGTTATCTATTGTTTACTTTAATAGAGTTCAAAATCTTCACCTAGGTGGGGAGTGTGTTAATTTTGAAAAAATTTGAATATAGTGAGCACTGAGAGCCATTTGGTTTATTGTATCAGAAATTGAATGACAGAAAGAAGTCAGTTAAGGAAATACTGCCTCAGAATTGAGGAACCATCCTCTCATTCTCTCTTAGACTCTCATTTCTTCAGAGTGACTTACTTAAATCTACTCACCTGATATTATAGATGGCATTGGAGACAAAGCTCTCGGCTGCTTGTAGAAGCATTCTCATCCTGGGTTTGAAAACCACTCCAGGCTCAGAAGTGGAATCCACGTGCTGCTCCTACTAGTCCCTTCACTGAGGCTCTGGGTTTGTGCCACTAGTTTGCATGATTCTGAAGTGCTGTAGTCAGAACTGGAACTCAGATACTAAACCCCAGAGTCAGAGCCTGTCTCCTCTATTCTTCGGCCTCCAGTATAAAATTTTCTACAATGGCTGCATGGTAAGTCACTTGAGCAGATGTGGTAAAAGGGGCTGGAGAAAGACAGGAAGAAGGGAAGGTTATTAGTCCTGGTTCCCCAAAGAAACAGAAGCAACAGGAGATCTTTCTATTTACCTACCTATCTACCCATCCTTCCATCCAGCCATCTCTCTCTCTCCCTCTCTTTTGGGAAGAGTTGATGTTGCAGTCTTGACTCTGAAATCTGCAGGCTGGAAACTCAGGCAGGGTTTCCCTGTTGCAGTCTTGAGGCAGAATTGCTTCTTACTCAGGAAACCTCAGTCTTTGCTCTTAAGGCCTTTGACTGTTTGGATGAGGCCCACCCACATTATGGAGGATAATCTGATTTAAATGTTAATCATATCTAAAAAATAACGTCACAGCAACATTTAGACTGGCCTTTGATCAAACAACTGGGCCACAGCCTAGCCAACTTGACACGTGAAATTAACCATCGCAGGGCAATTCCCAAATTGGTCTGTGAAGGACCTCAGCAATTCTTCTACCACCCAACTAATTCTTTTCTCCCTTTGGCACAGGAGAAAACAGAAAGAAAACACAAACTAAGAAGAATGGAGGTTAGACTGGATTAAAGTTGTTCACGGAAGAGCTGCAGCCCTTTCCATCTCTCTTCCTTCAGTTTGAAGCCCAATCACTGGAAAAATACATACATCAACAACTGCTGGCAGCTGCCGACTCACGCCCTGCCCAAATTGCAATTCGTGTCTTCAAACTGTTTTTGTTTACACCAGAGAAATTCAATTAGAGCAGGTAATACACATGAGCAGCATTCCCAATGGACCCACAATCATCAATGATTTCCTGTCTGTTCAATGTTAAGTTTGGCTCAAAATTTTGGAAGCACCAAATATCACACAACTACAATGACTTGGGGTGGCTTGTCAATGATGGCAGAGGTGTGTGGCAAGGCTTGTTTTCTAGAATCAGGATGACTGCCGGCTGCCAGTCTGGTAGAATGCACTGCAGGGATATTTGCTTAGATTATTTTGTTTTAAAATTATTAACATAAATACATTTCAGAGAGCCACGAACCAAACATTAAACTCACTTCTATCACTTTAAATTCTATTTCTGACTTTATTCAATTTACTAAAAACTGGGGTGCCCGACTGCTTGGTCCCCAATCCTGTCTCTTTTTTTATCTACATTCTCTCCCTACAGGATCTTATTCAATCCCATTGTTTAAATATCATCTCTGTGCTGATGACTCATGCCTTCATGTCTCCAGGTGTGCCATCTCCTGGGAGCTCCAAACTCTCATCTGCCTGCTTGACATCTCCGTTGGGTCTACATTTATAGTCATCTTAGAAAAAATGGCCCAAACAGATCTCTCTCTCTTTTTTTAAGCTTTGTTGATGTATAATTGACAAATAAAATTGTAAGATATTTAAAATGTACAATGTGACGATTTGATATATGAATACATAGAGAAAGAATTCCCTCGTCAAGTTAATTAACAGATCCATCACCTTAAATATTTACCTTTTTGTGTCTGTTTGTCTGTGTGAAAACATTCAAGTTCTACTCTCTCAGCAAATTTCAATTATACAATACAGGGTTGTCACCTATAGTCACCATGTTATACATTAGGTCCTCAGACCTTATTCATCTTATAACTGAAAGTTTGTACCCTTTTACCAACTTCTCCCTATTTCCCCTCCTCCCCAGCCCCTGGGAACCACCATTCTGCTCTGTTTCTATGAGTTTGACATTTTATGTTAGATTGCACATGTAAGTGATACCCTGCAGTATTTATCTTCATTTCTTTGGCTTATTTCATTTGGCACAGTGCCCTCTACTTTCATCCATGTTGTTGTGTACATGACAGGATTTCCTTCTTTTTGTAAGGCTGAATAATATTCCATTGTGTATAATTGTGTGTGTGTTTTATATATATATATATATATATATATATATATATATACCATATTTTCTCGATCCATTCATCTGTTGACAGACACTTTTGTTGTTTCATACCTTGAGTACCAAACAGAACTGTTTTCTCCTCCCCTCCACCTGTTTCTCCTCTGTCAGGTTGTACTGTGGGAGAAGGTCAAGGCCGACTCACTTTTCACTCTCACATTTCTGTGTTAGCTGAGTTTTATTAAATGAGTAAATATTCCTGAAGTACTTTTGTATTGGGAAAAATATTCTGACATGCAATATTAGCCAGGTTGCAGATCTCTTATATATGTATTCTCAGGGACTTGAAATTCCCCCAATTTGGGAAAATTTGCATTATAAATATTGTCTTGAGTTGATCTCATTTGTCAGTTACTGCTACCTTTTACTTTTAGTTGTAATTTGCTGTTAATTGTTTGGCTCTATCAGTTTAGTTTATTGTGTATTCTGTTTAACCCCATGATGTACAGTGATGTATCTTCGTAACAATCACATTTTGCAAATAAAATTTTCTAATAACTAGCCTTTAAGACTCGCATTGCAGTTTGACTGTTGGAATAAGCTGTATCCCAATCGGTCAGATGTTGATATGGTATGATAATTAGTGACACTCTAGTGCATTTCCCACCGGCAAGTTGGGTTGGTAATGTCAGGAGGTAGATAGGTTATCAATGTTCTGCCAACTTAAGTTGACCTCAGACATCTTTAGAGACAGCTCAGTGATCTTCCACATGTTGAGGAGTCGTCCTTGGCAGGGTCAATACCCTTTATGTTGGCTTTGAGGTTCTTAATTTTGAGTCTACTTTTACCTATAGATATAGAATTGGAATCCTAGGCAGAATATCAGGGCACTGTATCACTGCAGCCTTTAAATCATTTGAGGAGCGGGGCTGGCCCCGTGGCCGAGTGGTTAAGTTCGCGCTCCGCTGCAGGCGGCCCAGTGTTTCGTTGGTTCGAATCCTGGGCGCGGACATGGCACTGCTCATGAAGCCACGCTGAGGCTGCGTCCCACATGCCACAACTAGAGGGACCCACAACGAAGAATATACAACTATGTACTGGGGGGCTTTGGGGAGAAAAAGGAAAAAATAAAATCTTTAAAAAAAAAATCATTTGAGGATCTTTCTTTTTTTTAGGTTAAAATTATTGGCCTAATTTGATCACTGTTACGTGTTTAATGAAATGTGAATGTTTACAAATGCCTAATTCTGTTTAAAGTTGTCCTCTTAGCTTTGTTCATAAATTTTATGCGCACACACACACAAAATTATCTCCAAATAAAAGTTTAGGACACAGTGCATCTCAAGAGGCTCACTGGGTGCCGACCCTCCCTTCTTCACTCTCTGGTCTCTGAGAAGTCTCACAATTACTCCTTTTCCTTTCTGTCCAGAATTATGCTCGCTCCTTCCCTTTCTTTAAATATTAAGTAATTCAAACATCTTTTTTGTATATTCATTGGCCATTTGGATTTCTTTTTTTGTGACATATGTCCATATTTGTTTTTCTATTTGGTTGTTTTTCTCATTTATAGTAGGTAAAAGTTATTTTTCTATTACTGTCAGAAGCCCTTTGTCTATCATCCATATTAAACATATAATTTCCCGTTTTATTTGAGGAAAATTTTTTAAATTTCTCTTATGTCAAATTTCAACAAATATAAAAGCAGAGAGAATAACGTAGCAAATGCTGTGCACCCATCACCAGCTTCCACATTTGTTGGCTGACGGCCAGTCTTGTTCCGTCTGATACCCACATCCTCCCACTTCTACCTCCCTGTTATTATGGAGCCAGTCCTAGACATCAGCTCATTTCACCTGTAGTGTTTGGGCATCTAGCTCTAAAAGGTAAAGCTTCTTTTTCATATACATAACTGCCCTACCATTATCTCACCTGCAACCTAGCAATGTGATTCATATCCACTCAGCGTTCAGATGTTCCAGGTGGCCTCATCAATTTTTTATAGTGTCTTCGTTTGAATTAGGATTGGAATTATACCCTCATTACAATTGATTTTATGCTTTTCATTTTCTTTTACAGTATAGACTCTCTCTCTCCTTGCAGTTATTTAATGAAGAAACCGGGTCGTCGTCCTGTTGAATTTTTCACAGTCTGGATTTTTCTGGTTGCATCCTCCAAGTATTCTTCAGATGTCGTCCTGGCTCTATTTCCCGTAAGCTCATAGTTAGAGCTACAGAATTGATTAGATTCAGGTTTGATTTGTTTGCTTTTTTTGCAAGGCTAGTTCGTAGGTCATGTTGGTGCCTCTGTCACGAGGCCCCTTGTGTCTGGCAGCCCTTTCTGTAATGTCAGCAGCCGCATGGCCAATCATTGTCTTGATCCTTTATTGCTTTGGGTTGTAAAATGCTGATATTTTCATCCTGTCATTCCTCTTCATTTATTAGCTGCAATACTTCTGGAAGGAGAAATTTCCTCTTATTAGTTATCTGTGTACCCAGTGGTATAGTTTTACAGGAAAGGCTAGAGAAGTGTTTGATTCTCTCTCTTTACTTGCCTGTTTTCAAAATAATAAGTTAGCGTCCTACCATGCTCAAAGGTGACTGAGTTTTTTAAAACTTGCTATCCTTATGAACTCATGAATTTAAATGTTTTTGAGGTGTTTGAATTCATTGAGATTATTATTCTTATTGGTACACGCACAGGATAATTCACCTGAGGATGACGGTCCGATCTAGAAACGGAGGCCATTCATAGCATTTACTACATGTGCCTGCAATGTGGTATTAGAAAAGTGATCAAAACAGCAGCTTAAGTTCTCTCCTATCTCTTCACTTAAAATCAAAACTCAAAAATAATAGGGAAAAATAGTTGATATTTTTAAAGTGCAAAATGAAAGAACCCCATATATCAGGTTGTAAAAGCAGTTTCTGTTTTTTAAAATCTATGTTGATGCTAAAACATAAATTTATATGCTGCTATTCATCTGGTTCCCAAACCAAACAATATATAATTTGGCAATTTAAAAACATTTTTATGTTGACAAACAATGCTTTAAAAATGCATCCTTCTGCTCTTCCCCATTTCTCAGATTCTTTTCAATGAATCTTTTATCCTATTTCACGTTCTTAAAACGGTATTACTGTGAAAAGTATATAGAGAAGTGCAGCGATGTATACGTATGGTTGAAAGAGTAATAATAAAATAAACACCGATGAGTACACCATTAAGGTAAAGAGCTAGAACTTTACCATCACCCACGCAGCCCCTTGGTACCTCCTTTCCCAGGCAAGTCACTCTATTGTCCCCACCCCCGACTTTGGTGTCAATTATTCCTTTATATTTCTTTATTTTAACCACCTGGGTTTGTATCCCAAAACAATATACTGTTTGGTTTTGAGCACCTATGTAGCCAGCACAAGTCAAGTTATGTGAGGAGAAGGAAACGCTGCTGTTGTGAGAAAATGGAAGATGATAAGATGAACGAGTTATGGCTCACAATCTGGATTCTCTTTCTCTAGGGGTTTTACAGGAGCTTCTTCAGGGGAAGTCAGCAGGCAGGGCCGTGGGAATCCTGGGAACTAGCGCTCGCTGGTCTGGGCATCTGGCAGAGCAGGGGTGTGTGTCATACACTGAGTGTCCCGTGGGGGTGGAGGTGGGGGCAGTGGGCTGCCCTAGGCTCTTCTGTGGGGTAAAAGGGATGTCTTTAGTAGCTCCAGGCAGCAGGCATGGAGTGCAGAGCAGGTATGATGGTTGAGAACCGAACCAGGCTCTTCTGGGTCTTTTTTCTGGGGTTACAAGGCACATAGGCGTCAGCAGCTATTTTACTAATGACAGCCTTCACCTTGTCTATCTTTCGAGTTACACAGCTCCAAGCGGGACTCCGTGTCCTTCACCACTCCTCTGGCTTCTCTTTGCTCCTCTCTCACGGGGTCTTCTTTTTACTGCGTCCTATGTGTTCCTCTTTCATAATTTACTCTGACCACGTGGAGCACGTTGTCCGTTAGCATCTTGAGGGGATACGTTTTATGAGACTTTGCATTCTTGAAATTCCTTATTCTCTGCTCATATTGATAGTTTGGCTTTGAATGGATTTTAGGTTGGAAATAATTTTCCTTCATAATTTTATCTTGTTTCTTCCAGAGTTTCTTTTGAGAAGTCTAAAGACATTCTGCTTCCTGGTTCTCGATCTTTTCTGTCCCTCCCTGTCTCTGAGCACATGTGGTAAGGGGGCAATTTTATATCACGGACACCTGGTGGCCCCTTCAATCTGGCAGCTCATGTGCCTCCATTCTAGGAAGATTCTTGACTTATTGACGATTTTGCCCTGCCCCCATTTTTTTTTAACTCCTACTTTTTGGGATATTGGGTCTTCTGGACTGTTCCTCTAATATTCTTATCTGGCATCTTCTAATTTTAATCTCTGGGTCTTTTTGCTCTACTTTTTTGGAAACCTTCTCAACTTTATCTTTCAACTCTTTTCTTGGGTTTCATTTCTGCTAAAATGTTTAATTTTCAAGAATGTGTTTTAAATCCCTGTATTTTCTTTATTCTTATCTTTCTCCTATATCTTTCTCTCTTCCACTTCTTCAAGATTCAGGTAGAATCTTATCCTAGTTTCAAGCAATATCTTCTTTCATATGTCTGAGGATATTAATGATAGCTTCCTTTCCTTGCATATGTTTTATCCAAAGTGGTCTTCTTTTCTCTCTCCTCCTTCTACACACTCTGTTTGCTTTTGGTCTCTACCTTCAGTTGAGGAGGCCATATTCAGTTATCAATAATACTTGGCCATGTGGTCAGGATTTAGAATTGAGGATTAAAAAGATACTCAGAAGCTCTGATCATGTGAGTAGGACTTGTTGACTCTGAACTCAGATTTGGGTGAGCTGATTGATGGGGAATCCCTGATTTCAGCATCTCTAGATCTTCCTTCCAGGAATAGCCATATTTTTCACATAAGAATCTTCCTATAGTCGGTCTAGCTGCAGATACTCTGGGATTGTGGGGCAGCAGGGCTGGAGAGTTTCTGCATTCATCATTCAGAAAGCACAGTCACTTAACCCCAATTATGCATGGCCTTCCCTAGGCCAGCCCCTCTGTGTTACCCTCTTAGAAAATGCATGCACAGTTTTCACCTGGGGTGGAGGACAGGGGTTAGGGAATTAACTACTTCTCAAACATCTTTTGCCCAATGTTCCTTATTTTGGTATCTGCCCTGCTTCTTTGCAATTGCAAAGGTGTGTGGTATACACATCAGTGAGCATGTTTTCTGGAAGATGCTATGTTGTAATTGGGTTAGCCTTCCTTTCCTCCACTGCCCGTGGCCTTTGACTTTCTCAGATTGCCATGCCTGTTGTCACTCATCCATCTGGTTTTATTACCAGATTTGGTGGCTGCTCTCCTTGCAGGTTTAAGTGTTTAAAAAAAAATTAGTGGAGTTTTGAGAAGGAAAATGATTAAGATTTATATGTTTAATCTGCCATTTTACCCTCCTAATATCATAGGGTTTTAATGTTCATTTGAAACTCCTACTCTGCAAATGCATTATGAAGGATCAAAATCTGAAACAGAGAATAAGGACCTGAATAGTTGATTCCTTTGACTAACCATAATTCTCAACTGAACAGGGCCATCCACGCAAAATAACAAGGCAGTCAATTTATTCAAACAATCCAGAATAACCCTGGCAAAACGTGTTTGCTGTCAGATGGAGAAAATGGAAAATAGCCAAATGATGGAGTTTCACACCTGACCATTTTTGAAGCCAGGATATGCTGAACCGGTATCCTCAGTTTTCATTTTTGTTTTGTCTTTCCAAGAGGCAATTCTAAGAACTCACAAGCATGCTGGATCTCACTGTTTGGTGGCCTGATATTTAGGGAAATGGATTAAGGATTAAGGCCCACGTCAACCACAAATCAGCTTTCCCCCAGGATCAATCCCAAAGCAGAGAAGCATGAACTCACAGCTCAGAGGGCTTGGAGTGTAATTCAAGCAACTACTGCCTGGTGGTGAGAAACTCAGGCGTGTTCTGCATTATACTCCATAGCATATCCGTGTTTGTTTAAATATAAAATCAATTACTGGCCCCCGAGTGTAATGACTGCTCCAGGAAACAAGTTGTGTTTCTTCTGGGAATTTCCGTATTTTCGGTATATCACTGCACATCTTTTTCAGAAGGACATCACAAATGCCTTATCTAAACTTGTCAATGGGAGAATTGCCATTATATTTTAAGTCCGAAAATAGAAAATCTTTGGGCCTCTCTCCATCAGCAAAAATAGGTTAATGGAGATTTAACTCCACATCATTTGATTTCTCTTCATTTTTAGAAAGAATTCCAACCCGTGCTCTCTGACCTCTTTCATTTGTTATTGTTGCCAACACCTAATGATAGGTGCCTGGTTGTCTATTGTTACTTCCCTAAAAAGAAATCTCAGCTACTTTGATAATGTACTGGCCACAGCCTTTCCCCTTAGATGCACAGGCTGAATTTGTAAGAAGGAACAAAGGAAGGGGGTTTTGTTTGGGGTTTTTTTTTTTTTGCACAAGAAACCCAAGGATACAGTGTGGATTCGAGTTTTAAACCTTTGAATTTTGCATGGTATTTAAAAATAGAGAAAGTGTCTCTTTGAAAGGATGTTTGAAACTATCTTACGGGCTCTTGCTCCTTCACTGGCATGGATCACAGATCCCAGGGTGGGGCAAAGTCAGTTCCACCCTCTTGCTGCTTTCCAGATTGCTGATCCCAAAACCCTGCTTGTCAAGAACCAGCATCCAGCAGAAGGTGGTTATTATCAAGAAAAGTATTCAAATAAGATTGTTGTTAATCTTCCTTCTGAATATCAGTCACTGCACAGAAAATAAGAAACCTTGAATTGAGTTCATTTATCGATTTGGGGGATCTCTGTAACTTGTATAGTCTCCAAATCACATTGCTTTTCCAGTAGTTGTTGGGGGCCTGTGGGTAGAGCAAGGCTTTTAGGAATACAGACCTGAGTTCAAATCCATGCTGTATCCCTTGCTAGCATGTAAATGAAGTTAGTTCATCTCTCTGAGTCTCATTACTATGAAATCTAGAACTTTCCTATTGGCTTACTGTACTATACCCAGACACAGAACAGGGCTTGTCACATGGCAGAGGGAGGGGGCAAAAGTGTTTAAGAAATGATAAACAAGTGAAATGATGAGCTAATTAATTAAATATAGCATTCCTAGCCCAATTCAGAGCAGTCGATAGAAGCTCCATAAAAGCTTCTTGCTTTCCCCCTCTTTGAGGATGAATGCTGCTTACAGCAATATTAATTATCCTTACTATATGCAACATTTGTTGTGTGCTAGGTGGTGTCTTAAGGGACTTCTTGGAATTCATACAGGAAGGCATGTCACTATGTATAGCTTCAAAGGCCATAGCGGTGTGTTTCTGGCGCCTCATTTGGAGTGGAAGAGGGCACCCCAAAAGGGCCCAGTCACTGCCTGAAGTATGTAAAGTGCATGTAAAGCTGCACGAAAGGTGGGTCATCTTCCCTGTGTGCTGCTGCTGGCACTGCCATCCTCCCCCAACCCATCTTATGGCCTCATGGAGATTTCCATGGCGAGTGGGAGCAAAAAAGAACTTATTCCTAGTTTGCTGATGTCCCAGCACAGTATGCTGATGCCACCTGAGATGGAGGGCTATAGCCTAATAGTACCTCTTAAAGGGAGCCCCGAATGACAGAGGGGATAGGACATTTTTCCCGTGACAGAACTTTGAGTGGTATATCAATGTCCACTGACCTGGAAGGAGAGAGAGCTTGGATTAAAAATCTTCATCAGTTCATGGTCAGTGGCTGGTGGTTTGGCTGGATTCTCAAAGTCTGAAAAGGACCATGACTGGAGGATTGACACAAAGAGTTGAGGGGGAGGGATGTGAGTGGTCCTCTTAGAATGGGCCCACAATATAATATTTGCATCCCAAATGCATTCACTAAAAGGCCTACACTGCAGAGAAGACCTTCAGCAATGAGGGGACCCCCCCTGTAGGTGTCAGTCAGCTTCTCCTTAACCAGTCTAATGTTTGCCCAATGATCTCTTGAAGTCAATACAACAGGAAGGGATAGAGGTTAGGCCTGAGGTCAGCAACATGGACTTCCCTTCCTGAAGGGTGGCTTGGTTAATGTTACCACTGCTGAGTGCCCAACCAGCAAGCAACAACAATTAATCCAAAACCTTGACCTGGTGCCACACCATGGAGGGACCAGTCAGCCATTTGGTGAGAGGCTGACTACATTAGACCCAATTTATCCCTAGGAATCAAGGATTGGAAGTGGAAGTGGCATCTCTCACTAGGAAACTCACTTGTAAAATTGTTGCTTCTTGTTTTCCAGGCTCATGCCTCTGCTGGCTTCAAGGCTTAGCACCTAAGGGAGAAATGCTTCCACTAGAAAGCACAGTAATGGTTCCATTTAACTGGAAGCTGACCTCAGGCCCTTCTCATCACTGGAGAACCAGGCAAAAGATGGAGTTGGAGTGTTCGTTGGGCAATTGACCTCTGGGTGCCTCTAATTGTTGCTGCAGTGTCTTTTTTCTATTGCCACTTCTAACAGCAAATGTGGTATGTGGTTTTTCCACACTAATTCTCCAATTCTCTGACATCAGCTGGGTGTCCAACAATTCAATTCAATTCTGGCACCACCTGGAGTTAGCACAGACCCCACAGGTTAAGGGCTCAGTCCCACAAGACTGACTCCAGCAGTTGCAAGTCGGAGCCAGCAGTACCTCCAACCAATAGGCTATAAATTCAGGGGGAACCCTCTCTCAGGTTCTATACTTTGCTAGAATAACTCATAGAACTTAGGAAAACATGTTACTGTTGTTTACGGGTTTATTATCAAGGATAAAACTCAGGAACAGCCAAACGGAAAAGATGCATAGGGCAAGGTATGGGGGTGGTGGTAATGCATAGCTTCCATGCCCTCTCCAAGTGTGTCACCCTCCTAGCACTTCAATGTGTCCACCAACCCAAAAACCCTCTGAATCCTATCATTCGGGTGTTTTAATGGAAGATTCATTAGATAGGCACGATTGATTCAGTCATCGGCCATTGGTGAATGAACCCAATCTCCAGCCCATATCCGCTCCCTGGAGGTCTGGGGGTGGGGCTGAAAGTTCCAACCCTCTAATCCTGGTTTGGTCTTTCTGGTGGGCAGCCCCCATCCTGAAGCTATCTAGCATCTCCTTCTCCTCCCCTGAGCCAGGAGTCATCTCCTTAGCATACAGAAGAACCTCATCACTCAGGAGATTCCAAGGGTTTTAGGAACTCTGTGCCAGGAACTGGGGATAAAGACCAAATACTTATTTTTTTTTATTATTCCAGAGTTGCCATATCCAGTGGTGGAAATTAAGGGCAGACTACAGTAACTCCAAATGGACTATGAAAGGATCAAGTTTGTCAGAAATTTTTTCCAACCAGGTAAAAACTTGCATGTAGAGTGGAAGAATGAAGTCATTATTTAAACTAGGGCCACGTGCTCAGTTGTAGAAACAGGGAATGTAGGATCGACTCAGATTTTCTCTTTTGGTGTAGCACACACTTTAACTATTTGTCTCCCTATTCCTTTTTCTCCATTTCTTCCACAATTTTAAATAGGGTATATCATTGGTGGTTAACTTTACAATTATCGAATACTGAGACTAGATCATGAAGGAATTAGAGGACGTTACCTAGAGATGCTGGTCTTGGAGATGGATGCCATGACTGACAATCCTTTGGATTGTCCAACTTTTGGGGTGAATGTGACTTTGGTTGTGTGATGGAGAGTTGCACCATGTTCAGCAGGAAATGTTTGGGAATATTAAGTTTGATGAGAAGAGCACATATTGTTGTAGGGAAGCCAGAGCTGGATTCCAGGGAATATTTGTCTACCCAACATCTCTATGTTCTTTCTATGTCTGGGAGATTCTCCACTTTATATGTCAAGACAGGAGGCAGCGACCCACCCAAGCTATAGAAACTAAAGTGCCAGACTTGCTTTCCAGGCCTCTCTTTCTGAGAGGATGGTATTCTGGTGTGTGACCTTGGCTTTGCCAATCAGACACACCCATGCCAGACAGGGACTCAGGAATTAGTGATGAAGGGAGCAGCGACTTCTTGGGATTTATTTTGGTGAGAATGGTGGCTGCTGCCATAATTAAATCAGCTTCTGGAAGCAGCAGCAGTGGCTGTTTCATCAGGGGGACACTGAGCTCACTCTGAAGTGTCATCAGTGCAGGTGATGTGGTCCCATTCTCAGTGACGCCTGTTCTGTAGGCGGAGTTTGGACATTGCTCCTGGCCATGTACCCTCCGAAAACGGCTCTCTGGGCCACCAAAAATCTTTTGATAGATTTATTTATTTTTTGTTTGCAGTAGGTGGAATTAGCTTGTCTTGCTTGCAACTAAGCAGCTGGTTGATAGATGCCAAGGGGAAGCATTTGATAGCCCCCTGCTGTATTATAGGAGACTAGTATCGCTGCTAGAGAATTAATTTCCATGTTGATTAATGGTCGTGTGCTTTTCACCATGTAAGTCAGCAAACATTCTCATGAAAAGATGCAGAACTTCCTTATTAGATTGGAAGTTAGAAATCCAGACCCCATCTCACATTTAGCATTGGCTTTATTTTTAATGTCAATGCTTTCAAAGTAGAAGAGAATGTTTGCAACTTGAGCAACTGTGAGTACTGGGCTCAGTTTGTACCAGAAACAGCATCCCTGTGGCCTCTGGGTAGTGCACGGACGACCAGTCTGCAGATGTCTCTCAAGGCTAAATCTAGGCCATGCTCTCCGGGAGGCCAGACACAGTTCGATGGGCCACCATTACAGGGCTTTCACACATCTTCCTGTGTTGGGGGAGGAGAGAGGAGCAGGCCACCTTGTCTGAATGCATTTGGGGTACAAGATTGTCAGATGCAAAGCCAACTGGGATTTTAGAATAATAATTGGGATTTGAAAAATAATTCAATTATTTTTTCAATATTCAATTGAGATCTTACAGCTTTTGCAATCTAGATTCCATAAGTATTTGAGGTTCCGAAATGAGGGAAATTGGTCAAGCTAGCAAGAGGATGGAAAAGGGGCACTGGGAGGAGGTGCCCTCACTGCTGTGGAACTTAAAGAGAGCCCGTCTGAAGCATCCTGGCCTGGGGACTTGGTCTGGGTGTGGCCAGCAGCACATGACCCTGCAGGCAGAGTGTGGGTGTTTGTGTGTGTGTGTGCATGCGTGTGTGTGTGTGTGTGTGTATGTGTGTATGTGAGAGAGAGAGCACGAGCGAGCGTACCCAGTGCTTGGGCTCCATAACTTTGTCCCACTCCCACCCGCTTACTCAATCCTAACTGAGTTGAACCTCGGCATTAGGACTTCCTGTTAGACCTTTTCAAATTTCTCTCTGAAGTTCCCATATTCCTACTTCAGAAGAATGAACTTCATCCTAAAGTTCTTTGATTCCTAACTCATATTCTAATAAGAAAGTGTGGGCGGACTCGTTTATAAGGTATTTAGCTTTCTTGGGTGGAAGAGAAATTAAAAAGCCATCTTGTCCATCCGCCATATTTAACCCAAAGACTCTTAGGTAGGAGTGAAAGGTCAGTATGTGCGGGTTTCTTTGCCCTTCTGTGAAGAGGTGTGTGACATAATGACTGACGCAGGTGAGTAAGAGACGATCAGATTCTGCCTCCTGCAGGCTTAACCAGGCTGAAGCCGGATAATCACAGTAACCGCCCAGGTGTTGTCACTAAATCCAGTCTATGCTTCTTAAGAAGGTTCTGTTTCTTCAGGCATGATGAGTTAACTCTCCAGTGCTCAACGAATAAAGCAAGCATACAGGGTGCCCCGAGATCTTGCACCGGCTTATTCTTAGGGAGCTATCTCCCATCACTGGCCCACTCACAGATTTTACTCAAGGGAGCCACATCACTTGAAAATTCCCTCATTTACCTCTGTTTCCAAGTCCCCTCCCTGGTGCCATTTTTGGGGAATCTTACCATGATCATGGCCTTGAACAAAACCTGCACTTTCTCCTGTGTCTGCTTGAGTTCCCCCCTTTGCCACTGGCACGTAGGCACTATAGCTGGAAACCCTGCCCCAAAGCAGCTGAGAAGTCATCGCTCCGGCTCCAGCTCAGACCCTGCAGCTGGCACTACACGTATGTCCACGCTGGAACCACAATGCTGTTGTCTGGAAACTGGAAACTGGATATGGCTGCTCCCACTGTGACCACCTTGACGGCCTTGGCTAGGCCAGACCTAGGTCCTGGGCCTGCACCCTTGTGCAAGGGAGGCTGGGAAAGTGAGTATCGGCCCCTCTGGGCTTCTTTGGTAGGACACAGGCTCTGCCTGATGAGGGAGGTGATTGGCCACACACAGGAAGTGTGTTCAGTGTCTGGTCAGCTAAAGACACTTGCAAAGGTGGATGCCAGTGCTCCAAATAATGACAATGGCACTTAAAGAGATGTGATTTGCAAGTGACATCCTGATAAGCTCATATTACATATGGTTTATCATTTAATCTTCACAACAATCCTGTAAGCTTGGCCTAAGTAACCTCTAATTTGTGTAAAATAGAGATATTATATGTAAGAAACTGAACAATTCTACTGAAAACTTGGTGGTACCTTTTTCTGTCTACATCGTAATTTAAAACTTCTTATGAGTGTCTGTTCCATGTAGCATTATGGCATAGCATAAGGGATGCTGGGCAAGGAATTCAAGCCCTGGGTTTGAGCTCAGATTCTCTTATACGGTTGAAAAAGTTACTTCTTCTTTCTACTCAGTTTTCTTGCTTGTGAAATGGGGCGATGATAACCATGCATGAGCATCAGAGGAGACAAGAGAAGGAGAGGAATTTTATAGGCCTTCCAGGCATGCCAGCCCCTGCTCCACCCATACATTTTTTTAAGGAGAAAAGTCTCTTCATTTGGGGAAGTTTTCTCAATTCCCCTGCACTAAATTAGTTGTTTCTTAACTGCTACAACAGAGGCAGATATTAAAGGTCCAAGAACGCTGAGTAAGAAATGACAGATTTGGTGTGAAAGGTTGGAGGGCAAAGGTGGGGAGGTGGGAGAGTCAGAGAAGACTTCACTGGGGGGTTCACACTTGAACTTCTCTCTTCTCTACCATCTGTCCAGGATGCTATGCGGCGATTCCCTATTACCGGGCCCATTAGATGTTACCAGAAGGGATTCTGGAACACCCTCCTATGTGATCCAGAGATCATAACTCTAGCTGAAGAAGCGCCTAATGCAGAATCCACATCCATGCAGCTCACTCTCCTGTCCACACTCTGACCTCGCAAGCTCTCGCTGGATTTGCCATCACTGAGTTACCTCATCCTTTGAGATTCAGGTCAGGGGCCCCTTCTCCAGGAAGTGTTCATGCACTGAATCCCCACAACTCAGCTCTTGGCTGGATTTAATGCCTGTATCAGCCAGTATACGCTAGGTTATGCTGTGATAACAAATATTTCCAACATCTCCATGGCTTCAAACAACAAGACCAATTTCTTGCTCGAGCTTATGGTACACGTTCATTGCTGGTGGGCTAGAGGTTCTGCTCTCAATCTTCCTGGCTCAGCCCAGCTGGCAGGGGCTCCACCTCTGCGCCTTCAGGATTCTGAGGCAGGTGCTGCTCTTACAGCTTCTGCTCTGAGCAACAGGTGGCACTTCTGCTCACATTTCATTGCAAAGCAAGTCATAAGGCCACCACAACCTCAAGAGACAAGGACGCAGAATCCTGCCATGGTCCCCTAAGGGGCATAACTGGAAATCTTTGGTGAGCTGTGGGATGACCCAGAATGGCCCTTTTTTGTGCTCTGAATGTCCTGTGCAGACAGCTGTCCCAGACCTTTGCACCTTGTCTCTGATTATCTTCTTGTATATCCATCACCTCCGTCAGCCCGTAAGCCCACTCAGGGCAGCTGTGTTGTTTTCCCCTCTGTATGACTAGTCCAGAGACTGGAGGAAATTTGCTCAGCCTGGTGGTCTTTTGCAACCATTCATCACTGCATTTAAGATTTGTTCCTTGGAGGCATCTCCAGACTTTTCTGGGGGCTTCCAAGTTACCTGGCTTCATTCTCTGTAGGCCCTGGGTGAGAACAGTTGAGTGATCTGAACTCTACAAGTCAAGAGCTGCTTGTCTCCCCTCTTGTGAGTGAGGCTGTGTTTTCATCTGGACCCTAGGAGCTTGCCCTCATTTTCCTTGGAGGATAGGAGGGCAACTGAGAACCCAAATCTTTTGTGCAATGCAGGCTCCATGGGTCAACATCCATGGGATGTGAAACCCATCACATGTAGGTCTCAGGATATTGGTATCTGCCTCCTACTCCCAAAGTTCTAGCCCACACCCCAGAGTCCCCAGCTGCCTGACTGAAAACAGCTTTATGCCTGTGGGGAGGGAACCGTCCCAGAGCTGTTTCCTCTCTTGCACAGGGAACACCTGGAAGCTGGCCCAGCTCAGTCAGAAGAGTGCCGCCTGATGGGACGACCTGTCAGCTTTTCCCTTCCAGACCCCAGAGGCAATAGACGGATGGGGCCAGCTGGAAGGCTCCGCGGAGCCCCTGAACTTGGCCTAGACACTGCTCCAGCAGATGTTTGGCCTGAGGCAGGGATGCTTCCTGAACGCCTCTTTCCTTTGTCTCTCAAGAACAAATGCCAGCAGAGTCTGGGTGGAGAGTCCCAGGCCCCTGACCACTGCCAGGAAGTGCTGACCCGGACGCTGGATCCTGCCTGTCACCCAGAGCCTCCGAAGAAGAAAATCAAAAGGAGAAAGGCCAATAGAAAGAAAATGAAACAGGCCAGAGGAATTTCATTAGGCAGATTGCTTAGCGATAAAGACAGTCCAGAGAAACTATCCCCAGGAGTTGGAGGACATAGCACGACATTTTTGATACCAATGATGGCGATTTGATTTCTCTTTATTTCTGTCTTCACATTACTGACAGCTCCACTCATTGTCTTAAATATGGGTTGCCAGACTCAATTAAATATGCAAGAGGAATAGTACACATTTTGGGGGAAAGTAATGATTGTTACACCTTAGAGCAGCTTAATGAATACATTAATAAACAATCCTTCGCCACAATTTTCTCCTAATAGCCATCAAAATCTCTGTAAACCTACAGCACAATGCATAACATCTTGTTCCAAGACTTGCTTAAAAAAAAAAAATCAATGCATACCTAAGTTATTTGTGTCAAAACTCATTTATTTTCACAATAACACGGACTGTCAAACCTGACATCCTGCTAATAACATCCAGTGCATTTCCATATTATTCAAATATTTCCTTTTATGAAATGGGGACTTGAGCTCACACCGCCCTGCTCACAGTGCATTTACACATTAGCTCAGTTCACACAGCCAGAGAGGGGTTACCTGTGGCAACTAATTATGCCACCCTTTATGCATATTAATGAGCCTGTGAGCAGCCATTCTGTTCTGCAGAGAGGAAAAACAATTCCAGTCTAAATGGGAAACTGATTATAGGCAGCATACCAGAGAGTCAGAGAGTGATTTTTGATAATTTCCCATTTTTGATGTCCCTGGGTATATTTGTTTTCTATGGCTGCTGTAACAAATTACCACAAACGTTATGGCTTAAAACCCAAATTTACTATCATACAGTTCTGAAGGTCAGAAGCCCCGCATAGGTCTCGCTGGGCTAAAATTAAGGCATCTGCAGAGCTCCGTTCTTTTCTGGAGCATCCAGGGGTAAATCTATTTCTTTTCCTTTTCCAGCTTCTAGAGGGCTCCCTCTGGTCCTTGCATAGCCCCGCATTTCAGATTCAGAAAGGGGTGCTGATCCTTCTCGTGCTGCCATCTCTCTCTGACCACAGCTGAGAAAAAGAGTCTCCATTTTGAAGGACTCGTATGACTAGATATGGCCCTCTTGGGTAATACCGGATCCTCTCATCTCAAGGTCCTTCATTTTCATCACATCTGCGAAGTCTCCTTTGCCATGTAAGGTATTATATTGCAAATTGATAAGTTCTGCGATGAGGACGTGGACATCTTTGGGGGCGGCTTCAAGGGGGGACATCAAGGGGGAGGCTTATTCTGCCTCTCACCCCACATCTCCCACATCCAGCTGTGCTTGAGGAGGCCAAATAAAATGTTGAGTAGGATCACAAATTTCTTCTCGGGTTAATTACTCATTTCTCTCTTTCTACTTCCCCTCATTGATCTTTCATTCGCTTTCTACTCTTTTCTCTCCAGATCCTTTCCTTTATCTTTTCCACCCCTGTCTACCTCCTCTGTCAGGTTTGCCTTTTTAGTTTCCCTTATTATCCAAAAGAAGCCGCAAGACCCCGCTTGAGTCAGCTGCCGTTGCTGAGCATCCACTTGGTCCTTGGGTCTGTGCTTCGTGTTATCTGCATCTTCTCCTTTTAAATTTAACTTGGAAGCATCAGTGGCCGCACTTCATTTCAACCTGAACATATTGATCTCTCCTGTGTGCCAGGCTCCCCACAAAGCAGGGACACTACAGAGACCTGGAATCCAACAGACACCTCATGTCCTTCCTGCATGCCCTTGAAACGCCCCTGGTCACTGCAGACACTTTTCCTGCGGGCCAACAGTGGCTGTCTGCATCTATTTGCCTGAGAGCTTTCTGCGGGCTTGATGGAGAAGAGTGCTGAGAACTAATGGCCCAGGAGTCACCCTTAGTCAGCGAGGGATAGCAGTTGGTGAATGAACATTCAGCTTTCTTAGCCCTCAGTGAGACAATTCAGGGGCCTGTCTACACTGGCTCTCAGTGGTCAAGAGTGGGTTGAGCCCCAGTTGCCTGCAGTGGCAATCCAGTCTTCTCCCTTCCTTGTCTAGCTCCCCCTACCCTCACAGAGCTTCCTGTGGGATCATCTCCCAAGTAAACCATTCGCCTGAATTCTCATCTCAGGGTCTGATTTTGGGAGAACCCCAAATGCAACAGAAGACCTGATTCCTGTCCTGGAGAGGATCAGGGAGAGACACACTAACAAGGAGGGTGGTATGAACAGTGTTGGGGACCCAGAAAAATGAGGTCCTGTACAAATGTGCCCTCTCCTTGGCCCCCTACCCCTTTCTTCCTCAAAAAGGATACAGTACCTTTCTGCTGGCTATCTGCAAAATTTCCCGTTTTAGAACTAATGGCGTGGAGCTGGCTACCCCACATGGCAAAGGCAGGAGGCCCCGCTCCTCACATCCAGGGGACAGAAAATAAGGGAGGAAGGGGGTGGGTCTCGTCAGTGACTGGCCCCTTCGTCACTCCAGGAAGCAAAGGTTGGTCAGCGTCTTGCTCGGGGGAGAGGTTCAGGTGGGGCAGCCGAGAGGAGCCCATGTTTTCAGGAGGAGATGTAAAATCAACCTATTTTAGTGCACATCACATCTCTTTGGACCACTGCTATCTGAATTCTTTTTCAGTCTTTCTAGGGTTAGAAAAAGACCTAAATAAGTGGTTGCTCAAAATGACCACAGGTAGGAAGGTTAGAGCAGGAATTGTCCATGGGGTCAGTGGGGGTGGTGGTGCTGGGGGCGGAGAGGGGATATGCCTTCTCAAGGAGAATTGGTGAGGGGCAAGGACACACACACAGTTTGGAAAAAATATATATGCAAATTATATGTTATTCAAAATATCAGTGCAAATTTAAGCTTCTTGATTGGTGGGCTAGAAGGGCATTTGAGAATCTTAGGGGCAAGGATTGAGTTGTTATGATTATATAAAAGGGCAAGGGTTTTTAAGAGTGATTGTCAACACCTTTGATGGTGGGCTATGAGCGAAGCCCGATAACTTTTATGATGATTTCCAAAGTTAGGAACAAGAAATGAGCAGAAGAGAGACACTGCGAGAATGAGGAGACAAGAGAATGAGCTGACAATAGAATGAGCGTAGGTGAGCTGAGAAAAAGTTCTTGAAGACTCAGGAGGGGAAAGAGCCCTCCCTCACCCTATCTGCACTCTGGAGCAACCAAAGGTGTCTATGAGGGGAGGGCTTTTGCTTACGGTGGAGGCACGGGTTGGGTGGAGAGGCGAATTTTGGCCACAAATACTTTTGTGAATTCATTACTCATTCAACAAAGGTTACTGAGGACCTCCCATGCCAAGACAATGTGCCTGGCACTGGGAATATGGTGATTTCAAGGCAGTTCCATGTCTGGAGGGAAAGATGGGTACTCGTCAACTATTACGCAGCAACCTTGGAAGCATGGGGGCTGGGGTAAAAAAAATCCAGAGAAAGTCACAAGTCAGCTGAGGCCTGGAGGATGGAAAGAGGTTGCCTGGTAAAGTAGGTGGGGGATGTTCCAGGCAAAATAAGGAACTGGTGCAAAGGTACAGATAAGAAGGATGTTCAGAGAATGAAAATCCATGTAGCTGTGGCTCAGACAGCAGGAGGGAGAGTGGCAAGAGGCGGGCTAGGGAGATTAGCAGGGCCTGCTTCATGAGGGACCTTGCAGGCCGTGCTAGCAGCTTAGATTTGATTCTCAGGGCAGTTGGAGCCCACCCAGCAGGGAAGTGATGTGTTAACAATAGTTAACATCTGCTGAGTGCTTGCAACCGGCCAAACTCTCTTGGGTTCTTCTACTGTTGTTATCCCTCTTGTCCTCAAAATACTATGTGATTGGAACAGTGACTCTGGTTTGGAGGATAAATTGTCTGGTTCCCCTAGGTTGGGACAATGATTATTCCCATTTTACAGATAACAAAACTAAGGCTCAAAGATGGTATGTGATTTGCCCAAGTTCACTCGACAACCAGGTGGTGGAGAAAGGATTTAGTTGCAGGTCTCTGTGCTGTGGAAGCCTGGTAGTTAAAACACTTCTCTCTCTGTCCCCCTGGCTTAGAGTCTTCTTTAAAGTGACTGCTCTGCAGAGGCGCAGGGCAAAGCCGAAAGCAGAGAGAGCAGCTGAGGGCTTGTGCAACAGTCTGTAGAGAGCTGCAGATGCTGGGCCCGATTAGTGGGCATGGAGAAAAGGGGGGACTGAGGGGCCGGCCTGGTGGCGCAGTAGTTAAGTGCACACGTTCCTCTTCTCAGCGGCCCCGGGTTCGCCAGTTCGGATCCCGGCTGCAGACATGGCACTGCTTGGCACACCATGCTGTGGTAGGCGTCCCACATATAAAGTAGAGGAAAATGGGCACGGATGTTAGCTCAGGACCAGTCTTCCTCAGCAAAAAGAGGAGGATTGGCAGCAGATGTTAGCTCAGGGCTAATCTTCCTCAAAGAAAAAAAGAAAAGGGGGGACTGAGACACATTTAGGAAGCAGAAAGAACAGGATGGGGAGGGTATTGGAGAGGGAGATGCTTTCCTTCCACAATATATTTTTGAGGTTAATTTATCGCTTTTAATTATATTACATTAAACAAATATACCAAAAGGTACATCCATTATTTTGCTGGCATTCAGGTTGTTTTGCTATTATGAAAAATGCTCCTGGCATGCTAGAAACAGATCCAAAATTGCACATTCTTTCTTCGGTTCCTACCATGGAACTATGCACAGTTCCATATATTTTAACATTTGCATATGACTAAAGGCAATTAGGTAGTAATCGTATGAGTAGATTATTGAGTTTTGAAATGTGATTTCCTTCTCTGAGTATTTTTCCTCACTAAATTATTTTTCTATTATTATAATTGGGTATTTGCCCATTGGAATTACTATTGGTAATGATGGGAATGGAAGGGCCACAGAATCCATGGTCAAAAAATGTTCAAATAACTTTTCTAAGAAATTAGAACAATTGGAGATGGTAAAAATGCAAATAAAAGAAACATGGGCGAAATATGACTAGCACATTCTTCATCTGTGAAATGGATATAATAATGCCTGCCACAAGGATTGGTATAATCCTTACATGGAGTAGTATAGATGAAAGTTTCTCTAAAGTTACAAAGTACTATATAAATGCTGTGTGTTTAGTATTTATGCCTTCTGGAACTCCAACAAATTTAAGTAGATTATTGTATCATATGAAAAGTTAATGCTAGCATGCAAAAATATTTTACTGAAAGGAAAACACAGAGACAGAAAACCACATGACACCAATGCATGGCTTTGTGAATTATCACACGGTGAATGTCCTGTAACCACTACCCCAGGCAAGACATAGAATATTGCCGTCTACGAAATCCCTTCCCCCTCCGTTTGTCCCATCCATGTCATAGACCCACTCTCCCCACTATCCTGACTTTTAAAAAAATTATTGCCTTGTGTTTCCGTTTATTTTATTTTTACCCGAATGTGCATCCCTAAACTTTATGATATAGTCTTGCCTTTAAACAGTTATGATATGTCTTTCAAGGCTCTTTTAATCTACCTTTTTTCTCCCTTGCAATTTAAGGCCAGGCTCACTTGACCGGCAGTTTCCCACAGTCAAGACTTTGTTGACTGCACACGCATGGTGCAACTCAACAGCCTCCTCTCTTGTCTGCATTTCCTGCACACCGGCAGCTGGATCCAGAACCTTACTCAGACTCAGGTTAGACTCTTTGGCCAGACAAGCGAGCGGTGCCAAGTTCTTTTGCAGGAGGCCCATGATTTTCTGATTTCTGATGTGAGGAGCTATTGAGGTGCAGTGCCTAAGTCCATACATAATAGGAGGCTGCAAAATAGTCATATTCTGACACTATCATTTCTTTGCCATTCATTCATTGGACCTTTTTTATAAAGAGATACTTCTCATCTACGATTTGGTTACTCAGTTGTCTAGTTCATGTAAAAAAGGCAGGAAAAAATACTTGACTCTTTCCCTTTATTTAACAATTTTCAAGATAAAGGATTGCTTTCCTTTCAGCCTCCTAAGGTGATTTATTTTTCCCATAAAGTCATTATGAACTCATGGATTTAAAGGTATTTGATGGGTTAAGTCCTTTGCTATTGGGCCAGTTCTCTCCAGTTAACTTTCAAAGTCAAAAGTTCTTGTTATTAAACCTTCCTCCACTTTCCCACTGCCTCTGCTTTACCATTTTTTGTCTAGATAATAGAAACTTCTTTCTGATTCCAATCTCACCTCTCCTCCAGTTCTTCTTCTTTTTTATACATTTAATTTTATTTTGACGTTTAGCATGTACAAAAAAGGGCACAAAGCATAATGTGCAGCTCTAGGAGTTATCACCAAGCAAACACTCAGTCCTAAAATAGAGCTTGCCAGCACCCCTGAAGCCCTGTCCACATCTGCCCTCCCAGACATCATGCCCTCCCTCCCTTCCCACTTTTCTGAATTCTGACACCGCGGTTGGGTTTTGACTTTCTATTAACATCATGTAAATGGAATTATATGGTATGCTTTTGTGTTTGGCTCCTTTTGCTTAAGGTCACATTCATCAGCTTTTTTCCATGTTTTGCATGCATTGTGGTTTAGCACCCCACTGTACAAATATACCACAATTTTATTTACCCATTCTTCTGTAGATGGACATGTAGGTTGTTTCCGGTTTGGGACCGTTGTGCATAATGCTGCTATGAACAGTTTTGTACACATCTCTTGGTGTACACGTGCACATATTTTGTTGGGTCTATTTCTCAGATGGGAATGTATGATTCATAGAGTGTGCATATCTTCAAACTTAGTAGTTAATTCCAGTTTTCCTAATTTCTTGTACCAATTTAAAATCCTACCAGTAGCAAGAAGGAGCTCCCATTGTGCCATATCTTTGTCAGCCTTGGTACTATCAGTCATTCAATTTTAGTCATTTTAGTTATGTGATATTTTGTTGTAGTTTTAATTTGCAGTTCTGGTTACTAATGAGATTGTAGACTTTTTTTGTGTGAGGAAGATTCACCCTGAGCTAACATTTATTACCTATATTCCTCCTTTTTGTGTGTGAGTCACCACCACAGCATGACCAACGAGTGGTGTAGGTCCACACCCTGGATCTGAACCCACGAACCGCAGGCTACCAATGTGGACCATGGGAACTCAACCACTATGCCATGGGGCTGGCCCAAGATTGAGCACATTTTCATTTGTTTATTGTCCATTTGGATATCCTTTCTTTTGAAGATCCTGTTATATATATTTTTCTATTGGTTTGACTATCTTTTTTTGAAGATTGATTTGTATAAGTTCTTTACATATTCTGAATACAAGCCCTCTGTCAGCTATATGTGTTGCAAATATCTTTTCACAGTCTTCCCTTCTCACTCTCTTCATAACCTCTTGATGAACAGAAGTTCTTGATTATAATGCAGTCAAATAACAACCCAAACTTCTTAATGGCTAGTGCCTTTTATGTCTTTTTAAGAAACATTTCCCTACCCTGCCATCATTACGATTAATTACTGTGTTGCTTTTCACACTTAGATCTATAATTCACTTGGAATTTTGAATACACTGTAAAGTAGGAGTCAAGTTTCTTTTCTTCCCACATGAATAGCCACTTTTCAGCCTATCAGTCTCATGTGACATCAGTAGATATCTCCTTGGTCACCTCCCCCAGCTCCAGGAAAAATGCTTCAAAATGCTGACCCCATCACTCTGGATTTCCATCTTGGCCCATAATTCTTCACTACCTTGTTAGCTCTCTGATATCTTCAAGGAGATGTTTTGTTTTTGTTATTTTATTTTGTGCTGCTTTTTCTATTTATCCTCAGAGAGAGGGTTGATCCAGATTATGTAGTCCACCATTATCCAAAAGAGAGAGCCCTCCAATTCATCCTTCTCTGTTGTTGCCAATTATGACTTCTAAAATATAAATTTTGAAAAACCATCTCACTCCTTTGCTTAAAACATTTCAATCACTCCTGAATACTTTTGGGGAGCATTTTCCAATGTGTATTCTGGGTCCCTCTATAAGGGTTATAGGGAAAATATAAAGTTTCTGTGGTCAGATACTTCTTCCTAAGAGTTTGGAATATGCTTGTATAAACAGCATTATGCAGGGGTCTGTACCACAGGCATCCTCAGGACCTGTGGTGTACAATGTGCATCGTGGGAAGAGTATTACAAAAGTGTTTCCCAAATCTACTTGACCACAGAGCCCTTTCCTTCCTAAGAATCTCAGAAAACTACTCTCCCACAGAATGCATTGGAAAGTGCTGCTTTAGGTGCAAAACGACTTCCTGTGTAGGATGCATGATCTGCCGTCTATGTTTCTAGCCTCACCTCTCCGTTTCCCACACTCTGCTCCAGCCCGTTGGAGCCACTTACATTTTTCTGTACTTTCTGTGATCTAGTTTGTCCTTTGGTTGCTGCCTGGAATGTCTTCTTTGCTTCTTGGCCTGATTAGCTGAGACTTACCCTCCACAGTGTGACCTCATCTTCTCTAGGGAACTTCTTTGACCTCCTGGGTCTTTGGAGTCTCTCCTCTGTTCTTTCAAAGCTACCCCCTGGGATTCCTTCTCTTCACAGTTCTGATATGACAGCAGTAGCATTGTCTGCTTCCCTTCAAGCTCCCATCCTCAACTGGGTGCTCCAGGAGAATAGAGCTGGGCCTGTCTTTCATCTCACTCCCTGGTGCTTCAGTATGTCAGACATTCAATGATGGTCCCAATCATTCATTCACTTATTCCAATATTCACTGAGTGTCCCTCATGGGTCAGGCCCCATGCTAGGAGCAGAGAAGTAAACAAGATGGTGAAGT
This sequence comes from Equus asinus, assembly GCF_041296235.1. NCBI lineage: Eukaryota > Metazoa > Chordata > Mammalia > Perissodactyla > Equidae > Equus > Equus asinus. The sequence continues at coordinate 110,392,050 of NC_091791.1, read as the reverse complement.
CAGCCTGGATTTCCCATTCCCATAGATATGAATGTTCCTCAGACAAGTCAGCACTGAAAATGCCTGAAAAGACTCTGTTGGCTTATGCTAGTTCCACATCAACCTCCAGGCAGTGCAGGGCTGCCTCTAGATGCTGTCAAATAAATCGTCTTCATCCAGTGAGCCTGTGGCTTGTCTGCAGCCAAGGAGAGGCTGGAAACCAGAGTCTCTAGGGGCCTATAATGTGCTGTAGTCTGTAGATTCTTAACTAAAGCTAAGATCTACAAGAGTGTTCACTCGCATATGCATGTGGTCCTGTAGGATAAACACTTGCCGTTTTGCTTCTAAAAAGCAATATCATGTATCTCAGCATGAGAGGAGATGTTCCAACAGGGCTCAGCCCTCAGTCAGCTGTTTGGGTTAAGATCATCTTTCCTCTTAGACTTTATGGGTGGAAAATGAGTTTTCATTAAGTTCTGGTGCAAGTAAAAGGTTGAGTACCTTGCATTGCTATGACGGGTAATAAAATAGTAATTATTATTATATGGAAACAGCAGCAATAACAATGGTGGCTATCATTTATTGAATGTCCACCATGTTCTAACCAATGATCAGTAAATGCCCTGTTTTGAATGGAGTGCTGTCCCAAATACTAACCAACTTGTTTGGAAGACAACATGGTTCAGTGGAAATCATGTGCTTTCCGACAGACCTGAGTTCGGCTTTCAGCATTGGTAGTTATTAGCTGTGTGACTTAGGCAACTTCTTTACTTCTCTGAACTTCAGGGTCCTCTCCTGTAAAATGACAAACTCGGGCTCATAAAGTGGTTAAGCAGAATGAAAAATAACGTGTGGTTTGCCCTTCACCTAGTACCTGGTACGTAGTCAGTGCTCAAAGCTTATTTGCTTTTCTTTGTGGCACACTGGACACCTCTCTCTAAGCGTTTTGGACTTGTGGGCAAGGGCAGGGATGGGTCCTGGACCTCATATCTGAAGTCCCTGCTTGGGGCTTCTCTTTGCCCAGGACCATGAGCACTGTGGGGTTGTCCAACTTTGGTTTGTGAGAATTTCTGCTGCCTGGAATCTCTTCCTTCTGAGTTCCCTGTACCCCACATTGGGTGCCTTTATTATGGACTTGGATCTCAAGCAACCCTGAGCTCATGAAATGTTGAGATCCTCTTCTTCGTCCAAACGAGTTGCAGAGAAACATGGATTTTAGTGAAATGTGCTGAAGGCCCCATGGAAGTGCAGCCTGGGAGAAAACGGCCAGTGATGGCTCTGTGGGGCAGTTGTGTGGGCCAGTCCAATTCTGCTTACAACTCTCCATGGGGGAGTTTGGGTCTCAGGCCTGCATGGCTCAGTCCAGTTCTGGGGAGGGCTGGTGAGGGGCTGGGAACATGGCTTGTTCACTTATTGATGTCCTTTCTGAATTATAACAGACTAATACCCACTACCTGCCAGATTTGCACAGTTCATTATCTCTAGTCCTCACACAAACATCCTCTGAGGGATGAGTAGGCTTGAAGGCCTGTGAGGATTAAAAAGCTTGTGTGGGGGGCCAGTCCAGTGGCCTAGTGGTTAAGTTTGGCATGTCCTACTTTGGCCGTCCAGGTTTGGTTCCCAGGCACAGACCTATGCCACTCATCAGCAGCCATGCTGTGGCAGTGACCCACATACAAAATAGAGGAAGATTGGCACAGATGTTAGCTCAGGGCAAATCTTCCTCAGTAAAAAATTAATTGATTAATAAAAAGCTAGTGTTCAAAGACCCTGGCATTATTTCTGGTGCATTTTTGGCCCCCAATATGTAGGAGCTATTATTCAGATGCTCAGGCTTAGAGAGGTTAAGTAACTTAACCAACAGCTGGACTTGATCCCACATCTTAAATGACTCCAAATCCATCTGTTTCATTTCTCCACCAAGACTTTTCTACAAATAGAAAGGGCAGAGATATTCTAGGGGGAATTAAATATGTAAATATTATATTGACTACTTATTGAATAAAGGAGATATAAATATTTATTGAATAAGCACATGAATGAGTGAATGAATGAATGGATGCCTGAATAAAATATGACTGTTTTTCTTCTGTAGGAAACGTGTTTTATGGAGCCTTCCAGAAAGACTGGTCTTAAATTCCTTCCTCCATTCCCACCAACCCACTTCACTCCTACCTCTGAACACTCTATAGCTCAGTCATGAGGTACATTGTGGTAGTAATTGAATCCTGAGGTTCTTGGAAGTATCAACAAAGTTTCCTAAATGAAACAAATTTTTGTCTCATTTTCCTGGGTTAAGCCAATATCTTCATATATTTTTAGATTTGTATGCATATTTGTTCAATGTGTATTTAGAGATTAACTATATGCCAGATACTCATCTATGTGCTGGCAATAGAAAGATAATTAAGAAGGAGCAGGGAAGGCTCTGGAAGAGTTCATAATCTAGTCACCAATCAGATACGATAGTTCTGTGGGAACACAGAAATATTGTCTTAATGGATCAATAAAAGTTTGCCAGACAGAGGGAATAGCGTATGCAAAGGTGCAGAGGCCTGGGAGACCATTGCTCTTGTGGGAGCTTCAAGTTCAGTTACAGCTGGAGGGGCCATGCAGCAGACAAGTTAGAGAATGGGTATTGATTCCTGTTCTGACACCTCCCAGCTTTGTGATCTTGGGCAAATTATTTAATTCTCTATGTATCAGTTTCCTTTTTTTAAGCCTGAGATACTGATGATGATGGCAATGATGATGATAAAAAAAAAAGGTAGTTTATAGCCATTATGTGCCTGGTGTCGTTCTAAGTGATTTACACTTACTGACTCATTTTATCTTCAAAATACCCTCATGAGATAGGAACTACTATTTTCCCCATTTTAGAGACAAAGAACCTGAGGTAAGCACCTCAATGAGTTATTGAGATGATTCGACGAACAGAAATATGCATGTGTGTGCACACCATATGTGTGAAAAATCTACTATCAGGACTCTTTGTTCAGAAACTATGGTTCTTTGGATTGTGAGGTAACAAAAAGAAATGAGATTTGACTGATTACAAAGTCTTAGAGTATTTTTGTTGGTATTATGGTCTGCTACATTCTGAGAGCAAGGCGTAGATCCTTCCTACTATGTTTTTAAAGAAATGATAGGGAAAAATCCTCACTCATTGAAGCATTTTACAACTCTCTCCCAAGATCAGATTCCTCCTGCTACTCTGACTTCCTTAGACGTTATCAGGGGTGAATCTTGACAGCCTGCTGCTGTGAACTTTGCTCCCTGTTGAGAAATGCTTATCTCATGATATCCTTTCTGATATTCTTGTGGGCACTCTCAGCATCTTGCATCATGAAGTCAGCCGGACATTTTGGAGCTGAATCCTTCTCTAGTTTTAGCACCAAAAGATCAAACAAATGCTCAACATTCCACAAAACCTACATGACCACTAGGAGAAAGACAAAGCCATCTAAAACGATGTAGGAAGACAGCATGTTCCCAGCTGGCTCTTAATGGATGAGGACCAGTGGGATCATGAAGAAGCATCAATAGGGGAAAAATAAAGAGTTCGGCGGAGGAGCTCTGATTCCAAAACTCTGTGCATAGGAATATGATGGGCTAAATAAGGAGAATGTGACCAGATCGAGGAGGATCTTACGGGTTAGATTACAGAGTCTGAAAGTCTTCTTGTAGTCACTGGGAAAATTGTGAAGGATTAAACCAGTGAAATGACAAGATTTGAAGTTTACAGAGATGATTCTGCAAGAGTGGAGTAGATAAATGGGAAGGTGCCATAGAATAGGAGAGGAAGATGAGTTAAGGGGCTATTGCTCTGTCACACTGCAAAAGGATGAGGCTTTGAACTCAGACAGAAATAGTGTATTGGTAGAGAAGGTGGCATATCTGTGAGATAATTAGGAAGCAAAGATTGCAGGACTGAGAATGATCTAAAGTCAATGAGAAATTTTTCATAGCCTTACTATGGGCTTCCCTAGAAGACCTTGAGAAAGGATTTGGATGTAAGTTGTTGATTTAGGAAGAGCTTTCAGGAAGTGCAGGTATTTCACTGGGGCAAGAACTCAAGTCCTCCTAACAGTAAGTAAGGAAGGGAAGGGAAGGAAGCCAATACGGGATAGCTTAATAAGCAAATTGCCACTGTGGGCAACTGGGGTGCATCCTACTGTGGTCCTCTGGGAGACTGTGTAGAACACGCCTCAAAGTTGTCCCACCCAAGGGGCAGGAGCCGGGGTATTTATCCTCCAACTGCTATCCATCATTGTTGAGAGCTGCTCACGGGGACAGACATTAACTCTGATGTTCCCAGTCTTCCCTAGAGCTGGACACGTTTCTCCCCACGAAACAGGTTCTATTAGTGAGAATAAGATTGACAGCAATCAGGCACAAAGCTCCTGCAGACAGAGAAAGCCCAAAGGACTGAAGGTGCTCACAGTAAGAATCCCTGGGCATCTACTAGAGGGTGAGTGCTACAGGGATATATATGATGCTAATAGGATATGCTACAGCTCCCTTGAGTTTTTCTTCTGAGAGGAGGTAATGGAGAAAGTTTGGTAGTAAGCCTGCATCTCAGGACAATAAGGTCACCTGGGATGGCAGATGAATATAGCCTCCATTTGGGGCTCATCCACGACAGGTTGGATGCCCTGCTGGAGATGAGCCTGGACCACTCTGATCAGCCTAGAACCTGTCCTGCCCACATCTGCACTGGACCTAGAACCTCAGCCTTATGGGTTTGCCAATGCTCACTGACTTAAAGGAACATGAGGGCTCTGTCAGCAGAAGGGTTTTATTGCTACTGGCAGAACTTTTGTGAAATGATAAAAATGAGCTAACCGTATCTCACAAAAAACTACTCAACAAAGATGTATACAGGCTGATGTGATTAGATTACCCATTAATAAATAAAAGCACAATCTTGTTGGTTGTGATGAATGCCAGAGAGGTGACCCAGATGATGGAACCCCTTTCTCCATTCTGTCGGTGCACTCATCGGTTATGCAGCCATGAATGCCACTTGCCTCTTGCATCTTCAGGCTGAGAAATGGGTGGTTTCATAAAGATGTCTAACTCAGTAGAATGGTAATTATTTTAGGAAAACTGGAAACTGATTTAATTCACCCAAAGATAGGATTTTCTTTCTTCTTTCAGATTGGGTCTTTAAAGGCAACATATTTTATTCAGACTAAGCTGCAGAAATGGCTAAATGTCTCTGTGCTTTGGGCACAAACACAGGCCATGACTCCTTGAAAGGGTACACCACAAATCAGGTCATGATTGATGTCTTTGCTCTGTGAAGGTCACCTCATTTCATCTTCCAGTGTCATTGATTCTAAGTCTAGGTAGCTGTGGAATCTGTCTCTTCTGTCCATGCCCATCACCACTGCCCCAGTTCAAACCCCATTACCTCTTACCTGGTGTCTCAATAGCCCCCTTCTTCATCCACTTCTTTGTACCTTTAACCCCACGCTATTCTGTCTCCATCCTAGAAACCCCTGCCGGGGTGGTCTTCCCCAAGCCCCAACTGATTGTGTGATTTGATTGTTTAAAACTCTCCCAGCACTTCCCATTGCCTAAACTGGTGGTCTGCAGATGGAATCTGATTGGTAGAGGTCTTTTATTTCACCAGGTCAATATCCACTTGTAATAGTAGTTTTGGAAGTCTTTTCACTGGAACAAGAGCTTTAAGGAGATTTCAGCCCTCACCACTCTTCTATTTTCTGCACGTCTGTGTTGCTTGCCTGACATTTATTAGCATTTGGGATTGTGACCCCTACCTGCTGTAAATGGGCTCATAGTAGCTGCCTTCTGCCTGCTTTTCCTGCATTGTCGTTGGCATTCTCATGTGCCTATTAAATTAGAGAACATTCTAGAATATCCTGTGCTTTCTTATGCCTCCAAGGCTTTCCAAATGCTATTATTGGTGCCTGAAGTGCTTTTTCCACGTATGATTTCAGACTCATTCAAATGTCAGGTACTTGGCAAAGTTTTTTCTGACCTCCTCATATTGAATTGGCTACTCTTGCCTTTGGGTCCTCAGTATATGATTCATTCATTCCTTCACTCATCCAGTCTACAATGTATTACACAACTATGGGATATGAGGTGCTGAGAGAGATATTGTGAATATAAAGATATCCAAGGCGTAGACTTTACCTAAAGGGCCATCATTGTCGGGAAGACTGAAATAGGTCGGCTTGGCTAGAATGAAGGGTGTGAATGGATCGGAGAGGAGATAAAGTTGGAAAAGGCAGCTCTGCAAATCCCAGAGCACCTTGTCAGCTATGCCAAGTATGGAATTTATCATGAACATTGCATGAAGGATTTTCACAAGAGAGTGAAATGATCAGACTTGTGCTTTCTAAATGTTTCTTTTCTGGAAAAGGGAGGCTGGATCAGAGGGAAGTTAGACAGTTAGGATTTTGCGGCCATGAACTTGGTGGCAGATGCTGAGGGGCGGAACCACGGTAGCCACAGTAGGAAAGGACAGGAGGGAATGGATGCGGCGGGAGGAGGAATTATCACTCAGTGAATAACTGATTGGTTGTGGGAGGCGAGGGAAAGGGTGACAAAAAGGGCAAATATCAGTTTTCTCAGTGGGCGACTGCTGATGGTGGAGCCACTGAAATGAGAAATACAAGAGAGAAGGTGGAATAGCTTTCAGGCAAAGACCAGAAGTTTAGTTTTGAACTTGTCAGTTTGGTTTCTTAAAATTTGTGCGTGTGTGTGTATGAGGAAGATTGGCCCTGAGCTAACATCTCTTGCCAATCTTCTTTTTGCTTGAGGAAGATTGTCACTGAGCTAACATCCATGGCAATCTTACGCTTTTTTATTCAGGATGCTGCCACAGCATGGCTTGACAAGTGGTGCTAGGTCCATGCCTGGGATCTGAACTGGCAGACCCCGGGCTACTGAAGCAGAGTGGGCGAACTGAATCACTACACCAATGGGCTGGCCCCTTAGAAACTTTTCAAATAAAAATTGTGTATATTTAAGAAGTACAACAGGTTGATTTGATATATGTATTCATAGTGAAATGATTACCATCATCAAGCTGATTAACACATCCATCTCTTACACAGTTGCCATCATTTTTTTCTTTTTTTGAGGTGAGAGTGCCTGAAATCTACTGCCTTAGCAACTTTCCATTATTCAATACTTGTCAGTTTGTTGAGTTGCTGATTTTGATCTGCCCATGGAACAGCCAAGTGCATTAGGGAGCTGGAGCTCAGGGATGGGTGTACCCTAGAGTGTGGGCACCATCCCCAGCTGGGAGTAGCTGAAGCCATGTTGAGTGAGCATGGGAGAGAGAAGGAGCATTGGGCCTGGCCGAACTTTGAAGAAGGCAACAAAGGCAAAGAAAAAAGAGCCATCCCCTGACCATCAGAGAGGTAAAATGAAACCCAGAAGGCAGTATGATTCCACAGGACTCAAGTCCCCAAAGAGAATGTTCCTCTATCAATGAATCCCAATGTGATGATAATTTTGGTGGCCACATCCCACTATTAAGCTTATTTTTAACTATCCTATATATTATTGTGTACAGGCTGTTGTTAAGCCACCTGTCTCCCTTTTAATACTTCTGTGATTATTTTCTGGGGCAGGAGTCCTTCTGTGCAGGATTTATCCTTGCTAAATTTCGTCTGAAGAGACCTGCTCCATTGTTTTAGCCTGTCAACGCCTGTGAGGGATGTCAGTGGTTGTCCACACTCCACCCCCTGGTTCCTTCCAGCTTCAGTCGTCTACACATATGAAGAGCATATGTCAGAAGTGAAAAAATAAAATAAGTGAAGCAATATAAATAAGAGAAAAATTAAAATATTCTGGAAGTTCCACGTGGCCTATAAGAAAGCTCCTTTGAAATGGCATTGACTCTGTCATTCCTGGCTGGGTATAGCTGTGGGTCTAGTTATTTTATTTTATGTTTTTTAGAGTTTAACATTTGGTTGTGTTTTTTCTTTTAAGGTAAAATTTCTATACAATATAATGCAAATAGCTTGAGTGTACTATTCAATGAGTTTCCACAAATGTACAAATCTATGCAACCAGAATGCAGAATGTTAATATCACCCCATAAAGTTATCTCATGCCCCCTTACCACTTCCCAATCGCCCAACACTCCACAGGAAAATACCATTCTGTTTTTTTCCCACCGTAGATGAGTTTTGCCTGGCCTAGAAATTCATGTAAATGGAATCATATATACTCTTTCAAGTGAGGCTTTCTTCACTCAGCATATTCTTTTCAGACTCATCCACTTTGTTACTTGTTTCAGTAGTTCATTCCTTTCTATTGCTGAGTAATATCTCATCGTGTGAAGATACCTCAGTTCAATTATCCATTGTCTTACTGATGGACACCGCTATGAACCTTCTTGTGTTAGTCTTTTTTGTATATACTTGTTTTCATTTCTCTTGAGTAAATACTGATGAGAGAAATTGTTGGGTTATATATGTCTAGTTTTAGAAGAAATTGTGAAGCCTTCCTCCAGAGTAGTCGGATGATGTTTCACTCCCACCAACAATGTATGAATGTTCCAACGGCTCCATATCTTCACTAACATTTAGTAGTATTAGTCTTTTCAATTTTGGCCAAACTAGTGGGTGTGTTTTGTTAGCTACTTGTGGTTTTATTTTGCATTTCCTTGGTGACTAATGATGCTGGACGTCTTGTGATGTGCTCATTGGACATTCATATCTCTTCCTTTGTGATGGTTCTACTCAAATTTTTTGTTCTTATTACTGACTTTCAGGAATTCTGTATGTACATTGATACCAGTATTTTGTGAGATATATGTTTTACATATTTTTCTCCCATCCTGAAGATTATTAATTTCCTTTCTTTTTTTATTAATTTATATTTTAATTTTTTAAGTATTAATTTTTTATTTTATTTTTTCAAGGTTTTTTTTTAATTTAAGCAACATTAGTTTATGGCATTACATAGCAGTGTGTGAATGAGAGTTCTCTTCTCTCCACATCCTCTCTAACACTTGTTATTTCTTGTCTTGTTAATCCCAGCCATTCAGACTTGAGTGAGGTGATATCTCATTGTAGTTTTGATTTGCATTTCCCTAATAATTAGTGATGTTGAACATCTTTGCATGTGTCTGTTGCCCATCTGTATGTCTTCTTTGGAAAAATATCTGTTCAAATCTTTCACCTATTTTCTTAATTGGGTTGTTAGTTTTTTTGTTGTTGAGATTTATGAGTTCTTTATGTATTTTAGGTATTCACCCCTTATCAGATAAATAGTCAGCAAATATCTTCTCCCAATTGTTAGCTTGTCTGTTCATTTTGTTGGTGGTTTCCCTTGCTGTGCAAGAACTTTTTGGTTTGATGTAGTCCCATTTATTTATTTTTTCTATTGTTTCCCTTGCTCAGTCAGACGTGGTACTTGAAAATATGCTGCTAAGACCAGCGTTGAAGAGTATACTGCCTATGTTTTCTTCTAGAAGTTTTATGGTTTCAGGTCTTACACTCAAGTCTTTAATCCATTTTGAGTTAATTTTTGTGTATGGTATAAGATAGTGGTCTACTTTCACTCTTTTGCCTGTGGCTGTCCAGTTTTCCCAACTCATGGCATGGATTCCTCTAATGTTTTCTTGACTGTGGTGATTATCCATTTATTTCTTCTCAACGTCATATTCACTCTTCAGTCCCCTACCGGCCAGGATGCACCTGTGAGTCTCCATCACACTGAGCATGATGTTAAGCTTCATCAGCAGAGGGTGCTGAAGGGTCAGTACAGGAGGAAGGGGCTTCTCTTCCTGCTTCCACTCACTGCATTTTTACTTTTTTTCTGGCTCCTACTGCGTGGATAGTCAGGGATGTGGCTGTAGGGGGAACTTTTGGTTGTTCTCTGCCCTACCCCATGCCCAGAGCACCCACACCCCTGGCTTAACAATTCTTTATATTAAATTTCTCATCCTTATTGGGGCAGGCACTTCTTTTACCATCTTGCCATCTCTCATCAGCTTTCTGTCTCCCACTGCATCCAGATTGGTCCATTGAGTTCCATAGTTAAGAAATACTTGGGATAAGACTTTGACAATGAAAGTTGATGGCACAATTATCCATGTGATGGGAAAAGGCCTTTTCCATGAGTGGAAGTCCCTTAGAAGGAGGCAGAGAAAACTGTAGCTGCATTGACTCAGCTGGCAATGGCGGGGTGGGGCTGAGGGACACTGTGGGCTGGTGCTGTTACTGAACCCAGGTTCGTGTTTGCCCATCACCCAGAAAGCCAAACACCGAGACAATGAGATTGCAGCAGAGAGAGAGTTTAATCACAAGGCAGCCAAGTGAGGAAGCGAGAGAATAAGTCCCAAATCTGCTTCCCCAAAAATAGGGTCTAGGGATGTTTATGGGGTAGAGAGACAAGGTGGTCTGAAATGTGGGGGTAGGTGATTGGAGGTGAGAAGAGGTGAGGTAATTGATGATCTGCGCAAGCATAGTCAGACTTCATGCCTCTTCATAGGATGCATGTTCACAAAATGGCAGCATTAGCATGATCTAAGGGTGGAATTTTTAGCCTCTTGACATCAAAAGGTCACTTATCAGACATCTACACAGGCCCAGTTGGTGGGTTGGTGGTCTCAACTGGCCTGAAGTGGACACGGGGTTCTCATTCCTGAAAAACAGCTCACACACCCATTACCATGGTGACCCAGGCTCCAGGGAGATGTTATCTGTAGGAGCCTAGTGGGAGTCAGATGGCAAATTGCCTAAATAGCACAGTTAACCATGGGTGGGTAAACAGCTAAAAGCTATAATCAGTAATTGCAAAAAGGAAAAAAATCGTTAGTATCTAGCTACTTAATCATCAATGGCTAACTGTTTGCCAGTTTCAGTGGCTGCCAGTTCTCCAAGAACAAACAAAGGCATTGCCAAGGTGGGCCACAGGGAGGATGTTTCCCTAAATGTGACTTCCTGGTGACCTGCCTGGGAACCACCAGTGCAGTTGGATAAAAATGATAAAAAATGATGCTCTAAATCTTTTAAATGAGCATTCCAGGGGGTATGCCCTAGGAATCTTCATTTAAATCTCCTACGGGAATCTTTAAGCACAGGAACAACATGTGGCCCCCTGCTGCGGGGAATGCCTCCGCCAAAGGCCCTTTCATGAAGGAGGGGGCACCTGGAGATGGTTCCGAGCTGTCAGCTGGGCCCTCAGAATGGGATTTCACAAAGAGGGGGGTGGTTCTGATCCCAGGGGTTAAAGAGCCCAGCTGCGAACACTATTTAGGGACTGAGTGAGGAAGATTTATTTGGAAAGAAAAAAAAAAAATGAGGAGGAAATGGCCATTTCTGGCCTGTCCTGCAGGACTGCCCGGGAGCAGGCAGAGGCCCAGCACGTTTACTCAATTTAAGGATGCGGTGGCCCAGCGGCAGCAGAATGATTGGGGTGAAGCAGGTTAGCAGGACTGTCTGACAGGGGTGGCATGGGTGGAAATGTGAACTCATCCACATAGGACAGGCTTCAGAACAACATGAGAGACCCATCAGCAGAAGGATGTGACAATGGCCCTGGTGGGGACACCCAGCAGTGGTGGATCAGTGCCCAGCGTGCCGAGCACTGCCTTAGGCACTTGTTCATCCTGCCAGTGCCCTGCCACATGCCCTTTTAGGTCCCCGCTTCCCATCCTGGGCTGTCCACTGTGTCCCCCGAACCCCTGTTAGCAGACTTTCCTCTGCCTCTTGGAGCATAGCCAGATTGCCATAGGGAGAGCTGCGTGTCAGAGGGCTAATGGTCCTGGGGGCCCCCTCAGCAAGTGCTTTTAAATTCATGACAGATATGTATCTTTGGGATTTGAGCATGAGAAATCAGAATTACTGGAAATTCCTAAAATCATAAGTTATTCTGTATTGCAGTTGTGTTGACAAAGGGAAAGTCGCCTTTAGTATTTTTATAGTATTTTTTAAAGTATTTTAGTGATATTTACAAAACTTGTAGCCTAAAGCAAATATTCAAATGCTGGAAAACACCAGTGAACATTAAGGGATAGAATTTGAATGTTACATTTAACATGCAGCATCTTCACGGGCTCCATAGCACTACACAGCCACGTGTCGAAATGGCCAATTTAAGGACTGACTTAATTGCTTCCTAAACTTGTTATTTCTTGGAACATCAACAGCATTCCCAGGACTTGTATAAGGTAGTCTATGCATATAAACTTATTAATATTCATTGCATTTGCAAGAATGACATTAGCAGCAGACAGGACCAGGAACACAATCTTGTCACACGTTCACAAAAGGAGCAAGACTGATTAGCTTGTGAGATTTCTCTGCTGCGTGCTCCCGCCTGGTGCCTGGAAACGTGGGCCTTAACCTTCCACTCTACCTGCCAGCCTCTCCTGCTCCAACCCGACTCAGTGGGTTTGCTTGAACCAATGACATCTCTACGTTGATTGCTAACATGTATAATGCTTTTTCCCATTTTCCTAGACTCTCATGATCTTTTTGGCATTTTGGGTTTAGGATGTCTAAAATTCCAGTGAGGGGTTCCCACGTGGAGTTGGTGCGTAAATACCTGAGCGTCCCCTGCCCCAGGCTGGAGTTATTCTCAGGTGTGTCAGCAACTTGATGTCACTGAGAACTCCCAGTGGGATTGAGCTCCCGGTGCCGAGGGCAGCAACTGACTTGATGGCACAGACTGCACTAGCTCCTCCCCTTCTCTGTCTACTTTCAACTCTCCCTGTGACTGTTCTTTTTGGGGGATTGAGGAGCTGTTATGGCAGAACTGTGTCTTCTCCAGAAATCATACGATGTCCTAACCCCAGGTCCCCGGAATGTGATTGGGTTTGAAGTAGGGTCTTCTGCATGTAGGAAGGAAGAAAAATTTCTTCTACCCTTCTGAGTTCTTGCTGAGATCACCCTGTAATAAAAGACAGAGGAACAGGAGGAGACAAAAAACTATTTTAATTATGTATGTATGGGAGCCCCACGAAGATATGAGACGCAGAACGTGGCCAGACTGTTGAGCTTATATACTATCCTGAGCTAAGGGAAGGGACGGGGGTCTGGGGCTTCAAAGGCCAGAAGGAAGTTCACTGGAGGGTGAGGGGAGGAACCACTGGGGAGCACAGGTCACCCTGCCAGGCAGGTAAATCTCTCAGGGGAAGTGATCTCTGGTAATAGTTCTTTTCCTGGTACAGGCCCCCTTTCTAATATAAATTTCCTTTATGAATGTAAATTTCCCTTACAAAAGGGTAACTTCCCTGTTTTCAGAGCTTTTCCTGTGTCTGCAGTTTCTAAAAATAATCCACTCCAAATATTCCTTGTGCCACCCAGGCATATTTTGAGGTGGCACATTCTGCTGCCCTTCATAAGTTAAAATGAGGTTGTGAGGGCGGGCCCTAAATCAGTGTGACTGATGTCCTTACAAGAAGAGGAGACTGAGACAGGCACATACACAGGAGGAAGAAATGTGAACACAAGGAGAAGATGGCCATGGACAAGCCAAGGACAGAGGCCTGTACCAGATCCTTCCCTCATGGGCCTCGGAAGGAGCCAACCTTGCCGACACCTCAAGTTTGGACTTCTGGACTCCAGAACTGGGAGACAATATATTTCTGTGTATAAACTATCCAGTCTATGGGAATTTGTTATGGCAGCCCTAGAAAATGAATACGGATTGATCTCCAAATAAACCACTGGCACTTGAATCTTTGTTTCCTGCTCTGCTGAAGTGGGAACCCAAACCCATGAAGATGGGCTGAACTTTCATCCTCGCGACAGATTTGGAGGGTTGGTTTTAGTACCATTGCTAACAGGTTAGCAAAGCGAAGCCCCAAAAGGTAAAGGTAAGGGGGACTTCACACTGGTTTTGTCAAAATCCCAGCCCCATGTCTTTCCCACTCTGCCCTGGCTCCCCCAGAGAGCCCGCACTGATCTCTGAGCTGCCTCGTCCAGCACGTTCTGTTCCATTTGGATTCATAACTTGTGGCTGCCCACTACAGGCCTTTAGGTGGGGCCTGCTTTTCTGTCCAGGTAAATGGAGCAAGAAGGCCCTGGTCTTGCCTCGCAGAGAGAGCAGGGCAGGAATGACAAGGCCCAGCTTCTCTCTCGAGTGATGTTTATGTGGCACCACTTGAAGGCTGGAAGGCAGATGAGTGGAAAATGTGTCAAATTTCACCATTTATGCTTCGTCTCATGAATGGGGTCAGAGTCCTTCAAAATGGAAAAAAACAATCTTGGCATGCAGCAAAAGATTGGGAGAATGATGCTTGACCTCTCCAAGTTGAAAAGAACTGTAGGTGTGTTGATGACCTGAGGGAAGAGCAGAGGGGGTGAACCTCCAGGGAAAAGAGGGGCAGGGATCCCAAGATGCTGGGGACCAGGGGGTGGCTGAAGCCACGGTGAGAGTCTCTGTGTGGGAGAGGAAGCTGGAAACACAGGCCGTCCGGGGAGGAGGCCCAGAAGCCTGGTGCTCTAGTGTTTGTGGGACAAAAGATTTATCCCGGGTACGTGATGCGGTACTTGGAGACAGATGTGGTCCTCCAGCAGTGCAGCCAGATCATCTGTTTTGCTTTCTCCATAAATACGTCTCTCTGAATGTCGACAGGGAGAGATTTGGAAATAAAACAAAAAAACATTTCTATGAGCATGAAAGGCTTAATTTATTACTAGCCTTTCAACCAAATGAAAATGATTTGCTTTTTTAAAGACTGTTTGCTGAACAAATGTTTTAAAAATGCAATAGATTATTGCAATTATTGTACCTACTCTTTAAAAAGTTTACCAACGGATAGACAGGTGTTCTGAGAATGTTTTCATACATTTCTCTCTGTGAAGGTGGAACTGGGGATGAAATTGCCTGGGAAGAGTAGCACGTACAGTTGGGCTGTTTAAAGAAAGGTACAGACTTTCGACTTCTTATCCTGCTGCTCTTGGCTGCTGAGCCAGAGACGAGCTTCTAGGCAGGCTCTGAGAAGCTGCTGGGACACACTCACTGTTATGCTGACCGGAAGGATGCTGTGGGTGTGTCTGTCCACTTCACAAGGCCAGCATTCTGTCAGGACCCAGAAGAAAAACACCTTTTAGCCTCTAGCACCAAGAAACGTAGTCACGCTCTCAAGGGTGTAGCATGTTTCTATCGTGTGGATTCTGTGAATCTTGGTGATGATCACACTTTCTCTTGTTGTCAGTCACTTGGAAGCTTCGAATCAAACTTGTGGCTGGTGTTGAATAGGTGGGTAGTAACTTTGGGGTGAATTTTGTGTGCTAAATGAGATTTTATTTTATTTCTCTTTCCTCATCTCCCTGTAGCTCTGGTCTCTCTTTTCACTTATGCTCATCTGTGGTATGGGTTTTTGTACGCTTGTCAAATTCCTTTAGACTAAGATGCTATAGTAGATGCTGAGGTATGATACCTGAATCTCCCTTCAAGACCAAGGCCCTCATTCTGCTGACTGCCAGGGGGGCTGCCTGCTGACCACTCACAGCCATGTCCCTCCCCAGGAGTTGTCTTTTGTGTGTTGAAGGGAGCTGTCTCACCCAAGGCCACACCCTTTCCTCGGGGCAGTTTGCATCCGACGACTGGTCAATGGACAACCTGACAACCTTGCCTCAATTGGGGACATCTCAGCTTCGGAGCCATCAAAGTCTGTTTCCTTGGGAACCTGACCAATAGCAATTGGTACCAGCAGTGATCTTGAGGAAGCAGATTCAAAATCTTGGAGCTGGGTCACTACTAGCCAGCTGGCTGTGAAATCCCTTCCCCCCGGTAGGTGGAGTACTGACTGCCCCTGGCATGGGTGGTGTTGTAATGGTAGATCTTCCACAGGCAGAGGCCTGGGCTGGGATGCCAGAGGACGGTGGGTATGGGGGGTACAATATCTAAGGCATTTAAAAGTTTGGTAAAACTTAAAGTGCTAGAAACTATAAGGCTATTGATGGGGCTATCAATGCACTGCAGAAGGACAATGGAAAGCCAGAGTGACTAATCACCAACGTAAGTCTCAGTGTGAAAACAAAAGGGCCTTCTTGGCAGCTTTTATAGAGACTGATTTCCTCCAGCTGGAGGGTAGAAAAAGCCCAGGATTTGACCTGGGACCAACTTATAAGAGTAGGGAAGCCATCTGGAAGATGGAATTCTCAGCACTGACGTGTGCTGTGCAAAGCTCGGGGTCCTCATCAGATTAGGGGTGGGACCCTGACACTTGGAATGGGGATGTCACAGTTGATGTACTCAAAAATCCTGTATTTCCAGATTCCCCTGAACTCTCTGGGCCCCCACAGCAGGCCCACTCTTCCCTATTAACGTCCAGTACTCCTCCATCACCTAAAGATGATGCAGAGGCCTCCGCCTTGCAAGATAAATGCTACCCCCACCCCCACCCCCAATCAGCACCTACCTCCACCTTCTGTCCTGCCCTTCAGACCAATAATTAGGGTTCAGCCACAACCTAAGCGGGCCAGCCTCAGACCGGGTTTGCAAAGGCAAGAGAAGGACTATACCACGAAGGAGGGCAGGACCTTGTCAACTTGTATCAGCAGGACTCCGGAGCACGTGCCTGGAACGGGATCCTCAGCTGTTGAGCCGAGGGTGGCAAGGGTAGAGCATAAAATTGGATAAGGAATAGTTTGTTGATAGGGGAGCACTCTCCCATGATACAGGATTAGCATTCTTGCTAGAAATCTGGGAGATGAAGATGCTAACACTCAGCTAGCATGGTTCTTGGAAGTATGGAGAAAGCAAAGGTGTACACTAAGTGAAGCAGAAATCCTAGAGCATAATAATCCTAGTGGAGACACTGTGTGTACAGAATATGTCAGGTGAGGACAGAAGGGGATCCAGAGGCTCAGAGAAGTAGGCACACTAGAGTGGACATACTAGGTGTATAGAATATAGACCAGGAGGCTGGCCCTCTGACTATGTTCCAGAGGGCCTGGAGGACTCTCCACGTACCAAAGCACTAAGGACTGTCCTAGGGAGAGGACAGCAGAATTGTTGAGAAGCTCAAAAGTACCTGCCATCTATAGGTCTGGCTGATGGTAGATGCTGTTCCAGAAATGGGCTTCCTGACAGCAATGGGCCAGGTGGTGGTGCTTAACCATCAGAACAAGGTGCCCTCAACCATTCGAATGATGAGCAAGATCAGAGTGGCAGTCAGGGATGGCTGAACATGCAGAGAGCTGAGAAGGTGACTAACAGGGTATGCAGTCTCATAAGGCAGGACAGAGGGATAGCCTGTGAGGGCCTTGCTCAATCTCTACAATAAAAATAAATGATAAATCAGGAGGCTGGGGGCAGCCGCCCCAATAAAAACTCAGTGACTTGCTCATTTTCCAGACTCGAGGCAATTATCTGACGGGAACCTTAGTGACTGCGGGAAAGGCTGTGTCCCCAACACCAAGGACCCTGTAATGGCACAGTAGGTGCAAGAGGTGATGAGTCCCACAGAGCTCCCCAAAAGGATCTACAGCCATTTACTCAGGAACTAGACACTCCAAAGGGATCTACAGCCATTTACTCAGGAACTAGACACTCCAAAAGGATCTACAGCCATTTACTCAGGAACTAGACATGGACAAAAGGGAAATACCCAGACATTCCAGGGACCGTTACACAGGGTCTAATTGATACTGGGATCCTGAAGTGTCATCTTGACTTCATGCTCAAGTGGAGGTACCTGGGGGCCAGGTAATAAAGGTACTTTGCACCATATCTGGCTCACAGTGGGTCCACTGCTCCCCTGGACCCACCAGGTGGTTATTGTCCCAGTCTCTGAAAATATAATTGAAATGGACACATTTGGTAGCAGGAGGAACCCCCACAGTGGTTCCTTGCTCTGTGGAGTAAGAGCTATCACGTGGGAACAAGTGGAAGCCTATCCTCCAGTCAACATAGTAAATCAAAGACAACACTCACACTTCAGGGGGAGTGGCAGAAATTAGAGCTACGCAGGGGTGGTGGTCTCCTACCACATACTCATGTAATTCACCACTCTGGCCCTTATAATCCTGTGGATTCCCACAGACTCAATAAAATAATAGCCCTGATTGCAGCTGCTGTACCAGATATGGTATCTTTGCCAAAGCAGATGAACATGGTCTCAAGTACATGGTATAAAGCTGTTGATCTGGTGAATGGATTCTTTTCCATGCCTATCAGGAAGGAGCATCAGAAGCAGCCCAGAACAACAGTCCTTCCTGAGAGCTATGTTAATGCCCCCACTCTATGTCATAATATATTAAGGAAGGACCTGAACCATTTGCACCTACCACAGAGCATCACTTTGGTCCACAACATCAATGACCATGCTAGTTGGACCCAGTGAGCAGGAGTGTATACTGGAGGCCTTGATAAGACACATGACCTCCAGAGAGGAGGAGCAAATCCACACAAATTCAAGAGCCTGCTGAATCTGTAAAGTTTGCAGAGGTCTGTTGGTCTTAGGCCTACTGTGACAGCTCCTCCAAGGTAGAGAACAAATCATTGCATCTTGCACTTTCCACCACCAAGAAAGGAGCACAATGTCTGGTAGACCATTTTTCGTTCTGGATACAGCATACCTTGCTCTTGGAAATACTACTCTAATCCATTGCTGGGTGACTTAGAAGGCTGTCACCTTTGAGTGGAGCCCCGAGCAAGAAAGGGCAGGTTGAAGCTGTGGTTCAAGCCACTGCACAGCCCCTATGCTAACTGTAGGGGGATGAGCTACCATGTAGAGTTTATGCAGCCCCAGTGTGGGAACCATAATGTAGACCCCTAGGATTCTAGAGTAAGGCCATGGCATCTGCATCAAGAATCATCGACCATTTGAAACACATTCCTGACATGCAAGTGGCCCTAGTAGAGATGGAGCAGCTACTATTGGACATCAAGTCACCATGTGGCCAGAACATCCCACATCAAGCTGGGTTCTGTCTGACTCACTGAGTCGTAAGGTGGAAGTGGTACATCTGGGATGAATCACAAGAAAGTCCAGAGGGCACAAGGAAGCTGCACCACTAGGTGGCCCAGTTTCCCACATCAGCCACCATTGTCACACTGCTGCATCTCCATCAGCTCACAACTATGGCTGTGTGGGGGTTTCTCAGGAGTGGCCACCAGAAAAGGAAGAATGCTGAGCTCAGTTCTCAGATGGGTTGGTTTGCTATGTGGTGGCAAGGTGAAAATGGACTACTTCTGGACTATACCCCACTCAGGCCTGACCCTGTAAGACAGTGGGGAGGGAAATCCATCCAGTGGGCAAGTCTTGTGTGGTGCCCCTGGAGCTGCCCTCTCAATTAGGGGATTTTTCCATAAGTCTCATTGGTAAGAACTCGATCTTATGGGCACCCCTAAATACAACGGAGGTTGAGAGCTTGCTGATCTGACAAAGGGGGATGGTATTGCAATCCTAGGCTGGATCAACATGACTCATGACCTTAGTAAAGTGCATGGCTCCAATGCAAATCCAGGGTTCTGTTAGCAAGGAGCAAGGCAGACAAACACCAGCGTCTGTCACAGCGGTACTCATGGGATGCTCTAAGAATGGATGATAATTACTTTATGGAGAAGATTTTTCTTCTTTTCTCCTGCTTCCAAACCTCCTGACTCTACTTCCAAAGTGAATATTGCATCAATCACAACGTTGTATTAGTGCATTAATAACATCCTTTAATAGCGGACATTTCATGATAGGGTTTTTATCGTCTCTTAGTAGCAACAGCAAGCCTGAGAGATTACAGCTGTGTGTGCATGTGTATGTATGTGTTGTATCAATTTCATAGTGGTTTTCATCATGGCTAACTACTGGAAGGCGTATACTGATGCCATTGCTGATTAACTCTAACACATGTGGCACAGGAGGCAAAGATTTTCACGGATGAGATTATCCTGCCTCCTTGCCCACAGCTTTCCCCAGATCAGTGCAATAATTTTTCTTCTCTGCCTCTGGTTTTAACTCTC
Source organism: Equus asinus (assembly GCF_041296235.1). Lineage (NCBI taxonomy): Eukaryota > Metazoa > Chordata > Mammalia > Perissodactyla > Equidae > Equus > Equus asinus. The sequence continues at coordinate 110,372,160 of NC_091791.1, read as the reverse complement.
CCCAGAGCCATCCTGCCTTCCCCAGGGAGAAGCAGCCCTCCCCTGTCTGAAGTCACAGACCCTCATGACGGCCATCCTTACTGGGTTTCTACCATTTGTAGGCAGGCATGCTGGCTGCTCAGAGAGCCCTGGATTTGGAGTAAAAAGAATACAGTGGACTCAGGCTCTACCCTTGATCGTCTGCTATGGGCCAGGTCATTTGGCCCCTCTGGGCCCCCTACAAATCAGGGTGGAGGTGAGGAGGTGGGCGATGTTGAATCTCTGTGGTGTCTCAGAGCGTTGCATGTCCATGACTATCCATGTCTCATTCTCCTCAAGAGGATCGTTTCTCTGTGAACATCTGCAAAATCTCATATGTGGTTGGTCCTCAGTCAATACCTGTTGGCTGATTACTCTTTGTTTCTTTTTGGGTAGCTGATAGGAGATGAGCCTTTAAATGGATAAAATGGGGTGTTTTTAGAACTGCTTTCTCAAATTCATCCTAGCTGGCACCTGACCCTGAGGCTGGCATTTCTCCCCCTACTCACTGACTATGCAACCTTGGGCAAGAAAGACTTCAAAGAACTCAGGATCAGGAGGCAAATGCCTCTCAGATTAAATGGGAGGGAATCCTTGCCCAGAATGGGTTAGGTGCTCCTCATTGGTGAGCCCAAAGCTCAGGGCCGCAGCCCCATCCTGGTACCTCTCACACTGCATTGCCAAGCTGCCTCAAACGCACTGCGGACAAGCACCACGGCTTACTCATCTGTGGTGGTCATGCCCGCCTAAGACAGATCATTGACCATGGTTGACAAACAAAATGTTTCCCTCCCCACTTTTTACTTCTGTCCCCTCTGAAACCTGTTCTCCACCCAATCTGGGAATTCCGATGACTCTCAACCTTCTTTTATTTAAAACTTTAGATTTGACAAATCCCTGTGTTCATTTCAATTGATGAAACCCAAAACTAGGGGGCCAACACATGGTAGACATAACTTTTAGGAGGTGAATATCTGTGTTTGATTTAGGCTTAGGCAGGCTTAACACAACTCCAGCTGAATGATAATGAAAAAAAAAAAGCTTTAAAAGAGGCTATTCCAAAATACCTAGACATTTGGTTCCACTGGATGCAGCCAGGGTGTGGAGTGAGTTTTCTGGGCTCCGGATGCTTCTGACCTTTTGTTCAGACAAAGGCCATGGTTAGAGTCACTCATGGCCTGTCTTCTCCAGTCTCTAATTCCCCACTCACCTTTTCTAAGCCCCATTTCCCTGCCCTTTAATCATTTTTATGGCTTTTCCCTGGACCATCTCCAGGTCTTGACATCTTTCTTAAAATGCAGAGGCCACAAACTGGGTAAAGATCGCTAATGAGGAAGGGAACAATATGGAGTCCATTAGGAGGATTAATTCCTGGCCTCTGCATATGCCGCTAACTCATCCCAGCTTTTAAAGCTGCATCTAGGAGGCTCCCTTGTACTCAGACCGCGGTCCTCCATGACCCGCGGTGCTTTCACCACTGCGCGTCCTACGGCCTACCATGCCACAGCTCAGACCTCCTTGGTTTGCCTTTTGCTCCTGATCAGGCTTCCTTGTATTGTGTCCACCTGCTTTGTGTGCAAATATTTTATTTTAAGGATTTGCCTGGAATTTAGTCTCACTTAACAATCTGCAGACTCCTCATGGCTTCATCAAGCTCAGCAGCAAAAGTACTCAATAAACTTCCATGCCTGGTGTGGTGGAAGACACAGCACAGAGGATGCTGGGAGTTTCCCATTCTCTCCAGGCTGCACAGTCATTGGGCTGACCTTGACTCACACCAGCAGGCAGCCTCACCCCACACACAGCCTGAAGCGCTGATGTGGGAATTATGTTTACCAGTCCAGGCAGTAAACCCAGCAGCCTCCAAGACCTCAGGGGCTGGTATGGAACTGGCCGCAGTGGATTTGTAAAACACAGATGAGGAAAGACTGCACTTGGCGCTTTCTTATTCTAACATTGAATAAAAGCAGAAAGCTTGGCTTTAAAAGGTGACTAAGGGAAGGCCTGTGTGTTTGTGTGTGTGTGTATGTATGTTGTTGTGGGGATTGCTTCATCTAATATGGTACAGAGTTGTCTGCTAAAGAAATCAAAGATGCTGCTTGGAGAATGCAGATGCTAGCTGAGGTGGGGGCTTTCCTAAGCAAGTTGTCTCAGGGGCTGGGGAGCAGCCAGGTCAAGGAGGAGCCTTGCCAACTCTTTGGGGCTCTTGGATGCTGAGATCGAGCTTGGGCTCCAGGCAAGAAGTCCTAGTCCTCACCAACACCTCTGGCCCTGCCAGCTGTGGGCCTTACGGTCTTTTCATCTGTGTTTAAGAATAGAATTTTACACGCATGTGTCTCAAGGTTGTTGTGGGAATTAAACAAGACGGTGGATGTTATAGGGCTTCGTACATGCTAAAGGATTCTACAGGAGGAGGCAAAGCTTACATATCAGTTTAAATTAGGCTTGGTGGCACATAGGAGAATAAAACCCAAAATCAAAAGGACTTAAACATGAAACAAATGCTTCCCTCTGATGCAAGAGTACAGAGGTATGAATTCCTGGGCAGGTGTGGCAGGTCATGAAGTCATCAGCCTCCCAGGTTGCTTCCAGCTTTGCTACAAGTCACCTCATCCTCATGGCCCAAGATGGCTCCTAGGGATCCTGCCATCACATCCCAGGGCCAGACAGTAAGATGATAGAAGGAGAGAAAGGAGGGCATCATGAGCCTTTCTCATGAGAAGACTTCCTGGAAGTTGCACAGAACACCTCTGTTTTTATCTTGTTGACTAGAACTCAGTCACCCACCACACCCAGTATTGGGGGTGACCAGAGAGTGGGGTGTTTTGTCTGGGTAACATTGTGTCCTGCTGAGGTTCATCTGGGAGGAAGAAAGGGCTTGTTGAGAGAAAGGCAAGTGCACAGCTACGGGAGCGGGAAGCCATGTGGTGCCTTCGATGTGGCTAAAGCTCAGGGCAGGACGCCAGTGGGTGGGAGATGATGCTGTGCAGGTACACAGACCCAGCTTCTAGAGGGCGCTGGGTGCCATGCAAAGCATTTGGGCATTATCCAGCAGATCAGCCATTCCTGGTGTGGACCACACCAACACCTTGGCATGGACAAAAGATATTTGAGGAAAGAAGGCATCTTGAGGTCCAATGCACTTGAGAACAGTGGGAGTCAAGAAGTCGGGCAGGCCCTTTTACTGAAGAGTGTTGGAGCCTTTACTGTGTTGACATGCCGTTTGAATCTCTGAGCGTTGTTTAATGCAGCGCTGGCCAAGAGCTCATTGTCTGTGGAACAATTGATGTTGTAACACATTATGGGAAATGCTGCTATTGGCCATATGGAGCCACGAAGGGTTTTCAGCAGCAGAGTGACCTGGTCAGATTTTAGAAAGGTCCCTTTGGTAGCTAATGGGAAGGATGCATGAGAGGGGACCAAAATAAGTGAAAAGGATACCATCACTTACCTGTCACATACCTCCTAGACCTGACCCCAAGACTTCCTTCTCTAGTCAACCTTCCCATCAATCTCTTCGGGAGAAGCCTCTCCCACAGGTGAACTCCTGGGGCAATTTATCTGAATGTCTTCTGTGGATAGTTGTATTAACTACAGAATGAAATAATTGGGGTAGACCTGTCATTTTATTATGCTTCAGTTGATACACTATAAATTCAATTGACCAGGGGACTCTTCACATAGGTTGCTTCAATCCATTCATTTGGATAAATAGTGACCAACAAAATGCAAAGTAAAGCCGCATGTGTGATAAGAGAACACAAGCTCACATGTCGGCTACTTGTCAAGGATGGCTTTACAGGACAGGTTACGCTTGAAACTGACTTGGAGGAAGGGTAGGTTTTAGATGGAAGGATGGGAGAGAGAGAAACATCCTGAACAACTCAGGGGGCTGGAATGATCAGCATATGCTCATGAGACCAGTGGAACCAGAGCAGTGTAATGTGGCAAGGATTAAGGGACACAGAGCAGTGTGAGTTGGGGCTGGATTATGGAGTTCTTGAAGGTAGACAGAGGCGTTGATTTCTTATGATGGATGGTAATCTCCACATGCGTTCCTGCAGCATGGCTAGTGACTCAGATGCTGGTCCTCTGAGGTGTTTTGCCTGGAAAATTCAATATGGAAATCTGTGGCAAAGAGAGATGCTTTTCCACCAAAATCTGTTTTCTCTGATGCTAGGAACATGCCTAGACTGTATTTCTGAGCTTCCTTCCAAAGCAGATATGCCATTTGATAAATGTCCACTGGAATGTGAGCGGAAGTGTTCTGTATTACTCCAGGCCTTGACCATGACTGAGTTTTGACCATGCAGATGAGAGCAATGCCCTAGGGCTTGGCAGAGGAAAATAGGAAAGAATCTGGACCCAAATGACCGCGGAGGTCATAATGCCCACCTTGCAGGTAGGACAAAAATACGAAGATCAGATCAGAAATGGTACGAAGAAGAACTTTGGAAGCTGCAGATCACGACCCCAATGTGCAAAATTTATTTGATTTTAGGAATAGATTTTAAAAGTTAAGATAAAATTCACCACCTAAACTACAAGTCAGCGGTATTTATTATAGTCACTAGATTGTGCAACCGTCTTTACTAATTGCAGGACATTTGCATTATCCCCAAAAGGAACGTTATACCCATTAGCAGTTACTCCCCACTCGCTCTTCCCTCCAGCCCATGGCAACCACCGTCTGTCTCTATGCATTTTCCTATTCTGGACGTTCCATGTAAATGGAATCATACACCTTGTGACCTTTTGTGTCTGACTTCTTCCACAAGCATAAAGTTTTCGAGGATTATCCATGTTGTAGTGTATATAGAACTTCATATCTTTTCATGCTTGAATAATATTCCATTATATGGATATTCTGCATTTTGTATATCCATTTATCAGTGGGTGGATATTAGGTTCTTTCCACCTTTGGAGGATTATGAACAATGCTGATGTAAACATTCACATACAAGATTTTGTGTTATGCTTTTATAATACAAATTATATTTGTGTTATGTTTCATGACACAAGTTATGTTTTCATTCTACATACCTAGGAGTGAAATTGCTGGGTCACGTGCTAGCTCTATGTTTAACATTTTGAGAAATGCCTGAGTGTTTTCCAAAGTGGCTACCGAACTTTATATTCCCACAGAAATGTGTGAGGGGTCAAATTTCTCTATAGCCTCATCAACACTAGCTATTGTCTTTTGTTATTTAAAAAATTATAATAGACATCTTAGTAAGTGTGAACTGTTATCTCCTTGTGCGTTTGATTTGTATTACCCTAATTATCAAAGATATTGAGCATCTTTTCATGGCTTATTGATCATTTGCATATCTTCTTGGAGAAATGTCTATTCAAATCTTTTGCCCATTTTAAATTGGATTATTTGTATTGTTATTGATGAGTTACAAGAGTTTATATATATTTTATATATATATATATATATATCTCCTGGATACGAGATTGTGATCAGCCATATAATTTGCAAATATTTTCTCCCATTTTGTGGGTTGTCTTTTCACTTTCTCAATAGCGAGAAAATCTCCTGTGACTCAAAAAGTTTTACATTTTGATGAAGTCTGATTTATCAATTCCTTAATCCAAGGTCATGAAGATTTGCTCCTGTTTTCTTATGAGATTTTTATAGATTTAGCTATTATATTTAGACTTTTCATCCTCAATTTTGAGTTAGTTCATGTATACGGTCTGAGTTAGGGGTCCACATTCATTCTTTGTATATGGATATCCACTTGCCCAAGCATTGTTGAAAAAACTATTCTCTTCCCATTGAATTATCTCAGGATAATTGAGATATCTCTGTCAAAAGATATCTTGTCAAAAACCAATTGACCATAGATGTGTGGGTTTGTTTATAGACTTTTAGTTCTGCTCCATTGATCTATGTGTCTATCCTCATGCCAGTACTCCTCTATCTTGACTGCTGTAGCTTTGCAGTAGGTCTTGAAATTGAAGAATCTGAGTCCTCCAACTTAGTTTTTCTTGATCAAGCTTGTTTTGGCTATTCTGGGTCCCTTTCATTTCCATAAGGATATTAGGATAATCTTGTCAATTGATGCAAAAAAGGAAGTTGGAATTTTGATAGGGATTGCATTTAATCTGTAGATCAATTTGGGAAGTATCACCATCCTAACAATATTTAGTCTTCCAATCAATGAATATGGGATATCTTTCCAATTATTTAGGAATTCTCTTCCATTTCTTTCAGCATTGTTTTGTAGTTTTCAATATACAAGTCTTGCACTTCTCCTGTTAAAGGTATTTCTAAATATTTTGTTTTGTTGATGCTGTTAGAGAATTGCTTTCTTAATTTCATTTAGGATTGTTCATTGCTAGTTATAGAAATACAATTGATTTTTGTATTTTTATCTTGTGCTCTGCGACCTTGCTGAATGTATTTATTAGCTCTAATAGTTTTTTGTGGATTCCTTAGGATTTTCTATATTCAAGATCATGTCATCCTCTAATAGAGTTAGTTTTATATCTTCCTTTCTAATCTAGATTCCTTTTATTTCTTTTTCTTTCCTAAATTGCTCTAGCTAGAATCTTTAGTACAATGTTGAATAGACATTGGTGAGAGCAGACATCTTTGCCTTGTTCCTGACCTTAGGAGGAAAACTTTTAGTCTTTTGTCATTAAGTAAAATATTATTAGAATGAATTTTTCATATATGTACTTTCTCAGATTGAGGAAATTCTCTTCTGTTCCTAGTTTATTGAACATTTTTCCTATGGAAGGGTGTTGTATTTTGTCAATTTTCTCCCTACATCCATTGAGATTATCATGTATTTGTTCTTTGTTCTATTGAAGTGGTATATTACATTGATTGATTTTCACATAACCACCCTTGCTTTCCTGGGATAAGTCCCACTTGTTCATAGTGTACAATCCTTTTTATATGTTGCTGGATTTGGTTTGCTAGTATTTTGTTGAGGATTTTTGCATCCATCTTCATAAGAGATATTGGTCTGTAGTTTTCTTGTGATGTCTTTGTCTGGTTTTGGCATCAGGATAGTACTGGCCTCATAGAATGAGTTGGGAAATGTTTCCTTTTCTTCTCTTTTTTGGAAGTTTATGAAAGATTGATATTAATTCTTCTTTAAATATTTGGTAGAATTCACCAGTGAAGTCACCTGGTCCTGTGCTTTTCTTTGTGGGAAGTTTTTGCCCATTTCATTTACGTTATCTAATTTGTTGGCATCAATTGTTCATAGTATTCCCTATAATCCTTTTTATTTCTAGAAATTGGTAGTAACATCCTCTCTTTCTTGATTTTAGTAATTTGATTCTTTCTTTCTTTTTTCTTGGTCAGTCTAAAGTATTGTCAGTTTTGTGAATCTTTTCAAAGAACTAAGTTCTAGTTTTGTTAATTTTTCTTTACTGTTTTTCCATTCTCTATTTTTTTCTGCCCCGATCTTTATTAGTTCTTTCCTCTGCTTGCCTTGGGTTTAGTTTGCTCTTTGTTTTTTTGATTTCTTAAAGTAGAAATTTAGGTTATTGAGTTAGATCATATATTGTTTTAAATCCATTCTGCCAAGCTCTGCCGTTTAGTTAGTGAGTTTATTTTACATCTATGTCTGATATGTAGGATTTATATCTGCCATTTTGCTATTTCTATTCTATTTACCCTGTGTCTTTTTTGTTCCCATTCCTGACTTCTTTTGTGTTATGTAGATATTTTCTAGTGTTTTAATTTCTTTGATGTTTCTTTTACTACATATTTTTAATTTATTTTCTTTGTGATTGCCCTGGGGGTTACAATTAACATGTTAACTAATTAGACTCTAGTTTGTATTAATACCAACTTAGTTACAATTGTATACCAAGACTTTGGTCCTATATAGCTGTGCTCCCTCCTTCCTCCTTTGTGTTATTATGACCATGACATTACATCTTCGTTCATTGTATGTGAATCTACATAGATTTATAATTATGACTATACAGTTTTCTTTTAAATAAGATAAGAGAAACAAACAGTTATAAACAAAAATACACTTATACTGTATTTTATATTTACCTATGTAGTTATCTTTCCTAGCACTCTTTATTTCTTCATTTGTATTTGAGTGTTTTTCTAGTGTCCTTTCATTTCAGTGTGAAGGATTCCTTTTAAGGCAGGTCTAGCAATAAATTCTTTCAGGTTTTGCCTGCCTAAGAACATTCTAATTTCTTCTTCATTTCTGAAGCATCATTTTGCTGGATATAGAATTCCTTGTTGACATTTTTCAATTTTCTGTCAGGACTTTGAATCCGTCATCCAATGTCTTCTGGTATTCATGGTTTCTGATACGAAATCAGCTGTTATTCTCATTGAGGACCCTGCGCATGATGATTCTCCTCTCTTTTTTGCTTTTAAGATTTCTTTTTAGGAAGATTAGCCCTGAACTAACATCTGCTGCCCATCCTCCTCTTTTTGCTGAGGAAGCCTGGCCCTGAGCTAAGATCTGTGCCCATTTTCCTCTGTTTTATATGTGGGATACCTGCCACAGCATGGCTTGACAAACGGTGTGTACGTCTGCACCTGGGATCCAAACTGACAAACCATGGGCTGCCAAAGCGGAACGTGTGAACTTAACTGCTCCGCCACAGGTCTGGCCCCTTAAGATTCTTTATTTTGCCTTTGTCTTTCAACAGTCTGATTATGATGTGTCTGGCTGTATATGTCTTTGAGTTTATTTATCCTACTTGGACTTTGTTGGGCTCCTTGGATGTGTAGATTAATGTTTTCCATCCAGTTTGGGAAGTTTTTGGCCATATTTCTTCAAGTATTCTTTCTGTCCTTTTCTCTCTCTCCTCTCTTTCTGTTGCATACGTTGCATATATTGGTTTGCTTCATGCCCCACAGGCCTCTGAGGCTATGCTCATTTTCTTTATTTCACTTTCTTTCTGTTCTTCAGGCTAGATAACATCAATTGACCTATCTTCAAATATGCAATACTTTGTTCTGCTTGTTTAAATTTTATACTGTTCCCCTATAGTGAAATTTTCATTTCAATTATTGTGCATTTCAACTCTAGAAATTCTATTTTTTGAATATATAATTTCTATTCTGTTATAAATAGTCTTTATTTGGTAAGATATTGTTTTCATCCTTTCTTTTAGTTCTTAGACATGATTTCCTTTAGCTTTTGGAGCATATTTAAAATGCCTGATTTAAAACCTTTTTCTAGTAAGTCCATGTCTGTATTTCCTCAGGATTTCTACTCATCACTTTATTTCCTTTTAAAGAGACATACTTTCTTGTTTCTTTACATACGTTGTAATTTCAGTTGGAAACTGGCCATTTAAAATAATATAAATGGAAATTAGATTTTCCCCCTCCCCAGAGTGTGTTGTTGTTGCTGCTTTTTATAGTTGTTTTTGTTTATTTAGTAACTTTTCTGAACTAGGTCAATAAAGTCTGTATTCTTTATCCCTTGTGGCCACTGAAGTCTCCACTTGGTTTGCTTAGTGCTCAGCTAATGATTGGACAAAGATTTCCTTAAATGCCTGAAATCAGTAAATCTCTAAATTAGGTCAAGTACAGATAGCCTTGCAAGTGGAATCTCCAGGGAACCACCAGACGGGTCTGACCAGACAGGGCAGATAATGACAATTCTTTGGGAACGAGGTTTTGAAAGAGCTCCAGCTCTATTTTGCTCCCTCTGGTGGCTCCAAGGCCGCACTGGGAATGTGGGTTGTCATTCTTCAAGGCGACTGTGGAGCTGGAGAGTGAGGGTTGGGACTAAGGTAAATTAAAAACCACAAAGCTCACTGTTCTTGGTGAGATGCAACTGTTTTTTAAATACACGCTTTCTGGCTTCTGCAAGCCTTTGGCTAATTTCTGGAGTTCTGAAAACAGTTGATACTGGCAATTTTTGTCCATTTTCTCATTGCTTCTATGGAGAAGAGAATTTTTGGAAGACTTTACTCCAACATCTAGGCTGACTTCACTCATCAATTTTTAAAAAATTAATCATTAAATCAATAGTCACAATTAGTTGTCAAAAGAACATTGTGCTCTGGAGTATGACTTTTTGGGTTCACATCCTGGCTTTGCCACTTACTAGCTTGTGGTCTTTGGCAAGTTACGTAACTTCTTGGGTCTCAGCATTCTTTCGTGAACTGGGAATATTGATGGTACTCATTTAATAGGTAGGTTGTGACTATATAAAATGAGTTAACATGCAGAGAGTTCTCATAAGGATGCTTAGCACAAAATAAGGATTTTGTGAATCTTAGCTATTACTGCTGTTCCTTTGAATTCTCACTACATTCCTGCATCGTTGATAGGCCAAATTCCAAAGTGAGGCTGATAGAATTATTTACTGAAGTCACAGAGGTGATGAGTGATTGATTCAACCAACCCCTTGCAGAGTTGTGGCAAGGATTAGAGACAATACATGTAAAATTTTCAGCTTGTGCTAAATGGATGCTCATTAATTGGGCACAGCTCCTACAAATTATGCCTCTAGTACCTTCTCCACAGTTGGTGAACAGCACATAGCTCCTTGAACATTTAATTTTTTTGATATGAATATGTGTGTTTGGATTCAAATGTATCTTGTAGCTGCCATGAGAGTTTTGGTAAACTTTCCTTCTGACATCTGGGTTTTGGCAGAGCTCAAAGACTCAGAAGGAAGGATGGACCATGTTGGGCCTCTAAACATGGTTATGGCTACATGGACAAGCAAGGTTAGCTTGCTCTGAGGCCTCTGCACATTCTGGAAATTACTGTCAGTTCTGAAGACCTTTGGAGGAGAAAGGCAAGTGAAAGGTCTTTCAAAGTACAGTGAATGGGGTGGAAGCAGTTGATCAGGAGTGGCTAAAAAGGGAACAGGTGGCCTACATAAATACCAGCTGTGCATTATGGCCAATTTTATTGCCAGTTTATAATGTTGTCCATGATTATTTTACAACAGTTTTCTTTATTCCTGACGTTGCTATAAATCTTGCCATAAAATGGCTCTAATGCAGCCGAAAGGCTATCAAACGAAATGGGGAACTTCAAGGATCAGTTGATGGTAGTGAAATGGAAAGGAGGCTGAGGATGCCCAGAGAGAAAATAATGGACCGTCACGGGGAAAAATTAGGGGGCCAAATGTCTCATTATGGCCTGGAATCTGTGCTGTCAAGTGAATTTGTGAGAACAGATAGCACTTTTAGAATGAATCCACCAGGTGGCACCATCGAAAACATTTCTTAAAAGGCCCCTTTCTCCATTTACGTGGAAGAATTTAGTAAACCTGTTATTTTTAGAGGAACAGTACTTGTTCGTTTTGGGATGGAGAGTACATGCGTGCTTATTATATTATCCTCTGTACTTTGTGTGTGTGTATTGTAGTTTCAAACAATGAAAGACCCTTTTCACAAGAGATGCAACTTCAGCTTGGTCAGATTTTGTCAGTGGCAAGTTTGAGCTGAGCATCCCAGATTTAGGGATACATTTGTATATCTTATGATCGATATTAATATATTTTTTCTTCTTTTTTCTTAGCCTGGGACCCTTTTGTTTTCTATTGCCATTTTATTTTCTTATCATCCCAGCCCAGGAGGAGACGGAGACTGCTGAATGGGCCACCCCTCCTCGCATCTGACCACTGGCTCTGCCCCGACCTGGTCCCTTTCAGGGCCTGTGTCTGAGGCCTGAAACCCCTGGGAAGCTCTTGTGGGAGAGGGTCCCACGATTCTTAAACACCAAAACACAGCACAGAACTGGAATCTGAGAAAGCTGAGTCCCTGGCCTGTTCTGCCTCTCCCTAGCTCACTTCTTATTTCCAGGGTGAGCACAAGGTTTGAAGAAGACGACATGTGCGGGATGCTTAGCACGCAGCCAGGCACATACTGGGTGCTCGATGTATGTAAGAAAAGAAAGGTTTTAAAAATTTCCATGTATTAAACTAGTGTGTTTTCAGCAGAAGCTCCAAAGCAAATTCTCACGCATGTCTGCTTTATTTCCTCGCTAACTTTTCCTAAAATAAGGAAAGATGAGAGGCTGAGATTTATTATTAATCTTTGTTCGTGGTGCCAGAGCTGAGCCTTGCCTATCAGTGACCAGACAGGCTGGCGTTTTGGACACTGAGTTTTTTTGACAGTGTTCAGCATTCTCCGGAGTGAGGCTGAAGGCCTGTGTGTGGAAAGATTTAGTGGAAGATGGAGGCAGGCCCAGGAAGGACAGGAGCAGCCTGCAGGCACAGGCCCCATGAGGATCAGAGAACATACTGCATGTTTCCAGTGAAAACAGCACCAGCGAGTCAGAGATGCCAGGCAGTTCTAATTTTCACTGTCGCTTTATCTATAATCACTTCCCTAAGGAAGATTGACAGATGGGGGCGTGGAGGGGAGGAGACACGGTACCACTGAGTGGCAATGTACAGACATGGATATTTCATCAGAAGTGAACCCTTGGTTGTTTTCCTGGCAAGCTGGAGGGGATGGGCAGGTTTTTCTAACTGAGTTGTTTATCCTCCCATCAGGCACAGCGGTCCTGCCGGAAGCTGCTCACTGAGCCGAAGGGCCCCTCAGAAATCTCTTGCCAACCCCAGTGTGCCTCCTCCGAGGCGTGAATGGGTGCAGGGCTGAGGGATATTGTTGTGAGGTATGCTAGCTGTGAGCCCCTAGCCTAGCTTGCCCCTGGAGCCTCCAGTTTAACTTCCACGGGACCTGCAGGGTAGCTCTGCGGGGCCACCTTAGGGCAGAGGGTCCAGAAAATCAGAGCAATGACCTGAGAGCCTCCTGAGGGTGGGGGAGGCTCAGCGGTAAGGACAGGGTGACGCGGCGTCCTTGACGACTTGAGTGGTCCAGTTTGGAGAAACGCTTTCGGAGCCTGCCGGGTGATGTAAACCGTCGAGTGGTCCAGGGTCAGGGATACAGACTGATGACTGCTTGGCAGAACCGGAACTTGTTCAGACCCAAAGACAAAAACTGTGCTCACCCGCAAAACTCCCCTGCAGGGCCTCAGCTTTGACGACATCTTTTGTTTGGACTTCACAGCACCTCCTGACTGCGGGATGGATGTGCTGCTCACTGTTCCCTATCGCATCCGGTCCGCCTAATTCCATGGGATATATCTGCCTATCTCATTGGACTCCTTTCTCACCAGAAGCAGGTGGGGTCCACAGAGTGCCCTTGGTTGTGCTCCAGGACCATGACCAGAAGCCTCTGGACCCCTGGGGGCTACAAAGCTGCAGAGGAGGAGAGGACTGTCTGCGGATCTCCTGCCCAAGGCCTTTTTGATGGACCCTGCTGGTTTGGGAGGGAGGCGGGGTGTGTGTGTGTGCATGTGTGGTGTTGTGTCTATTACTTGCCCCACATGAAGCACGAGAGTCGTGACCAGGTGTCTCCTGGGCTCACCACATCTGCCCTCCTGAAAGCAATAGAAGTGGTGAGACCAGGCCACCCCACCCCATGCTGGCTTGCTCATGTCTCCTAGGATTGACTCCTTGATGGCCACCCCTCTGCAGTCCCTCCACTGCCCTGTGAGTGATGTCCACTCTGGGGCCCAAGGCCATTCAGAAAACTGAAGATTCTCACCATTAGGTAAAGCAGGGGGCAGATCCCAGTTTTGTGGGGCCTCAATCATATGCATTGAGGGATCCTCTTTGAGAATAAAACTAAAAAATTATGAATTTATAAAATCAGGTATGAAAGAGAATATGTAGAATAGAAACTAAATCACAAGCTGCAAAACTTTAAACTTGTCAAATACTGCATACATCACAAATAGCAATTTTTTATTGATTATCTGCCTGGCATATTTTTCATATCTTTTTTTGTTTTTTCCAGATCTTTTGGCTATATCTTCTTTAATGACAATTTTCTAATGTTTTTCTAATAGAGAGAATAACAAGATAATTTAGTCTTTACTCTGGCATGGTTAATTATACATATATTTTTGGTATTATTACTAGTTTGAAAAGTTACTTTTAGCTTCCCAGCCTGCTGCTCTCAGGAACCCAGATAAAAGTCACTGGAGATGTCATGTAAATGTTTAAGGTTATTGTCAAATTGTGGAATTCCTCTATCAAGTTTCTTTTGTACAAATATATGAGCTGTGAGATTTGGAAGAATATTCCACAGACTAGCTTCTGGCTCTGTGTTTTTTCCCTCTCCACTAAGCACGTGCTTCTGTATTGGGCACAATAGCACAAGGCCGTATTAGAACCTCTGGCCCTGCCTCTGGGTGTCATGACACTGGGTGAGTCCACCTGGTGGATGGCAGAAATATCCATGGAAGCCAGTCTGCATTAACTCAGTTCTACAAGGAAGTGACTGTGAATCAGATGAAAATATTCCACTGAAGCCAAGCTAAATGTGTCACAACTCAACTTCCCCATAGCTTGACCCCAAGAGTAATTGTGGCCACTCGCCTGTCACCTGACATAGTGGGAAGCATGGTAAAGGGGACATCAGTAGAAAGAGACCCAGCCTTAACTGATTGAGTTAGAATATCTTACTTTTGAAAATTTGGCAAAAACATACAACTGTGTGGAAATTCTGCCAGAGGCCCTCCCAGGCCGGAAGGGGCCTGTGCAAATGAGCTGCCCTGAAGCTTTGATTTCATCAGCCTCTTGGTAGCTCCACCACTGAGCTCAGGGAGAGGCAGGTGTGGTTTTCCATCAAGTTCAAAGGGAATAAAGAGTCACGGCCTTTGGGCTGCTTTCTGTGTATTAGTGGCCTACCTTTTTCAGTTCATGTGATAAAAAATAGATTTAAATCATGTCCTAACACAAAGATGAAAAGCATCCCTACTTCTGGCAGGCCCTGGGACAGCATTTAATCAATATTTGTTAATTGATTGAACTGGATGAGTAATTTGAAAGCTAAAGGAAGGAGATATATTTGATCTGGAGGGGCCCTTTGCAATCATTGATCACTCATTTCATAGATATAAAAAATGAGGTCCAGGGAACAGGAATGACTGGCTGAAGGTGACAGTGAATGACAGAGATAAGGCCAACAGCCAAGACTCTTCTGGCTAGTACACTCTGCCTTCACGCAAACCACAGCAATTAAAACCTCATCACAAGTCATTGTGAATTAAGGCACAGAACAAGCAGAGTCCAGGTGTCTAGAAGCACCAGTGGCATTTAGCTACTGTATATTGAGGTTTACTGTAAAATGTGCTGAATGCTTTATATGCCCCCATCTCGATGAATCATTATTGCTATTGTCTCCAGTTTGAGGGACACAGCTCCCGGAGCTGCAGCACAATGCTGTGCTGCTTAGGAAGGGCCCTGTCAGCTGTGTTTGCACCTGCATGAGAAGCCAAAGGGCTGTTCCGCTTGAGCTAGTGTGAGGATGGGCCGTGGGAGCCCTGGACGAGGGCAGTGGACCATAAGACTGGGCTAGTGGACAGTACGGTCTTAGGGCACCCTGGCTAGCAGTGGGAAAGGGGGCCTGTTCCTATGGGGTGTTGTGAAGAGGAATCCAAGGCCAGAATCTGGAATGTGTTCACCTTGAAGGGAAGGGGTCAGGGGTGAATAGGAAGCACAGGGTCACGTCCACAGGACCCCGCAGGGCAGAGGCCCCCCACCCCACCGACACTGGGGTGGGGGGTGGGGCGGGGACTGCGGTTTGGTCAAGGTGGAGGAGCAGTGGGCAGTATCCCAGGGGCCAGACTGTCCATGGCGTGGGAGAGAAGGTAGCTACTGACAATGAGACTGGCATAGTGACAGGAGTAGCCCAGCAAGGGGACAACAGCGGAGGCAGAGCCTCCGGGAAGGGTGCGGCCTCCGGAGGCTGACCCTGCACAAGAAGCCCCTTGGCCTTTCTAAGACTCTGCTTCTTTGGATGTCAAATGGGAGAAATGATGGGGACTAAGCTCCTAAGATGGTTATGAGGATTAAATGAAATATTCTCTGTAAAGCAACTGGCATGTAACAACAACAACAAAAGGTGGTATTAATGGTAGCCAGGGGCTACTTCAACTTTGCTAAGGGTTTTTACAACAGGTGACTTATTATTATTTATTTATTATTACTTGTCTCATTATTATATTATTAAATAAGGCTCCATGGCTATGGATTGGAGTGGGCTGGTGTGGGACTGCTAGCCTCGCCTTCCTATTAACATCCTCCGCGTTCACATGCTCAGACCCTGCAGGTGTGTGCAGCCACTCCCCCAGGAGACCTGGTGGCCATCCCGCCAGGGGCGGGGCCTCTCTTCCTAACAGAGGCTGGGCCACTGGTCTCAAGAGGTCCCTATACCCTTGTGCTTCTGGGGATGGCAGCGAGGGAAAAAGGAGGAAGGCAGCCTGCATTTATTGAGTGCCTGCTGTGCACCAGGCACTGACTCTGCAGGCCTTTAAACGTTATCTTGCTTAGCAAAGTTATAATTAGATATTCTTATCTCCAACTGAATATGCATTAGATTGTCAGTCGCCAGTATGAACAAGAACATGGACACTCAGAGAAGTAATTTGCTCAAGTGCAGAGTTGGTGAGCCCAGAGCCAGGACTCAAACTTTTGTCCAGGTGACCCCCCAGCCCATGCCCTCTGTGCTACTGCAGGTATGGAAAATGCTGCTGATTCCACCCCATGCTTATTTTTTGCACAAAATAATCGACTTAAATAGGAAAGTGAATTACAAGGTAACCTCTCGTCAAGTTCCTCAAAAAGCCAGCTGGGATTTTGACAGCAAGTGAACCGAATCTATAGGCTGCTTTGGATAGAACTGATATTTTTATAATCCTGATACTTCCTATCCTTGAATATGGATCATTTCTTCCATCATTCAGGTGTTCTTTAGAAGACACTCTAAAAAAAGGAAGAAAAGATGAATTCAAAACTCAGAAATGTCATTGTAACACGCACTCCTGGAAAAGGATTAGTATTCAGCATATAGAAAAGACTACTATAAATCCATAAAAACTATCAACCCAATAGAAAAAATGGCCAAAGATATAAATAGGTATTTCACACAGGTGAAAACATGAATAGTCAATAAATTTAGGAAGATAAGTTCAATCTTATGGGGAGTAAAGAAAACGAAAATTAAAGCTACCATGGGATTTTTTAATGCCCATTGATTTACAAAAATTAAAAAATTGATAAGATCAAGTATTTGAAATTTAAAGAACAGGAGCATGTACACTGTTGGTATGAGTGTAAATTGACATAAATACTTTGAAAAACATTATCTTATAAACTTGAATGTAAGTGAATGCTATGATCCATCAACTGTCTACATGCTTCAGAGAAACTCCTGTCTCTGGGGACTAAAAAAGCATGTACAAGAATGTTTCTAGCAGCTTTTGTAGTAGCCAAGATGAGAACAAACTAAATGTCTAACTAACTAAACCATAGGAAACTGTATACATAAAAGGAGAGCAAATTCACACAGTGGAATATTATACAGTTGTGAAGATGAGTGGCCCAATGCTGCCCACCAACACACAGCACTGAAAACGAATTTCTCAGAACTTCAGAGTCAGTACTATGAGAAGATATTGCTTTTATCAAGCTAAAATCCAAACAGAGCTAAACAGTATATTGTTTAGAAATACACATCTGGTAAAGCTACTTTTTAAAAAAAACAAGAGAAGGATAAGCACAAACATAGGAATGCGGCTCCCTGGGGCAGAGGCAGTGCGATGGGGTTGGCGGACACATGGGGGTTTCACCTAATGGTCATGGCATTCTCTGAAGTGGGGTGGTGGGATCAGAGGCACTCATTTCATGATTATGCTTCAGAACTCTGATACACATCGTATCTGTGTATATACTGTCAAGCAGTATTGCATCCTCTAAACAGCCACGCCCTCCATGCACCCAGCTCCTGATGCATAATGGCACTTCTCATAAATATTAATGAAATCAGAAAAAATGTTGAATGCTGAGAAAAGCTTCTGAAGGAGGGAAACCTATGCATCAGTGTTTTCCTTTACCTGGCTGCACATGCACGATGGAGTAGGTGGGGCACAGTAACTCTCAGGGCTGGGAAGGAGGTCCCCACCCTTCAGGGGAGACTTCTCCCTGACCCCTGTTTCTGGTCCTCTGCCTTACACTGCTGTGACCATTTTCCTGAGCCCAGAGTTTCTTGGCTTCCATTTTTTCCAGAATGATCCCTCAGGCTTTGCAGGAGTTGGAGGGCGGCAGTTCTGGGTGGAGTTGCATGGGGTCCAGGGTCCACAGCTGCTCTGTTTCAGGGTCAGAGCGGACAACTGCTGCTACGCTTCCGCCTGCCCGTCCCCAACTCGGGTGCCTGCACTTCTGTCCAGGGTCCCTGGGCTCTGCTGGGCCAGCTTGCTCCCCTCCATCCAAGTTTCCGGCTTCCAAGAGGGGGCACTAGTGCTCTCTTCTCTGCTGTTGCTCCTTCTACTTCTCTTCGTCTTTTCATTTGACCTTAAAAATTCCTTTTCTGCCATTTTCATGGCATTTTGAGAAGTCAGTCCTCCAGGTTCAACCCACCAATCCCACAAGCTCAGAGTAACTTGTTTTATTGGAATCTGCTCTTTCCAAGTGGAGAAGAGAAAAAAGTTCCAGTTATTGTTGCAAAATAACCAAGAACCATTCTATAGATAGAAATAAAATGACCCTTACTTGAGCCAAGCTGAGGACTATCGTCCGAGAAGGCTGTCTCCACAGAGGAAGAAAGGGTTCTGGAGAAGCGTGGTTTTCAGGAGTCTTACACCTTTTTAGAACAAAGAAAACACATTAAACACGCCCCGGATACATAGTCATCAAAGTTTCAAGGACGTATTCAGTTGCAAATTAGCAGGTCAACATGACCCTGATCTCTAAGAAAGGGAACTTACCTTCAGGACTGCTACACAGGTGTTAGTGGGTTGTGGGAAGGGAAGTAAGCAGCTTATCTTCAAAGAGTGCCTTCTTTTACTTGAGATAACGTTTAAGGCATTCTTTATTAATGGTTGAAGCAGATGTACAATGTATGCTTGAGAGGCCGTAAGTCAGACTTCTTTAGTTCAAGCCAAATTAGTTATGAACGAGAATAGTTACCCCATATACCTCGATACGTGAAAATCTGTCACAGTTACCTGGGCAGTTGCCTGGATCATCCAGGAGATGGAGCTCTGTCCGCTGAGGTTTAGGAGGGAATAAACCAGAAGGCCTCTTGGCAGCATTGCCGGTTCTAGTCGGGCAGGCACAGCCCCTCCCTGTGTCCTTCTGGGAAGACCGCTGGATTCTCAGGAAGCACTTCTGCAATAGTGTGGTTTTGAACATCACCACCAACTACTACTACTTCTTTTTCTTCTTCTTTTTTTGCAGCTTTGAACTTTAACACATTAATGATCAGGGTTACATTTGGTTTCCTAGTCATGAGGCAGATACAACAGACTCATCAAAGGGAATCCTTTTTGTACTTTATGTACCTGTTTCTCTCTTTCAGGGTAGAATGGATTCATTGAATCTGTCTTAAAAGATTAAATTATTTTATTCCTTTACATTGCAAGAGGTGACACCTGACTTCTCATGACAATGGCATCCAGTCAAGTGGAACCTGCGGCTTGTGCCTGCCACCTCCTCAGGTACTGCGCATATGACTGAACCTTGTAGGGCTATAGACAAACGCAGAGCTCGAGTTAATTTAGAAAATATCATGCATAACCTGCCCATTCTTTTCCTAACCCCAAACAGGCAAGGCTGACGCAAGCCACGAGCATGTTATGTCAGCTGTCAGAGTAATGGAAACAATAGCCAAAAGGTGCTAGTAATGAGGATTATTGGAGACAAAGCGACTAAGCAGGGCATCTGAATAGGTTTGTGTATTTTTACAAGCTCGTATTTTAAAATTGAACATCATTCAAACGAATTGTTTAAAATGATTGTTTTTGTAATATGTTATGAATATACTGGAAAGTCAAAATAGAAATTGCCCATTGAGAGGGTAATTGTCAATCCGATGGACAAGGTTATAAAAAGCGTACCTGTCATATCCTTTTTAGGTTCTATGTCTATGCTAATGCTATTTTCCCAGTGACTGACTTTAATCAAATTCTGCCATCTCCTTCTGACCTTGGCGTACCCGTCTTCATAACTGAGTTGGAGAGAGGAGCGTCTAATTAAGATCACATTCATACTTGAAATCTCTCTCCCCAGTGGGAAAAGATAATATTGTCACTCAGCGTTTGGGGTGGATAATAATATTAAATGCTTTTCCCTACAGGCAACATAGTTGAACCAGGGCCCTGTCTGAATTTGTAGAGACTTTAGCGTCTTTGAAGGGAGATAGTCAGGCATGTTGCCAGGAGTCAGTGACAGAGTTGCCTGAGTGTTTCAGTACCCTTTCTACTCTCTTCAGAGCACAGTTTAGATAGCCAGCCATGCTGCCCGAAGTAAACTTGAGATATCACGTTTATTGAGGAGTAATTTACATCCAGTAAAATTCACTCTTTTTTGACGTTCATTTCCATGCATTCTGACAAATGTATACAGTTGCACAATGATCAACTCATCACCCTAAAAGTTCCCTCTTGCCCCTTTGTAGTTAATTCCTTTCTTCCCTCCCCATCTCCTGGTGACATGTGTTCTGTCCCTATGGCTTTGCCTTTTCTAGATTTCTGTATGAATGGTATCATATAGATGTAGCCTTTTGTAATTGGCTGCTTTTACTTAGCATAAGGTTCTTGAGATTCATACATATTGTTTCAGTATCATTAGTTCTTTTATTTTCCTTTTTGAGTAGCATTTTATTATATGGATATACCCAGTTTGTTGATCCATTTACCAGTTGAGGGACATTTGGATCATTTATAATTTTGGCAATTCCGAATTGAACTTCTATGAACATTAGCATGCAGGTCTTTGTGTGGATGTCTGCTTCCATTTCTCTAAAGGAAATATCTGGAAGTGAAATTGCTAGGTCATATGGTGGGTGTATGTTTACTTTTATAGGAAAAGTTGTTTTCCAGAATAGCTCTGCCATTTTGCATCCCTGGCAACATTAGGTATTGTCCAGGAGAGTTCCAGTTGCTCCATATAGTCACAAGCTCTAGGTATCATCTTTTAAAAAAAAAATTTACCCTCCTAATAAGTGTGTAATGGTACCTTGTTGTGGTTTTAATCTGCATTTCCCTCATGTGGTTGAATGTCTTTCTATATGCTTATTTGCCAAATATATCTCTTCTTTGGAGTGTCTGTTTACATAGTATTTTTCTAGTCATTTAACGCTTCTTTTGGGGCTGGCCCCATGACTGAGTGGTTAAGTTCGCATGCTGTGCTTTGGTGGCCCAGGGCTTCGCCAGTTCACATCCTGGGTGCAGACCTGGCACTGCTCATCAAGCCACGCTGAGGTGGCATCCCACACAGCACAACCAGAATCACCTACGACCAGGATATACAACTGGGGTGGGGGGGGGGGGGTTGGGGGAGAAGAAGAAGAAAAAAAGAAGATTGACAACAGATGTTAGCTCAGATACCTATCTTTAAAAAGAAATTGTTTTGTTTTATTTTCCTATAATGAGTTTTAAGAGTATTTCGTATGTGAGTCCTTTATCAGATATATGTTTTGTGAATATATTCTCTGTTTGTGCCTTGCTAGATGTATTTTATAGGTTATTTTCATTTCATTGTTTTCAACTAGTAACGTATGCCCATAGTTCAAATGGTTTGAGAGAATATACAGTGAAAAAAAGTCTCCTTCCCATGGATTCCAGCAGTCCAATTCCTCCCCCCAGGGGCCATCAGTAGCCCTGATTTTCTGGAGGGAGGGAAGGGAAGAGGGTATTCTCTAGAAAATATTTTCCCCAATTACAAAAATGTGCACATATAGTCTTTTTATGCCTCAATACATGATAGTGTACGATCCACACAGTTCTGTCTTGCTCTTTTCATTTAACAGTTCATCTTAGCAGTCTTGCTATATCCTTGCACACAGAGATATCTCATTCTTATTAATGGCTGGGTAGTTTTCCATTGCATGTAAGCGGCATAATTTATGTAATTTTCCCCTTATCGGTTTCTAATCTTTGGCTGTTACAAACAATGCAGCAATAAATATCTTGGTACGGTTATAACGGTCCCTGGAATTACTGAGTTATAGAGTGTACACATTTTTAATGTTGGAAGTTGTTTAATTTCCATCACAGGGCTTGAACCAAGGGTAACTCCCGCCAGTGACACATGACAATCCTGTTTCTCCACATCCTTTCTAATGTATGTCTTCAATTGCTCTATTTTATTTGCCAAACTTATAGTGAAAGTGGTTATGTTTTAATTTTTAATTACATTTCTCTTATTATTAATGAGATAGTAATATCCATTGTAGTTTCTTATTTGTAAGCTGTCTATTTACAACTTTTGCTCATTTTTTATTGTTTTTACTCTTTTCCTTATTGACTTAGAGCTCTTTGAGGATTAAGGAAATTAGCCATTTGTGTTACAAATTGAGAAAATATATTCCTAGTTGTTTTCTGATGACTCCATTTACAGTGCTTTTTTTCCTTGAATAAAATGTTCATTTTAAAAATCTCAGCTAAAGAATCTGAAGTGATAAAGTACAGTGATCAGAGAAGATCACTAAAGAGAAGTAGAATGATCCAGACACTGGTGCGTCTCCATCTACTGAGCATGTGTCACAAGTACTGTGTTATCAATAATGGAGTGGGTGAACCCGTGGTAAACATGGGTGATTTACTGTTTGAACATTCAAGGAGATCAAAGACCATATATGGAGTGATTTGTTCTCAGGGATGTTCTTCCCTGAATGCTAGAAAACTGGAGTGAGAACAGAATGGCATCCAACTGGTCCACGAGGCTTACAGTTCCACACGTTGGAGTGTTTGGTGCTTGGAAGCATCATGCATTGCATGTGCTTTTACTGAAAAAGCTCAAGAACTCTTGGCTTGGTCTCAGTGAAGCATAGGCACTGAGTAAGTCACTGTAGGAGAGGTACAAGCAAGCAAGGCCTGCCCTCTAGGAGCAGTTCGAGGTGGTGAATGTGGACCACAGCCCACAGCAGACCCGAGTTACAGGCATCAGCAGGGAGAGGTCTCCTTGACCAGTGAGCATCAGGACAGGCCTCCTTTTGGGAACAGAATGGGCTCCGGCATTGTGGGGAGAATTCAGTCAGGTGAGCATCTTTTCAAGGGTGAAAGCCAGAGAGACAACTTCAGTGTGTAGACACGGCCATCCTTTGTAGGAACTGCCTTCAGAGCCAGTCATGAAAACTCAATCTCTCTTTCTTAGATTTTGTTGCAAATTGTTTTTCATCAAATCCTGTTACTCAGATTATTTGCCTTCCCTGGCTGCACCAGATTTGTTCTAAATAGGCCTCCAACTCTGAATAATGTTTCCCAATGCTTTGGCACCGTCAGCATAGCTTTTAAATCGGCATGTTCCTTGCCAGCTGACAAGGTGGCCACATGCCCCTGACATGTGGCAAAAGCCTGTCACGTTATCCAGGTTACTAAGTCCCTGCTGGCTTTTTCTCAGCATCAAATACAGGTAAAGTCATGGCCCATCAAGCTTAGGAAATAGGGGGTCAGGTTTTCTAGAAGGGGACTGTGGCCCATAGAGAGGCTATGCCAAAGTTTCTTGGAATTAAATTACAGTATATGCCTGAATGTAAGGAGAAGGTCCCTCCCCTCGCCCCGGAATCATCCCTCAGAAAGGAGGGAATTACCCTCTATTCAAATCCTTACAAATTCTCCTCTATTATGGGGCAGCCTCTTAATTACTGTATTTTGAACAGGAAGTATTACGTAGGAAGATACAGTAGCTCTAACTGATCTCGTCGATTCTAGTTTGGAGGTCACCAGAATGAATTAGTGAGAGAAAGAGAGGGAGAGGGAAAGAATATTAATACAGGAAGAATAATTGTCCTCAGGAAAAAGACTTCACTTTTCCCAGTGTCAATAATTGTAAGCTAGCTTTTGAAAGATCCTGTAAAAAGAAATATTTTGTCAGATCACTGCAGGAGAACTGAGGGAAAACACTGTCCCAAGGATAAAAATTAGAGTGATAGTATCATTTACAAATTTTAAAAAGTTCATTCCGTAAACAACTTAGATGGAGGAGATGTTGACATCTGTGGAAGTGGCGTATGATGACTCAAACACACGTTCCAGGGATGCTGAAGAAATGGATGTTGATGCATTCAAGAAGTTTGAATAAAATTGTGTTAAGCCATATTTAGAGAGCAAAAAAAGACAATCTTTTAAAAATAATATCTTATTCTGTGATGTGTGAGATTTAAATGATCTATGTACAACTAAATTATTTGACTATGCAATCTGAAATATTACAAATTTATTTGCATTAGTTAAGAATGTCATATTAAAATCACATTAGGAAAATGAGGGGTCCCCTTATACTCAGAAACTTACAGTAGAATTTACAATAAAAATGGAGCACGTTATTTTCTCGTAACATTTAGAGGCTCTATAGGGAGGAATAGAATCAGAAGGAAAAACCCAATTGTGTTCCTTATCTACAATCAGTGAAATGGAACAGTAGTGCCTAATTCAGGAGAGAAGGTTTGATTGTGCTGCCCAGAACACCCAGAATACTCTAGACGTCATCAACCTTCTCATCTCACGTTGGCATAGCTAAGATTTTTTAAGTTCGGTCGTCTATTTTTATGATTATAAAAGTAATATCGTTGATTCTCAGTATTTGTGGATTCTGTATTTGTGAATTCACCTACTCACTAAAATTTATTTGTAACCCCAAATCAATACTTGTGGCGCTGTCACAGCCATTCATGGACAAGCACAGTGTGGCAAAGATTTCAGTTGCCTGATGCACTTGTTCCCAGCAAAAGTGGGACAAGGTGATGCTCTGTCTTCTTGTTTCAGCTCTCATACTGTAGACAAGTTCCTTTTGAGGTCTATTTAGTCACATTTTTCATATTTTTGTGCTTTTTCTTGGTGATTTTGCTGTTTAAAATGGCACCCACATGTAGTGCTGTCTAGTGTTCTTCAGTGCAAGAAGGCTGTGACATGCCTCACAGAGAAAATACGTGCGTTACACAAACTTCATTCAGGCAAGAGTTATAGAGTCCTTGGTCGTGAGTTCAATGTTAATGAGTCAACTATATATATTACACAAAGTGTCTCTAAACAGAAACACACACAAAACAAGGTTATATATTGATTGGTTGACGAAAATATTGTGACCAGAGACTTGCAGGAAGCTAACCTTCTAATTTCCTTTGGAACAATGCTTCGATGTTTGCTAATTCAATGTTTGTGACAACTTTACAGAACGTAACTACCATGGATAATGAGGCTCAACCACGTATGTGAAATATTCTGTTTAGTGACTTGCATTTTGCTTATCAACATATCATAAACATTTTCCCAGGACATTTAACAATCTTAAAACTATTTTCTAAAACTCCATTCATGTGGTTAATTGACTATCATAAAACTGAGGTAAGTGTATTTAAAATTTTTACTTCAGGTCAGAGCAGTGAAGAAATTAATGAGAGAAAATTCCAGCTGCGTGAGGTGAAATGAGGAGATCCAAATAAAGCTTTGACTTTTCATCCAGGTGTTTGGCAAGATGCTCTATTTGGGGTCATATTTATTTGGTTACTGAAACAACACTTTAATCACCTTATTTATAAAGGGAAGGAAAGGAGGTAAAAACCTAGGAAAAGTACAAAGTCTACCTTCATGAGCATTGCCTCATGAGTAGTCTGCAGAAAACAAGTCCCACAAGGTGTTGGTAGGTGTCACTCGTGGGGTGCAGCTTCAATTTGCAATCAACATGAGCCTCAAGTGTAAGGAAAGTCTTATTACTCTACTTCCCAAAATCTAACTAAACACGCCCCAGAACCCCTATGCGCCTATGAGGTAGGAAATGTAAGCACACTTACTTTAAGGCATTCTCTCTTTCTCATCCACCAAGCAGAGGTTTCAGGAAACTCACATGTATCAGAATCCTTGGGGAGGCCTCTCTGTGGCTGCTACACACTAAATCCCACTGCTGTGCTCAGTTTCCAAGCAGGCATGGGCCCCGTAGTGGTGGTGGTGGGTAACTTCCTGTTTCCAGCCAGACTTAGCCATTTGGCTCTAGCCTGAGGTTTAGCAGCAGAAGCACAGGCCCCATCCCTGTATGTCTGCCATGCCCTCACTGAGGACCTGTGCCTCTTCAGTACAGAAACCCTAAATCATGGGACCCTTTCTGTTTGGAAGATCTCTTTTCCCCACGGCCAGCTGCTTCAGCCCTCTCTCCTCAAAACCCCACCGCCCTTTCCACTTCTTGGATCAATTAATTTTTTTAAAGATTAAAATATTTGAACTTGACCTATAGGCACAAGGAAAGTCCCAAGAACACAAAGGTCTAGGATGGGGGGCATAGCCCTCTTTTACTTGACACTTCCATAGCCACAGAAATGTATCACATTCTTAATAAATTCTCTATTCATCCTCCACAGGCAAAGAGATGCTCACATCAAAAGAAATTTACCAAAGCAGTTGATTTATTTACTTTATGACTTCTCAGAGGCTTCAATGTGCTTGTACGCACTGTGAATCTCCAGGAAGAGGCTGGAGCCGGGAGTGCATCTCGAATGTACTGAACAATGGAAGGTTTTGGATGGGGAACTCCTCTTGGGGTTGGCACTTGGTTGAGTGCACTTGGGTACCCAAGGTGGTAGATGGCTTCTGAAGGCGCTCAGGTTGGCTGGTGATTGGTTCCTGCCCTTAAGCATATTTCCCCAGCAGAAGATGAAATCATTTATCCCAGGTCTGTCTTCATAGCTGTGGTTTGGAGCAATGGCGTCCTCTTTGGCAGGCTCTATTGATCACCATCCAGGGAGCCTGAAATATCCTGTGGTTTTAGGCTCCAGGGAAAGCTTACAAGGGCTGAGACTTCTGGGCACAGGCCTAGAGCTTGGGCTGAGGGGCAGGAAAGATCTGCCATGGGCATGATGTTAGCCTTGAGCCGCAGGGACCTTTGAGACCTTATGGCCTGCGCTTTAGGACTGCTGGGAATTTAGAGGCTGCCTTATGAGAAGGAAGATGCCACACAGCATTTGTCTCCATGCGGAGCCCTTCCTTGCCCAGGGGGTAGTGGTGCTGCCCTTCGGAGTAAATGCATGAGGGCACTGCTCACAGGCAGTTTCAGGCTGGGGTGGCGACTTCTGTCTGAGAAACTAGAGGCATTGTGTAGGTCAGGGAAATTCTCACCTTTACACCTGCCGCACCCAAAGCAGATGGAGCATCTTCCAAGAAGACATCTCTTTGATGTTATTCAGTGGTCCTCCCTCTCAGGCTGGAGAGCAAAGAAGTCTGATGTCCCATGGATGTTCTCATCTGTAGGATGAGCTGTGTTCCACCCTGGGTGCTGGCTCCGTTGCCCAGTACAGAGATCTGAACCAGCCTTGAGTTCCACTGGTTGAGTTGAGAGTGTACTGTGTGGTCCTGGAGGGACTCCCAATGCCCCTCTTTGCAGGTGCACTGGACCTAATGCACAGGTGTCCCTCAGTCGAGTGAGTTTGTGTCTTTAAGATGGAGAGCGTAATGAATTCCCGTTTCTCTCCTGTGAACCACTCCTGCCAACTTTACATTCAGCAACTTTTCTTTCACGGATTACTTTGCCCCCAGACATGAGGAGACCTGTGTAATTTTGATCATTTGAAGAGCGTGAGTAATGCTTGGTCCTTACTCTATGTTGTATCTGCTCCAGTCACCCACTTCACTTTATTTCCTATTTTGCTGAATGAAACGGTTGTGTTACAGCTATCATCTGCACCCTGCAGCTTATAAGGCATTTGCTGCTGCATGCTTTACCTACAGAGTAGGAGAGAGAGATTCCAATCAACTCCAGAAGGCCTTGTCTGTAAAACAGAGTTTAGCGTAAATTGAACAGAAAAATTCAAGAAAACGTTTAGCTCGGTGGGAAGTCTGATGTTCCAACCTCTGCAGATTCCCTCATATCTGCGCATTTCCACACATTTTCCCATCTCGAAACTCCATGCTATCCAGGCCCTAAACACGTTTACTGGGAATAACATCCAGACTTATATTTTCCTCCTTTGAAACACCCTACTTGACAGGTTGTGTCACCCTGTCTATTTTGGGGTCTGACAAGCCTATAAAGCATATGTATGAGTGTGTCAATGCCTATCCAGGGGTCCCCAGGAGGCTGGGGTTGGGGGATAAGGTTTGGGCCTTTGGTGAGTAGTAGACACAGGTCTGAACTCAGTACTGGAAGACCTGAGTGTAGGACCCAATCCTGCCATCACCTGGCTCAATGCCCTTGGCAGATAACCTTTCCAGGCCTCCATGTTTTTCCTCATTTTGGTGGACATCATGGGGGCATTGTGGGGATTAGAAAAGTATCCATGAAAATGGACATCCGTAATGCCCATCTCATGGGGAATACTGGGTGAATGATAACTGCCTCCCCATTTATGTAAACTCTCCTAGCCTCTGTTTTCTTATATCTTCATCGGAGATAATCGTTTCTGCTCAACAAACTTCTCAGAGGTTTTAGAATCAAATGAGACTCCCACCTGTGAAAGTGCTTTGTGGGGACTCTATGGGGTCACTCATATTTTACATGGTTCTTAATCCCTGGAATCCCACACAGCTCATGGCGCTTCAGCCTGACAGGTGTGCAGTTGCTCTGTTGCGTGTCAGTTGGAGAGAGCGCTGCTGCCTTGAGCAGCCTGATTCTTTCCGAATTCCTCTAGTGGCTGAGGGGCTGGTGGCTACACGGTCTGGACGCCATGAACCTTGTCCAAGATGAGGACCGTGCTGGGCCATGACTCCCAGTCTCTCTTTGTTAGTCAAAGAAGGAGTTAAAGAAAAATGATGAATCCTCATGCAATGTGATAAATAGACTACCCTTTGTTTAGCCTTGTGCTGTCTGCATGTCTAGAGGTTTTCCTTTTCCTTTCTTTGGTACCCTGTCATTTTCGGAGCCTCGGGTGGAAAGGCCAGCGGGGCCTTCAGTGCTCAGGGGACAGCCTTGGGGAGCAGCAGTGTGTGAGTGAATGTAGGTACATACCTGGCTTCCTTGGGTCACATCATTCTGGGGGAGTTTGCCAAGAATGTCTTCACACCTTACTGACTGTGAATCTTTAGAAAATTACTCTTTCATCTTTGGTTTCCCATATTTCAAATTTGGTTGGCCATATCTACCCAGTGCACTTATTAGAATTAAATCTGAAAGTGTGTGTGGATGAAATTGAGAGCCATTTTTGTAAAGTTTAAAGTAAGGACCTGGTTAACATGATTTGGCTTCGTGTCATCATAATCAGAGGCAGGAGGCACGAGGGAATTAGGTCACATTTCTGTCTGCATGGGTGAAATCCAGAGCTATTTATGGGTCAGAAGAGCCAGGTTCTGAGAAGCTGCCCTTGGAATGGAAGCTGCCAGTAGCTGACTAGTCACCAGGAGGAAACAAAGGGGTGAGACCTCTGAGGAGCCTGTGGCGTCCAGGGAGGGCTTCTCCTGAAGGGATGTGCTGGGTCCCTGAGGAAAGAGCCTTCTGCACCTGTGTAAATCAGCAGACCACTATTTTGTTAACTTTGGCAAAGTTATGCCTGCACCTTGTGCCTTTATTCTTATGTCAATCTATAGACAAAGAGAGGCATCCCAGTGCCTGAAATGTTCTGTAAACTATGAAATCAAATTATAGCTGATAAGAGAAAGTGACATGAAACAGGCAAACATGAGAAATTAAGTTGCAGGATATAGGTTTTGTCAGACTAAATCAGAGGTAAGCAATACCTGCCTCTCTCTTAGGGCCCCGGCTCAAACTAAAATGAATGCTTGATGGTGTGGGTGGTTTCTCGTCGGTACTCTCTGCTGTGTGAGGTATGGCAGGCCACAGGGTGAGCGTCAGAATGGAAATCATCATTATTTTTTATAGCAATGTCTTCTTGAGCTTCAAAGAGAGGGGCCTCTCTCCTTGCACACGCAAACATCAATTTGGGAGCTGAGGAAGGTAATTTTCACATACAAATGCATATGAGTTGAAATGAGCAGGGGCGATGAGCACACTTTTAAAGAGACACCAGCCTCCTTCTCTTCCAATACAAAGGACCAAGGGGCTTGAGAGAAGCAGCAGTTTCTTGAAGGAGGAAAGGTAGAAACCTAATGAGTTTTTTTGTTCACATTCTTGAACATATCTCTGCTTTCATGGAGCTCTTCAAGAAGTGTTTTATTAAAGATTCACCTAGGCGGAAAATAAGAGCCACCTACTTGGTGAAGTGACACATGTGGGTTTGGAATCTTCTGCCTCCTGGACGTGTGACTTCATCACAGGCTGCTGTCAGGATTAATGGGAGTACATCTCGAGGTCCCCAGTGGACCACAGGCCACAAACCCAGGGGAGGAGCAACAAACATTACTGCATTTTCTAAGTTAACAATCTCTACGCTAATCCCTCATCCAAGCATCCCTTTCAGGACTTTGTCTTCCCAAGTGGCACCAAGACTCTGGAATCCATGCATAACACATAGCTGTGTGCCACCTAGGTCTGCAGAGAGCCTTCTGGCCCCAAGCCTTCACCATTCCAAGCCATCCTTGGGACACTGGAACTTTTCAAGGTGCCTGGACCCTGTGTGCCCAAACGAACCCTTAGTCACTCTTTCTCTTCCCTGTGCTGTTTAGAGAACAAAAGGAGATTGCTCCATCCCCCTCCCACCCGTTTCTAGAAAATTCTCCGTTATGTTTTATGTTTCCAGTCAAGACACTGCAATTTCTGAATCTCTCCCCTGGCTCCTTTGGGGAACAAAGGCCAGAAGGCCACATAGGAGGGCTCTGCCTTTGCCCTGCCCGGTTCCTGCCCTGGGAGCTGTGAGCACAAGCTGGTTATTTGCTGGACCAGAGGAACGACAAGAAGGGCAAGAACAAATTAACACCTCATCATAATTAACGCTCCACCATCACCTCACTCACCTTCACATAAGTGAGAAGAGTCACTGCACAGGTAACAAGGCTAAGTGCTTCGGTCCCTCCCCCCCCCCCCCCCAGGCTGCTAGTTAAAAGACTCCCCCCAACCCTCTAGACTCTGTGATTCTCTCAGTCTGTAAAGAAGGGATGACTGGTCATTGCCTCCCTACTTCGGCCCTCGGACACCTCTACTTTGGGGGACAGCAGCTTTGCATCTTCAGAAGTTTTGGTATTGCCATTTTGCATGGGTTAATGCAGAAAAGATTTCAAAGTCACATTCCAACGAAATGTCATGGTAATTTTAAGAAGGACTATTGAGAAATACATCCCTGCAACATTTCCCACATCTTCTGCTTGTGGTTAGCCTAAAAATAACCAGGAGGGTTTCACTAGAATACTGAAAACTCTGACTACAGCAAAGGAAGAGAAATTGAATGAGAACAATCTCTAATCTCTACGTTGGGACAGAGGGATCTGTCTAGTTTTTTGCCTTTGGCACCCATGACAACTAAAGCAATCGCCGTTTGCCAGACCCCTAGCATTGGTGAGGAGACACAGGGCAAGTCGAAGCTAATTTTCTCTGACTCTAGAGAAAGAAACAGTTGGTTCCTTTTTTTCTCTCCAAAGGTTTTCCAAACCAAGACCTTCCTGGGAACACCGAAGGCTGAGTGGCCAGCAGGCAGCTGCTTGGCCTGGCTGCTTGAACCTTGCCCCAGGGAGGTCAAGCGCCTTGGTCAGACTTCATAGGAATTGCTGAGGCCGAGCACAGAGGTTTTTGTCATCTCATAGACATGTCTGGTGGTACAGGGACCCCTCAGGGTATGATTTAAAGGTGACCGAGCATGGCTGGACATAGGTCACGTGGCTTCTAGTTGCAGCTCCCGGCACTGACCGGCAGTGACACTGGGATAAACCTTCAACCTCTGTAGCTCATTTCTTCATCTGTAAAACAAAGTGAGTTCATAGATGCCAAAAGCCCTTTGGGTCTCCCTTTCAATGATTTTTCAGTCAAAAGAACATGATACAGGGAAGATGGAGTAAACATACTTTTCTTATTCCTTCACTAAGTGTGCTAAACACTTTGGACGTTACATATAAAACAAATATGCCAGGACTCTGAAAGATGGAGAAAAAGCCAGCCCAGCCAAGGACTTTGAGACCTGAGGAAGGACATGGTGGTGACTTCCCTGGGTTTTCTTTTTGCCTTATATATCCCATTCCTGGAGCTGAAGAAGCCAGTAATCTGGAAATGTCAGTGGGAACAGACAAAAACACCCTTGAGAAAAACCTGCTCTCTTTAGCCAAATGACCAAGAAATGGGCAGCTTAGAAGGACAGAAAACTTTTAGACAACAACCATTCTGCTCCACCCAAACATCGTAGGAAAAAACTCCCGTTCCACGCTTAATTACACCAGCAAAGGCTGGATGGGCAGCTTAAACTTTTACTCTCATGAGGCTATAATGAGGTACCCTAACAGCCCCTTCACAAGGTCTCAGAAAAGGCCAAGTAGTGAGCCAGGACTTTCATCCCCTCTAGTAATGATCTCTCACCCCACCACAGGGTCAGCAGAGACCACGTGGGAGCTAGAACTGGCCCCTGCCCACCCAGCAGTAGTGATGGGCCCTCCCCACCTTGCGTGCCATGGACGCCAAGGGGAAAACCTGGGCTTCAACTCTCACCTGGCAGTAAAAGGTGACACTAGTCCTTCTCTTGCCAGAGTGATGTCAGAGAAAGTCAGCTAAAATGGGAAGTTTAGTACAATCCAGTCTCAGAACATAACAAAAAATGCTCCGATTTCAATAAAAAATCACTCGTCATACCAAGAACAAGAAATATCTCAAATCGAACTTTTAAAAAAGGCAACCAATAGATGCCAACACTGAGATGACACAAGTGTTAGAATTATCTGACAAAGTTTTCAAGATTTTTGACAAAGTATTTCATGATTTCAATGAACAAGTATGATCACACTTGAAATAAATGAAAATAAAAAGGGAAAGCCTAAGTAAAGAAATAGAACGTCTCAGCAGAGAAATAGAGGATACAAAGAAGAACCAAATGGAAATTATAAGGCTGAAAAATACAATAATTGAAATAATATCAGTGGATGGATTAAACAATAGAATGGAGGGAACAGAAGAATCAGTGAACTGGAAAATAACGCAGTGGAAATTATCCAGTCAGAGCAACAGAGATAAAATAAACTTTACAAAAATGAACAGAGCCTCTGGGATTTGTGGGATTACAACAAAAGATCAGACATTGTGTTATGGAAGTCCAGGAGGGAGAAGAGAAAGAAAGTGGGGTTGAAAAAGTACTCTAAAATATATTGGCTGAAAACTCTCCAAATTTGCCAAAATACATAAACCTACAGATGCAAGAAACTGAAAAAAAACCAGAACAGGATAAATGCAAAGAAATCCACAATGACTTGTTATAATTAAACATATGAAGGCTAAAGACAAAGAAAAATCTTGAAAGCAGCCAAAGAAAAACACATTATCTATGGGGCAAAAACAATTAGAATAACAGTGGATTTCTCACCAGAAACCATGGAGGCCAGAAAGAAGTGGCACAGTACAGGAGTGAAAGAAAAGAATCGCCAACCCCTAATCCTACAGCTGGTTGAAATATCGTTCAGGAATGATGGGAAAATCAAGATGTTCTCGGAAGAAGAAAACTAAGAGAATTTATCACTGGCAGACCCACTCTAAAGGAATGACTAAAAAGTTTTCTGGACAGAGTGGGAATGATAAAAAAAAAAAGAACCTGGGAACATCAAGAATGAATAAAAACACGATAAACAAAGATATGGTAAATACAGTAAGCTTTCCTTCTTCTCCTGAGCTTTCTAAATTATGTTTTATGGTTGAAACAAGAATTAAACACTGTTTGAAATGGTTCTAAATTTGTGAAAAAAATACTTTAGAAAATTATGTTATAAATGGTGGAGGTTAAAAAAAGGAATGTAAGTTTTCTGTGCTTCCCTGAAACTGATGGAATGACTGTGATTACATTATAAATATTGTGTTTTATTATGTTACATTATATATATACACTATGTATACATATATATGTATATATAATGTATAGATGTATTATTTATATACATAAATATATTACAATATATAGTGTATATATATTACAATATATAGTGTATATATAAATATATAAAATGTAATACCTACAGCAACCATTACAAAAGCTATAAAATAAAATTGAATTCTTTTTTTTTGGTGACGAAGACCGGTCCTGAGCTAACATCTGTTGCCAATCTTCCTCCCTTTTTTTCTAGGCTTGAGGAAGATTTTCCCTGAGCTAATATCTGTGCCAATCTTCCTCTATTTTGTATGTGGGATGCTGCCACAACCTGCTTTGATGAGTGGTGTATAGGTCTGCACCCAAGACTCAAACCTGTGAACCCCGGGCCACTGCAGCAGAGTGTGCATGCTTAACCACCATGCTACAAGGTCGCCCCTAAAATTGAGTTCTAAAAAAGTGTGAGTTTAAGCATCTCACAGCAATTGAGAAACAGAAAACATGAAACTCAGAAAGGACAAACAAAACTAAAATATAAACTGGCAGAATTAAGTAATTGCACTAAATATAAATGCTGTAAATATATCAACCGAAAAACAGAGATTGGCAAAATGGGTTAGAAAACCTGACCTAACTTTATGCTGTTTATAAGAAATTCACTTCAAATATGATGACATAGGCAGGTTGAAAGTAAAAGGTTGGAAAAAGATATGTCATGCAAATGATAATCAAAGGAAAGAAGAACTGGCTATATTAATGTCAGATATAGTAGACCTCAGAGGAAAGAAAATTACCAGAGACATAGAAGAACATTGTAGAGTGGTAAGAGGGTTAATCTACTAAGAAGACATAGAAATCTTATATGTGTTATGTACCAAACAACAGAGCTCCAAAATATGTAAACAAAAGCTAATGAAGAACCTAACATATCATTTTCAAAAGCCCACAAAACAGGTTCCAAGTTTGGCCATGTCCTGGGCCATAAAACAAACTTCGACAAATTTAAAAGAATTGGAATCATACAAAGTGTGTTCTCTGATTGCAATGGAATCAAAGTAGATATCAATAGTAGAAATATAACAGGAAAATATCAAGCAGTTGGATACTAAAGAACACACTTCTAAATAACCCATGGTCAAAGAAGAAGTCTCAAGGAAAATAAAAAATTCATTTCACAGAAGGAAAATTAAAATACAATCTATCAAAATTTGTGGGATACAGGGAAAGCAATGCTGAAAGGAAAATTTATAGCACTGAGTGCATATGTTGGAAAAGAAGAGTAATTTCAAATCAATATTCTAAGCTCTCACCTCAAGAATTTAGAAAAGGAATCAATAAAAAGGAATAAACTATTGATACATATGTTAATCTGGATGAATCTCCAAAGAATTATGCTGAGTGATAAAAGTGAATCCCAAGAGTTTATATACTATACGATTCCATTTATATTACATTCTTAAATAACAAAATTATAGAAATGGAGAATGGGTTAGTGGGTTAAGGAGGGGTTGGGGGCTGGAGAAAAGTAGCTGTGGTTATAAAAGGGCAACGTGACCGATCCTTGTGGTGTTAGAGCTGTTTTGTGTCTTGACTATCAACGTCAATATCCTGGTTGTGACACTGGACTGTAGTTTTACAAGATGTGATCATTGGGGGAAATTGAGTAAATGGTACAAGGAGTTTCTTTGTATTATTTCTTACAAGCATATGTAAATCTAAAATGATCCCAGAATAAAAAGCTTAATTAAAAATTGAAAAAGAATATAAGACACAATAATCAGCATTAACAAAACCATTGTGTTCTGAAGTTGGGTTTGGCTTGACATAAAAATCCCTGAAGGCACCACCATCAATGACTTCATCTCTGCAGCTTCTCCTGGCACCTCTTTTCCCTCTCCCCTGCCTTTCGCTCCACTGCAGTTGTACTGGGTTCTTTCTATCCCTTGTATCTGCCTTGCTTTCTTCTGCTAAGGGATTTTGTACATACTCTTCTTGCTGCCTTCCCTCCCCTCTTCATTTGCTCAACACCTACGCATCCTTCAGATCACTGCCTTAATGCCCTCTCTAACCAGGTAAAATTGCCCTCTTGTGGCATCCTGTGCCTTTGCTACACAGAATCAGTCATGCTTGTCACATTTAATTTTTAGTTTGATTTACTTAAGTTTTTCCTTCCTCCCTGGTCTGTAAACTCAGTGAATTTGGGGACCAGCTGTGCTTTGACTCACCAATCTAATGAATCTCTCCAGCATCTAGTACTGTGCCTGGCACATAGTAGGTGCTCACCAAATATTTGTGGAGTGAATGAAAGAATGCCTGAGGAGGATTATTCAGCTTTCCCCTCTCAAACTAGCACGGTCTTAGACACTTCAAAATCTAGGCTAAATCACTCTTCCCTCTCTGAGTGACCTGCCATGCCATAAATAAATCAATGTTGCATCCTTTGAACAGCCTTCAGTTGATCCTGACCAGCCAGGAGGCACTCAAGTATGTGGCCGCACAAGCTTGGCCATATTAGAGGTCCAGAGGGAGGATGGGAGAGGCAAGAGAAGATGTGCTTAGGGAAAGGATGTCTGACACAGGGACAAGCTAGACTTCTCTAAGGAAAGGGTCTTCCCCAAAAGAAGCAGCTCATCTCAATGACTCTTCAGCGATCAGTAAGTGTGGGGTGATTCGTTCCAGTTGTGTACTTGTGTGATGATTGCCTATGTCTTGAGGAAAGGGAGTAATGTCCCCCAAAGACAGAATTGGAGGATTAAGACAGAATAAAATATGTAGTATGTCTGCCCTGTTCAATGCCATTCTGCTGCTCCCCAGCCAAGCCAGCCTTTCCCCTATTACCGTGTGGCTCCACACCCTATGGGCAGAATCACTGCTGACAGGAAGAAGGTAGGCTGACTCAGGGCTATCCTAGAGTGGGGTGCTTGGGGAACTTCCCCATGTCACCACAGCCACCAACTCATCTCACACCACAGTCCTTACCATCCCATCTCCAAATGTATTAACCCCAACAGAGTGCAAGCTCTCTGTAGAAAGAGGGGGGGCTGTATCCTCTGCATCAAACTCTATGCCCCATGAATCTTAGTGCCTTGAGTGAATAAAACTAAGTCTAATCATCTCTTCATTGAGACCTCTTCTCAGGATTTTGTGCTTTGCCTGAATCCTGAATATCCATGGAGTCTGCCTGACTCCCTCTACCATTCTCAGCACACCTGACCCCCATGTCTGTATCACACACCATATTTCAACTAAAAGCAGCCCCACCAGCATCACGTGGGGGATGAAAAATGTCCAGCCAGTTTAAACATTTGAGTCTTGGTCCTCCCAAATAAGCAAGGTTTTCCAGTAAGAATTGAAGGAAGACTTGAGTAAATGAAAATTTATTGTACCCCTGCTGTGTGTTGGACATTGTTTTGTGTACATTATCTTGGTCCCTCCCTATGGGACAGGCATTTTTATTTCCATTTTCACACAGAAGGAAACCTAGATTCACAAAGAGAAGCTCTTTTTCCAAGGCCACACACAGCACGAGAGCGAGCACCAAGGATTCAGATAAAGATCTGCCTGATTCCTAAGCTCCTTCCCAGAATGGCTGGAATAGCTCTTTGAATTTTTTCTGACAATAATTTTAGCTTTGGGAGAAAGACTAGACACTGTTTTTTTGACCTTTCCAATTATCTGACAAGCCCAGTGTTAATCAGCTGAGTCAGAACTGATGACCTTAGGACTGCTTATACCCCAAACCGTCTTCTGATGAAATGATAAAATGAGACTGCTAGGCTAATTAACAAGTCTAAAAACATTATGTGAGTTCCAATGATGCCTTTGCTTCTGGCTCATCCCACACCTTCCCCAAATAAGAAAGCAACTAATTTGCAAAACCCTTGCTTCTGTGAAGCAGCTGTGAGAGTCACTGACATGTATGATTAGCATAAAATTAATTCCTGTTGGGGAAGCATTATTACCACCCCTAATGAGGTTTAGGAAGTGGCTGGTACTATG
The DNA here is from genome assembly GCF_041296235.1 of Equus asinus. NCBI lineage: Eukaryota > Metazoa > Chordata > Mammalia > Perissodactyla > Equidae > Equus > Equus asinus. Next base: position 110,334,294 of record NC_091791.1, on the reverse strand, counting down.
TATGAAGGAAGGCGGATGCTATTTTTTTAACTCTAAATGAAACGTGTGTGGGATACAATTTTCAACACAAAGATTTATGCTTAGGTATCAGGTGTTTATGGAAACTTGTGTGAGTTAGATTTTTTTCAGTGATTTGAGACTTGGAACAATTTATGACAGTGTAAATGGGTCTCTTTGGTATATTTCCATGTTTTCTTTTCATGGCAAATTCTGTGTGTGGAAGACGATTATGAAAACTTTATCCCCTTAAATTAAATGTTTTTCAACTGAGCTATAATTTTTAGCATTTGTTCTATTTATAATTTGAAATGGAAAAAAAAAACATATAGATATTATTTATTTCAGTTACAGAAAAATAACCACCTATAACTCTTATACCTATGGATAAAAAAGAGTTAACTGAGTTATGTATTTCCTCTTAGGCTTTTTCTATGCATATAGCTTTGTTACTTAGCTAAAATCATGCAAAAATCAAAATCTGCATCTTGTTTTCTCCATCTACAATAATATTATAAATATTTTTCACTACTAAAAGTTCTTCATAAGCATCATTTTAATGTTGTCACAATATTGCATTTGTATGGGTTTACCATAATTTGCTTAACCATAGCCTTAATTTTAGATTTTATGTTTGTTTCCAATTTTTCACATTTATGAATAATGATGCAATTCACTTCTTTGTACATTCTGTTTTATTTTCATTTTAACTTATTTTCATTGATTTCCTAAAAGTGGAATTACTTAGTCAAAGCAAATTTTGGATAAATTTTTGGTCCCAGATAAAAATAGATTTTCTGAATCTAACTGCCAGCCTAGAATTCTATCCAGGAAAAACATTCTTTAAAAATGAAGGAAAAATAAAGACAGTTTCAGAAAAACCAAAGCTGAAACAATTTGTTGCCTTCAGGCACACACTGAGAGAAGTACTAACGCATTTTCTAAGAACGAAGAGTTACTTCAGATGGAAACATGGAAATGGGAGAAGAAATAAAGAGAAATGGAAGATGTAAATATGTAGGTAAATCTAAGTGATTACACAGAACAATGATGACTTAAAATACATGAGGAGCAAATACGTGAAACAACACACGAAAGATAGGAGTGAAGCAATGGAGTTAAAATTGGTAAACTTCTAGTATTACCTAGAAAGTGATCCACATACTGATTTATCTCAGACTCTGATAAACCAAGGATGTTTGTTGTAATCACTGTGTAACCTTTAAAGGGAAATAAAAGATATAATGACCAAGATAAGAGAGAAGGAGTGGGAAAATAATTTTAAAATGCTTTATCAGTTCAAAAAATTGCACAAAAGTCATATAAAGGAATGTAGAACCGGTATGACAAGTAATAGATAGTAGCTAAAACCAGAAATACATCAGAAATTATACTAAATGTAACTAGGCTAAATCAATTACAAAACAAAACCTCTCAAACTGAAACACCTTACATACAAGGACACAAAAGAACTGAAAGTACAAACACTAATAGAAAGGAACATGGCACAATATATAAGACAAAATAGACTTTGAAGCCAGAGGTATTCATGGAGATAAACAGGGCCATTTAAAAATGACAGAAGATCTGGGATGGCTCCGTGGCCAAGTGGTTAAGTTCGCGGGCTCTGCTGCAGCAGCCCAGGGTTCGGATCCTGGGCGCGGACATGGCACCGCTCGTCAGGCCACGTTGAGGCGGCGTCCCACATCCCACAACTAGAAGGACCTGCAACTAAGATACACAACTGTGTATGGGGTGGGGTTGGGGAGATAAAGCAGGAAAAAAAAAAAAGATTGGCAACAACTGTTAGCCCAGGTGCCAATCTTTAAAAAGAAAAAAATAAATAAAAATAAAAATGACAGAAGATCAATCTGCCACAAAGAGTTAATACTTCCCAATCTGTATGCACCCAATAATACAGCATCGAAATATATAAAACAAAAGTTACAGATTTAAAAGAAAAAATAGATAAATTCACAACCATATTGGCTGATTTTAACATATTTTCCATAACTGATGGAACAAGCAAGCAAAACAAATAATTAAAGGTATATGAAACTTCAGCAACATTTGTCAACTGTGCAACCAACTTCAAAATTCACATTATTTGTATGAGTACATGAAATATTTAGCAAAATTTACCATATACTGGGCCATAAATCAAGTCTTAACAAAATTCCATGTATTAAAATTATACAGTGAAGTAAAGCTAGAAATCAATAATAAAGTTTACTAGAAAACCAACAAGTGTTTTGGAATTAAGCAATGTATGTCTAAATAATCCATGAACAAAGATTAAATGATAGGAGATTTAAAATTATTTAATTAGGGGCTGACCCCGCAGCCAAGTGGTTAAGTTTGCTCGCTCTGCTTAAGTGGTCCAGGGTTTCGCTGGTTTGGATCTTGGGCATGGTCATGGCACCACTCCTCAGCCATGCTGAGGGGTCATCCCACATGCCACAACTAGAAGGACCCACAACTAAAATACACAACTATGTACTGGGGGGATTTGGGGAGAAAAAAAGCTGAAAAAAAAAGAAGATTGGAAACAGTTGTTAGCTCAGGTGCCAGTCTTAAAAACAAAAAAATTATTTAATTAGATGAAAATACAAATATAACACATGAAAATGTGTGGGAGGCAGTTAAAACCATGCTTAAAATGATAAGTTCATATATCAAAAAAGAAGATCAGCTAACTATTAATCATCTATTGATTCTCTCGATTGTACCAATAATAGGAAGTTAAAAAGAATATCAAGTTAAACCCAAAGAAAGAAGAAAGGAGATAATAATAATCACAATATCAGAAATTAGTCAAGCATAAAACAAATGTACAATAGAAAAAATTACAAAGCTCAAAGTCAGTTCTTTGAAAAACTCAACCTTTACAACCTCATCAAAAAATGGACAGAGGATCTGAACAGACATTTTTCCAAAAAAGATACACAGATGACCAAGAGGCACATGAAAGGATGTTCAACATCACTAATTATCAGGGAAATGCAAATCAAAACTACACTAAGATATCACTTTATACCCATTAGAATGGCTATAATCCACCAAGACAAAAAATAACAAATATTGGAGAGGATGTAGGGAAAAAGGAACACTCATACATTGCTGGTGGGAATGCAAACTGGTGCAGCCACTATGGAAAACAGTATGGAGATTTGTCAAAAAATTAAAAATAGAAATACCATATGACCCAGTTATCCCACTACTGGGTATTTATCCAAAGAACTTGAAATCAACAAGTCATAGAGACTTATGTACCCTTATGTTCATTGCAGCATTATTCACTATAGCCAAGAAGTGGAAGCTACCCAAGTGCCCATCGACTGCTGATTGAACAAAGACGTGTATCTTCTTCTTTGTGTATATGTATGTGTATACATACATACATACATACACACAATGGAATACTACTCAGCCATAAAAAGGACAAAATAGTCCCATTCACAACATGGATGGACCTTGAGGGTATATATTAAGCAAAATAAGCCAGACAGAGAAAGACAAACACCATAGATTTCACTCACATGTGGAAGATAAACTAACAAATGGACAAAGAGAACAGTTTAGTGGTTACTAGAGGGGAAGGGAGTTAGGGGGTGGGCACCAGGGGTGAAGGGGCACGTTTATATGGTGACTGACAAATAATAATGTAAAACCAAAATTTCACAGTGTTATAAGCTATTATAATGTCAATTAAATTAAATTAAATTAATGTTCACTGCAGAAAAAGGAAATAAACTAAACCTTTAGCAAGAATATTAGGAGAGAGAAGACACGTTTTACTGATATCAGGAATGCAAAAGAAATTACCACAGATCCTACAGACATTTAAAAAAATAATGAGAGGATATTGTGAACAACTTTATTTCAATAAATTTTAAAATATAGATGACATAAGAAATTTTCTAGAAAAACACAACTTATCAAAATGGAAACAAGAGGAAAATTTCTGAAATTTAAATAGCTCTATATTGTTTAAATAAATTGGATTTGTAATTTAAAAAATTCCCACAAGGAAATCTCCAGGCACAGAAGATTTCACTGGTAAATTCTTCCAGATATGTAAAGAAAAAATAGCAGCAATCTTATTTACATTTCTTCAGAAAATTAAAAAAACTGAACAAAACAGAGAACATGTATCATCTTGTTTTATGAGGCCAGTATTACCTTGAGACCGAAACATGACATGAACATTTACATGAAAGAAAATATAGGCCAATCTCAAAGGCATAAATACAAAGATTTTCAAATCTTAGCAAAAGCAATCCAGCAATATGTAAAAAAGACAATATGTCACTTTGAATTTGGGTCCATGGAAATAACATTATTTCTAGACCGCATTGCTTGTGATGTAGAAAAATCTAAAGGAATTTACAAATGAACTATTGCAATTAATAAATGAATTTAATAAGATCACCAGATAAAGGGCCAATGTAGAAAAAAATCAATGATATTTCAATACATTAACAAGTAAAGAAAAAATGGCATTTAAAATGATACCTGTTACAAGCGTATCCAAAAACATCAAATGTCTAGGAATAAATCTAACAATATCAGCATGACCTCAATGCTAAACACTATAAAACATTATTGAGAGAAGGAAGACACAAATAAATAGATATTTCATTGTTATAGGTTGAATTGTGCTCCCAGTCCCAATTCATATGTCGGAGTCCTAACTTCCAGTACCTCTGACTGTGACTTTATTTGGAGATAGGGCCTTTAAAGAGATGATTGAGGTGAAATGAGGTCATTAGGGCGGGCCCTAATCCAATATGCCTAGAGTCCTTACGGGGGGGATATTTGGACATAAATGGATGCAGATGGAAAAGAAAGAGCCTGTGAAGACACAGGGAGTAGCCTACTATCTACAAGCCAAGGAAAGAGGCCTGAGAATACACGAACCCTGCCAACACCTTGATCTTGGACTTCTAGACTCCAGACTATGAGAAAATAAATTTCTGTTGTGTAAGCGATGCAGCCTGTGATACTCTGTTATCGCGGCCTTAGCAAACCGAATTTGTAGAATAGAACATTCAACACTGTAAAGATGTCAGTTATCTCTGATTTAATCCATAGATTTAATAAATCTATGTTGTTTCAGTCTAAATGTATTCCTTTGCTCTTTTCTCCTATCTATCCCATTCTTTCCTTTCATGGTATTCAGCCAAATATCTCTGTATTTGATAGAGTAGGAGATGCCACACACTGGGGAGCTTAAACAATAGACATTTATTTTTCACAGTCCCGACAGCTGAGAAGTCCAAGATCAAGATGCCGGCCCATTGGTTCCTGGTGGGAGCTCTCTTCCTGGCCTGCAGATGGCTGCCTTCTTATTGTGTCTTCACTTTAGTCTCCAGAAGGAGAACTCTGGTGTCTCTTCTTATAAGGACACTAATCCTATTGGATTAGGATTCCACCCTTATGACTTCATTCAACATTAACTAGTTCCTTACTCCAGGTACAGCCACACTCGAGGTTAGGCTTCAACATACGAATTTTGGAGAGACACAATTCAGTCGATAGCAGTACCTTTCCTCCAACCCACCATGTGCCCCTGACCTACATCTTTGTGAAGGGGTCAGCTCTTCTGTGAAGTCCGTGTGGGTAGCTCTCCAGCTGTAAAAAGTTGAGTAAGCAAACGGAAGCTCCCTCAAATCATCCAACCTCATGGCTCTGCTTAAATTAGTTGTCTTTAAGTCCGAAGTAATAGGAACATGTTTACCTAGGCATTCAACAGGTCTGGGGGACCAGGAGATGGCCCCTTAGAGGGTTAATTATATGAAAAACTGCATATCTTCCTGAGAAACAACCCATAATATGGGAAGCAAGAGTGGAGATGTGTAAGGCTGACTGACTCAGGGACACAGGTCAGAGTGAACGGGCGGGGAGAAGGAGATTGGAACTGTGGAGCATCCCTCAGTGTTGGGGAGACTTGGGGTTGTACAAAGAGAGAGAAAAGGCTGAAGGAGGGGATTTACCCAGTTTCTAAAACCCTATGAGAACAGAGGAGCTTGGCGTGTGGTACGTGTCCCAGAGAGAGAAGAGGGCCAGTTTCTAGCTTGGACTCAGTGTTGGCCTGAGGGCCTCTCTGGGCCACAGGACAACCAGGCAAGCCTGCTGCCCGTGGGGACATCCTTGTGTCTGGCCTGGTGTTGTCAGGAGGCACCATACAGGACTTGCCCCAGAAAGGAGCCTGAGGAAATCAGGGGCCTACTTCATCTCAGCTGAGATGCCCCCTGGGCACCCCAAGAACTGGCTGGGGAGGAATTAGAAGCTTCTGCAAGTCCTGCAGTAGCAGCTGGGGCAGAGGCTGGAACGCACTCTCATCTGCCTGTGACCCCATTCACGCCCCAAGCTGCTGTGGTGGCTTGGGGGCCAGGGGTGGCCTGGCACAATCAGGCCACAGCCATTCTCTTGTCTGGACTACTTTGGCCTACACACATGGCCCCCGTGATAGCAGCATTGCCATGGTGATCACGTAAGGAGGAGCTGTCGCTGGAACACTTTCTTGGTTTTATTTTCCTTTACTGGAGTTGGTGAGACTAAGCCAGCTCGCACATGAACATCAATTAGGGAAAAGTAAACGTGGGATTCTGGAGCTCCTCTGTGACATCTGCAATGGCGGAAGACAACGCCATGCGTGTCATTATCATCATGGAGTTTACCTAAGCAAATACTTTCTCCCCCTTTCCCAGGAACTGCTAGCCAAGCCCCCAGGGAAGCCGAGTTGCTGATGAACTGTTCTTCCTGCCTCTTGGGATTATGTCGCATAGATTCAGGGAAGCCATTGCCTCCCGGAGGTGTGTCTTTGCTATTGAACTGGACGGGGGGGTTGTTTAAAAATAAAATCAGAAAATCGTAGTTTCATAGATGACTTGAGTGGAGGGCTGCAGTGGGAGTCAGCAGGCTCAAGGAGGACCTGGAGGGAGGCATTCCCCAGCTCCAGTGCTGGGCTTTCCCTGCATCAGGCAGCACCAGCAGAGGTCCTGGAAGGTCATGGCCCGGGGACTGCTGTAGGCTCATTGACGTGTACCTGTAGGACTCTCCTGCCCTCATCACTGGACGTTGAGCAACTCCAGCAGGAATTTTGTGTCCACTATTGTTCACCTTTTTATTCTCAGTGTCCAGTGTAGTGCTTGGCACACAGGAGACTTTTATGAAATATTTGTGAATTAAATGAATAACAAAAACATAGCTTTGTTCTCAGAGCCCACCATGGTCCCCAAGTTGGATAAATAAATAAATAGAGAAAGCCGTTTTCTCCTTCACTTATTCATTTAATTATTTAATAAATATTTCTTTAGGTTTAGATAATATATGCGCCTAGCATAGTTCTTTGCAGATACAAGACACTCAATAAGTATCTCTTAAATTATATTGTGCTAGACACTGGGAAAAACTCAAATACAGCATAACACACAGTCCCCTTTCTGGGTGTATATATATAAATATTGTTCCTTCTTCCCATCTATCTATACACACACACACACACACACACACACGCACACATTTTTGAATCATTACTTTGAAATGGGGAATGTCTCCGGAAAAATCTCATTTTAAAGAAGCAGATTCAAATTTAAGAATTCAGTCTTATTAAAGGCCTAACACATGCTGACTTTGTACGAAGAATGGGGTATAGCTACAAGGGGTGTAGGTGGATGTCTTATCTGAGTGGGGGCCACAGAAAGGCTACACTTTATTGTGGGGATAGGGTGCAACAATGGTCCAGAGAAGGAGGCCAGTATCCAGTAAGGACAGGAGGAGAGGCCCATTCCAACAGCTGCACTGCTGAGGATGGCACAGAAACCCTGAACAGCCAGGAGTGATGGTGGGGGATACTTGGTACCACAACACCACAGAGTGTGGAGAGCTGGAGAGAAACATCATGTGCATTGTAATTTCTTGTGAAACTTACACTCTGCCTTATGGAAAAGGGCTGGTTCCTTCCTTGGACTCAGCGTTGGCCCCAGGAGTGGTTCTGTTGACGCATGGAGAGGAGATGAGCAACAGGAGTGAGCCAGCAGGCTGAGGGGAGGATGCCAGGCCTGTTGTGAACACACTGAGCTTGCAGTGGCCACAGGAGGGCGTGACAGGGATATGTAGTAGGCAGGAGACAGAGGGTTAGGACTGGGTTTGGATTGGGGACCTCCTCAGAGAGGTGGAGGATGAAGCACAGGAGTTAATGAGTCATTGAAGACAGATTGTCATAGCAGAAAAGGCATATTGGAGGAGCTGAGAGGATAAAGGGCTAAGAGCGCATTTGGGAGCCAGGCACGTCTGGGTGTGACTGTGGCTCTGCCATTAGCCCAGCATCCTTGAGTGAATCCTTAAGCACTGGGAGCCTCAGTTTCCACATCTGCAAAGTCAAATAATCAAAATAAAAAAAATCACTTAGCACAGTGCCTGGTGCATAGAAATATGTCCATGTTAGCTGTCATTAGTAGGGGGCCAAAGAAAGAAGAGGAACCAGTAAAAATACAGAAACTGATCAGGAAAGCATAGTGTGAATTACATTGACAGAGTGTGTTTTGTGATGAATGAAAAGAAAAGAAAAAAGCTGTAACCTCTAGAGTTTCACGGAATGAGTTTCTACCTAGAGCTCTGTTCTCGAAAGTGATACAAACTTGAAGGAGACCTCTCTGAAACTCTGCTTGCCTTCAAGTAAGGGAAGCGGTAGGGCTGTTACTCTGACACTGGTAATCACAGAAAAGGGAATAATCCAGAATTTCCAACCAACACATTTCCATCCGGTACCTGGAGACCAACAATCTCAGCGCCCTTCGGAGCTTGAATTGACGCCACTGTCTGCAGTCCCCGCGGGTCTCCAGGGCAGCCCGGGAGAGGCAGTTCCCACCACAAGGTGCAGCTGCAGGGTCCGCGAGGAGTATACCAGTGGTTGGGCACAGCCACTCATTTAGGAGTCCTGTGTATCCTTGTTCCAATTTAAATACATTATTAAAATTAAGAAGCGAAAAACCCATCTCTTCATAACAGCCTCACACCCACTGGGTATTAGTTTTATGATTTGCTCAGCTGTTGGGTTCAAATCTCCCAAATGTTTTGGCTCTTGTACCAAGGTCTATTTCAGGGCAACAGTGCCTTGTCCCATCAAGTTTTAGCCAAAGACACCACTGGGGAATGGACTGAACAACCTCTGGGACCCTTTCAATCCACATTACAGACAGTTTTCAGGGCTGGAAGCCCAAAAAATACCCCGAAAGTACAGGAAGAATAAAATCAGATTTTAATTGAATTGCTGCAATGTACTAGTAAGGCTAGTTAAGCATATAATTAATTGTTGTAACTATAGCAACAGGATTAGCTGGAACCATTAGGGAGACACCAGGGGTTCAATGAGAGATTCTTCAGAAGACGAGTGGTGGAGATGGCAGAAAATAATTCATTCTCCTCCAGTGCTTCTCCAGAGGGCCTCACACTCTTTAGCAACCCAAAATAAATCTATTTAATAATATTTTCTTAGATTCATGCAGTTTTTCTTATCCCAAAGGGCCCTGAGGTGCTTCATAAGCCGTGAACATAAATATAGATTGGGAATAATGTATCGGGCCAGATTTTCCTCGTGTTTAAACAACTCTCAGGTGGTTTGTTCTGCCCCTTTTGAAGCCCCATTACCTTCAGGATACACGGAAGGAGTCATTTATGAAGTGGCCTCCCCACCGGCCTGGGGCCTACGGCACCAACAGAGCGTAAACTCAGTAAGGAAAAGGCGGCTCCAGAGGTAGTACTTCCATTTATTTATACCCTACCACATTCCAGAAAGGCTTCAAGGAGGCTTACAAAATACACAGAGTGCATCAGGATAGAACAAACACTTGCGGATCTCCAAGAGAGGGGCGAATAGTGGTAAGAAAGAAACAACTAGATCTCTGGAAATGTCAGGACAGAAAATACATCCAGCAGTCTCCTACAGAAGTGGACACAATTGCCCCAATTCTTCCTACTGGCCCAAACAAAGAGGAAAACGGCATCTGACGTCACAAATAGCCACCTGGGGCTGAGGCCTCACAGAAATCTTCCCTTTGCCCTTTCGACTCTACTCTTTGGAGCAGACTTCAGCCCCTCCCTGCTGGCAGGAAGTGAAAGGGGGCCCTGTGAAGATGCACCTCCATCAAAGGAACCACTTATCCTTCCACTCAGCTGACAACTGTTGATTGACAATCTGACCTTGTCCCAAGCTTCTGCCCTTATCGGAAGGAATAATTCAGCTTTTGACACTTTGTAGTATTCTGGCTTGATCTACAGTTAAAATTTAGTCTTTGGAGCAGAGGTAGCAAATTGGTGGCCCACAGAACAGATATAGCCCACAAACATGTTTTGTCTTGCCCACTGGGGAGCTTCACTTTCAAATTCAGGTTTCTAGTTTCTCCTGAAAAATTAGAAGCCCTGCAACACTGTCTCACCACTCCGATGTTGCTGAGCAGAGCAGAGGCTGGGCCCCTTGGACAGGACAGCCTTCCCCAGTGCCCAAGAGTCCCCACCATGCGCAATGACATATGGCTTATGTCAATGTGGCTTCTCTATTTTATGTTACCTGCCTAGTTTCTATAGGCATTTAGGTTTTAATTCTATGATCTAGAGTCTTGTCCACTGAATGCACATTCTGTTTATTACTGTGGAATCTGGAATAAGAATGCGACCGCCAAAGGGTTTAGCCTTGGGCATTTCCAGGCCGCTCTTCTTCCTGTGTCTTCAGTCAGGACACCCCAGTCAGGGCACTTCCTCCACTTGTGTCTCTCGGGTAGACTGTCCTCCCGAACCTTCTGTATCTCTCTAAATCTCACACACCCTCCAGGCTCAGCTCAAGATCCCTGCCTGAAGCTTTCTCCCAGTCTTCTGACTCATTGACCCTCCCACTGGAACAACACCGAGACTTTCCAAGAGGGTGGGAATGGTTTTCTAAAGCCATCAATCTTCATGTGTGTACTTTCTTCAAGATGATGTGCCTGTGAACGTGTCCCTGTCACGCTGCTTCTCAGAACTACTGCCCCCTTCATACCCACCTTTATAAGAGAAAGGCCAGCCTTCACCCTTCTAGAATTCTAACCACGTTGCCTGGATTCAGGATGAAAAAGGTGCTCTGGGGCATCGAGCAAGGTAAACTTTGAACTCTGTTGTTGAGCAAACATATGTCTGGGTAACATATCCTTTTGCAAGCCGTTAGTTCTAGTTCCTTGCTTTCAGCTATATTGAAGGATCTCATTGAGTGGAGATCTGGTAGATCGCTAAAACAACTTTTGAAGATGAATTACTATGTGATTTTGGGCATATATCTCAGATGGCATTCTTAAAAATAAACGAAATTTGCCATAATATTATTTCTTTCATTCCTATCTACTTATTTATGTGAATGACATCTATTCAGTATGTACATCTATCAAAATAAAAAATAGGAGTATAACTGATGTCAAATCCTATCTCATTCTAGCAATATGTAGTAATCACCCTTGAATACAAGAACAAATTGAAGAAGAACAACTCACGTATCTCCTTAAGTATTCTTCTTCAATAAAATTTTACGAGGAATGTTAATCTATCAATGTAGATTGTAATCTACATTGTAATCTACATTGTAGAATGTAATCTATCAATGTTAATCTATCTATGTAGTATTAATAACTGTAATGATAAGCCGACCCAGATAAATAAAATCCCATCAGGTTAGTAGAATACAAATATGAGTTCAAGGAGAAAAAGGAATGATATAAAATTTCTGACTGCTGAAGAGGAGCTCGTGTGTATATTTTTAAAACGGAGGTTAGGGGTAGCTAATCCTCATGGTATCCAGATCAATTGGATACATTTAAAATGAAGACACAGATTAACTTTTTTTTCTTTTTAAAGATTTTATTTTTTTTCTTTTTTCTCCCCAAAGTCCCTAAGTACATAGTTGTATATTCTTCATTGTGGGTCCTTCTAGTTGTGGCATGTGGGACGCTGCCTCAGTGTGGTTTGATGAGCAGTGCCATGACAGCGCCCAGGATTTGAACCAACGAAACACTGGGCCGCCTGCAGCGGAGTGCGCGTGCTCGAAGCTAACCGCTCGGCCACCGGGCCAGCCCATAGATTTACTTTTTAAAGTCAATATTTACAGTATACTGAAAAATATTTTCTCTGTAACTCTTTAGATTTCTTATGACACATTTTCCAAGTCAAATTATAAATGTGCCACTGAATATATAGTTTTTTGCTTCTCTGTAGGAAGTTGCCAAACAAAAAGATTTAAAGACCATTGTTTTAGCAATTATCATTTCTCCTACTAATTTTGGTTTTTCATCATACTGTTATGTACTGTGTCTTTAATTTCTTCTTTCAAGGTTTATCTCTGGCCTCGGCAGTTATTAAGAGTTCTGTGAACAGCTAGTTAACCAGTGGTTATCAAGCTATTGCTCAATGTTACAATAGTATAGTGTACAAAATTGTAGCACATGATTTTTCTCCCACTGAAAGACACATAGTTTATTTAGGCAAACATGACAACTAAGGGCCTCTTCACAAAGGGTAAGTAAATTCTACTTTTCAGAGTTGCTTTCCTGTTTGCAGTTTATTAAAAGTAACCAGCCCGAAATAATCCTCATGCCAAAGAGACATATCTTGGGATGGCCCAATTCCAGTCCCCCACAGAGCAAAATAGTAGCAAAAAGTGTATTTAAGATAGGTGGAACCTTGGAGATCGTGTCTCCAACACTTGAACTTGTCAGAGCATGACTACAAAAAAGTAAACTAAAAAATATTCTGACCAGATCGGGTTGAAAATATGAACAAAACCCATAGGAATAAAACAACAACAAAAATCAAAGCTTTACTCAGAGTTTATTTACTCATACTTTTAAAATGACATTAATGAATTGTTCCTTTGTTGTCACAATTAGGATAGTATCAGAAGTGGAGAATTGTAAAGGAGAAAAGAAATTAACACCTTCTGTCTGTAGGGAGTGTGAGGTGTCCTCTTAACCAGGAGGGAGAAGAGCATCATGAAAGGAAGCGAGAGGCAAATAGTTTTGGGCTGCATGGTGTAAGGCTGTGTGCCATATTAGCATCACTTAGAGCAGAGCAAACTAATTAAAATTAGGATACATCAAAATACATTCGCAAGTTTTTGTTTTCTCTGCTTACCAAGCAGAACAGCGTGAAATGATTTTAGAAAGATTTCCCACAGAATTCTTTAAAATTGGAATTAAAATTGGAATTAAAGATAGAAGTAAGTTCTAACTAGAAAATCTAGTAATGGAACTCCTCATTCACACATGATCACCAAAGCTCATTTTCCGTATAACTCCTAGGCAAAGAGAGGGGCTTAGGCTAATAGCTCTCCTGCCCCACTTGGCCCACACCTGTGGGAGGAGCACTCGGCTCTCAGATGAGCTGATATGAACTGCCGCCTCCAGGCCTTTGTCTTGCAAAGTGACTGGAAAGCAAGCTTTGACACCACCTTGCTGCTCGCTGCAATGGCTGAGTAAATAAAGTGGTCTGTTCTTGGCTGAACATGAGGCTATATAAGCTATGTCTGCAAAGGGGGACACATGTGCAAGTTCCAGACTCAGAACACAGTCCGCTGAGGGATTCTGGCTTGATTTCTGTGGGTGATAATGAGTTCACTGTCCTTCTTGAGCAATCGCCTAAGGGCAGACAGGTCATTTAGCTCAGACAGTAAAAGCAGAAGGGGTTTTCCAGAAACGCCAGCAACTAGAGAGATAAACATCTCAGCAACTAAAAGAGAAGGGAGCACTTTTAAAAAGTGATATGAAAATGAAAAATGCAAAGTTAGTAAAAATCATATTTAATAATACATATTTGACATTTTGATGTGTGGCCTTTACCAGTTTTTTTCTTCTTTGTCTAGATAGTATCTATATAGTTGCTTTGTATGTGTGTGTGTAGGATTCATATTATAACTTTATTTTATCTGTTTAGCAATGCATTGTGGACATTGTCCCACGCTATTTGATATTCATCTACATCATGGTTTTGAATGGCTATATAATCAATCCCCTCTTACTGAATTCTTGGTTGTTTTCTTTTCAACTATTTACATTTTATTGCTATGACAAACAACTCAATGGTAAAGGATTCGTATGAATGAGTAAGAGGTAGTTTATTCTTGTTCCTCCTCCGGTCTATCCAGACCTTTGCAAAGGTGAACTGTCTTCAATCATTTGTGAGTTGGAGTTTGCTATATTGGTGATCCCCAAAAGATGGCCAGTCCTGTCTCTTCTCTTTTATTAAGGTCAGAGGTAAAGAGAACTTAAGGAGATTCAAGGAATGAGACTGGAGAGAGCCCCAGTTCTCTCTAAAGAACTGAACTGACAGCAGATCTGTGTGAGTTCAAAAGTCATGTCATCCAGGAGGGCAAGACCTTTAACAGGGGAGTTGCAGAATCTTAGGGGTAGATACTAAAATAAGAAAAGAAGCCAAGAAATTGGAAAGAAGAGATAAAGGAACTGGATGCTAGGCTCCCGGGGGCTCTATTAACCCTTCACTCCATGCCACAAAAAGATGCCCCAGATCCTGCCCATGTCAATGCCAAATGATGACTAAATGTCCCTGAGCTGCGCAGTCCAGGACCACTGGTGAGTGTTGGAAGAGGAGGCTGTGGTAGGAGGACAGAGGGGAAGCTTTGCTCTGCCTGTGACGTTGGTCACAGGAGTGCTCCCTTGGTTTCTAGTCACCCTAGACACTCCTCCAGGTGTTAAGCATGAACCGTTCTCAGAGGCAGAGCAGAAGTGAGCTCGGTAATCTTGAGTTTTCGGTGGTATTGTCAACTCTTTGCAACAGCCGCTCACATTATTCTACGGTGCCTGGGGACAGCTAGTTGGTTTCTAACTCCAGAAACCGGGATGTTGCATGCATCCTGCAAGAACACACCCAGCTCTCTGGAAAGGGAACTATAGCAGATGCACGAATGAGAGGTCAGACTTTTATGGAAAATTTGTGGTCCACAGCAACCCATGCAGTAGCACGCTGGTAAATGTTTAACAATCAGGTACAAAACAAAACAAAAAATACTGATTTGAAGTATGTGCCCATTTCCATGGTGTAAATATTCTCATTGTGGCCAATTTCATGATGTTGTGAATGTGGAGTTGGGAAGAGCTGTACACAATTGGCTCTCAATAGCTGGTGCGGACTTTCTCTAGCTCATATTGATATGGAGTGGGTGAGGAGACATGTGTTAAGATTCCCTGCCTTTGCCACCAGCGCCTGAGGAAATACCCTTTCTCCACTTCAGCGCCCTGCCAAGCACACTTGACCGTTCTTGCTGCAGACCCTTTGGCAGGGATGTGCACTACTGTCTCATTTCTCAAGCTCCACTGCACCAAGGAGCCACACCTTCGGTGCCCACTGCTCCTCACCTGGCACCACTCACACTTTCCTGGCTGCTGGAAACCTGGCCAGCACAGAAGACTGTGCTGTAACACTCTCTGGCTGCTCCTCATCCTACATCCATGGCCTAAAAGGGAAACTGAAATTCCATCTACCTTAAAACGTGCAACTTATTTCTGCAAAACCGTCTCTAACTGAACCCAACTGCTTCTCTTCCCAAGTCATTTCAGGGCCATGCACCCATAGCCCCTGCCCTTTAGATTCCCCTATCCTGACTTCATGATTAATTATACACTTAATTATTCTCCAAGGCCTAGCCATCTTTTGGATATCTCCTCATTCTCTCCCAGGATAAAATTAAAACCACCCTTATCCCCCATACTCTCGTAACATTGTGGAGCTTCCTCTTCTCTTGACTCTATAACTTTGGATTTTAATTATTTGTTTATAAATCTATTTCCATTCCCAATCTGTGAGCTCCTGGAAGGCAGAGCCCAATCATCTCTATCTTCAGTCCTTAGTGCAGTACCTGGCACGTGGTTAGCCCTCCATACATTTTTGCCTAAGCTATCAGTGAATACATGAAGGAACCAAACTCTAGAGTCATCAGAGACCAGCATGTTGCACTTTCAGCCTCAGTTTACTTATGGTATATTTTAAAATGGTTTAAATAATAAGATATCTATTATTGACACAAACACAAAAAGTTCAGAGATGGAGAAGTTCCAGGGGTGGGTTCATTCAGCATCTCAGCAATGTTCTCAAGGAGCCAGGTCCATTCCATCTCCCTTCTCTGTCAACCTTTGCCAGATGATTTTGTGAAAAGGTAGCAAGAGAGCTGTCTCTGGTAACAAGAAGGTTGCAGGAGCTCCAGGCATCACGTCAATATATAACAATGTCCAAAAGTCAGAAGAGACACTTTCTCATTCTTTTATCTCAAAGGATATGTCCCCTAAAACCCTTCCCTCTTTCCCCTTCAGCAGATTTCCCCTGCGATGGTAAGAGAATGGAAATACAGTGATTAACTTGGACTAGTTAAAAAGTTCCCTTGAAGTTCACGGCCATCTAATGGACAAAACCAGGGTTCCAGAGGTGGGATGGGGATGGCAATCTGGTGGACAACCAACAGTTGCCACACATACAGTCAGCAGAGGTAAAGCATTGAACTGTTGTCCACATGACCAAGCTGTGTGAATCTCAGACATACAAGAGTGGCTGAACGTTAGAAAATCTCTTGATGCAATTCATGACACAAAATAATTGTAAGGAAAAAAAATCTTAATAGATTCACAAAAGCATATGATAAAATTCAACACTTATTTATAATTTTAAAAGAAGATTTAGTAAATTTGATAAAAGGAACATTCCAAAAACCTGGAGTAACCATGTTTAATGATGAAACGTATAGATATCAGAAAAATATGCCTAGAATCATTGTTTCTATGCCAGACTGTTCCATAGACCATATCCAAGTAGAAGAGAAAGAAAGAAATTGTATAAGCAATTGAAAAAGAAAACACCCAAAACTATTTTTATTAACAGATGACATGATTTTATACATAAAATCGTAAGAAACTTTTCAAACAAATTATTAGTATTAATAATTTATTATTAATTATTTATTAATTATTAATAATTTATTATTAATAATTAATTATTAATACCAATAATAATATTACTGGAAACGAGATCAAGCTTTACAAATATTTTTTGTAATATTTAGAAAATATTTAAAAATATTACTGGAAATGAAATCAAGTTTTACAAAATTAGTCACAACGATACACATTGGCAACAAACAAAAAATGCTACTTTTAAAAAGGAAGCCATTTATGGTAGAAACAAAATATATAACTTTCCTGGAAATAAGATTAACAAGAGTTGGAAACGATATTTATGGAGAAAAATATAAATCATTACTGAAATATATTTTAATAGATCCAAATAAATGAGAGAGATACACTATATTTATGGACAGAGAGACTCAAAACTACAAACATTTTGACTCTCCTCAAGTAATCTAAAAGTCCAAAGTAACTCCAATTAAAATGTCAAAATATTATGTGAAAATTGACAAGTTGATTTGAAAACATAGAAGAGAAAAAGATCAACAAATATCTCTTTTTGAAAATAATTTTGAAGAGAACCAGGGCATAATGGACATGTTTGACCAGAAATCAAGACTAACTTTGAAGCTATAGTAATTTGGTCACTGTGATATTGGCATAGGGCCATATATTCAGACCAACTGGAACAAATAAATCAGCCCAGAAACAAACCATACCTATACAGAAACTTGATATATGAGAGGTTGTATTTCAGATCAGTGTCGAAAGGATGGTCTACTTAACAAATGGCCCCGGGAACATACTAAGGAAAAAAGTGAAATTTATCCTTTGTCTCACACTATATACAAAAATAAACTCTAAGGAAAATAAAGACATAAGATATGGAAATAAAAACTTTTGTTCTTTTATAACAACATGTAAGAAATTATATTTGTGATCTTGGCATATGGGAGAAATTTTTTTTTAAAAGATACAAAGAAGACAAATATAAAGAGAATTGATGGGCCAGCCCCGGTGGCCTAATGGTTAAGTTCAGCACGCTCTGCTTCAGCAGCCTAGGTTCAATTCCCAGGCACAGACCTACACTGCTCTGTTAGTGGCCATGCCATGGTGGCCCACATACAAAAAAATAGAGGAAGATTGGCACAGATGTTAGCTCAGAGCAACTATTCTTCAGAAAAAAAAAAAAGAGAGGGAAAGAGAATTGATAAATTCACCTTGATTAAAATACAAAGTGTGTGTTTCAAGACAAACAAGATAGAAAAAAAAGGAGAAAGAAAACCATTGACAGGGACAAGACATAAAAATGTTTGCAATATGTATACACACAATATATAAAGAACATTTAAAAATTGATAATGAGAGGAATAATAATCCCACTGGAGAAACAGGCAAATGATATTACCATGTAATTTGTAGAAGAAAATACCCAAAAGGCCCATAAAGACCATAAAAAAAAAGAAAAATTACTCAACCACATTATAATCAGGAAATGCAAATTTAAATGACAGTGCGATACCATTTCATACTCATCAGATCGGCAAAAATTGAAAACTCTGAAAATGCTAAGTGTTGGTAAGAATAAGGAGAAACAGGAACTCACATTTCTCGGGTAGGAAGGAAAATTTGTACAACGACTTTGGACAGCAATTTAGCCATATTTAATAAAGATGAAAATGAACATACCCTGTGATTCAGCAATTCCCTTTCTAGAAATATATGCTAGAGAAAAACCTCACGTACACACCCAAGGAGACACATAGAATGTGCAAGAATGCACAAATGCATTCAATGATAGAAGAATGATATGAAGACTGTGCATATAAGCTTCATTTATAATAGTGAAAAATTAGAAACAATTCAAGTATTAACAAGAGGATTTTGAATTAAACTGAAGTGTGTTTGTGAAGTAGAATTCTATACAACAGCGATAAAGGAACTGGAACTATGTGCATCGACATGGATGAGTCTTGTTCATGTACTGTTGCATGAAAGAGTTTCAGGAGACCCAGCCCTGATGGTCTAGTGCTTAAGCTCTGGGTGCTCCACTTTGACAGCCTGGGTTTGGTTCCTGGACACGGAACCACACTGCTCGTCTGTCAGTAGCCATGCTGTGGCAGTGGCTCACATAGAAGAACTAGAACGACTTACATCTAGAATATACAACTGTGTACTGGGGCTTTGGGGAGCAAAAAAAAAAGTTTCATGAGAATGCGTTGTGAATAATGTCACTATGCAATGTTTAGTTGTGCAAAAATAATGCTCAAGATTGCTTAGGTGTATAGACTTCTGTGGGCAAAGTATAAAGACATGCATAGATATGATGGGCATCCCCATGGGAATGGGATGAAGAAAACAGACTGCTTCAAGTGTGTTTGTACAGTTCTATTTTTTCAAACTGGGAGATAGATACCCTTGCATTTATTACATTATTTTCTCCATATTTTTGTATGTCTGAAATATTTCACAGTAGATTTTTCAAAAATATAAAGAAAGAGGCAACTCTCTAATGACCATTAAGGAACACTGGGAAGTTGATGGACACCCTTTCTGCCATGTGTATCATCTAGAAGCTGACAAGAGAAGTCTTCTCATGAATCTGAGAAGAAAGCCCCATTCTAACGTCCGATGCTCTGTGGACAAAGGCCTGCTTGAAGATCATTGCCAATTGTTACCCAGTAATTGTGGTTTCTCCCTTTATTTCTCAAGTCTTCACGATTGTCTGATGGTATTTGATTATGGATCATGAGTCTGCTTGTTTTAATCCCACCCGGCCTTTGCAATCCAACTCAAATTAGTGGTCTTGGAAAATGAGAGGCACTTAGCTGGGGAGAACGAAGAGCTGCTTTTGGGAGGTCAGATTCCAACTAGTCCTCAAATGCAAGGTTCCCCAACCTCTCAATGCTGTTTGCAGTCAGTTGTGAAAGGATGGCTTTGGGATTGGCCTGGGGGGCAGTGAGAGCCAGACCAATCCTTCCTGAGAAGGCTGCTCAGCCAGCCTTGGGAGGAGGACAGCCCCCAGACTTGTGGGCTGAAAGACCATTTACTACCGGTGAGATCTGGGTTCAATCAACCTATTTGGGCCTCTGATTCCTCATCTGAAAAATAATGTGTTTTGAAAATTAAATTAAATAGTATCTGATATATCCAGTGCACATGAGAAATGTCCACTGGGATCGCTAGCCAGATGATGACTCTACCAGGCCCATTGAAATGGACTTTCTGAATCTCCCCTGAGAATGCAAAAATGATGCTTTTAATTTGGTCCTTAAGGCATTAGGATAAATGACCTTCTAGTTTCACTTAAACATCTCTGGCAAATAAAGGACAATCTATGAATGAGAGGTTTCAACTACGTCATTATCCCAAAGTGTAGTGTGCTAGTGGTTCATGAAAAATTTTCAGTGGTGCAGTTTATTCGCTGAATTTAACGACATCCTTTGGTTTTCATTGGATTTATCTTGATAGTTACCTTCTGGTACGTAATGCACATGAAGTATTTAGCTCGGCACACAGTAGGTGCTCAACAAGTGGAGGCTAGTGCTATTAGTGCTCTTTTCTCTAATTGACACTGCTCCTCATAGCGGGGTTGCCATATCAAAAACACTGCTGTTGTGCATTGGGGACTGAGGAACCAATTCCACCAGGTTGTGGGAGGGAGGGAAGAATGCAGGCAACAACGCACTCAATCCGTACTTGTTCCCCCTAATTTTCCAAGATTTGACAAAAAGAAAACCAATCACCTTCTCATGAAAAGGTAAATGTGGTGAATTGTTATGTCCGGATTTCACAACAGGAGGCCCGCGGTGGTGACAGATCTCCCAGACGATAGCTGAGGCGAGCTGGCTGGGTTCTCTGCCCTTCGCTCTCTTCGGGGGATCCATGAGGTCTCAAAGGTCCATTTCTGGGTCCTCACAGCTTACCTGCACGTCCCAAACTGCTCAGTCCTCTGCATTGTGTTTTCTTGTACTGTGTCACATTAATACAGTTATTGGTTTCCTTCACATCATCACCAAATTCACAGCCTCCTGTTGGATGATGTAGTCACTGTGTACTATACATTTTTAGCACAGAGTGATGCCGTTTTCTTTGATTTCTTGGACCCAGCAAAAGATGGCTCAGTCAGAAAGTATTTTCACCTTGCACATCATTGGACTATGCTTCCGGCCTTTCCCCAACAGAAGAGAACAATGGTGTCTTGGTTCCTAAACACTGACATTTACTTGCATCATTCACTATAAAATGAGGCTGGGCCCTGTGAAATGGGTGGGCTGATGTAACAGTCGTAGGACTAGCTTCTTCGCTGTGAGCCTACGCAGTGCTTGGTAATCAGAGGAAGGGAGTTTGACTGAAATAACTAGTCCATCAAACTTTAATTCTGATTATTTTTCTCTGTTGGTAAATTCTGAGATCCAGAAACCCCTGTGTATGTACTTTCTTTTTTGAGAAAGGTAAGAGCTTGCATTTATGTAAAAAAGAGTGGACGATCTCTCTCCTCTCCATTTATATTTATATTTCAAAACTTATCTTCTGATATGCAAAAACATATCTGGGGGATTAAGGTGAAGACTCTTTATTTTATGGTAGCAAGATCTTCTAGGATGACTGAGTTTTCTTTAGTCTTTCTTAATGTGGGATCACCAACCTTTTTCAAAGGAGAGTCTACTTTTCTTAAGATGTCAATGGAGTAGAGAGAGCTCTGCAGGAAATGAGGGAATTGGGAGGGCTGGAGATGTATTAGTGATTCTGGCTGCTGGGCAGATGCAGTTGCTGTACCATGCTGGCCCATGGAGGAGTCTGATTCCAAAACTTTAACCTTTTAGTCCAACTGTGGCCCAGCTGCTGAAGAATGAGGACCAAAATTTTCTATGTGACAAATTCTCTTTCTCTCAAGACCATATGATTTTCATTTTGTCTCCAATAGATCTGATGAAAAAAAATCCCTTAAATATCTTGACTGAAACTATACTTATTGTAATGGAAATGCTCCCTGGGTTGGCTCCTTGGATCTTGATCGTGGAGTCTTCAGTGGGCTCTCAGGAACTCCCAACACCCTCTTATCTGCTTCCTTCACAGCTGCCTCTGTCTGACCCCAGACTGGGGGTAACTCTTGGACAGCGAACTCAGCTCTGGGGGCAAGGTCAGATGCCAATCTAGAATCCTTGACCCCAGAAATCTCTGCCATTTTTTTCTCTGGTTGTTTCTGAGTTTCTGCAGAGCTGAAAGGCTGCCATTCAGAATGACCCTGGGGACTATATCAGTCTCCTACACAATCATGTTATGAAGCAATGAAGGGCATTGGAGTCTGCTCTTGGCTGAAGCTGAGGCAGTGGGAAAAGTCAGTACATGGCCTCTGTCATCTAAAGCTTGAGTTTGGTATCACCTGTACCTGGGAGAGAAGAAAAGGATCAGTGGAAGAGAGCATCCCTAATGTTTTACCTCTTGAGGAGGCCTCTGCAGTACTAACAACATCAAGTGGACTTGTCATCACAGGGATTTAGAATGGCAGATGGCAGTCTGTGTGTGTGTGTGTGTGTGTGTGTGTATGTTAAATGTTGGCCTGATTTTCCATGCTTTTGCTTCATGACTAATTTCCTGTTAAAGATCTATTATGGGGAAAATAGTTCCTTAAAAATTTAAATATGAAGTTACCATGCGAGGTAGCAATTCCACTCTTTGGTAATATCCAGAAGAATTGAAAGCAAGGTTTTGAACAGATATTAGTACGCTCGTGTTCATCATAGCATTGTTCACAATAGCCAAAAGGTGGAAATAACCCAAATGCCCATCAATAGATGAATGGTTAAACAAAATGTGGCGCATACATAACAATGGGATGTTATTTAGCCATAAAATGGAATGAAGTACTGATAAATGCCACAACATAGATGAACCTGAAAACTTTATGCTAAGTGAAAGATGTCACACACAAAGGGTCACATGTTGTATGATTCCATTTATATGAAGTATGCAGCATAGGCAAATCTATAGAGACAGAAAGCGCATTAATGGTTGGCAGGGGCTGGGTGAGGGGGAAATGGGGAATGACTGTTTAATAAGTATAGGGTTTCCTTTTGGGGTGATGAAAATGTTTTGGAACTGGATAGAGATGATTGTTGCACAACACTGTGAATATCCTAAATGCCACTGAATTTTATACTCTGAAATAGTTAATTTTATGTTACGTGAATTTGACCTCAATAAAAAAAAATATCTATGGTGGCATTTCAAGAATCCAGGAGCAGATCTTTAAAAACAGAAAAATACATTTCTTAAATGCTATACACACACATGTACACACACATACAGATGTAGATACAGAAGTCCCAGTATGGGGACTGTTGACATATATTGGCCAAGTGGGATGGTTAATTTTATGTGTCAACTTGACTGCACAATGGGGTGCCCAGCTATTTGGTCATACATTATTCTGGGTATTTCTATGACAGTGTGTTGGCTGAGAGTAACATTTACATCAGTGGCTTGAGTAAAGCAGATTTCCTCTGGAATGTGGGTGGGCCTCAGCCAATCAGTTCAAGATCTGAATAGAACACAAAGAGTGAGAATTCTTTCTGCCTGTCTGCATTCAAGGCAAGACATCT
The DNA here is from genome assembly GCF_041296235.1 of Equus asinus. Classification (NCBI taxonomy): domain Eukaryota; kingdom Metazoa; phylum Chordata; class Mammalia; order Perissodactyla; family Equidae; genus Equus; species Equus asinus. Next base: position 110,310,764 of record NC_091791.1, on the reverse strand, counting down.
TGCCTTCAGACTCGAACTACTGCCTTTACTGTCCTGGGTCTTCATCTTGTTGACTCACTCTGCAGGTGTTGGGATTTCTCAGCCTCTGTAATTGCATGAGCCAATTCCTTACAATAAATCGCTTTATCTCTCTATATCTATCTATCTATCACTTATGGTCTATCTTATCCTTTCTCTTTCTCTGGAGAATCCTAATACACCAATTTGCCAGGTTTCTGATGCAATTGTTTCTCTTTCCATTTTCTTTCTGTTTACCTTTTCATCCTCGCCCTCTTGTCTACATGACTTTACCTCAAGTAGTTTCACATTTAATGGCAAACAAAATTGCTTATCCAACCTGAAATATAAAGTTTTTCAGAAAATAAAGCTAATAACTTCATTGTTCTTTTGACTGAAAGCTAATTTTGCTAAGTGTGAAAATTTCACCAAATTACATGTTTCATTGTCTTTTTCCTTTATAAGAAGAAAGGCTTTTTTTTTTAGTTGTGTGTTTTCCAACATGCCAGTTTTATAATGAGGTGTCCAGGTTCACCTCCAATCTTACTGCTCATTGGTATGTTATGAAACAGTTTATGACCCTCATTAACTTTGATGGTTATAATTAGATGAAGCTGTGAAATACATCCAGGGCCAGCCCTCTGGTGGGTTCCTGATTCAGTTTCCACAGACACTCAAGAGATGACGAGTCTTGCTAAGCCAAAGTCCAGGATACTGTGACTAAAATATCTATTGTCTGAAAATAAGAATCTTCCCCTAAAGAAAAAGTAAAAAGCCAGAAATCAACAAAATCAATATGGAAAGACCATTGTGGATTAGCACAGTGACTACAATGGACAAAGCTGCAGAGGATCCAAGCTTATATTATCTCATCAATTCTTAGAAAAACCTTGTAAAGAACGTAATGTTCCCCATAACAGAGATGAAGAGAGCAATGCTTTGGTCCCTGTAAACTTTGTGGCATAAAGCAGACGTCTCAGCTATGAGAACTGAAGCTATGCATATACTAGAGTCCTAGATACATCTGGATGATGAGGGGTTTAGGCCCACCAGGGGCTGTCTGCTGGACACTGGGCCAGAGTGGCAGGAGTGTCTCATTGTGTCTGTCCCTCCAAGAATCTTGCCTTGGCGTCCCACCATCTTATGTCTGTTTCTAAGGAAGACAGTACTGCAAAAAGGAGTGAGAACAAAAAAAGAGGCTGGAGTCACTGAGTCTTCCAGAAGACATTCAGCTAGATAGGAAACGTTCTCAGATGGAGCAACCACATGGCACCCAGGGGTGGGGTTGGAGGATGGAGGAGTGGGTGCATTGTGTTAACTTCATAGAAGCACCACCAGGCATCCCCTAGGGATGTTAAAGCAGGAGTGGACAGTGGCAAATGTCTTTGTTAATCAAAGTCTCTCTGGAGCAGAGAGGAGGTGCTTTCCAGAGATGCTGAGAATTCCGAGCAGAAGAGTCAGGGAAAGGTCAAGTTCAGATCCTGCCTTAGTGGGTGGAGCTGAGTCAGACACCTGTTGCTACCATCATCATGCCATTTATTTCACCCTTGCCTGGAACAGCCTGGGAAACAGACAATAATAGGTGTAACATTTTTCATGTGGTGCTCTCAACGTCATAAAAGGGAAGCACAATCCAATTCTAATAAAGAACGGACAAATAGATGAATGCTGCAGAACACAATTCAAAAAGTAGCCAGTGAATCTTGGCAACTGTAGTACATGATAAAGGTGGCCTTTCAAACCAGAGTGCAATGAAAGACTATTCAATGAGTGGTGTTGAAATAATTTGTTATTCAAATCAAATTAATCCAATTAATTTGGGAAAAAGTAAAGTTCGTTCTCTCTCTCACACCATGAAAACAAAATTCTAGACAAGTCAAATGCCTAAACAATTAAAACATCAAAAAAGCATTAGAAGAAAAGTAGAATATATTTCTAATCTTGAGACTAGGAGAGAAGTTAGATAAGAAAGAGAACACAAAAGCAATAGAGAAAAGATGGCTACATATAATCACGTCAGGGACACATATCAAGCTGTCAAAATAGTCCTGTTGTAGGCTTTTCCTTCGGTTAGAGGGGAACACAGACGTGTCACCTCTCCCTGCCCCCATGGACGCAGGGGCTGACAGATTTTATCCAAAACCTTCTCTCATGAGCCAATGTCCTTCTTAAAATCTTTTTATGCCCTAGACATGGTCCATGGATGAAAACCATTGAAGGCCTCCATAATAATCTTGTATCTCACTTTGGAATAGAGCTTCTATTATCTTGGGACCTCAGCCAAAGCTAAGTAATTTTACTATCTTTGTGTGTGTCTGTGCACTTGTGCATGTGCACACGCACACACGTCTGATGACACACTGCAAATTGCTAGCAGTGCTAACTCCCAAGGTGGGAAAATGAGCAGTGAGTGGTCAAAAGGGACTTCAACTTTATCTGTATTACTTCAATTTTTATAGTGACAATATATCCATGTATTACTTGTGTAATTAAAAAGAAATGAAATTAAATATACTCTAGCGTGTGCTGGATGAGTTTCTGCAACTTAATTTCCATCTGCCAATGAAATAAATCTGAAACCTTTTATTTGGGTTAATAGCCCAATTTGATGTGTTGCTCTGTTGGAAGAAAACCAAATTGTGAGGCGCTTTTTGGGGTTCTGTGTTGCAGATTGCTCTCATGGTCTCATGGTGTTTATTCCTTTCAGGTACATACTTAGGGTGTAATATACATTTGCCCTGGTAATTTGACTTCCTGGCCCCTGGCCAACCTAAGGAAATAGATGGCAAAGCCAGCAATTCCTGTCTTGCAAACATGAGAAAATACATAGCTACCTGGTCCGTTTCCAGTTGGAGGCAAAAACCCGGTAAGTAGTATATTTAGTTCAATGGTGAAATTGAAATGGGTCTTTATTTGGCTTCCCAAAATAAGCTGAAAAACCACTTTTATGGTGTTCAGACAGCACCCTGGCGATATTTTGGTAAAGCGACAGTCATGAAATGAACAGGAGATTAACTAATTGAGTAATGTGACTTTGGCTGGAGGCACACAAGGCAAAGCCTAGCAGTAAAGGCACAGGCCCGATCCTGTCCAGGTGCCCTTCCTCTGGGCAGTTTCTCTCACTACATTAATAATACCTTAATAATACCCATTTGGTGTTGTATAAACATTTCAAAGTGCTTCCACATTGTTATTGGCCCATTTGACATCTATGGAATACCCACAATAGTTGGTCCTTGGCCTGGAAGCAGAAAGAGCCTTTTCTTCTCCTGGAGGAAGCTCAGGGTCTAGTTCAAGGAGGCAGACACTCAAGCCAACATTACAGCATGGAAATTGCTGTGAAACAAGCAAACACAGGAGCAGCGGAAGAAGAGAGCAGGGCATTGGAGAGAGATGGGTGGGAGCAGGGCTGCTTTAAGAAGAGGGCATGGCACGTGCAGAGGCACCGAGGCATGGAATTGCACCATGGGTTTTGAGGAACATAAGTTATTGAGGGCAGGGCATGAGCACAGTGAAAGCTATGGCCACATGGAGGGTCTGTGTGCTCGTCTGTGAAGACTAAACCTGACTTGAAGGCAAGGAGAAAATTGAAGGATTCTAAGCAAGGAGGGAATTTGAACATATTTTCACTGCAGGGTGAAGAATTGATAGGAAGGAAGCAACACTGGAGGCTGGGAGACTAATTAAGAAGCTGTCTCAGAAATCTGGAGGAATGAGGCTGCTCTGAGACAAAAGTCCCAGGAAAAGAGAGAGGTGAATGGAATTAAGAAGATAAGAAGACAGCATCTATAGTATTTGGTGACTTGTTGGATGTTGGAGAAGTATGTGGAAGGGCATCTAGGCTGTTGGCTTTGATGCCTGGGTAAGTGGAGCACCATTCACAAGGCAGTGAAACCAGAAGGGGGACTAGGATCAGGGGAAAATTGATAGGTATACTTTTATAATATATATTCTCCCATACTTTCTAACAAAATCTCAGCGAACTAGACATAATAATATGATGAAGTCTAGCTTCAGGCAAGAAATCTTAGACTCTCAAGATAAATGGACTCATCCAAAGCCTCCACTCACTTAGTACCAAATATGGGACCAGAATCAAGTTTTGTTTTCTCTGGCCCAGAGCTCCTTTAAGTGCACTATGAAAGTTATGTCCCTTTGACCCTAAATCTACTTGCTGTTCCATAGAAGGCAGGACATGTACCAGATGCACCTCGAGCAGAAGAGAAACTTCCAAATTCATTCCTTCACCTATTCAGCACTAAAGTACGAGCACCTCCTCTGTGCCAGGCACTCTTCCAGATATTAGGAATTCAGACTGTGAAAGTCTTGCTTTTGTGGAGCTTACACATAAGTTGTGGAATCAAATAGTACAGACACAAGCTACTGCACAGAGAGAGATGGGTGCTCTGGAATCAAGTGTAGCAGGGAGGGATGGGGGTGTTGAGGATAGGAGGCTGCTCCTTCCTAGAGGGTCATCAGGGAAGCCTCCTTGGATCAGGAGATGCTGATCAGAGATCAGGGAAGTGAGGGAGTCATGTGGATACCTGGGAGAGTATTCCAGGGCAAGGAAACTGCAAGTGCAAATTATTGCTGTAGGAGGTGTTTGCTGTATTCAAGGAACACGGAGAAGGCCAGTGTGATTGAAGCAGAGGGAGCCAGGAGAGGACGGCAGGGGGTGAAATCAGAGAAGAAGTGGGTGATTGGGTCCCATAGAGCTTTAGAGACCAAAGCAAGGCTCCTGCTCTGAGTTAGACAGGGTCTACTGGGGGAAGTCGTTCCCAGAACAATGACATGATGTGACTTGCCTTTTCAAAGGACCACAATTTGGCTGCAGGGAAAGGGCAGACGCAAGGGGACCAGTTTGGAGGCTATCACGGTAATCAAGATAAAAGGGCCTGGTGTCTAGAACCAGGGCGGCGGCTGTGGGGTGGAGAGAAGTGGTCAGTTTCTGGATATATTTTGAGGGTAGAGACAGCAGGTTTGCTGGTTGATTGGCTATGAGATGTGAGACAAAGATAAAAACTAAGGATGGCTCTAGGCTTTTTCCCTAAACAACTGCAAGGATGGAGTTGGCATGTATTTAAGTGGGAAAGAATGAAAAGAGCAGATTTGGTAGCTGGAGAGAGATGTTTATTTGGGCCATGTTAATTTGAGATGTTCATTAGATAGCAAAGTGCAAATGTTGAATAGGTAATTATACACGAGTCTGGTGTTGAGTGTTGAGGTCTGGGAGGGAGATACAACCTTGAAAGTCATTATCATTTCAATGCTATTTAAAACCATGAGACTAGATGCGGTCACCAAAGGAGTGAGTGGGGATAGAAGAGGGAAGAGGTCTGAGGACTCAGCCCAGGGACATAGGTGATGAACATGGGAGATGAGGAGAAACCAGGAAGGGAGATGGAGAAGGAGCAGCAGGTGCGAGAAGAGCTAAGAGAGAATCCTTCCATGGAATCAGATAAAGAAGCATTTCTAAAAGAGAGAGATTTATGCAGCTGACTGACAGATCAAGCAATGTAGGGACTGAGACCTGCCATTGGAGACCATTACGTGACTGGTGATTGATGAGCAAGCACTGTTTTGATGGAGTGGTGGGGAGAGAGAGTGTGTGTGTAGTGACAGGAGAGGAATTGAAGACAGCGAATACAGCCAAGTCTTTCAAGGAGTCATGTTGTAAAGATAAGCAAACAATTGAGAAGTAGCTGGGGCGGGGGGTGGTAGAGTTAATTTAAGCTTGCTTTTTTACAGGGGCAATATTACTGCATGTTTAATGTTGACAGGATCCATCCTCGAGAGAAGGACACATTGATGCTGCAGGAGTGATATCTTAGACCACGCACACATTGAACCAACCAGCGGGGATCATATTTATTAAGAAAGAGGAGGTAAGGTTGTTTAAGAACCGTGAAATGGAGAGAACCTAGTCGCTGGGATGAGGAAGGGATTGGTTAGAATGACTTACAAGCTTATAAAATAAATGTATTGGGGCAACTAGATTTCCCTCTGAAGATTTAAAAAAAATTGGATTTACACTTTGAAGGTTACATTAAAACAAATTCTGGACGTATTAAAATTTAAAAGTCAAATAGTGAAATGAAAGTATTGAGAGAGACTACAGAAGAAATTTTAAACATAACCTTGGGGTGTGGAAAGCCTTTTGGAGTGTGACACAAAAACAAGAACTCAAAAATGAAAATATTGATAAATTCAACCTTATCCAAATAGAAAAATTCCACATATCTAAAGACAGTCAAAACATTTAAAAATATAGAGTAAAATATATGTAATTCATAGGACCAATGAACAGCTAATTTCCAAAATATTGGGGCTTTTACAAATCAATAAGATAAAGACAATAAACCCAAAGGGGTAAATGAGGAAGATCATGGACAGACGTAAATCTGGGTGACTTGTATGGAAGATGGCCTGGCATTATCTTTCAAAATTAAAAAATGCGTGTACCTTAAGTCCTAGAAAGTCCATTAACATATTTTTTCTTGAAAATACACTTCTACGTGTGTGTGAAATCCTGTTTATCAGGGGTATTTGCAGCAGGATTGTTTGTAATAGCAAAATATTGCAGGAAACTGAAAGATTGTCTATCAGTAGGAAACTGGTGTTATAAATTTTGAAGCAGCTACACAAGGGAAAACTATGTAGCATTAAAAAGACAATGCTGCTTTCATGCACTTTGATCTCCAAGTTACATTGTTAAGTCAAAAAAACCAAGATCTAGAACCGTTGTATCATGTCCCATCATTTGTTACAGGAGCAACACAGGAGTGAAAATAGACGCCCGGCCATGCTGGAAGCTGTGACATGTGCTTCTGGCAGTGAGGAATCTCTGATGTTGTAAAGCTCAAAGGGGAGGATTGGCCACAAAACACAGAAAAGCTGAGGACACACAAATCCTGACAGTGGGAGAGAAGACTCAGCAGAACCTCAGACTAATTTCAATCTCGGAATTCAGAAGGGGTGATAAGAGTGAGATCCTGCGTAAGTAATTAAGTGAAAGATAACGGGAGACCTGTTCCATTCCCCATTTTCAGAGAAGCCAATGTAGGTGTCTGCCTTAACTAGAAGCCAGGGTTAGGATTCTCTTAACTTGGAGTGCTTACAGGAACAGAAAGGAACTTTGTTAACTGGACAAAAGTTATTAATCAGCGAGCCATGCAAATATCATGTGTACTGATGAGATAACAGAAGCCTTCCTACTAATGTGAGACGTAAGTCACAAGTCCCATTACCCGGGCTGCTGTTGAACAGTAGAGCCCTGGCCAACATAATAAGTTTTTAAAAGATAACAATTAGATACTGGAAATAGATAAAACTGTCATTAATTACGGATTGGTTGTGACTTCTTAAAGAAAGCTTTTTGTATTTAGCTACATTAAGGAACTTTCTTACTAGAAAATACTAAGAGGTTTTCAGTTGAAATTTTTGAGCTTATTCTAAGAAAAGTATCTACACATGGTGTTGGAACAAATAAGAAAATACAGTTAGACATCTATTACTTAAGCAATGTACGTCTCTTTCTCCTCTCCCTCTATCTCTGTTTCTCTGTCTCTGCCTCCCCATCTCTGTCTCTCTCACACAAACACACTGGAACACCAAAGTTCAAAGCCAGGTGGCCAAGGAAAGAAACAGGAGGCCTAGAGAGAGCAGAGACCTCGGGAGGACTGTCTCTAGCCCTTGGAAGCCGCAGTGCTGAGATGCCAGGGCCCTGAAAATTCTCACTGTGTTGCCAGATCTTCATCACAGAGGCTCTCTTTAAATTTTCTTTGTCTGAGTGAGAAAGAGAAATGGCTTTTGGAGAAAAAGGAGCGAAACAGGGAACATGAGACTCGACAGCTACACAAGGAATAGGGGGTATTCCCAACGAGAGTGGGACCACCCGTTAATCCCACCCACACTGACGACATGAGTTCTGGTAAAGAATATTTCAGAAATGTTGGGAGGGAGGGCAGAGTGCAGGCATTCTTTTAAAAAGAAGAAAGGAAGGGAAAGAAAGAAGCAGCCTTGGTTGAGCATTCCCTGCACTCTCTCTAACATTTTCTCAGGGTGGAGAAAAGTGGGTGGGACGGGACACCCACTCATGTGTTAACTACAGCTCAGTGGGAAAACAGTAACCTACACTTATCAGAGAAAACAAATGCTTGATTAGAAGTGGACAAACAGAAGTTAGATGGAAAACACTTTGTGGCAACTGTGTCAACCTACTGCAGCTTTTTCAGATAAAAAAGTACCTTGTGTGTGGGGTAAGGGTGAGGGTGGGCAAGAGGAACATGATAAGAAAAGTAAAAGGATGTCAAACTCGAAGAAAACATGGAAGGGAAGGCAATTCTTAGCAACTGCTTTATGCTACAGAGCAATTTAGTAAGAATAAAAATTCAAGTTAGCTCAAGAGGAAATGATGAAACAGTTAAATAAAAAAGATAACTTAGAGATGTAAGGAGGAAAGCCCAAAGAATCATTACTGAACTCAAACATAAATTAGATTTTAAAAATGAAAAGACAAGCTACAGATTGGGAGAAAATACTTTCAAATTGCTTATCTGATAAAGGACTTGTACACAGAATGTGTAAAGAATATTCAAAACTTAGTAATAAGAAAACAAACAATTCAATTTTAAAATGAGCTAAAGATTTACCCAAGTGAAATAAAAACCTATATTCACATAAAAATCTACAAGTGAATGTTTATAGTAGCTTTGTTTGTCATTGCCAGAAACTGGAAAAACCCAGATGTCCCTCAACTGGAGAATAGATAAACAAACTATGGCACATTCGTAAAATGCAATAGTACTCAGCAATAAAAAAGGAAAAAGCTACTGATACACGCAAAATCATTGGTGAATCTCAAATGTAATATGCTAAAAGAAAGAAGCCAAAGTCCATACACTGTATAATTTCATTCATATAACATTTTGGAAAAGGCAAAATGATAGAGATGAAAAGTACTTTAGTGGTTGCCAGGGCCTGTGGGTGAGGGGTAAGCTAACTGACAAGAGGCAAAGACAAATTTGGGGGATGATGGGGTGTTCTGCATCTTGATTGTGGTGGTTACACGACTTTTTGTTAACCTGCAGAACTCTACACTAAAAAGGGTGAATTTACAGTATGTAAATAGCACCTTAATAAGAAAATGGAAAGAAAATTTAAAAGTAAATAAATTAGAAACACTAAAGAACAGAGTATGAAAACCAAATTAGTGGTATAGAGAAAAGATCTAATATAATCACAGAAATTGTGGATCATAAAAGCAAAAAGATGAAAATATTATGAGAGACTTACATAAATTCCTCATGTAAGGAGCTTCGAAGTCACCACTCCATTCTAATGACAAGTGAAAAGCTAAACAAACAGAAATATCAGCAACTTTTCTTAGCTTTGTAGAAGTGAAGTCACGGGGCAAACTGCTGCCTTGCCAAATTGGAGAGACCAACAGGTGAACACAGAGACGCGCAGGTTACCAGAGTAGGTGCACATGAGCTGAAACCTCTGTGGAAACCAGTATGGGGTAGGAAAACCTGAACTGTTGTTCTTGATGAATTGCCGGAAGCTCACTGTGGACAAATCCAAGAGTTAAAAACTCCAGGGGTGGAGGGTGTCCCAGTCACCGGGCAGCCTCCACAATTCAGTGAATTTTACCCCCAGGAGCTTGACCAGGTTCTCATAGTGAATACTGGAGAAAAATCCCCTCATACTTCTGGCAGGGGGAGGGAAAAGAAACCATTTGAAAAATGCCAGAGCATTCTGTTCTTAACAAGGCCTGCCCTTGGGGGAAACCAGTTAACTAGATCTTAACATGCTGGGGTTTTATCAGAGTCTAACTGACCTGAGGGAAGGGAAATACCCAACTCCAGCCGTTCCTGTCCCACTTAATGGAGGGAGGAAAGCTGAGAAGCACTGTGAAGTTCAGTCTAGAGGCATATGCTCACTAAAAGGCTGAGATCTAATCTTAGGTCTACAGAACGCTTCCCCTGCCCCTACAGCTCACCACCACATTACTAAAGGCCTATTTACAGCAGTGCCTTTTACTCAATACATCATGTCTGGCTATCAAGTAAAAATTACAAGGCATACCAAAAGGCAAAGCAAACAAACAAATACAGTCTGAAAAGAAAGAGCGAGCATCAGAACAACACCTGGCGAAGATACTGAAATTATCAGACTAATTTAAAACAACTATGATTAATATGTTAGGGACTTAAATGGATAAAGTAGACAGCATGCAAGAACAGATGGGCAGGGGCCAGCCCAGTGGTGCAGTGGTTAAGTGCACATGTTCCACTTCAGCAGCCTGGGGTTCTCTGGCTCAGATCCTGGGTTCAGACATGGCACTGTATGGCAAGCCATGCTGTGGTAGGTGTCCCATGTATAAAGGAGAGGAAGATGGGCACAGATGTTAGCTCAGGGCCAATATTCCTCAGAAAAAAGGGGAGGATTGGCAGATGTTAGCTCAGGACTAATCTTCCTAGGAAAAAAAAAAAAGAACAGATGGGCAATGGAAGCAGAAAGATGGAAATTCTTAGGAAGAACAAGAGATGTACTAGAGAAAAAAATATCATGGTAATAGAAATGAGGAATGCCTTTAATGGGCTTTTAACAGGCTGGACATGGCTCAAGAAAGAACCTCTGAGCTTGAGGACATTTCAATGGAAATCTTCAAAACTGAAAAGCAAAGAGTACAAAGACTGAAAAAAATACAAAGAACAGAATATGCAAGAACTGCAAAAAGTGTTACATAAATGTAATGAGAATACCAGAAGAAGAGGATAGAAAGAAAGGAGCAGGAGAAATATTGGAAACAATAAAGATTAAGAATTTCCCAAATTAATATGAGTTGCCATACTACAGATCCTGGATGCTTAGAGAACACCAAGAAGAATAAATACCAAGAAAACTCTACCTAGGCATATCATATTCAAACTATAGAAAATCAAAGATAAAGAAAAAAAACCCAGAAAAAAATTAGAGGGAAAAGACACCTTACCTGAAGGGGAATAAAGATAAGAATCGTATCTGACTTCTCCTCAAAAACCATGCAAGCAAGAAGAGTATAAGGTAAAATGTTTAAAGTGTTGAAAAAAAAACTATCAATTCACAATTCCGTGCCCTGCAAAATTACCCTTAACGTGAAAGAGAAACAAAGACTTTTTCAGGCAAAAATTGAGAGGATTTGTTGCCAGTAGGCCCACCATGCAAGAAATGTTAAAAGAAGTTCTTTAGAGAGAAGGAAAACAGTATATGTCAGAAACTCAGATTTACATAAAGTAAGGGAAAACATTGAAGAAGGAATAAGTGAAAGTAAAACAAAAATGGATGGAGAAGGATATATCATGCTTACAGTAATCAAAAGAAAGTAGGAGTAGCAATATTAATTTCAGAGAGAACAGACTTCAGAGCAAGGAAAGTTATCAGGGATAAAAAGGGGCATTAAATAATGATAAAGGGGTCAATTCTCCAAGTAGACATAACAATCTTAACATGTATTCAACTAACAACAGAGCGTCAAAATATGTGAAAGAAAAACTAACTGAAGTGTAAGGTAAAATAGATGAATCAAATATTATAGTTGGAGACTTCAGTGTTCCTTTGTCAGAAATGGACAGATCCAGCAGGCAGAAAATCAGTAAGAACATAATTGAACTCAACAACATTATCAATCAACTGGATATAATGGACGTCTACAGACTACTTCATCCAACAAAAGCAGAATACACGTTCTTCTCAATCTCACATGGAACATTTACCAAGATAGCCCACATTCTGGGCCATGAAACACAGCTTAACTAGTTTAAAAGAAGAGAAATCGTACAATGCCTGCTGTCAACCACAGTAGAATTAAAGTAGAAACCAATAATAGAAGGATAACTGGAAAATCCCAAAATACATGGAGATTAAACAACATACTTCTAAATAACACATGAGTCAAAGAAGAAATTCCAAGATAAATTAAAAAATATTTTGAAGTAAATGCAAATGAAAATAGGGCTTATCAAAATTTTGGGAAACAGTGAAAGCAGTGCTGAGAGGGAAATTTATAGCACTGAATGAGTGTATTAGAAAAGAAGAATGGGCGCCAGGCCTGTGTCTGAGTGGTTAATTTAGTGTGCTCTGCTTTAGCAGCCCAGGGTTTCACCAGTTCAGATCCTGGGTGTGGACCTACAGCCACTCACTGAGCCATGCTGAGGTGGTGTCCCACATAGCAGAGCCAGAAGGACTTACAACTAGAATGTACAACTATGTACTGGGGGGCTTTGGGGAGAAGAAGAAGGGGGAAAAAAAGAAGATTGGCAACAGATGTTAACTCAGGTCCCAATCTTAAAAGAAAAAGGAGAAAAGAAGAATGATCTAAAATCAATAATCTAAGCTTCCACCTTAGGAAATTAGAAAACGAAGGGCAAAGTAAGTCCAAGTAAGCAGAAAAAATGAAATAATAAAAATTAGAGCAGAAATCAATGAAGTTGAAAACAGGAAATAAATCGAGAAAATCAATGAAACCAAAAGCTAGCTCTTTAAAAAAATAAATAAAATTGATAAGCTTCTGGCCAGGCTAAGAAAAAAAGGAGAAGACACAAATTACTAATATCAGAAATGAAAGAAGGACATCACTTCAGATCTCATTGACATTAAAACTATACTAAAGGAATACTATGAACAACACTATGCCCACAAATTTGATAATCTAGATGAAATGGATGAATTCCTTGGAAGATCCAATTTGCCAAAACTCACACAAGAAGAAATAGACAATATGAATGTCTATATCTAAGAAATAAATTGAATCAATAATTACCAGCCTTCTAGAATAGAAAACATCAGACCCGGGTGAGTTCACTGGTGAATTCTGCCAAATATTTAAGGAAGAAATAATGCCAATTCTCTACAATCTCTTCCAGAAGATGGAAGCAGAGGGAATATTTGCTAGCTCATTCTATGAGGTCAGCATAACCCTAACACAAAAACCAGACAAAGACATCATAAGAAAAGAAAACTACAGACCAGTGTCTCCAATGAAAACAGATGTAAAAAATCATCAAAAAAATATTAGACGGAAATATCAACAAATGCAAGCATGTATAAAAAGAATTATATGCCATGATGAAGCACATCCCAGATGCGCAAGTTTGGTTCCACACTCAAAAATTAATTAATGCAGTCTTTTTCATCAAAAGACTAAATAAGAAAAATTATATCATATGATCATGTCAATAGATGCAGAAAAAGCATTTAACAAAATCCAGCACCCATTCAAGATTTTAAAAAATCTCAGTAAACTAGGAATAGAGGAAAAATTCTTCAACTTGATACAGAATATCTACAAAAAACCCTACAGCTAACATCTTATTTAATAGTGAGAAACTTGAAGCTTTCCCACTAAGATAAGGAAAAAGGCAAGGGTATTCCCTCTCACCACTAATTTCCAACATCATACTGGAAGTCCTAGCTAATGCAAGAAGATAAGGAAAAGAAGTAAAATTGGTGCTAATTGGGAAGGAAGAATTAAAACTGTTTTTAATTGCAGATGACATGATTTTCTATGTAGAAAATCTGAAAGACTCAATTTAAAAAAACTCCTGGAATGAATGATTTTAATGCATTTGAAGGATACAAGGTTAATGTACAAAAGTCAATCATTTTCCTATATACTGGCAGTGACCAAGGAAAATTTGAAATTAAAAACACAATACCATTTACATTAGCAACAAAAAAATGAAATACTCAGGTATAAATCTAACAAAATATGTACAAGATCCATATAAGAAAAACTACAAAACTCTGATAAAATAAGTCAAAGAAGAACTAAAAATACAGCGGTTGTCCATGTTCATGGATAAAAAGGCTCAATATTATCAAAACGTCAGTTCTTCTCAACTTGATCTATAGATTCAATGCAATCCCAGTAAGTTATTTTGTGGATATTGACAAACTTATTCTAAATTTTATGTGGAGAGGCATGAAAGGAAGAATTGATAAGCTAGACTTCGTTAAAACTAAAAATTTCTGCTCTGCAAAAGACACTGTCAAGAGAATGAAAAGACTAAATCACAGGCTGGGAGAAAACGTTTGCAAAAGACATATCTGATAAAGGACAGTTGATGATCCAAAATATACAAAGAACTCCTAAAACTCAAAAATAAGAAAAAAAATTTACCCCCCCAATAAAAAAATGCATCAAAGACCTTAACACAGACACCTCACCAAAGAAGATATACACATGGCAAATAAGAATATGAAGAGATGCTCCACATCATATGCCATCAGGGAAATGCAAATTAAAACAACAATGAGATACCACTTTGTGTCTAATAGAATGGCCCAAATCTAGGACATTGATAACACCAAATGCTAGTTAAGATGTGGAACAACGTGAATTCTCACTTGTTGCTGGTAGGAATGCAAAATAGTGCATAGAGTACTTACCCAGTTTCATACAAAGTTAAACATACTCTTCACATAGGTTCCAGCAATCCCTGGTAATTTGCCCAAAGGATTTGAAAACTTATGTCCACACAAAAACGTGCACAAAATGTTTCTAGCAACTTTATTCACAATTGCCAAAATTTGGAAGTAACAAGATGTCCTTCAGTAGGTAAGTGGGTAAATAAACTGGTATATCTTTACACGAGAATATTAATCCACACTAAAGTTAGATGAGCTATCAAGCCATGAAAAGACATGGATGAACTGTAAATGCATATTACTAAGTGTATGGAGCCAATTTGAAAAGTTACATGATTCCAACTATATAACATTCTGGAAAAGGCAAAACTATGGAGACTAAAAAATCAGTGGCTGCCAGGAATTGAGAGGATGGAGGGGTAAACAGAGGGAGCACAAAGGATTTTTAGGACAGTGGAAGTATTTTGTGATACTATGTATCCATGTCATGCATTTGTCCAGGCATTGAATGTACAACACTGAGAGTGAATCATTATTTAATCTATGTGATAACAGTGTGTCAATGTAAGTTCATCGATTGTAACAAATGTACCCTCCTTCTGGTGGGGAAAGTTGATAAAAGGGGAAGCTATCTATGCATGTGTGGGGCAAGGGATATAAGGGAAATCTTTGTACCTTCCTCTCAATTTTTCTGTGAACTTAAAACTGTTCTAAAAAAATAATTTAAAAATAAATGCATTTAAAAAAATCAGAGAAATGAATACATTTATCTAGAAATGATGATTCAACTAAGGTTAATTCATGCCTGTAAACAAAAACCCAAACAAATGGATAAAATAGTTGTAATACAAGAACATTTTCTTGAAATAAAAACAACCATATATATTTTTCTAAAACATTCTGGACCTCTTATTACTGACACCTATCCCACTTGAGCTATTCAGCTTTATAAGTAGACGTTTTTTTAAAATGAATCCAAGCAGAAAAGTAAAGGCCCTTTCTACAAGGAAAAATATCAGCTGGCCTCAGATTTTTGTACAATGACATTCTTCTGTACAAGGAAAATGTTAAGACCTAAGGCAAAAAGCGTCACCCCAAAATGTTATACGTGGATAAATCACCATTGAAATATACAGTAAGAGGAAACTGTCAAATATGAAGGAACTCAGAGAATACCTATGAACCACTCTGGAAATTAAAAACAAACAAAACAACAACCAAAATCCATATATGAGTGTATCCAACTAAGATGTTTAAAAAAAGGATGAAATCAGAATGGAGAAAATATAAATCATCTAAGAAAAAAATCATTTAAAAATTTCCAAAGTAACAAAAATTGCTAAGTGTCAGAGAGGATCTTGGTAGAAGTGCTTCTAGCCCCAGTCTAAAATTGAAGCATGAAGACATTATTAAATGGCTCTTACTTTTATTTTTTTTCCCAGCAATCTCCACTTTTGACTGATAGAGATCTTTTGGAAATAACACTACTTGTGATAAAGAAGCAACTGTTTCAAAGTAAAGTGTCCCTTCAGTTAGTCCTTTCATTTTCAAATTCAATTCAAATTCAAATAAAATTAAATATAATGATTTTAATAAATATAGAATCTACCAAATTATCCAGTTTGTTACAGTATTTCTGACTAGCTAGTGATCCATCTAGCTCTGTGTATGCATACAAAGATGCCTGTAGTAGTAATAATAATAACAATTTTAGAGCAATAATATTTAATATTTAGTGTACATCAAGCAACATTCTAGGTGTTTTACATGGATTAGCTCACATATTGTCAACTGTGTAGTATAGTTACTATCATCGTCATCTCTATTTACAGATGAGGAAAGTGAGGCACAGTTGTGCCCTGCCCAAGGACACATGAAAGGACCAGGAGGCATCTGAAAGCATCACTCAGACTCTCGAGTCCCACTCTGCCACCAAGCTTACTGGCCTCCCTAGGATCAGTGGTAATTCTAGAAAAAGGAATTTTTTTTCACTTCCATTTTTGTGTATACTTTTTCCTATATTGTTTGAATTCCTTTAATGAAGTGTATAGTTTAAATAAAAAAGAATAACTTTTGTTTAAAATTTTTGTGTGGCCAGTCCCATGGCATAGTAGTTGAGTTTGGCACACTCTGCTTCAGCAGCCTGGGTTCGTGGGTTTGCAGGTTCAGATCCTGGGTGTGGACCTACACCATTCGCCAGTTATGCTGTGGTGGCAACTCACATATAAAAAGTCAAGGAAGATGTCAGCTCAGGGCTAATCTTTCTCAAGCAAAAAAAAGAGGAGGATTGGCAATAGACGTTAGCTCAGGGCTAATCTTCCTTACAAAAAAAAAATGTGTAAAGAATTGAAGAAAGTTTGATGTAGGTCAAGATGTAACTCGGAGGCTGAAATGTAGATGGTTTTGCTTCTTTGAATTCCCTACATTTGAACTTTTTAGTTTTCAAAGTGTTGAAGAAAAATTGTGACAATTCAAAGTGAGATTGGCTCCCTTTTAGGCAGGCAGGTTCAATTTACCTCTCAATTTTTATATTGATGAGACTTGATCCTTTGCCCATTAATTTATTCCAAAGTTGTTACTTAGAAAAACATGCATTCCTGCTTTTTCTCAAAGTGCTTTGGGATCAATCACTAAGGGGATGCTACTGTTAAAGAGATTGGAATACAGATAATTACTGTGAAATAAAACTAGAAGCAAAATACACCCACAGGAATAAAAGATTATTTTTAAATAGTTGTATTTGGAAGAACTAATGTAGGGTCTTTATGATCTTCACTATGGATTTTTTATGCAGAGCTCTGTCACTAGCTCTCTGTTCTTCTCTCCTAATCCTACTTGGAAAATTTACAAGGTGCTCAAAGAGACTAGAAAATATGGCCTGAAACATAAATTCATGATTTTTAAACTATTCTAAGATTTTCTAATTTGGGGCTCTTAATTAGCATCATCCCATGTCTTCAGACAGTTAATGTAATGCATTAATTTCAAACCTGATCTATTTTGGGTCTATACGAACACTCATTTGAGCCCCTCA
Source organism: Equus asinus (assembly GCF_041296235.1). Lineage (NCBI taxonomy): Eukaryota > Metazoa > Chordata > Mammalia > Perissodactyla > Equidae > Equus > Equus asinus. Next base: position 110,293,324 of record NC_091791.1, on the reverse strand, counting down.
ATTAAGCAAGTATTAAGTGGCACACAAAAGAATGTGGTGACCAAGAGCTTAGGCCCTGGAGCCAGACTGCCTGGGCGCAAATCAGCTGCCCCACTACTAGAGCTTTATAATCTAGCTTTCAGTGCCCCTGGCTGCGATACGGGAAACAACAGTTGTGGCTATATCATAGCGTTATCGAAAGCATTAAACAATTTAATATGAGCAAAGCCCATGGAATAGTACCTGGTACATAGTCAGCCTTCAGTAAATCTGCACTATTACCGTTGCTCTTCCCAGTTGACACAGGAGGAGAGTCAGGGTGAGAATTAGGGTGGTCGAGTGTCCAGCCTTAGGTCCAGTCTACTGGGTCTCACCAAAATGGTGTGATTGAAAACAACCACTTAATATGCCCTGTGTATGCCTCTAGATTTTAAAACATCAGCCACTTCTGTCAGAAAAGTCTACAAAATGTGCTTACTAAACTTAACATTCATATTTATACAAATATATGTAATATATGCAAATTACAGAAATGAAACATTATATTATCACATGAAAATGGCTGCACAGATTCTCAAGAAATTTGGAGGGTCCTTGAGGCATGCATTTAATTAAAATGTAGGCTGTCTAGTGCACAGGAAATCACATGTGGGGGGATGGCAGTCATTTCAGAGCAGCTGAAACTGAAGAAAACAGTTTATCAAATATGGAGGTTGAGTTTTGAGACAATCTAACCTAAAATATAGCCTTTGGAGCTGAAACAAAGTTTCTTTTAGGTTTTTTAATGAGCCTCTGAAAAGGACAGTTTCGTCCCCTAGGTGGGCTGACACAAAGGGATAGTGAGAGGCCCCGTGTGACCACTGAGCTGGGCCCTGTTGACCATGAACAGAGGAAACACATAGTGGTTTCACATACACCCTAGAGCGGAAGTCACAGGGGCAGACCCAATGGGGAGCAGGCACTGATTGGTGGCCCAGTTGTGTCAGCTGGGACCTAGCTACTGAATGATTGAACTGGGCACGCTGGGGAGATTGGCTGGAATCAATAATAGTAGCAGCTAATACACCGAGGGGTCAACCTTGGTGTCCCAAGCCCTGTGCCATGATCCTTACATGCATGTACCTCTCTAATCCTGACAAGCGACCAATGAGGTAAATATAATTTTCGAGTTATTCCAGTGAGAAAATAGAGGCTTTAAACTATGGAGCACTTTTTCAAGGTGACACCTGATGAATGGCAGAAGCAGCAGGCAAACCAAGGTCTGGCCGAGGATGTAGTCTGGGCTCGTAATCACACAATTTTGAAGCCCTGCTCCACCACGGTCTAAATGTGTGGCCTCAGCAGGTGCCTTAACTTTTCTATCGCTCAGTTTCCTTATCCATAAAAAGGGCAAAATAATAGCATCATTGTTGCAGGAGTGTGATGAGGGTTAAATGAGTTAACAAATATAAACCCCTAGATGGAGCTTGGCATCGCAAAAGCCCAGAAAATGTCAGCTGTTATTATTGTGATTGTGATTTTTCATGGTGCCTCTTCTGTTCGGCTTCTTATACGCTCCACCAGCAATGAGAAGATATTGGGTGCTCAAAAAAGAGAAAGTTGGACTGTTTTCAAATTATATACTGATTTTTAAAATTATGTAAGGCCCTAAATTCAAGCTTCCATGATTGGGAATACTTGTCACTTCCTTACAAGTCTCTGATACTGACACCCAAATGACGAAAGGCAAAGCTCAGAAAAAGGTTGTGGCGGGTAAGCAGGAAACGGCAACTTTGCAATAATGACAGGAGGCCTCCTGGAGGCTTTCAAATGGTAACATTCTTGATGACTAATTTGGTCCCTCCCACTCTGTTGTAGGTGTAATCCCCAGGACTGCGCTCCTCGCCACGGTGCTCATTGGCTTGCATAATCAAGGCTTCCTGGTCTTTTGTTGAAGGTAACTTAGAAAGCTGGACATGGAGGAACATTCCTACTAAACAGGGAGGTGCAGGCCTTGTGTATATGGCGCCGCGTGATTGAACTAAACCGACGAGTCAAGTAAATTGATGGTTCAGGTAGACAACTGCTCTGATTGTTGTTTTTGTTGTGTTTTCCGTGAATGAAAGAGGAGCAGTTTAGATAAAGTGCCTTAGACTCCTCATTGTGTTGATGTCCACATATCTTTACCAAATTGGCCAAATGCTGGAGTTTTTCTTGTGTCCTCTTGACCTAGATATTGACGCGGGGTCGGTGAGCCGAGGAGTCAAAAGAAAGATTTCTTAGATTCTTAAGATCTGGCAGTAGTGCTCTTTTATTTAGAGAATAGAATAGCATGGGGACAGGACCCATGGGCAGGAGGAGCCACTGCCGGTATGTTGCTGCTGCCGCTTCTGCTGCTGCTTCTGCTGCCCCAAGTTGAGGGTCAGAGCTAAATTTAAGGCATAGGTATGTGAGTTATCTCTTTACAAGACAAAGAATATGTAAAAAAGTTAAAACGGTGTCAGTGCCCATAGGCTCTGGCCATTTGGTGGTCCCACAACTTTTAGATAAGAATCAAACCGGATTGAGTAAATGGCAGAAGTAACCGCTTAAAAAGAGGATTTTGGGGGGTGGTGGTTAGTTACATGAGGTTGCCAGACAGTAACAACTTAAGTTCTTGCCTCTGGCATTGAGAGTTTCTAGAGATAAGGCTATCCCCCTTCTTCCTGGCACAGAGAGGGAGGCATCTTCACAGATAGAGGTTTCCCTTAGAAATTTAAATGTTTCCCAACAAAGGGACAAGCAAATTCCACTCCTCGGAGCCTGCTTCTCATCTGTAATTGTAAAATTAACCAGCCTAAAAATCCTCATCCTAAAAATCCTCATCAATATGACCATAAAGACTTATTCTGTGTTACATGTTCATTTTCCTCTGAAATAAATCTTGGCGGAAAAAACTGGCCTCCCTTTGACTAAGTGGTAAGAATAGAAACTGAAAGAGAATGTCAGTATTCCAGGGGGGAAAAGGTTGCTGGGGGTTTGTGTAATAATAGAATATATATATATATATTGGCTTCTGCCCCCCAGTTCCCGGCACAGAACTCCTAAAACCCTTGGAATTTTTTGGGTGATAAGAATATCTTTTGCTCTAAGGAGGCGACTCTTGGTGTGACCCTGGATAGCTTCAGGGTGGAGGCTGGTCATCAGAAAGACCAAGCCATGATTTGAAGCTTGGAACTTTCAACCCCACTGCTACCCTCTGAGGAGAAAGGGGCTAGAAATGGAGTTCATAATTGATCCTGCCCATGTGATGAAGTTTCCATAAAAATCCCAAAAGTATGAGGTTAGAATCTCCGAGTTGATGAACACATCCATGTGCCAGGGGAATGGCATACCCCAGCTCCATGGGAGCAGAAGCTTCTGCACTCAAGACTGTTCTGGACTTTACCCTCTGTATCTCTTCATCTGGGCGGTTCATCTGTATCCTTGATAACAAACCGGTAAACGTTAAGTGTTTCTTTGAGCTCTGTGAGCCATTCTAGCAAAGTATTGAATCCAAGTAGGAGGGCTTGGGAACCCCAAGTTATAGCCAGTCACTCTGAAGCACAGGTGAAAACCTGGGACTTGAGATTGGCATCCGAAGTGGGGCAGCTGTGTGGGACTGAGCACTTAACTTGTGTGATCTGACGCTGTCTCCAGGTGGATAGTGTCAGAATTGAATTGAATTATAGGACACCCACCTTGTGTTGCAGAGAATTGCCTGATGTGTGGAAAAACCCACACACATTGGGTGGCCAGAAGTGTCAGAAATGACATGTTCTGGGTGTGGTAGTAGGGTGGGAGTAAAAGAGAAACACGCAGGGAATGTTTCTCCAATACAAGATTTCAGAGTCTTTTCAGGAACATAAAATAAAGAAAACCAGTTGAAAAGAAGGGCTCAGAGTAATTGTGTCACATTGGCTCATGAGAGATCTCATCACTTACCACTCTAAGCATCAGGGCCAATGCTCAGGCATCTAAAAATGAGGGGAGGGTGGACAGATGGAGAAAGAAGAGAGAAAACATTCTAGTTTAATTTTTCCAAAAGGATGGTTCAGGAAGCTGATAAAGACCCAATTAAAGAGTTCTTTGACTCCTCCTTTATGGAAAGATTGCTATGTTTGTGAAACCAAATTAATCCCCTCCCCATGTCAGCCTTTACCCTGGGTTTAAAATGGACCTTCCTCCTGCCTTTGCTGAAGGTGGATGACGCCTTTGTTGGCTAATTAGCAATAGGCCTTACCAGCAGATCGTTCTTTCCTCCGCACTGGTTGAACAAGCCTTTGTGGGTGAGTAATGGAAGTGACTGGATTCTGGATTTTAGGTTACTGAGTGCCGTGCCTCACGCCACTGGGGTAGTTTCTTCCCCAAGGCAGTGGGTGGATCTACTCACTGGATCTCTTATTCTAGAAACATCCAAATTTGTGTGTCAATTCTTGCAGCCTAAAGCCCCATTGAAAATGACTTGTATCCAGGTGGACCTAGGTAGATTTGATACCTTTGTCACCTAGAATGTTCCCATAGTACCTTCCTGGTCTTTCTCTTTTGCCTCTTTTAAACCTACCTGCTACAATCCGGTCTCAACAACACCCTATGTTGCAAATCTGACCACTCCTCCCTCTGCTCTGACCTGTCTGTCGACCTCCCCAGCCCATATTTCTCCATCTGATAAGCTGTGCTCCCATGGGACTAAGCTGCCTGCAGTTCTCCACAGATTTTCATACCTTTATTTACCATCCTGCCTCTTCCTGGAATGCTCTTCTCATTTGTCATCTCAAGCCTTTCTTACCTATCTTTCAGGTATGAACTCAGGTGTGATACTCCGGGAAGCTTTCCTTAAACAGCTGGGTTAGTCTCCAACCACTCTGGGTATTGCTCTGCGCTGGCACTAATCTCAAGCTTACGTGCCCATGGGCTTGAGAATGGATGAAATTGTGAAATCCTTTGGGCAGAGCCCTTCTCTTATTTATTTCTGGGTGCATACCTAGCACCCAACACAGGGCCTAATACTTAGTAAGCACTCAATGAATGTTTGTTGAACTGAACTGGTTTCTGACTCCCGCGGCTCTGGTCGTCTGTGCTGATCAGATCCTTGTCAACAGGTCTTTCCCTTCAGCCTGCACAGTCCTTGATCTTATAATGTGGTTAAGTGGGCCTAGAGTCTAGATTTAAGATGATTGACAACTTCCTCCAGAACACAATGCCTGTCCTGAGAACAGCAGAGGGAGGCTAACCTTCTGGTCTTTTGAGATCCTGAGCTAAATATTTGAACTTTGTTTCTTCTAGCCGTCTGGTCATTGATGGATGGTTTTCTGTCGCTCCATTTATATGCTCTGTGGTCTCCTGTGTCTTCTGGCCACATGGGGGACTTGACACACAGAGCTTTTCAGAAGCTCCCCCAGGCCGTGATGAACAGCCTTTGAGTATGGGCCATGGCAGAAGTCTTCCAGAGACTGTGCCAGAGTGAAGGGAGTGGTAATAGAGATCCTTTGTGCCTCTGATTGTTCCCCACCTCGCCGTTTCTCCTGCTGTCTTAGGCTTCCCAGCTGATGCAAAGTGAGAAGATGGTGGAGCACCCAGAGAGCTTCACAGAGCAACCGAATGTGCAGACCTCATTAGGAAGGGGACATCGGATAGTCTGTGGGGGTGAGCAGCAACCCCACTTACCAGCCCAAAGGATGCCCTGGACAGTAGCCAGAAAGCTATGCCTGTGCCCTCATGACTCACACACAAATGCACGTGCACACACGTGCACACACACATTTTTAATTCTTCGGCAACCCCACTGCTATGTGAGGTATGTCCTTGGGGACTAATGATGGAGGGCTGGCACTCTCTCATGACTAGCCCCTCAGACAAATAAGAGAATTATTTTCATCTTCATTGGCTTCTTTGATGTGTGAAGGAGGTAAAGACTGTCATAAATCAGGGAAAACTGAGCACAAGATTAATTTCCAAAGGGACTCATGCCAGGAGGTGCATGTAGCCATCCCATTTTAAAGTTCCTTTTGTCTTTGAATAAAAGATGACCAGCTGGGAGAGGAGGGGCAGGAAGGAGGACAGGAGTGATGGACATTTTCAACAGAAGTGAAGCTTCGAAGAATTTTATCACTTTGTGGTGTTCCAGAAATGGAGTTCAACGGATGTTCTTACGCTGGGTAATGGAAGAGTTGGTTGGAATAAACCACCACATTATTGGTTCACATCATTTGTTCTAGGACTTTCTTCATTCTTGTACTGGGCATTCCAGGGAAAAGCCAAAGGAAAGGGCTGGTTTGTTTCTCCTTCCAGGTGGAGGACTGGACCCAGTGTGGATTTCAAAATCCACAGCTCAGATGTGAATGAATGAGCCTTTGGAATTGGGCCCAGCCATGCTGACTGCTCCCACACAAGGGGCTCAGGCCCTCACTTGTCCCCTGTTCGTCTGCATACCATGGTCATCATGTGATGTTCCCTTTAAAATGGGGGGCAAATGGGCCTCGACCTGGCAAATGCTATTTGTGGCTTTCATTCGTTGGAGCTTCCACGGAGGAGGAAAGAATTTGTTAATTCTTATCACCCAAACATGCCATTTTAGAGTAGCTAGTACTTAAATTCTTCCTCCCTTACCATTTGTTTAAAGACTTTGTTTTTATTAAAAGCAAGGAAGCTTTAAATTAGAGAGGCTTTCCTCACCCAAAGCCACTTCCTGTCAGAGTCACTCTTTCCTAAGGGAATTTCCCAGACGCCGCCCTTGGGGTTTCATTAGGAGCTAGGAGAATGAGTGTCTGCCTTCCCCAGAGTGGCCCTGGGCTGAGTGTACTCGTGCTGTCTTTGTTAGCCCAGCAAAGACAGAGTGATCGCCCATTAAATTCTCCTCTGCTTCAGAGAGTGAATAGGCTGGGGGGGGGGGGGGCGGGAATCAGTAGAAGGATATTTTAGAGATGGTAGAAACTGGTTTTTAAGTTGCAGGCACATCGTGTGTGTTACGATCACCAAGCCTGCCCACCTGTTCCAGGCACAGGAACGTGGACTCTTTCCGGGCAGATTAGATGGGAAATTTCCAATCATCTGGCTCTGCCCGTATTCCCGGAAAGCCCTGCAGCAGAATAATTCACATACCAGCAACGTCTTCAACTTCAGCTTTTAGAAACCGCCAGTCACTGTGCAGAAGCCAAACCAGGTGAAGGAGACGTGATCCACCAAGGCATCCTGCAGTGGTCGAGAAGGAGGTGCTGCTGAGTCACCACGTTTGTTCTTAGATACAGTTTATGATCTGGCTCTGAAGATCATCCCAACCGAGGGATTGCACAACCTTCCGTGAACAGTGTCAACCGGCCAGCAGTCACGGCCCAGGCTCTGAAGGTCCTAGCACTCGCTCTATTTACACGTTATGCATTTTTTAAAAATCAGCTTTAATTCTTTTTCCCCTTCACAAATAAAGTGCAACAAACATTTTTTGAGTATCTGCTCTGGGCCCAGAAATATGCTAAGTACTGAGAATATAAGGAGGAGTTTGGCAGTCCCGGCCTCAAGCAAGAGACACAAGAACATATTCACGTGAATCCAATGCAACCAATATTACAGTTGAGGTTGCCCTGTTGGCACTGAGAGGGGGCAAGGGAGCTGATAGTGTCCCTCCCTTCGTGTGGAGTGGAGAGAAGGGCAGGGATGGGAGGAAAAAGAGATTGCTATGCATCTAAATCAACTATCTGCCCAATCTCGACAGCAGCCCTTCCATAGACAGATATTTTTACACTGAGCCCTTAGCAAACTCCAAGTTTTCAGAACTAAGGCTGAGTGCATTCTGCTGTCAAGTGAGAGCTAAGCGGCGAGTACCTCAGGTCCAAGTTGTCTGGCCTGAGTGCGGAGAAGAACTGGGGCAGCCACAAGCTCCAGCCTTGGGGAAAGGAGACCTCAGTCTGAGCACACAGCTCCACCTGTGCAGACCCTAAGCCAGGCCGTCTCACTCTGGCCTCCCTTCCCACCCTCCAGCCCTTCATCCCTCTAGGAGTCAGAGAACTGTAATGCCAGTCAGGACAGTAGCCCGAGGCTTGGTCTCAGAGAAGGAAAGGCAAGCACCAGTGTCCCTGATGAAGGTAGCTCTCCACGGGTGGCGATCAGGGCCAAGAGGGGCCTGCTGCGTGGTAAGGCTGGTGGAGCATGTTCCAGGTCCTTTAAACCCATGATCTTACTTAATGTGTATCTGCTCTTCTGTATCACCCGTCGGTGCTCTCAAGGTGAAGTGAAAGAAGCAAAGGGTGTATGATAGGAAAATTGGAAATGGTCTGAATGGCCAACACTGGGGCACCGGCTGGATTAATCACTGTGTGCTCTTAGTCTGGACTATTATGCTGCCACAAAAAATTACGTGGATGGAGAACCTTCTAGTTCCCAGCATAGTGACTGAAAAAGAAAGGACATGTGACTGAGATCCCAATGAGATCTCCATCATGTCTAAACTCATAGTTTAAACAAAAAAACGAGAGAAATAGTGTTGTATGTTTCAGTGTGGGATTGTTGACTTTTTCTTGTTTTTTCTATACTTTCCGAATTTTATAAAAACAATGGAAGTTATTTAACTATTTTGAAAATTAACTGATCCTCCAAGTCAAGCATGGAAGGATGCTCTGGCCTTGCGGATAACCTCTGGGGGTTGGATGTCCTACAGGGCAAAGATTTGTGTCTTTCCTCCTCCCCCTCCTGCCCACCCATCACTCCCTGGCTATTCCCTAAACCAAAGGAAGAGTCACAGACCAAATGGACTGGGAGTAAACTCACTCCAAAATAGTCTGAGGTCCTTGAAGTGCCTGTTCCTAGCCCTACCTATGGTGGGTTCAGGCCCTTTAAGAACTCATCCATCCCACAAATATTTATTGAGCAAATGCTGTATTCCAGGCACAGCTCCGGGCATGGACAAGATCCCTGCCCTCATTTCCACCTTTCCTCTCCTTACTAAATGGCACCTGTCTTCTCTTCGAGGTTCACTTTCCCATCGTCTACATGGAGGGAAGAGCTAAAACTAATGCCAGCTGAACCTCCACTGTTATCTTATATAATCCTCACAATACAGAAGAGGAAACAAGCTCAGAGAGGTTAAGTCATTTGTTCAAGGTCATACAGCAGTCAAGGAGACCAGCATGGCCAAGCTTATGCTTTTCTCATGATATTATTTTACCAATTTAGAGAAGCATAATAAAACATGTTTTTTATTCCAACCCAGCTTTGTATTCCATGAACTTTAGCAAGACATCCAGGCATAGGAAGTCTCCAAAATTTTAAGAGTCATCAGATTTGAGGAGGATTGTTGCCACTCTTGTTTCAAGCAATTTTTAATTTCCCTGGGCAATAAAACAGCACTAAGAAATTCCTATACTTTCTTTCTTTTGTTCTTTATCTTTCATTAAGACTTTACCAGCCAGTCACATTCTATGAGATGTCAGGGATGGCCTTCACAGACAGAAATACTATAAGCTTGGCCGAGTTACAAGAGCATAGGGCCGTACTTACGTTCAAGGGCACAGCTGATTGATTGATGGTCTTCTACTTCTCTCTGGCTCCTCTCCTCTCCTGCTTACTGTATTTTTCCAAGCTCTTTCCCATCTCCAAACTTTGCTCCAGCACTTCTTGCCAGGGACACTCTCCCAGCTGGCCCTTGGTGGCTGGCTTCTCGTCATCGGTGCCACTCAGCTCACATGCATTCCTTTCACAAAGGCCTCCCTGGGTCCTATCTAAAGAAGAAAATCCCCAACTAGCCACTCTCTCTCCCATCCTCCCATGTATTTTCTTGATATTTTCAACTACTATTTGTACTAGTTCATTTATTTATTTGTTCATTGTTTATTGTCTGTCTTTCCTTAAAGAGGCCACAAGCTCCGTGGTTGTTTTGGTCTCTGCAGCAACTAGAACATACCTGGCATGTACAAGCCTTTCAATAAATATTTTTGAATGAGTAACTGGGCTCTGAGGCCAATGGGAATAACTCTGCGCCAACACATGCAGCCTCCAGCCAGAAACAGTGGGGTTGGGGCAGCAAGATGGGAGATAATGGAACCAAAACACCATTATCAACAATCTTGGAAACAAGGTCACCTTTTAAGTATCAAGAAAACCCCACTAATTTCTTCCACATCTTGTCTTCCATCCCATCTGAGATCTGATTCTGAGAGCCTTCTCTCGGCCACCTTGACCACAGGAGCAATTTTTTTCTATGAACACTGTGGCCCCACCAGATTTTTTTTTAATATTGAAACCATATCTCAATTAAACGTTGTCCTATTGCCTGCTATTGAGTTGTTTCTTTGTTTTCCTTGTTAAAGCCTTAACCTCTTCCCAAGGGTTAGGTCCTTGGGAAGTTCGCTCAGGTTTCCTGACTTGTCACCAGTCCCTTCTGCTGTGAAGGTCAAGCTGCTCACCTTTCATGATGAGACAAGAAGTGATTTAAGTCAGAGGGTGACCCCCAATCCAATGTTTGTGCTGTGTCCCATGGAGAAAACCAGAGCTGAAATCCAATTTCTTGTGATAGGAAGATCTGGAGATAGAAACTGACCTGAATTCTGGAAAACAAACAGAGAAAAGGAAGTGTGAGCACGAGCTGGCGTGCCTTCAAAATTTGTTCATTGTGAGAACTCCTAGAAGACAGTGTTGTACCCAGAAACAGGCAGGAGTGCACACCCAAACAATGACCACCCAGAGGGCTGCAAGGCAACAGGAAAACGAGCTCAGCAGCTTGGCAAAGAGGACAGGGTCCAGTCTTGGCCGGCTCAGTGTTTTCTGCTTGCTTTGTTGTTGCTGTTACTGTTCTTGTTGACCTGCGAAACTCTATGGAAAGATCAAAGGTTTAACAAATGTCTTCTGTTCTAAAATTTGCCCCTAAGCAACAAGAGCAGCAGGAAGTATTTTTGACCAGCCACCATCTGATAGACATTGCTTTAGGCTGTAGAAACGCAGTAGTGAAGAGCCAGACCCAGCTCTGTCTTCACGGAGACAGGATCTCTGTACAGGGACAGAGGGCCTCCAGTCCTGAGGTCTGTAACTGAGGCGCCTCTCTGCAGGACACTGGTGCTTCCGAGCACACTACTCTATGAAAAGGGGAACATAGTATCTCAAAGCTCTAACTCTTACATTTGTCTCGGTAAGGGATCTCTACAGGGGAATGTTTTCTTCCAATAATGTCGTCAAGTCACGAAGCTCCTTGGTCTGAAATACTGGATTAGAATCTCACAAAACAAGATTTCTCAAGGGAATGCTGACATATGAACATTCTCTAGCTTCAAACCTTACTGAAACTGCCTCTTTCTTGATTTCTTATGCTTCATCTACCAGAAATCTATGCTGAACTTTCAGAGAGTTTACTTCTTCAATTATAAGGGTAAGAAAATTTTTAAATGCAAGGACTGGAGAGCCACATGAATTATTCTTTGACAGTTCCCGTTGTTAGCAACAATGTTGTTAGGTCCCAGAGAGGTATTTCTTTGGATACTAAAGAGATAGTGTGGGCCATGAGAGGAGATGATGGTGTTCCAGAGCAAGCAGAGATGAGGCATGAGGAAACCCGAACTCTAACCTGGTGTGTCACAATGTGATCCTGGATGGTGCCACTGGGCTCTGCCTTGTCTAAAGCGAGAGGTGCTCTCTGAGGGTCCACCCCTTGAGATCACCCCTAAAGCTCAGGTTCTATGAGCTTGTGAAAGGTGAAAGTGTCTCACACACGCTGATTGATGTCCTCTAAGGGATAAGTGGCAGGTCTTTACCAGACAATCCATTTAATTAAACAAAAATGACTTTAGGAGTAAAAAATACCACAACAAAAATAATTGACATTTGTCAAAATCTTCTAATGTGCCAGGCACTGGGCTGTATAAGCCTTTCCATTGAGTCTTTCCTTTAACTTTCATTGCAACCCAATGGTAAAAGTAACATTAGGATCTATTTATTTTTCTTCACCTGTGGAAACTGAGGCTCAGAAAAGTGATACCACTGACCAAAAGTGATACAGCTGGAAAATGGCAGAACTAAGACTCAAGCCCAGGTGTTGGGCTTGGGCTGCTGAGTTCCTAAAGAGGGAGGATCTTTCAGGAGCCACTTACCTGCCTCCAAGAATGGTGTCTGTGAGCACTTTGAGGAAGCAACTGAGACCGTGTCTCTCTCTTTCCAGGTTTCACATGCAGAAGAAGCTTCATGGACCCATCCCACAGGAAGGATTTCCAGTAGGAAGGCCGAGGTGTTACCTGGCAGCTGACTCTCAGTTATACATAACCCCCACCTCCGGGACCTGGTGATCTGACAAAGGTGCTCAGACATCATCCCATAGCCCAACGACTCATCCACTTGTCTACCTGTCAATGCCATAGTAATAGAACGTTCAGGTGGCCTGACTTAGTTGTCTGTTCATGTCTCAAAAGACATGTCTCTGAGTTGTAATATAAGACGTTCTGAGAGATTAGATATTGCTTCCGCAATATCTTGCTCAGCTATCTCCCTTAGATATGCTTATCAGTCCGTTTGAACTGGGGTGCATGTGGGAAAGGGGAGGGGCGGTCCCCTGGATCCCAGCACTGATGGCAAGTGATCAGGTGGGAGTGAAGCCCAGAGAAACGATTCTCCAGGAGAATTAAAAGCCTTAAAACAAAAGAATAGTTTTTAGAGAACGACCAGGGCTGCTGGCATTGAAAGGTCGAACTGATGCTAAATCATTCATTCACTCATCACACATTTTCTGAGCTCCGTGCTTTACTCCAGAGAGGCAAAGATGAATAGGAGAAATTGCCTCCTTCTTGATCTAGTTGGGAGAGAGGGGTTATCAGAACACTCTCATTAGTATTTCTGGAAAATCCTACAAGTTGTGTTGCATGGTTCATCTCTTTCTTTGGAATCAGAATACCAAACTTGAATTTAAATCATGGCCTTGTCTCCCACTCTCATCACATAACCATTCTGAACCTCAGTTTTCTCTTCTGCAAATTGGAAATAATCATTTCTGCTTAATTATACCACTCTTAGGATCAGGTGAGATTCTTCGTGTCAAAGTAATTAGCAGATTACTCTTCCTTCCATATTCCAAGATCTTACTTAGCAGCCTGACAGGCTCACAGGTGCATTAAAAATATATATATATTGTTTTTATTGAGGTTATGATAGTTTACAACCTTATGAAATTTCAGTTGTACATTGTTATTTGTCAGTCATATTACAGGTGTACCACTTCACCCTTTGTGCCTACCGCTTACCCCCTTTCTTCTGGTAACCACTAATCTATTCTCTGTCCATATGTTTGTTTATCTTCCACACATGAGTGGAATCAGACAGAGTTTGTCTTTCTCTATCTGGCTTATTTCCCTTAACGTAATACCTTCAAGATCCATCCATGTTGTTGTGAATGGGATGATTTTATCCTTTTTTATGGCTAAGTATTCTACCACACAGGTGCATTTTTCTACAAGTTGATTAACTGAAATTATTTCTTGCTTTTGTTCCTAAAATGAGGCATAGTCCATTTTTATTAATTTCTCAGGGTTGTAAGATGAGGAATTCTTATGTCAGTTACAACTCTTGAACAATAAGCATTCAGTGTTAACTGTAACCCCAAACGGCATTTCAAGACCGAGACAATGGGGATTTTTGATATCTTCCTAGTTTAAGAAGCAGGAAAGGGAAACTCAGGATTATGGACATAAGTCTTTGTAAACACCTTCTGATCAATTTTCCTCTCTGTTGCCAAAATAGGAACAGACTTATGAGAGAGCCGCAGAGGGGCTTGGGGTTCCTGACAAGCACAGAATGGGCTCCCCTGTGTTCTTGAGGGCTCATTCTGGTCCTAGTGGTGCCAACAGGAGGCATTAAGCAAGTCCTTCTGTTTATGAGCAGCTCAAGGTCAGGTGGGCTTGGTTTAGCTGGCTTGCACTGTGCCAGTGAAGAGAGATATTTGGGAAAGGCTGGGTGTGGGCCAGGCTGAGCTGCTTGTCAGCAGGGCTGTTGATCTCCCCACTTCTCTGCACCCTGCATCATCATCCGAGTGCTCCTTTCTCTGTCCTACTCCCTCCTGCTTTGCCGGTCCCCCATGCTCACCTCTCATCTTGTCTTCCCTGGAATACATGACCCAGCCAGGCCTCTGGTCCTCCTGACTTATATACTTTGAACACTTTCTGGTGTTTCCTGCTTCCCACTACTCTTCGAAACTGAAAAGCCCACAATGTGCTAGAGAGTTTCTTTCTGCTTCCTGCAATGGCAGAAGTGGTAGAAGGCAGAGTTTCCCCAAATTTCTGGACTTGCCAGAGACTCCCACCCTTGGCTGGCCTGAATTAGAAGATTCCCGTGGTGTCTAGGAATCTCTTCTTTCATCAAGTTATCCCAAGGCATTATTAGGATCAAGCAAGTTTGAGAAGTAGCTAGAACTCCTGTTTGTGTGATGAGAGTTGAAGACAGTGTTATGGTTTACTTTTCAAGTACATTTGCATTTTATCCTAACAGACTCTCAATACTGCTAAACGGTTGACTGTAAGGATGTTTGACCAGCCTGTAGTTGCCCTGATGGAGAGACAACAAATGCTGTGCATAGAAAGTTGAGAAAGGGCCCTGGATGCTGACACATCCCAGACTTTAACCAGTTCTGAAGAAACATATTTTGGAGCTGTTGAAGTCATGAGGATGAGTTTTCAATGATGACAATTTAGTCACGTTGGAAGATAGAAAGGCAAGATTTCTATCAAGGGTCTCGTCCCTATTTTATATCAAAGATTGTCTGGAACACATCAAAATAATTAAGCTTCAAGATGGTGGGAACCTGTACATGCTTACTACAGTGTCTGGCACACAGTGGGCTAGCAATCAAACAAATGGGATGAATGAATGAGTGCCCATTGCGTTCAGTGACTTTGGCTGTACAGTGCTCCTTCCTCCTACAGACAGATCTGTGTCTTCCCGCCCATGTGATGTTGGGCAGAACTTTAGCTGGAATCACAAGAGTTGAGTGTAAACTTTGGCTGTGCATTCACCATCTGTGGGCTTCTTGAGCTTCATTGATAGAGGGGAAGGGTGTCTCCAGGACACTGTGTGGGGCCAGTTGAGACAATAGACTCAAAGGGCTTTGTCACCTCGCAACTCCTGGAATAGACATGAGGAATTATTTTATGTCTCCTCCACTTCAGCCAGTCCAATTGTCTACCCCTTGTGACACCACCGTCACTTCTCAGTTTCATATTCCAGAAGAGGGATCTTTTAGAAAGAGTCAATTCCCAAGATCTGTGAGACACTCGTGTGTATTTGTTTCTTTTTCTCAATAAGTGAATATTCGGTATAGCTCAACTCTGAAAATCTAACAGTGAACTCTAGTCAGAGAGGAGGATGTGCTCAGTGACCTTGGGCCAATTCCTAAACATCTCTAGGCCTTGATACCCTCCCCTATAAACAGGTAAGTTGGTTTCAGTCATCTGTTGAGTGCCTTCTGTGTCAGCCTGGAAGCCCCTGCCAGGAGATAAAGGGTAGCTCTGAGGATCTGTGGGAAGAGGCCCAAAGGTGTAATACCAGAAAGAAAATGAAGGTTACTGGCCCTTTAACACCTTTCACAATGCAAATATGGAAAGGTAAACAGCCATGAGGAAGAAAAGAGTTGTGAAATAAAACAATAGTGGCCTTATCTGTTTTTCCTCTCTGCTGAAGTGGCCTTCCCTGGGCTGTTACCCATGTTGTGTATGTTTCTTTCTTTTCCTCTTTCATTTATACACTCATTCGACAAATATTTATTGAGAAATAGAACTGTCCTGGCTTTCTCATCTGCATGATCATGTGTCCAGCCTTTGTGGTTTGATGTGGCTGAACTTCCATTTTCTCAAGCAAAGGAACAGTTGTTGCCATTTTTCCGCTTAGCTTCTCACAAGGACAGACTGTTAAAACGCTCTCAGGCATTACCGCTCAGACAAATAGCTTGACTTTGTTCTCCAGAGGGCAGAGGAGTGGCTGCCTGTGTGCCACCAGTCCGCAGTCCTCAGGGTGGCCTCCAGCCCCTCACCCTGTGACCCGCCTCCCGCTTCCCAGTTGTAGCCCCCTTTCCCCGGTGCCCAGGAAGCAATTGGCACTTGGCTGTACCAACTGGCCCGTTGCTGCTGCATGCATGTCCCTCTCGCGCAGACCATCAAGCTGTCAGGATGCGGTGCTGTGGGGTGGCAAGAGCAAAGGTTGTGGAGTCTGTGAGACTTGGGTTTTATGTGAAATCCCAACATTAACTAGATCTGAGAACTTCCCCACATTTCCTTGGGTTCCTTGCGTATGAAAAGATGACGACCATAACCACTTGGCAGAATTGTCTTAAGGCTAAAATGAGATAAAATATGCACACTGTTTGCTCAAAAATTGGATTGATATTTGTCCATGGAATCTCCTCCAGCAAGATGTCCTGAACCCTATTCTTGTGCGTGCAACTTCTATCCAACTTCCGAAGTCGGGTTCTCAAGCTGCTTTTACCATGAAATGTCCAGAAGCTCTGGCTCTCTCAGCTGGACCCTCTCTTACAGCTCATATTACATTTCACCGTGTACTTTAGGCATATGTGTTGTTGTGGTCTCCCCAACTAGAAAGTAAACATCTTATTTATCCTTATTTTGCCCCCAAATTCTTTGCCCATGGGAAGTAGTACTCAAAAAATACCTGTAAAATGAATTAGTGAGTGAACATACAATGAATTAATACATGGATATGCTGGTAACAGAAATTTCTATGTGTAAGAAACTAGGAGGAGTATTTTAGCTGCTGCGTCTATCTGAAATAAAAGTTTTTGAAAAAGATCTCCCAGTAAGATATTCAAGCACATATAACTGACAAGAGGATTTGGATCCAGAATATATAAAGAATTCTATGAATCAATTAAAAAAAAGAACAGAAGTAGGAACAGCAAAGAGTAGGAGCGGGAGATTGCACAGAAGATAAAACCCAAATAGGCAATAAACATATGAAAAGTTATTAGATTTCACTAGTAATTATGGAAATGAAAACTAAAATAATGAGGGGACATTTCATAAAATGAAAACTTTGGAAGTACTGAGTATTGGTGAGAATAGAGGGAACAAGGAGTCTCAAAGAATGTATGTTTAAAGTTGATCATAGCGTATTTCTGCAACAAAATACAGAAATACAGGGAAAACAAAGAACATGCATCAACATGGATAAATCCTTAAACCATAACAGAGAACGATGAAGAATGACAAAGGCTACTTGCAGATGTGGAGAATAGTGTGACAGCATTTATATACAACATCAGCACACACTCAAACACATACACACAACCACACCCAAATTGTTTCTGGGGTGGGGGAGACATAGTAAGATTATGAAAACGTGAGCGGGATGGAGTCACGTAACACGGGAACCATGGTCTCCTCTAGGAAGGAGGGAGGGAGGAAGGCATAAGGAGACCTGTAACACGATCTTTGACTTTATCTAAAATGTCTTATTTCTATACTTAGAAACATCTAAAGCAGATAAAGCAAAATTATGGGTGGTGAAAACTGGGTGGTGAATAGGAGAGTTTTCCTTTTATTCTTATTTTCTAAATTAGAAATACTTCGCAGCTTTAGAAATTAAGAAAGTAAAAGTAAAACTTCCATGACAGGGAGACACCATGGGTTACACAACGAAAATTCAGGTTTGCCAAGCACCAACCTGCCCAAAGGATTGACCTACACACAGATGTTTATTTCTAGAATGTTCTAGCAATAAGCTCAAAAGGAATGTTGACTTATACAGAATCATTCCTAAAGTGATCCTGAAAATCCAGATACATTATTTAAAAAGCTCCAATTTTTGCTACAGAAATACTTTCTCTTGTAAATTTTTTCTTCTTTTCTACCAGACACTGATAGCATATCATCTGCTGATAATGCCTCGACCTTCAGTGCTGAGTGCTTTTATAGAAATATATAAAACAGCCCTCCTCAAGGTCCCATCCCCCTGTCACTTCTCTCCTAAGTAGTACTGCTATGGGTGCTTCATAGAAATCGGCCACCAGGGTCCTAGGTGTTGGCTACACAGCATGGCCCAGAACTGCCCTGCCGTCAGAGAAGAATAAAGGGTTAGTCTTGGGATTCCTGGGTAGGGAGACAGTTCAGAGAGGGGCAGAGGAGGGGACTAGATGTTAAATTTCCCTGGAACCAAATTTAACTCATCTCATTGTTGAAGTGAATGACATAACTTTCCCAGATTCACCTAACCTTTTCTGAACATCCATTATGGCTTCACACTTTACGGGATCTGTTCTTTTGCAGATGTTACTCCATTATTTCTCTAAACAACCACTGAGATTGTGTTCTTACCTCCGTTGTTCAGATAAAGAGTGTGAGGCTCAGAGCAATTGACTAACTTGTTTGAGGCTCTATCCTTGGGGAGCCAGGAGATAAAGTCTGGTCTCAGATTCTGTTTGGTGTTGCCTTTCTCTTAGATAATTCTCTGATTTGGTCTGTTTTCCCCTGTTGAAGAACAGCTTTATCTCTCTTTCCAGGAAACATTCTTCTGTTGCCTGTAAACATGTATTTTGAGAATAGCATTGCACTTTTTCCTACAACGTCCCTCATCATCAGTGGGACTCAAAGTAACATCAGTGGACTCAAAGACAGAACCCTTTTTGGTCACTTCACAAACTTTGGGAGTGGAGTAGGCAATCAGCCCTCAGTCAGAGCGGAGCTTTATGTGACTCACATGAATGCTTTATTCAGTGGCTAGCAGGACAGAGCCATCAGAAGATTACTTTTAAACAAGAACAAGTTTCTGTTTCTTCAAAATATGTGGCCGCTTATCGTGCAAAATGCTTTGTAACAGTTCCCAGTCATCTGAGATAAAGCACGTCTTTTTAATGTTTGCTTTCATTATCTCTTGGTCTATAGCTGAGTAACTCCGAGAGATTCTTCTCTGAGTCTTGCCTCTGAGTGCCCGTCTTGAAAGCATCCGTCATCACAGCTGAGATTGGCCGTGTCCAGTCACTTAGCCCTTCTGTCTAGTGTAAAAAAATACCCGGCTGGACCCACAGGAAACAAGTTGAGGGCCTTCTGTTTCTTACATTGTCTAAGGAGTCCATGCTGAGATGGCTGGGACCAGGACAGGAGGGGACTGAAGCACTGAGTAGGAGAACGTTAAAGCTGGTAACAGCACCCAATTATAGACACAGTGAACTAGAAGCAGATCTGTCAGGGTTCCAAGCTTTTGGAAACTACCTGAAGATCCTCCACTAGCCCTCTTTACACACGTTGGGGAAGAGAAGTTCCTGCCTGATGGTGTTTTAAAGGAGAAATCCAGGAACAACTTGAGGGAATTGCAAGGGTTGGGAACGTTGAAGGTATTTTTCAGAAAGGCATTCGGCTTCTCAACACCAGTTTGGTATTCTCCCCCGGAGATCTGGCATCTCACGTTGCCTGGTGTGCTGTAAAAGCCAAACGAGAGGCTTTTAAATTATTTCTGTTGCCTAGGAAAGAGAAATGTTATCCGTGGCGACAAAAATCATCAAATTTTATTATGCATAAGTCAGCGCTATATATTTCAGAGTTTTGCTTTAAAGGATATCATTTAGAAAAATGGGACAGCTTTTCATCGGCTTGGAAGTTTCAATTGTCAAAACATATTACCAGGAAAGTACAAAACGTTGCAAAATTACGAGGAACTGCGATTCAGCCCGATTTTGACTTTATTTATAAAAAACAAATTAATAGCAAATGAATAAAAACTTTTAAACCATTATCTGAGTAATAATACTAAACAAAACAACTAATAAAACAGCCTCATTCAAACAGCTGTTTAAGAAAACCCAAGGATATTTCATCCTTTGTCAAACTTGGCATTTGGGCAGAATAAAGACCAAAGTAAATATTTATTGATTCATGTGAGAACGCTGAAAATTTCTCTTTTATAAGTAGAATAAGCAAATAAACCATGATTTATAAAAACCCCGGCTAACTAAATCAGCTAATGGTTCTATTCAAAAAATTCTTATCATGTAAACTGTGAACTGACAATTATAATTGAAAATTACCAGTTTCTCTATGAATTTAATATACATATAGTTAACCACCTGCTTGACTGTTATACAGAGCCATTTAAACGTGCAAATGGATGTACAAATGTTTGAAGGCTTTTGAACCAAACACATTAATTGCCAGTCTGTGTTAATGGAAACAGGCAGAATGGATGCTTGCTTCTCTGTAATAAATATAAAAATTCCCTGGGCTTCTGAGTCTGCGCTAAGCACAAATGGAGGCCTTTTATAGGAGAAGCTCATTCGAGAGATTGAGCCCCTCACCTGCAATCAAATAGGTGAAAAGGAGACAGGAAAAAGTCACATCAGCCAGATTTATTACAAGTGCCGCGTTCCTCACTCGGTTCTGGCCAAGCCAGAGACTGGATGCTTCCTGACGGCGGAGCCCAGACCACCGCAGAAGAGGCAGTGAGAGCCGAGATGAAGTGCAAAGCAAGCTTGTGGGCACATTCAGGACCAGTTACTTCCTGTTGGCACTGGGGCGAGTGACCCTGTGTTTTTTCTTAGTGGCCTGGGGATCCCTGGATCTGCCCTCACCAAGAAGTGACCCACCTGCTCTTAAGCTCTTCTTCCTCTGAAAGATGTGTCAATCCTCTGTTCCCTGCCTGCTTATGGGATTTGCGTGTTTCAGATGGACATGTTCATGGAAATCTAGCGATAGCCTGGCGTGCCCTTCTGCCCAGTCTCTCATTCAAAGGGGCCATCTTTTGTGTTGTGTGGGGCAGGTGGCCTCTCTGGGGGCTGGGCGATGGGTCCCTCCTGCAGTTGTGCTCAAGCTCATCCTGCTTTTCCCGTGACTCTGACGATTGTGGTGTTGACAAGGGCCCTGGCTTGAATGACCTAGAGCTCACGGATGGATGTAGATACCTGGGAAATATTTGGGGAACATCTAGGGGCGGAGAAAGACCCCTCTTAAGGGAAGAGGGTGCTGGGGAAGACAGATTTGGCCGCTTCTGAGAGCTTTAGTCTTCAGAAGGGAGTGGAGATTCTGAGGATGTGACTCTGCCAGCAGCACAGTCTCAAGTTGCACAGCTGAGTCTTAGGGGGAGGGAAATCGGCAAATAAAAAAACTAAAACAGCAATTTCACCAAAATCTCCGCAATAGGTTGAGAGCCAAGAAGCTATTTTTGGGGGAACTTCTCACCAAAAAAAGTACAAAATAGCAGGAATTGTTCTTCTCTACTTGGCAAAAATCACCCTCAGTCTGGGACTGTGACGCTGTCACGGTGTTAGAGGTGATGCCAGGGGTGGTGGAGTGGACTTACTCAGGGGCCTTCCAGGAAATTCTTGCGGGTAGGAGAGGGACCCAAGAAGCTGAGGGTTTTCAAAAGCAAGTTGGACTAAGAGTCAGCGAGAGGGGCATATTATTTTTAATGGGATACAATTCACCTCCCCAGGCTGATAGTACCCGGGAAGACCCAGGTAAGGTGAAGTATGGATAAGGTATTACATAGCACACATTTGGAAATTTTGTTCAGAGCCAGCTGGTCAAACTCCGGAAGGACATCCTGTTCACCGCTGTCCCTCACTTCACCGCTGTCCCTCAACTCTCCGCTGTCCTCACCTCACTGCTGTCCCTCAGCTGACCGCTGCCCTCACCTCACTGCTGTCCGTCACCTCTGCTTTCGTCGGTTGAATCAGTGCCACCCCAGCCCAGTATTCAGGTTTACTCTCCAGGCTTGTTTCTCCACAGCCCTTGAACAGTCTCAAAGCATCGATTCCGATCTCAAAGGATAACGACTTTCCACCAGTGAAGATGTTAAGAAGACTCGGCCACAGACTCTGAGGGCAAGTTCAGGAGAGGCACTCCAGATAGCCTTCGAGCACAGCTGTGTCATAGTACTTTGCGGTCGGTTGGTCCTTGAGTGCATGAGCATACCATCCGATCCTGGTAATTAGCAGCACAGTAATTACACACTGAGAGGGGCCCAGCTCACTCTGGACCCAGGTCACTGTTGAAAGGGCTGCAAGAGGAAGAAGAGGACCCCACAGCTCTTGGGAAATCGGGTCCTTGTTTCTGTGAAGGCGAGAGAGAGAGAGCAAGAGAGAGAGAGATGGTGAAAGAAGACGACAGCCAGAGATGGCACCACTGTGGCCTCTGACCATGTACATTTGTACACAGAGCTCAAAACCTGGGAGGAGATAGTGTGCAGAAGTGTGACCTGTGGTCCAGACCCAGGCCCGGGTCCCGGAGAGCCCTGTGGGCTGGCCCCCGGCAGGCTGGGGCCCATCAGCAGAATGGGGAAGGAGAGGCCATTGGGATGGGGGAGGTGGAGACAGGACCAGTGTAAGGTCGGCCTCCATGGGGGTCCCAGTCTACATCCAAATGGCCAAAGGGGCCTGAGCTTTCCAGGCCCCTGGCATTTGTCCTTGTTCATTTCAGGAAAATAGTCCACGTGGGGGCTGTTGGGTGACAGCAGGAGGAGTTTAGGGCTGGAGGCTCAGAGACAGTGACCCATTGAAGGCTCCCAGCCAATGTGTGAGGGGAAGGGGAGCAGAGCAGTGTTGCCCCTGATAAGAAGGACAAGGGTAGGTGACCAACCGCCAGTTTGGGATTGAAGGGGTCCCAGGACTGGGCGAAAGTCCTGGGCAAATGGGATAATTTTGTCCCGCTGGGAGGGCAGGCAATCACTGGGCAGGGCACCAAGGCCCTCGCTAGGTAGGAAGAGAGACTCCGGCTTTGGCATTATCTGGTTCTTAAGGCATAAAAATCCTTCACAAAAACCAGATGCAAAAAAGAACCTGCCCAGAAAGACAATTTGCTGTTAGTGAGCTCACTTGGTATATGAGCCCTCATTTTTGCTGATGGCAGCCATTTCTGATTTATTTCTCTGTTTGAGGAGTTTCTTGCACCTTCCTCTCTCTGGAGGATCCTGGTGTTGGAGGAGTTGAGGTTCTAGGTCTCAGCAATGCAGGCTGCTGTCTGGGGAAGGGCTCCCTCCCAGCACGTGCCCCATCCCACGTGAGTCACACAGCCAGCGAGAGGCAATGGCTGAGCAAGGCAGGTGCTCCCGCGCCCAGGCTCAGACTGGACTTGGGGCAATGAGACACATTCCAGCTTCCCCAGCATCTGCCTCGGAGCCTGCTGAAGGATTGCTTGTCTTGGAACCAGTCAGGCTAATTCTGCGGGATCAAAGACCCGCAATCAATGGCTGGGTGAGGCTGGAGAAAGAACAAGGTGAACACACAGGTTGCCTGGCTCCTGCCCACTCTGGTCTTCCCCTTGAGACTTCTGTATTGTGACCAGGAGTGAGTCTGAGAGGATCAGAAACCTCTCTGCTCAGTGTAGACATCCTTTAAAACATCTTCCCATTGGCAGAGGGAATTACTTTTGTTTTGTTTCTGGGAGGACAATTCTGGAGCTGGTTGTTTTAAAATGGCTTCCAGTACAATGAAATTAATTTTCTTAAAAGCATCCCATTTATCTGATGTGATCCTGCTACTCTCTTAGAGGAACAGCTGTTGGTGTTTACAACCTTCTATGTTTGAGATAAGTTATCTTTCGACACCGTAACCAAGGCTTTTTGTTAGGTCAGATAAGATAAAAGTAGGTATTTGTAGCTACAGCTTTCCCTGGAACTCAGCATTCTGCATTTATTTAAAAAGGGCCAGCTGTTTAATTAAGGACGGAATAACAAACATTGAGATTGGCTTTTCAGTCCACCTCTGTAGGAGGAGGTTGTCTTAAGGGGTTCACCAGGAATCTTTGACTTTATCCCCTTCTAAGGAAGATAGAGGAAACTAGCGACTTTTAGCCTACTATTATATCCTCCTTTGTATGTGCATTCACATACTTCTTAAACTTGTTTTAATTCAGGCAGGAGAAAAAAACTGAAAGTATTTAGGTTCCTAAGCTGTTTTTCCATAATCTCAGTTCTCTTGGAGCTACTAAAACTGATCTGTAGTGAAGCTCTCGGAGAGTGAGCATTCAGTGTAGCTCCTTATGTGTACCGCACGGGCTCCCAGGCCCTTCTGAATCAAGCCGCGGACTATTATGTTTCAACACTCGGGTTCTGCTTTCAACTTCCTGCACCACAGTGATTTAGGGTGTGTGTGGAACATGGAATTGTTTTGCTGAAGGCCTCCTTACCCTTACCTGCCTACTGCCTACCGGTATTATCAGCTCCACAAAATAAGGCTCACCCTCTGTGTTCTTCTAGTAGTGGGATGTGTGGGCGACGATAATGTGCCCTCTTGAGTCCCCAGGTGTATAAATAATGCAGTTCTTCATGAGCTGTCTTGCCTGGGGGTGAAGTCTCCAGTTCAGAAACAGAGCATTTGTATGTGTGTGTGTGCTGTATTTTGAAGTAAGTTAATTAATTATAGACCATAAACCTTTATACTTTACTTGAATCAACTCAATAAACCAGTCCAGGCAAGTCTGAATATTTGCAGCGAAAGTTAATACAAATAAGATATCATATACTGAATGCTTATCACATGGACTCTTGGATAGATTCTGGCATCTAAGACTAAAAGATAAAATCAAAAAGCATGGGCATCTCTCTCTTATGGTAAAGTGAGTTTGTACATGGAAAGAACATAGTAAATACTCTATGTATGAGTATTGTCATTGTTGTTTCGAACACTTTATCTCCTTTAGTCATGAGAGATAGAGGGCTAGGGGCAGAGTAGGGAAATGACTATTGTGTAATGCAGTAACTTTTTTTTTTAAGGAGAAGATAAATTCGTGGCATCTATGGCTTTCAGTTTACTCATTTAATATTTCCCTGGTGCCTCTATTAGTCTTGTACCATCTGTGGGAAGACAGGTAAGAAGCTGGTGGAAAATGGCTTCTGTTCTAGCAAATTCCTGTGGAAGTGGGAAGCCATTGTGTTTCTATCCTTTATAACAGAACTTACATTCTTACTGGAATAAAATAGAGCTGGGTCGGAAGGTAAAGAGTGTAGATGAAAGGGCAAGAGATGAGGTGTCTGCGCATGCATGTGTGCAGGCATGTGTTTACATGTGTGTGTGGATAAACATGTGTGCATG
Organism: Equus asinus; assembly: GCF_041296235.1. Lineage (NCBI taxonomy): Eukaryota > Metazoa > Chordata > Mammalia > Perissodactyla > Equidae > Equus > Equus asinus. The sequence continues at coordinate 110,268,363 of NC_091791.1, read as the reverse complement.
TATGTATGGGGGGGTATTTGCAAGTATGAGGGAAGCACTTACATTTTTCCTTGCTTTCCCTAGGAGATGCTGCCTAAAGCATGTTTCTTTCTGTCCATGCAAGTGGTGGGGTTCAGGGCAGGCTGCCCCCAAGATGCAGCCCTCTGGTGTGTGGACTATTTCAAGCTGAAGACAGTAAGGCTCAGAAGACTCAGGAAGAGCATCCGACCTTCCCCCACAAACCGCCTAAGACTTTATACATAGAAGGCCTGTTCCAGGAGGGAGCTCATACCATCTGATAGCTATACTACGATGTAAAATTGGTGTGATAAAAGGACACCAACAAACCCATTTTTTGGCCCAGCAAAGCCTGTTTAACAAACATTTGCATTCCATCTCTACGTAAATTGTCTTCCTCCTCGTTGAAGCCCCAAATCACTATACCCAACATCCTCCTTGCCTGTAGCTGAACGTACTTAAACAGGCAGCCTCGGCCACATGGCTGAGTTACTCAGTTTCTGCTGGGTTTCTCCCATGTATACATGCTATTAAACTTTGTTTGATTTTCTCCTGCTAACCTGCCTCTTTAATTATTTGACCAGCCATAAGAACCTTAAGGAAAAGCAGGGGGAATTCTGACACTTCCCCAACACAAGACATCTTAGTTCTTTGAAAATGTGAGCAGGAATGAAATCTCCCAACAGAGAACACACAACAGCTCCACCAAAGAAACGGTTCATTGTGAATTCAGTCATAGTGACATTCTGAAATCGGCACTAGTCACCACTTTTCATCCCCCCGCACTCCTCTCATTGTGTATTTGTTTTGCTGTCTCCTTCCATCACCGACACATTCGTGTCTTGCTCTAGGAAAAAGCTCTGTACGTTAGTATGTAATGACTTCCATAAAATAGAGTTTTCCTGTCTAGAAAAATTTAATAGTCTTAACAAGTCAGTCCACGTCTTCTAATATTGTTTTATTAAGAATAAGTATTTTATAGCTAATTTTTCCTAGCTTCCAAGTGTGCTTTTCATCTCAGATATGAAGTGTGACTGGAAAGAAGGGATTAAAGAAGAGACAGGAGCAAAGAAAAGAGCCTAAATTTAATACCAATGCACACATTTGTATTTCCTGTGTAATTTATACTAAAACTTATCAGATACAGACGCCGATAGGATAAACAGCCCAAGATAATTTCTCCTTGGTTTATACTTTCATCACAGGTGTATCTTGCTCATTTACAATGCAAAACCTTACTATTTAAAGGTAAAATACTTCAAGTACTTTGGCAAGCTAAAAATGAGTCCCTAAAAGTTTGTGTAAACCTACATTTATATATTTTCTGCATAAAAGGTAGTTCTCAAATTCAAAGTCAAAATATTTACAAAGGTATCATGCGCACATAAATGGTAGACATTCACTTAGCAAATGGCAAAATGAAATTTTAAATAGCCAATTTCCTTCTTTTAAAACGTCTCCGCTGAACATAAAAGCAGAAACTATGGATGCACACAACAACTCGCACGGATCTTAAGGGCGTTATGCTGAGTGAAAAAGCCAATCAAGGGACCAGCTTGGTGGTATCGCGGTTAAGCTCACATGCTCCGCTTTAGCGGCCCAGGCTTCGCAGGTTCGGATCCTGGGCGCAGACCTATGCACCGCTTGTCAGGCCAGGCTGTGGCAGTGTTGCACATAAAACATACAGGAAGATTGACACAGATGTTAGCTCAGTGACAATATTCCTCAAGCAAAAAGAGGAAGATTGGCAATAGATGTTAGCTCAGGGCCAATCTTCCTCACCAAAACCAAAACCAAACAAAACAAACAAAAAAACCCAGAAAGAAAAAGAAAAAAGCCAATCAAAAAGGTACAGATTGCACGACTCCAGGTGTCCAGCATTCTCAAAATAACAAAACCATAGGGATGGAGAACAGAGGCATCTGGGGTCAGGGAAGGGAAGCCGTGACTGCCAAGGAGCAGCCAAGGGAGTCTCCTTGCGGTGGGGGAGCAGGTATCTTGACTGTGGGAGTGATGCGAACTTAGACTTGTGATAAAATGTCACAGAACTATACACAAAAATATACACAGGAACAATGAGTGCACTCAAAAACTGGGGAAATCCAAGTAACGCCCGAACCCCAGCTGATTTTATGTATTGTGTCAACCTCCGTTTCCTGATTTTGATGTGTCAAGTTATGTAACATGTTACCTTCGGGGGAGACTGGATGGTGGGTACACAGGATCTCCCTGTACTCAATCATTGCAACTTCTTCTGAGTCTATAACTATTTGAAAATATAAAGTTAGAAACAAATGCTTCTGCTGAAGAAAGGATTCCAGCTACTAATGAACCATACTTATGAAGCAATTTAGTCAAAGACTGGTATCCTTTCCCAGATGAACAGTGAAGACTCTTGATTCAGCATCCGTGCGCTTAGTATCCAGGCGGGCAGGTCCTCAGGCGTGTAATGTAAAGCAGTGACTGTCTCCCTAACTTCCCTTGAAGCGACAGCATCAGGAAACTTCAGAGCGAGCAGGGACCCTACAGACAACTCAGGATCTGTAGGTCACACCTTCAGGCTACACCTCTGGGTTCTGGTGTCCTCATTTATAATGAGGGCTTTGTCCTACATTCTTGGTAAGGTCCTGCCAGGTTCTAAATATTGTAATCCACAACTTCACAATATAAACTACAGAAACTTTAAAGGCGATCTTATAAATTTTGCCTCAATTATTTATTGCATGAGACAAAATACCTCCACTTACATTGACTGCAAATGTGGATGCAGAAATGATCTATTTATTATTTAACAACATCTCACATATTATAAACACTTGGAGAGTAAAGGACCTGGGCTAATTTGTACCACTTAGCTAAGGTGGATAATTTTCCAGAACAGAGGGTCTGGGCAGCTTTCTTGAGATGACATACCATTACATATTCCTTGTGCAAAACACATGGCTTTCATCGTGTCTCCCAGCTACTATGGGTCCACTGACTGCCCAGGAGACCTACCAAATCAATCCT